>NC_064867.1:24497837-25180337 GCF_024139225.1 Suncus etruscus | reverse complement strand
GCTTAATCACAATGGAGGCCTATGAGTAAAAATATGGAGAAAGGGACTCGCTGATGAGGCATGAGTGATAGTACAGTGGGCAGGGCTCTTGTCTTGGATATAGCAAGTTTAGATTCAACCCCTAACATCGCATATTATCTCCTGAGCCTGCAACAGTGATTCCCAAGTGCAGATCCAGGAGTGAGCCCCCTGAGTACCTCCAGGTGAGGCCTAAAAACAAAAACAACTGGATAAGGAGGTCTTAAGAGCTATTACTAGTTATATCTTAAATGGGTATACATTGGGGTCTATGCAAGGAGATCAACAGTGTATCTGCAGGAGTTTGTTTCTGAGCTTAATTTTAAGGGCTGGGAATAGAAAAAAGGAGGAGGGGGAAGAAAATCTCTGGGTAGGCTCTGGGCTGGATCTGCAGTAAGTGACCTTTTCTCTCCTCTCCAGGTGGTATCGGCTGTACTCACAAAACAGGAATTTTGGATCCATTGTCTCTTGTCATGAGTTTGTAGGTTCACCTTGAGTTGACTCTGGCACATAGCACCTAGATGCGATTTGCATGTCTCCTTTAATTATTTGACCCACAATTGCACTTGGTCATCTGGAGAACAGCCTGGACTTTACCCTAACTACCTGAACTAAATCCTGCCCCATCACCTTAACTGAAGTTGACACTAGTGCTCAGCATGGTTTGTTCTTCATGGGACTGAGTGGTTCTCCTTGTAGAGATTCTACAAATAAATTTTCAACTTGTACAGGATGGTCATTGAATCCATCCTTTTGTGCAAATTTATCTGAATTTAGGAAAGCAATTTTCATGTTTTTATTTGTTCAAGTTGTTGCTGCCATTTTCTAAGGGTGGCATACAACAGACGAGTCTTTTCAGGATTTGCAACACTGTTCCCCTGACCACACCTATTATGTCTTGATTGTGGACGATGAGACTCTGAGTTTCTTTGACAGGTCCTACCGTGGAAAGAGAATTTTTGGGTTCACTTGGGCCTCTCTGAAGGCACAATACTGTTGCTGTTGGTGCGGGTCAAGGGTGAAGTTCCACAAACATTTGGGAGCTGGTCTGGTGTAATCATCCTTCCTTCTGGGCTGGATGGTACGCAAGGGAAAATGAAGCTTTTGCTGCTGACCTGACTTCTGGATTTCTCTGCCTCCTCTTCTAGAAGACACATGAAGTAGCAGAACCTCTTTTATTCCTAAAATATATTTTGAGCATATCATTGACATGGGAGGATGACAGATTTCTCATGTTTTCATAGAAATGGGATGGCACCTGCCTATTTCAGTCATGCTCTCATTGACTATTCAAGAGCACGCATTAAATCTATAGACTTTTGGTTAGCACATATTAAAATCTCAATAAATAGAGATATGATGAAAGAATTTATCTTGTCATTTCTTTGGGGTTACTAATCCAGATATTATTGTTAGTTATATTCATAGGTTTTGAACTTGTCAACTACACTTCAGCAAATCTATTGTTTTAGAACTTGAGTAGAATTTAAACTTAGTCATCTCAGTTTGTGTTTTGAAATTTAGAAGCCTATTCAGGAACATGAATTGTGTTTTTCTGATAGAATACATTCCCTCATCCAATAGCTGTGTCCTCCTCCTCTTCCCTCTCCTCCTTCATTCTCTCCTACCATCTACTTCCTCTCCTTCATTTTCCTCATCTCTCTTCTCCTCCTCCTCCACAAAATATCCTTCAGAATTCTGTGTGAGATGTAGGGTTATGTCCATTTCTGCTTTCAAAAAGTGATCAGATAACTCTCTGGTCAAAATAGAACCTGTTCTCATACCTTTAGAGTAAAACCAGGGAAAATAAGAATATTGTGTGCTCATGTTTTGTTTTGGGTTCACATCCGGAAGTACTCGGGTTTCTTCTGATTATGTACTCAGAAATTATATCTGGCAGGCTCAGAATCATATAGGATGCTGAGTATTGAATCTGGGATCTAATGGTGGGGATTGCATGCCAGACAAACACTATTGGACCAGAGCAGTGGTGCAGATGGCAGGGCATTTGCCTTGCATGCGCTAACCTAGGACAGGCAGCAGTTTGATCCCTCACCATCTCATATGGTCCCCCAAACCAGGAGCGATTTCTGAGCACAGAGCTAGGAATAACCCTTGAACATCACTGAGTGTGCCCCCCAAAAAAATATGAAAAAAGACAAACCCTCCTCCTGGTCTGCTATCACTCCAACCCTTGTAAATTTTAATTAGTGAAAGGATTTGGTTTTTTTTGTTTTGTTTTGTTTTGTTTTGGTTTTGGTTTTTGGGCCATACCCGGTAATGCTCAGGGGTTACTCCTGGCTATGCACTTAGAAGTTGCTCCTGGCTTGGGGGACCATATGGGACGCCGGGGGATCGAACTGTGGTCCGTCCAAGGCTAGCGCAGGCAAGGCAGGCACCTTACCTCTTGCGCCACCGCCCGGCCTTAATTAGTGAAAGGATTTGTAATGTATGAATTATGAGTAAATGCAAGAATGGATAAGTGGAAATGGGTGAAATCAATGGACAAATGATTATGAAACAACACAGTTAAATAGATGATAATGGGTAGATGATTTAATAAACTATGTTTATGTTGATGTATAAATAAAAAATGGTGAGGTGGATAGGTGAATGGATATTTGAATAGATGGAAGTGCACTTTTACTGGCAAAGATCTTACTGTTGATCCTTAAAGGAAAATAACAAAATAAATAAGTTATTCAATCACATTCACATCCTATCAGACTCAAAAGAAAATCACAGGAGCCTCCAAATAGTTTGAAAGAAATTAAAATGAAAACATAATTTAAAATCTGTGATAATATAGTGCCTTCAAGATTTACTATATTGGGGCCAGAGAGATATCATGGTGGTAAGGCATTTGCCTTGCCTGCAGAAGGTCGGCGGTTCGAATCCCGGCTTCCCATATGGTTCCCTGAGCCTGCCAGGAGCAATTTCTGAGTGCAGAGCCAGGAATAATCTCTGAGCACAGCCAGGTGTGACCCAAAAACCAAAAAAAAAATAAAAAATAAAAAAATAAAAATAGATTTAAAAAATTAAAAGATTTACGGTATTAACACTATTAGAAAATAACTGAAGATCAAATTAGCTTTTGCTTTACCAAATAAAAGCAATTTAAATATAAGAATAAAAAAGTAAAGTGAGAAACTATAAACAGTAGGAAATCATTAAAATGAATTGAGGGAAAAGGGGGAAAAACTCACAAACTAGATATTAGCAGACACTTTTATAAAAGACCAGAAAATAAATATTTTAGCCTTTGTTTAAAACAAAGTATTTTTTTTACAAAAACATGTCTATGGGCTGAATATGTCCTGTAAACCCAATTTGAAACTCATACTCTAGACAGATGATGAAGAAAAAATCCTATGTACATGGTGACAGACTACAATTTTTTCTGTAAAGGTGACAACGTAAAGATATGGACTAATTGTTAGACACAAATTATTCACAGTCTTACAATCAAAGATAACAGTGGGTCCTTGAGATCAAGGGGGTGAGGACACTATCTCTTCTTCCACATCACTACCACCCCATAAGGCAAAGATAGTAGTCCTATTCCCCTTCTAGACAGCTTAAACCTAGAACCAGCTAGTGGTATTAAGCAAGAAACACACAAAGTATGCATATGGGAGTGACAAATATGCAGTAAATAAATGTTCTGGTGAGTGAACGGTTTCCTGAGTGTTGTGAACCACTGGAGCAAATCCTAATACCCAAGGCGAGTGTTAGGAATTTCTGCTATGTGACTTGTGGGTGAGGACTGGGGATAGCCTCATTTCTGTGTTGTGTGTAGGAGAGGTTGAGACTTGAGATCTGTGGGTTCTGCAAAGAGTGCCATGAAAACGTTTGACTCACTGGTTGAATTTTGTGTTATAGTGAGCATTGCAGGCTGATGTGAGAACCCTTTGTCCTCTAGCCCCATTCATTAGGTTGGTATGTGAGCTCACAGTGTGAAACTTCACCTTGAGTAATTCAGAACAATATTTTCAGTATTTGTACTTTTTTTTTCATAATGTAAAGCCAATATGGAAGAAGAGATGTTGAGGAGTGATGGATAAGAGAAAATTACTTAGGGCTGATACTTATGGATACTAGGCACAAACTTTGTAGGTAAGGGGAGTCATTAACATGGTCTCATTGAATATGTTGAATTAGCCATATAATATTCTCTTGTGCAAACACAAGACCCAAAAGAAAGTGCATCAATTTTGAGGTGGCATATCTGGAATCGTGCTGAAGAGATGAATAGGAAACCTGGGTTTTCTAAGGAACCACGACATTTATGAATCTGGTGCACATTCCAGCAATACCAATTAACTGTGTCTCTTTTTACAGGGGGAAAAAGTCACACAATAGTCTTGCAAATGTTAGTCCTAACTTCCACAAATTTAGGTGCTCAAACCTGTATATTAATATTGATAAATGTGTTTAATCTGATTAATAGTGGTGCTCAAGGCAGAATATATACAGCCTAATCCAGTGTCTCCATTCTTCATGCCTCCAGTCTCCATGGCTGGTGTCTCCATTCTTCCTTATTATTGGGTTTTAGGACCCAATCTGGTTCTATTTGAAACCAGGGTTTATTGGGAAGTTTTTTGGGGGGAATCATAGCACTTAGGTCTAAAACATCTAGAGTAGACAGAAGTTGTGGCCTGATATCTCAGCCAAGTGAGGGCCCAGGGAGTTGGCAAATGACTGCCAGCAGAAAAGAAGGCTTCACCAGAAATCTGACCTGTTCACAATTCTGAGCTGGGCCTCCTGCTTCTGAACAGTGAAATAAAATTATGTTGAAGGTACCCAGCCTTTGCCACTTTGTGATGGCAGTTGAGACCATATCCTGCCTGCCCAATTAAGGTCTGGCCTCAAACTTCTGCTCCTAATGGAAAGTTTTCCATGGTTCATCTCCTGGCAGACTCTCTGGCCATACAATGTATGCTAGCTTGAGACAAGAAGCTTCTTTCAGATTCCTGCTCAGGGAAAACTCAAATCATGTATGTTTACCACCTGATAAATTCAGCATCCTAACAGCTTGACGAGACAAATAGAAAATTCTTAGTACAGTCCTATATACAAATAATGAAACAGAGAAGAAAGAGTTCTATCCCATTTAAAATAGTATCTAAAAAAAGTACCTTAGGAATCAACTTAATAAAGATGTGAGAAGCCTACACCATGAGAATGTCAAAACACTTAAGAAAATAGAAGACCTTATAAAATAAAAATAATCCCATGCTTGTGGATGAGATGAATCAAAATTGTCAAAGTGACCATCATACCTATATTATATAGATTCAGTGCAATCTCTGTCCAAATTCAAGCAATAATCTTTAATGACTTAGAATAGTCAATTATAAAGTTTGTTTGGAAGCAGAAGAGGCCCCAGATAAACAAAATCATACTAAAATAATTAGGAGGCATTTTATTACCTAACTTAAACTATTCTATAAAGCCATGGTGAACAAAACAGCAAGGTACTGGAATAAAGACAGGTTCTTAGACAAATGGATAAAAGAATGTTCAAGTACAAAACCCCACATTATGTGGTGAGCTAATGTTTTACAAAGAGTTGAGAGCATGAAACAGAATAAAGCTAGCTTCTTTAACAAATGATATTTGGAGATAACCATGTGTGTTCCAATAAATAGTCCAAATAAATTATAGCTGGGTACATATATCATATCTTATACAAAAATCAACTCAGAGTGGATCAAAGACCTTCTTTTATTTTTTTTGGGATGGGGGGTCATACCTGGAAGCACTCAGGGATTACTCCTGACTCTCTGCTCAGAAATCACTCCTGGCAGGCACAGGGGATCATATGGAACACCAAGAGTGGAACCTCCTTTGGTCCTGGGTCGGCTGCTTGTAAGGCAAACACTCTACTGCTGTGCTACCGCTCCAGCCCTGATCAAAGACCTTCATATCAGACTTTTATCTAAAAAGTAAATTGAGGAGAATATAGGCAAAGCAGTCCAAGACCTATACCTCAAACAGTCTTCAACAATACAGTGCCATTGGAAAAAGCTAGAAAATTAAAACTTGACAAATGGGACTATATATAACTAAAATTTCTTTTTGGTAAAAGAAACACAAACTAAAAAACTAAAAAAAAGAGTGAACAGTGGAGTAAATATTAATACTAAATAATTTCAGGGGTCCTCAAACTTTTTAAACGGGGGGCCAGTTCACTGTCCCTCAGGCCACTGGAGGGTCTGACTATAGTAAAAACAAAACTTATGAACGAATTCCTATGCACACTGCATATATCTTATTTTGCAATGAAGAAACAAAACAGATACAAATACAATATGTGGCCCGCGGGCCATAGTTTGAGGACCACTGAATTAGATAAAGTATTGATAGCCAGTATTTTTATAAAGTATTCAAAAAGATCAATAACAACAAATCTAAAACCCCAGCAATAAATGGAGAGAGAAAATGAACAGATAATTTTCTGAAGAAGACCAATAGATAGCCAACAGGTACATTAGAAAATGTTCATAATCATTTATTATTAGGCAAATATAAATCAAGCATAAGAATGTGGTATCATGTTATGCCAGTATGGATGGTAATGTGGTGAAAAAATGGAACTCATCTACTGCTGGCGGGAATGTTGTCAGATCCAACACCCATAGAAAAGAGTATAAATTATTCTCAATAATTACATAGAATTGAGCTGTCATCTGAACCAGAAATTCCAATTTGGGGTACAATCCCCAGGACAGAAAAATCTGCATTCAAAAGGATGTATGCACACCATTATTATTTACTGCAACACTCAGTACAAAAGCTAAGATTTGGAATCAACTTAGATGTCCAATGAAAGATAAGTGTATCATGTAAATGCACAATGGAACACTACACAGCTATCAAGAAAGATGAAATCATGCAATTTGCTGCAACATAGGTGAAACTGGAGAATATCTTATTAGGTAAAGTAACCCAGAGAAAGGATAAAAACAGTATATAACATGTGGTATTTAGAATAACTGGATGAGAGTATGCAATGGTTGAAAGGGGATGCCTAGATCACTGATGGCCCAGAGAATAGGGAGAAGAATGAGAATAATAGAGTGGAGGTGGATATGGGAAACACAGAGGAGAAGCAATCCCTTGACATGCCCAATAGAGGAAAATAAAGACATCAAGTACATTGACAGTGTTAAGAAATGATATAGCTAAATATCCAAACCACAGAATCAACAACACTGGAAATAATGAGACCCATACTTTATCAACTGATTTTAAAATGGTGCCCATTTACATAACAGGCTGAAGGGCTAGGGCTAGAAGAGGTAACCTTGGGAATAGAGAAGTAAATTTGAGGGAGGTTGACATTGGTGATGAGATTGGTGCTGGTGTATTGTATGCCTAAAAGCCAACTATAGGGGCCAGAGAGATAGCATGGAGGTAAGGCATTTCCCTTTCATGCAGAAGGATGGTGGTTCGAATCCTGGCATCCCATATGGTCCCCGTGTCTGCCAGGGGCATTTTCTGAGCATAAAGCCTTAGCACTGCTGGGTATGACCTTAAAAAATAAAATAAAGTGGGGGGGTCGCGTAAAAAATAAAATAAAATAAAATAAAGTAAAATAAAAGTAAAAACAAAAGTCAACTATGAATACTTATTAAATAATGGTGCCTTAATAACTTTAAAAAACTGCGCAGCATACAAGATATAATAGAATGACATACTACTGAGGTGCTAAAGAGATAATACAGTGGGTAGAATACTTACCTTGCATGCAGCCACCCAGATTTGATCCCTGGTATCTCAGATGGTTCCCCAAGCACTACCAGGAGTGATTCCTTAATGGAAAACCAATTGTCCACAATATATATGGGAATACAGGATATTGTATGGAGTGAGGTCAGTCAGAGGAAAGTGATATACAGAGTGGTCTTTCTAATATATAGGACTTACATATACACAATAAGGTAGCAATAAAGAACTAAAGGCAATGCAACAGGAGAACTGATCACATAACAGTTTGGAGAGATTTGAAAGGAAGGCAGTTTTGGGTCATTGGTTGAGGCAGGTGGGTAAACTAGTGAGAAGTATGATGTTGTAATTATGTGTATGGGAAGTTATTAACAGATTTTATAATATAGTAAATCATCACAGAACCTTGATCAATAATTTTAATTAGATAGTCTAAATAGTCTCCACCACCCCCCTGCTATTTCACAGCTTCTGAAACTATAAGCTCTGAAAGATGCATTTGAATTAGATGGGTCTAGATAAACTGAATTGCTCCCTCGTACAATCCTGTTTATGCCAGTGTGAGATGTATCTAGTTAATGATGTTGCCTCAATCAAAATAATAAATATACATGATGCACCTCCAGTAACAATATTTCAAACCACAGTGTCTAAATTAAAGAGGAGGAGATGAAGGAGAAGAAAAAGAAAAGAAGAGGAAGAGAAGGGTAGGAGAAAGAAGACAAGGAAAGTTATGATGAAGGTATAAAGGAAGAAGAGGAGAAGGAGGAGGAAGAAGAGGAGGAGAAGAGAAGAAGAGGAGGAGGAGGAGAAGAAGAGAAGAAGAGGAGGAAGAGAAGGAGGAGAAGGAGAAGAGGAGGAGGAGGAGAAGAAGAAGAAGAAGAAGAAGAAGAAGAAGAAGAAGAAGAAGAAAGAAGAAAAAGAAGAAGAAGAAGAAGAAGAAGAGGAGGAGGAGGAGAAGGAGAAGGAGGAGGAGGAAAAGAAGAAGAAGAAGAAGAAGAAGAAGAAGAAGAAGAAGAAGAAGAAGAAGAAGAAGAAGAAGAAGAAGAAGAAGAAGAAGAAGAAGAGGAAGAAGAAAAAGAAGGGGAAGAAGAGGAAGAGGAAAACAAAGAAGGAGGAGGAGAGAGGAAAGGAAGGAGAGGAAGGAGGTGAGGAGAAGTGTGAGGAAGAAGAGGAGGAAGTAGACGAGGAGGAGGAGGAGGTCGTGGTGGAGGAGGAGAAGGAGGAGGAAAAGAAGAATGTCTGCTATAGAGGCAGCAGTGGTAAATGGGACATTGGTGGAAGGAAATGTACACTGGTGAAGGAAAATGTTGGACAGTGTGTGACTTAAATAACTGAAATCATGAATGGCTTTGTAACTGTAGCTCACAGTGATTCAGTGAAAATTTTATTTTAAAAAAGTAAATTCATGGGAAATGACTGAGGAAAATCACCTTTGAACCACAGAAAGTAATAAATGTGCTTGGAAGAGAAAAGCCTGCAGTATGTGTATATATAAACATACAGTAGGGCATATGATGTGGACATGGATTTTAACCTTTCCCAGAAGATTAAATGTAACTGACAGCTCTCAGCCCAAAACACTCTTGTTTGGCAATGACCTCTCACTACATATTTCAGGAAAGCACTCAATTCCCTCTGAATTTTGTTTTCCTTTTTTCTCCAGGATCCACATCAGCATACAACATGGTAAATGCTGTACTTATTTTCTCTTTTTCCTTCACTGGTTGCCTGGTACCCAATATCTGTATGGGCCCACTGGGTTCTCAGTGACTGTAAACCGGATCAACCCAGAGACCACAACAAGAATGTGTCAGGAGGGAGGCTTCCTCATGTTGACTGAGTTCTGCTCAGTGCCTGACATGGATTTGCATGGTGTCAACTTGAGACAAATTCTGCTGCTTCCAGGATCTGAGATGTGGAAGGTGACAGCAAGCAAAGCATCCAAGCAGGATGTTCTGCCAGAGACAGAAGTCTGAGGACATGAAAATAACAAGGCTGTAGGTTGAATTAGAGGAGAGAAGAGGGCAGTAGTAGGATAGATCAGACACTCAGATCATCAAACTCTGGTTGTCAGCTGGAAGCTAATTAGGATTTTCCCTGAGTAACCAAATAAATGGTTGTCAAGTAATTTGTGTGGTCCTTATAGATGAACAAGACACCTATTTCTGGGATTCATCTCCTCTTGACCTGCTACCTTCTGCATTACCAGCTTCCTATACTGCATGGACAACTCCTTTTATGACCCAATTGTCACAAAGCAAACCAGTAATCCAGTCTCACAGGAAATGGTCCAGCCTATTGCTAGATTCCAACCAGCACAGGTTCATCTCCCTTAATTCCCCCACCCCACGCAAAATGCTATAAACCCAATTCAGGAATTGGGTCAGTCATTTAAGTCACACATTGTGACTTATTTTGAGTAAAACTATTTGCAATAGGAATCAAATATCACTACTTCTTCTATTAAATAAACTCAAAATATCTATTAAATTAAAGTTTATTTTTTATTAAGTCACCATGATTTAAAGAGTTGTTCAAAGTCAGTTTTTTTGTTTGTTTTTGTTTTGTTTTGTTTTTTTAATTTTTGGGTCACACCCAGCGGTGCTCAGGGGTTACTCCTGGCTGTCTGCTCAGAAATAGCTCCTGGCAGGCATGGGGGACCATGTGGGACACCGGGATTCGAACCAACCACCTTTGGTCCTGGATTGGCTGCTTGCAAGGCAAACGCCACTGTGCTATCTCTCCGGGCCCTCAAAGTCAGTTTTAAGTTTACAATTTTCCAATACCAATCCTATCACCAATGTCTCCTTTTCTCCACCAGTGCCTGCAGGTTCTCTCCCACCCCACAGACTTCATCTCACGTAAGTATATTTTTAAGTTTGATTATCATAGTTTGGGTTCCATTATTATTTTAGGCTTTGTGGTTTATTGAAATTAAACCATTTTGTACATGGTTTACCTCTACACAATCCTGACCTCTGCCAATTATCTCCCATCCACCTCTTACTTTACCCTCTGATTTCCTTTCTTCCCTGCCATCCTATGAGTTCTATAATAAACCAACCTAGTGAAAGGTAACTAATATCTATACCTAATTAATATCTATACCTTATTATAGTATCAACATCAAGAGAAATGCTTTTTTATTATACTTTTTATTATACATTCTTTCCTGCAATAAATGGCAGGCATAATAAAGAGGAAATTTTGGTAAGTCTACAGGTGATACCAATTCTTTCAAAGTACTAATAACTGTACCCAAATTCAGACCTTAGCACAAGATTTGGACACACTCTAACAGACTTCTGAAAGTGAAATCTGTTTTCATCAAATGGGACATAGAAAAAGAACATGTCAGAAGGTAGCTAATCCAAATGCATCAAAAGGAGAGGCAGCCAGTTCCTGAGTAATTTGCACATAACCTGCAAGTCTGGGTAGGGAAGGAGCTGCAGCATGTTGTATTCCAGTCTCAGTTTGAGAACAGAATGTGAGGAAGAAGACAATGCCCCAATCAAAATGAGTTATGCTGAGAGCATCTTTCTCCAGGAGTTTCATTTCTAGTCAAGTCCCTGGGACAGTGGAATGAGGAAACTTGGCTATTCACCCACAGAAGGGAGAGGTACACATATCAGACTGCTAGAGTGCTGGAAATGGCCTAACACAAACATAAAATTCTGCTTCAGGACACAAGCAATAGTATTGTGGGTAGAGCCCTTGTCTTGGATGTGGCTGATATGAATTTGGTCCCCAGTACCCTCAAGCACAGTCTCCTAAGAACCACCTCTGCTCTGAGTTCCCCCAACAGCTTCCTTCTATGAGGATGGAGAAGCTTCTTCTTGGCCTCTCTGTGGTTACTCCAATGCTACTATACCTCTAGAAGGGAAGGTACAATTCCCATTTTATAGATAAATAGACCCCTAAGAAAAAAAATGAGGGAACTACTCAGTCACTCCATAACTCAAAACAGGGCTAGGCAAGGCCTTCACGCTCCTGCTCTACCCTGTGGTTCAATCTGTCATCATAAATTCTTTTTGGGATCATCACCCTCACATGCTGTGCCCTGCCAATGTTCAGCTCTCATCTCAGTCTCCCCACCTTCATTTCTTTGCCCCAAGCCCTACTGCAATAAGTCTCCTTAGTCATTCACTGATGAATGATTCTTAACATTTCCTTATACCTTCTCTTCTACTCTTTAAAACCACTATGAAAGCAAACACTGTATGGGAAGAGGCTCCACCCACAGAAACAGATTGATCTCCAGCCTAGCTCAAGATACTTCCTCTGAATGTATATGGAAAGGATCATTTCCTTATACCTTCTCTTATACTCCTTAATAACACTATAAAACAGTGTGTGAAGTGGCTCCACCCACAGAAACTGACTTGTCTCTGGCCTAGCCCAAGATACTTCCTTTGAATTTATATGGAAAGGAGAGAAAGAAATTGTTGGGTAACAAGGAAGTAACTCCAGGAAAGATCCAACACTGAATATTATCCTGAGAGTGTGGGAACTTTTAGTGGATAACGTGGTTCTCCATCTACCAGGGAATAGTTGTCCCCTCTCTCTCAGTTAAACAGGAATTTTGGATCCAATGCTTCTGAGGTCATGAGGTTACAAGGAATCCTTGAGGTAAATCTGAGAAGAAAATGAAGTGTTGCTTTATACTTCCCCTTGTTTTTTGAGTCCAGCACTAGTTCCAGGCAGGAACTAGTTATTTCAAAAGGCTCATTAGTCCAACTCCCAGTCCATCTCCTTAACTGCTACAATGGCATTTGGATCACACTATTTGGAGTGATGCACAATTTCAGAGGGGCCTATAAACAAAATTTTTGCAGGAATTTCACCATCTCAGTCCTCTGCATCCCTATGATATTGACTGTGTCTAGAGAAGCTCCTCTTGTCAGCCCACCTCACAGGAGAAAGCATGTCTGTGAGGCCTTTTGAAGTGGATTAAGTGATGGTTGTGCAGGAGGATTAAGGCCTCCTTGCAGAGTAGGTGAGGAAGAACAGACTCTTCAGATTTGAGTTGCGAGCTTCATAGGGAGTTTCCCTCACTTTTTGGTGAATGAATTCAGCTGTGAACTTAGCTAGATTGAAGGCTTGGCTGAAAGTATCGCGTCCATATGGATCAAGACACCATCAACCCAAAGCAGTGACAGACCTATGGATCTGCCTCCAACCAATTCCCACATGGGAAAAGTTTGTTGCCAATTTTGAGCCCTGTCCTCTTGGAAGTACTACTCACTGCATTTCAGGAAATCTTCCTCATCCAAAAACAACCTTCAGAACATTTTCATTCATGGAGTGCCCTGATTCTGAAGTCAATGTTCACCATTTTTAAGGTAGGTGTTTTGAATAAAAGGACAGGTAAGTGGAAAGATAAAATTGACCACCAGCACCTACTTCTATAGGTCCCCAAAAAGCTTGTATCAAAAGGTATCTTCCTCATTATCCTATGATACAATAGTATCCAAGGTTCTAAAGAGCTATGATGAGGCCATTGCAGTGACAGCTCCTGAAGATGCTGGAAACACATTAACTGAGCATGGGTGGCGGCCAGCTTCTCTCCCTACAGTTGGCAGCTACAACTCAAGTGTACATTTTTTCCAACCCGATAAGCAACAAGGAGTTTCCTGACTTCAGGACTTCAAGGGAAGAAGATAGGTCAAACTTCAGTGCTGTAGCTTTGTCTGAGTCCGCCTTCCTCATCTTTTATCATAAGAGGGAGGAATCTTTGCAGAAGGCACTGGAAAATACTTCCTGCCCTCAATGTTTATTCAGTCCAATTTCTGCCAGACATTTCCAACCACATCCTAAGAGGTAGTTTACTTTAGTTCACTTGCTGGAAAAGTCCCTGAGCCTAGAGAGGTCACCTTATGCTCATTGATTGCTTTCATGGGCACAGCTGAGGCCACCTCCGGTCGGGAGAAAGGAGATCCTTACAGTGATGGCGCAGACGTCCACTTCGGTCAAAGTTTCATGGGGTCATCAGACCAACGTATGGTCTGTCTACTACAGGATTTTGGAGTTATGCTCAGTGCTATCTGTATTCATTGTCTCCGTCACCTGAGGATCTTCTCATTGTGTGCAAGCTCACTGAAGTCTCCTCACAGGATCTACTATGTCCCATGATATGCTCAGATAAACTCTAACTGCTGTTACTCAAACAGCTTTTTCTCAACAACTGTACTGGCCTAGCCCAGCACACCAACAGAAAAGGAATTTTTTTTCCAAAGAGTTCCAAAGGCAAATCTCCACCCACAGCACCTGATTGGTTTCTGGCCTAGTCCTGAACCAATTATGAGCCCTTGCACATGGAATGTGCTGATTGGCCAGAAGTTGATTCCTCACCATGGAAACTAGTGAACACATAGTTGTGTTTCATGGTAGGAAGTTGGCTAGTTGGCTAGAGAAAGATTTGGTAGCCAGAGACTGGATCCTTCTCTTTTCTGTTTCTTGGAGGGTATCAGTTCCTATCATCTCCCTTGATCCTCCAGTGTGTTTCAAATGAGTATATTTGGTGTTTTCCCTTTCCCATCACCACCTTCTCAAGCTCCAGACCATAATGAGAGGAGGGAGACTTCAATTTGAAGCCAGGACTGAGATCGCTTCCTACCTCAGGTTTGCTTTGGTGTCTGTTATATACATTTATTCAATTAATGTGTGCTGAGTAACTGCTTTTTGTACCTGTAGTTTCAGGAAAATTATTCTGATGGTAGATATCTTTTAGTAGCCTCATTGATCTTTGGATGTTTTTCATGTATGTGCAGGACAAGTATTAAGTATGTCCTCTTGTCCTACTGACTTCCTTGTTACAACCTCTATGCTCCCTACAAAGGCCCATTTTTCATATACTGTCAACAGTCTTGATCCCAAATCATTCTCTCTCTCTCTCTCTCTCTCTCTCTCTCTCTCTCTCTCTCTCTCTCTCTCTCTCTCTCTCTCTCTCTCACACGCACGCGCGCGCACACACACACACACACACACACACACGCGCGCGCGCGCGCTACTTATCCTAACTTCCTGCTACCTTTCTAATTGCCATGGTATTTCCTGATGTGGACTCTAGGAGCCCTGAGTAAGTATGATCTTTAAGTGATATCAATTTCTGTTGACTTAGATGAAGTAAAACTTTCTATAATAAACTTCACTTGAAACCAAACGCAACAAGTTATACTCAGAGTAATCCAAGAACAGATTAACTTTTCTCTTAACATTTAATAAGTCGTGTATTAGAATTCCTTTACCCATGGAATATCAGGATATGGAAGAAATAGTCTGGAGAGTCCTATTAGCTATCTTCCCCAAACTTGGAGCTTAGACCTAGGTTTAACTAAGACCTAGTCTCTGCCTGTCTGCAGAGACTAAAATATGGGTAAACAATCAAATGAAGCTTTGAAACTTGACAGTTTAGAAAACAACTGCCATTTTGAAATTCTTCTTTCTTGCCCAACAAGCAATGTACAAATCAAAAGAAGCACTCACATTCTAAATAATTGTACCATAACCTGCAGGTCAGATCAGCAAAAGAGCAGCACATTGCATTAGATTCTGAACCAGAAAAAACTGGCAGAGGGTCTGGGAATTGGGTAGTGCTAAATGGTAGGAAGAAGACAATGCCCTGAGCAATATGAATTTAGCAATATGACTCAGATTTCTAGATATAAACCTCAGGTCTCTCATTGTAGGGGAAAGAAGGCAGCTGTCGGGTTCCCAGGACGGATGGTTCTTACAATGATAACTCAGACATTCCCTGGGCAGGGGCTCAGATTAAGCTTGTGGCCAACACACTGCCTGCTTCCTATCCAATGGTGAGTAGTGGTTCTGTTTCCAGTAGAAATTCATTTTCATCATTCCTCTCACCTGGGTTGCTTGTTTGTCATGAAGTAGCTCCTGTAAAGCTTGAGTTCCTTCTCCTCCTCTTTCCTTTTTCTCTTCCTCTTCCTCCTCATGCTTTTTAATGCCTCATAATTACCTATTGATATTTCTTTAGGGATGCATCCATGTTTTGCAGGCATATCTGGTGGCACTCATGGATTACTCCTGGGTCTGCACTCAGAAATTTCCTGGCAGGTTTTGTGACAATATGGGGTACCGGGAATAACACCCAAGAAATTTATGTCTGCTATGCAAGCTGGTCACCAAAGAGACCATTTTAATACTCATAGACCCCTTTAAGACTGGTATGGTCCCCAGGACACAACCTTTTTAATATTTGTTTCCTTCTGGGAATTTCTGAAACCACAAGTTTGTGATGGGGGCTATGGGCCAACATTAATAAGTCCTTGGAAATATTAGAAAATATGAATGATCTCAATATTTAACCCTATTAAATTGTAAGAAATTTTATCCAAAGGAAGTAAATAATAATGGAAATCAAAAACTAGGTAAACAGCAGAAAACCTTTAAAACCAAATTGAGCTCATAAAATAGAAAAACCTGTAGATCACATATCAAAACTTTCCTGTAAATGACCATATACGTATCATAGCCGATAGTGAATCAAATAATATATTATTATCCATGCTTTGCTCAAAACCCCTTTTTCTCTCCACTTTAAGTCAAGAAGCTCATCTTCACTGCTCCTATTAAATATCATTCTGGAAACCCTAGCCATTGCAGTAAAGCAAGGGAAATATAATAGGCATTTATGATAGAATGGAAGAAATGAAACTATTTATGCCTAATATGATTTCATGAAACAAAAAGTTCCAAAGAACCTACAGTATAGCTGCTGGAACTAATTAGTAATGTATCAAGATCACAGGATATGAAATAAATCTATATTAAATATTTTGAATACTAGTAATGATCCATTGTAACTTGGAAGTACAGCACAAGGGCATGAGTCACACACCAAGATCCAAGTAAAATGCAGAGGCCAGTGAAATCTCACTAGTGATGTCTGAAATCAGGGAGGTTCCCAGTGGCTCAGAGCCCATAAAGACACAGAAGCAAGGAAACAAAAGAGTGAGCAAGAGAGCCCTGAGTTCTACTTACAAGCAACACAGATGCCAAGTGTTTCACATTGTGCAGAAGGGGTATGAGGTGCCACCACTTCCACACACCCAGGCAATGTTGGGATAGTGAATTCTGACTCTGTTATAACCCTTAGGTTGGTAGCTAGACCCCAGTTACCCCAGCTGTCAGAAAGGCAAGAAGGACAGTCTCTTCCACTGGCTCTGACTTTGCAGTGTCCTTTCTGTATCTATCTCTGACCAAACCTGACACTGAGCCAGCAAGACAAAAAGACCCACAAGCTTACTACTCCACAGCAAGAATTAGGAAAGCACATTTTACACTGAACAACCATCAACTAAAGCTCAAGGTTGTTTTTATTTTTTTTTTCGTGTGATAAGCTTGTTTTTTATTTACTTATTTTGGGTTTGGGGCCACACCAGGTGACGCTCAGGAGTTACTCCTGGCTATGTGCTCAGAAATCGCTCCTGGTTTAGAGGACCATATGGGATCCCAGGGGATTGAACCGAGGTACATCCTAGGTCAGCCACGTGCAAGGCAAACGCCCTACTGCTGTGTCACTGCTCCGGCCCCAAGCTCAAGGTTTTGACTTAGGTGTTCTGGTCATCATTCACACACAATCTAGTTGCATACAGCAATGGATTAATCTGAGATTACTCCTCCTTTCACAAGTGCCTTTCTCCTCTCTCTGAAATGAGAACAGAGAGTCCCACAGTCATCCATGATTGACTATACTACTGGGTATAGTCATCACAATCTAAGTACTATTATATGAGACAAAATTATAAAGACACACACACACACACACACACACACACATTTGAAAATAGATCACCAGGATGTCTGACATGATGGAAAAGCAGGGACCAGATTAACTTCTGAACTGACATGAACTAAAACCAAATACAATACATAGAATGATGGTTTTGAAGCCATTAGGCATCAGAGAATCATGATCCCTGAACAGGAAACAAAACACAATTTCAAGGGAAATCATGACTGTTAAATTTCCTTATTGGAAGATCTTGAACAGGGGTCTCAAACTCGCGGCTCTCGGGCCGTTTGCGGCCCTCCGTACAACATTTTGTGGCCCACGGCCGGCCTTCAAATATCGCAGTATTCACTATTATTCGCTTACCGAATAATCGCAATAAAAATTGCATTAGTAAGAAAAAAATCGCATTAAACATTTGCATACCCCGAGCACTTCCGTTCAGGGTATGCAAATGTTTAATGCGATTTTTGCGATTTTTTTTTTTTTTTTTTTTTTTTTTTTTTTGGTTTTTGGGCCACACCCGGCGGTGCTCAGGGGTTACTCCTGGCTGTCTGCTCAGAAATAGCTCCTGGCAGGCACGGGGGACCATATGGGACACCGGGATTCGAACCAACCACCTTTGGTCCTGGATCGGCTGCTTGCAAGGCAAACACCGCTGTGCTATCTCCCCGGGCCCTGCGATTTTTTTCTTACTAATGCGATTTTTTATTGCGAATATTCGGTAAGCGAAATCCCTTATGCGGCCCTGCCTCAACTTGACTTTGCCTCCTGCGGCCCCCAGGTAAATTGAGTTTGAGACCCCTGATCTTGAATAAAAGATGAGCATCGTTGCAATATTAATTCCTACCATAAGGTCCAACTTCTCTGTAAGAAAGCTCAGAAAGTACAATGGATTGAGTGGTCTGAGACTGTGCGGAGGGACAAGTTAGAATCGTGTTTTTCACAAGTTCACCAGGCCCTCCAGGCTTTGTGTATGACTATCCACCTCCCAGGCAGTTCTGTGTGAATTTGACCTTCCAGATCTTTCTGCTCCAGCCTCACAGGCCTTGCTATATCTTGTTCTGTGTTATCTAACACAGGCCACAAAGCCTTCGGACCCCTCAGTTTGAAAGGATGTCTTTTCAGGTCCCTTTAAAAGGGTTACATTTTTACTTGTTTCTTAGATTTGGAAGCCTTTTCTTTCCACCTTATTTCTACCTTTTCTTTCCACCTCTACCCCAGATCTCAGATCCCATTTCTCTTCTGCTGTAGGGTTGATTGATGCCTTTGCCTTCAGAGTTCCAGAGTGACTTGCACTGGAAATCAGCCTGATGAAAAGTGTTTAGCAAAAACGTTTGTTGAATGAACAAATTCGTGGTCAAATAAAGCACTTCGGTGGCGATAGATCCAAGAATCCAATTAAGCATCCAGTGTAGTGTCCACATGTAAACATAAGGTGGCAGTGTGCTCTCATAAATTCCCATAAATCTGGCTGGGAAGATAAAATTTGTAGTCAATAGAACAGATTGTTGCAGGAATCTTTTTAGGGTTCATTTCTTTGTTTCCTAAATTGTGTTTTGTTGTTTCCCTCAGTGAGATGGTGACTACAAAGGACCAACAGAAATATAGTCCTTGGTCTAATAAACCCTTTCTTAATTTTCATTACCAAATTTTTAATTCAGGAACCAGTTAAATGAATAAGTAATTTGTAGTCTTACAACATTAGGCTATTTATAAAATAAAATATAACAAATGAAGACTAAAGTTATGCATTTCATAGAAATAAATGTATAGTTTTAGAGACTATGAGGATATGAGAGCAATAATTAAGTTGTATCTTACAACTAGGAAAGACATTGGACTGGGAATATATATATATATGTATATATATATGTATATATATGTGTATATATACATATATATAGCTCCAATATAGCATGTCTGGCATGCATTATGCATAGAGTTCTTCCCTTAGCATTTTATGGACATGAACACTATCAGGTGTGGCACCAGTTTGCACAAATATGGCATCTCTGGCTTAAACACCAAACCTTGAGGAATCTTCTCCTGGACTAAGTATTTCATGAACTAGTCCTGAGTCCCTAAAACTTTAGAGTGGGCCCCGTTAAAAATACTAAGGAAGAGAGCAGAGAGATAGTAGAGTGGTCAGTACATATGCCTTGCATGCAGCTTCTCCCCCCACCCCCCGCCGCCCCATTCCATTTCTTTTACTCCCATACTGCCCCTCAGTCCTACCAGGAGTGATCCCTGAGCACCATCAGGTGTGGCCTCCCATAAAAATCTAATAATACTATTACTACTAATAAGAAGAAGCTGGAGAGATAGAACAAGAGTGAGGCTCTTACCTTGTACTCATCCTCACTATCATGTGGTCCCCTGAGAACCACTAGGTGTGGCTCTGGAGACCTCTGACCACCACCAAGGATGACAAGGTAATCTTCAGTCCTAAGTAACTAAAATTGCACCCAATTCGTGGACACTCACATTGAATCCCAAGCTTGGTTGGCAAACAATTTCCAGGAATCAGAGAATTACCAGATCTTCTAAGCACCACCCAAGGCACCCTCAAAATAATCCATCTTAAAGTAGTCAAGCAAAAAGTAAAATTAAGATCTATATTTTTAAGATAATTATATATCCAAACTTTAGGTAGATGTGAAATTTATAGGCATTCTAATATTTGAATTATGTATACATTTGATTATAATTTTAATAAACATCTAATCTATTTTTAATTTCATGAGTGAAATCAATATGGTTTTCTTTATATATTGTAGATTACATAAAATTAATATATGTGCATATATTTTAAAATATATTTATTATATGTAAAATATATATTTATATATTTATTTTTTAAACTATATATATTATTTTAAATATATTTAAAATATATAAACTATGAGCTATCATAGTTTATAGTCCCTTTGAAGTCATTGTGAAATATATTTCTTGTAGCAGATGTAGCAGAATAAGATGCTATTGGGATATTTGTCTCACACAATTCGACTATATAATTAATCTGATTCACAGAAAATTACAGATTTCAGCAGATATATGGCCCATTTTGAGGAGAAAATTCATATCGTTGGACCTAACAGTTCAAATGGATCGAATGATCTTTTGTAAAATAAAGCTCAATATGTGCCTTTCTCCAGAAACTTCTGTTCTCTTCCTATTTCCATTGTCTCCAATCTGTCAATGATTTGTAAATCTGGTTGCTGATGTACTAATCAGTAGCTAGAACATGAAAGCATGAACCAGTGCTTGTTTCTGCCTTTCTCAAATGGAAACCCAGAGAACACTGAGTGGGATAAGGAAAGATTCCCATTAGGGAGAAGGAGAAGTGACCATGAATATTGGCAATTTCTAGAAGTCAGGGTCTGAGAGGTTGTGTGGCACAACATGGGAGTTGTTTACCAAACATATGAACAAGCATTTTAACATATAGAGAATAAATGAATACATTCAGGATGAGATTCTAACTACCCAAATGTTCGAGGAACATTCCATTTGAGGTGAACTATAAATTCTATTCACTGTGATGACCAGGGGTATATGAGACACAAAAGTGAAACTGTGTTCTCTTTGTAGTTTGGGGTTCCGTTGTGGAAAACCTGCAAAAGGAAACACCATGGGGATATGTCCTGAGCTCGTGTTCTGTAGGATCTTGAGGGTGGGGTCCTATCATTGGAGAGGGCACATTATATACTGACAGCCAATTACGCTCACCCAACATTTAAAACTACTTTTTGGAAACACCAGCTGTGGATGCAAGCTTTTGCGCAAGGCTGGGATAAAACTAGGAAAGAAACGACCCAGGGTTGGGTATAAAAATGTCGTCTCTAAGGAAAAGCATGTGTTTGCAACACTCATTTGAATAGGCTTTGTTGTTGATGATGATGATTTTAAGAAACAAGAATGCAATTTTAACTTGGAGGTCAATTGGTTAAAAAGAATCTATTAAAGGGGCCAGAGAAATAGTATAGGAGTTAAAGGTCAGCAGGACTGATACCCAGCATGGCCTAAGGACACTGGAGCTTCAATGGATATGGATGATCCTACCCTGCCTCCATAATAATTTATTAAAGATACAACGAAGGGAATAAAGGCTCAGACTGAAAATGTATTGCATGTGCACCCGATTGCTGTGGTTGTTTTGTGTGTTCACTGTGCCCAGATCCTAGTCCTCATGCCCTCAGTGCTTCTCCTATATATTTATCTCTATCTATCTATCTATCTATCTATCTATCTATCTATCTATCTATCTATCTATCTATCTACCTACCTATCTATATCTATCTTCTGACTCGTGTTTCTTAGCTTTAACTCTGAATTCTGAGTTTCTTACCCAGTGCAGCAGCTCTCACTCTCTAGTTTATTTTTTGTGATACATTAGACTTTATGAAATTTTTTGCAAACATGTGACAGAATTTCATCTCCATGCATATATAGGAGCATGCATATGGATATATAGAGATAGGGAGCATATATAGGGCAAATCCACAGTCTCAGACATGAAAGGAATGAATTTAGACAATGAAGGAAGAGGGGAAGATATGATCACCTACCAAACAGACCAATAATCACATGTTCGAGTAATGACCAGAGCAGACATCAACCTAAAGGACACATGTGACAATGCAATGTCATGCAATGTCTGTGAGAAAAGTCCACCATCCTTTGGGTGTGTAATATATTTAGAATCATGAGTGTATTTTTTTTAAATAAAGGCTATTGAAAAGGATCTTAGAAAGACTGTCCTTACGTTCCTGATTTACTTAGTAAAATCTTGAAAAATAAAAATCAAACTAGATTTTGGAGCAAGTGCTTTGGTTCACCCAAGTGAGAGATGCCTCACTAGTGCGCACGCGCAGTGTCGCCGTCACGCCTCGGCAGTCCGTCAGTCTCCTCTCGGTCACTGCTCTGACTGCGGTCTTCTTCCGTCCAGTCCCGGAAGCCAATGAGATCACGTGGGCTCCGGGAATTCGTCAGGTGAGCCCCGCCCGGGCTCACTCAGAGCGCGATCTGCCCCCGCTCCGGCTTCTGAGGAACCAGGAAGAGACAGCGCCTGCGCAGTGGGGTCAGTGGGCGTGGCCGGGGGCTGACAGAAAAAAGGGGCGGAGCGTTCCGGGAGGCCCCGTCCCCCAGCGTCGGAGAGGAACCTGAAAGAGACGGCGGCGCTTGCGCAGTGGAGTTAGTGGGCGTGGCCAGGATTGACAGTCCTGAGGGACGGGGCGTTCCGGGAGGCCCCGCCCGGGCAGTGACACTCCCCCCGCCCCGGCTTCTAAGAGGAACCTGGAAAAATAGATGGTCTGCGCCTGCGCACTGGGGACGATGGGCGTGGCCAGGCGATGACAGTATGAGGGGCGGGCCGTTTCGGGCGGCCCCGCCCCCGGCTTTTGAGAGGAACCCGGAAAAAGAGACGGCGGCGCCTGCGCAGTGGAAGCGGTGGGCGTGGCCAAGCGTTGTGAGTCCTGAGGGGCGCGCCAGGCAGAGGAGACGCCGAGGAGGCCCTGAAAGGAGGACATGGACGCGTCGGCGCTGGAGCGGGATGCGGTGCAGTTCGCCCGGCTGGCGGTGCAGCGCGATCACGAAGCTCGCTACTCCGAGGCGGTGTTTTACTACAAGGTGGGGCGTGAGGTCGGCCGCCGGCAGACAGGCCCAGGGCCGGGGAGGCCCGCCAGCCCGGGCCGTCGCCTGCCCTCACGCCCTCATGCCGTCTCGGGGCCTCGAACCCGCGGCCCTCCCGCTCCACCTCAACCCGATCTGCTCCTGAGGCGACGCTTTGCCGCCCCTCAGCTCCCGAGGCCCACAGGGCCAGGGGCTGGCGCCTCCCACCCAGCCCGTCGCTTGGCCTGCTTGCTCTGCTTGAAGTGCTCCCCGCTGCACCCTAAAAAGTGCTCCTCCAGCTTTCCCCCATCTCTCTCTAGTTGCCTGAACCCCACTTCAGTCAGCCCCGTCCACCTCCTCCTACCTGGCTGGCTCCCAGCCTTGTGCTAGGCACCCCCTTATTATACCTGACTTCTCCCTGAGTGAATTGGGGGGCCCCCTGTGGGGGTGCCCCAGTTGAGAAACGCACCCCTCCAGGATGTCTGGCCATCCCAGGGGGGGAAATTTTTGAGCAAATATATAAATATATAATTTAAAAAACATCTCTTACCTACCCCCCTCATCGGATGTTTATCACTTGTTTATCCATGCCCTGAGGGGCACCACCTCTTTTTTAAAGACAAAATTGGGTGGTATTGTTTGTGCTTTTGTTTTTACATCTATCCTTTTCATTCTACTTCTAAAATTCATTAAATAGACTTTTTTTTTTGGTAATGTCCTATGAGTAATGAATGGTTACTATTCTGTTATGTGGCTGGAACCATCATTGATTCCAAAATGCGGTGATTGTTCGCGTCTGTTCTGGGTTTCCAGCATAAGTTAATGATGCCATGAATATCCTTATAGCTAGTGTTTTATACAGTCATTTTTCTTAACCTCACCTGGAATACAGTTATTAAATCCAAAAGCTGTATTTTCTCATCCATGCTGAAGATTTGCAGACAGACTTGTCCTGCCTACCCAGATCTCTGTCTTCATGTGCATCAGCAATGCGGTTTGATTTTCTAAACCCAATATTGCCTTGATTTTATAACCCATCTTTAGAAACTGGGTGTCTCATGATAATTCTTTGTGATTTCTTGTGGGGGGGGCAATTTCATGAAGTTGCTATTTCTCTGAAGCTCAGTAAACTTGTAATAGTTGGTTAAAAAAAAATTGTATAAAATAGTGCCTTGTAGGGGCCGGGCGGTGGCGCTGGAGGTAAGGTGCCTGCCTTGCCTGCGCTAGCCTAGGACGGACCGCGGTTCGATCCCCCGGCGTCCCATATGGTCCCCCAAGAAGCCAGGAGCAACTTCTGAGCGCATAGCCAGGAGTAACCCCTGAGCGTCACAGGGTGTGGCCCAAAAACAAAAAACAAAAAAACAAAACAAAAAAATAGTGCCTTGTAACATAATAGCTGAAGCTAAAGAAATAGCTCAGAGTAACTGCTATACTGTGGTAATAGTACTTTGCTTTAGTATTGGCTCTAAAATGTATCATACAGTAATATTATTATACAGCTCTAAAGTTATAAGCTTGCCATTCAAAAGAATGTTTAATCCTTGAGTAAGTCAGGACAGTGTGCACTTTTAGGAACTTCAGTTATAAACTTACAACACAGTATCACCTTTCATTTTTTATGAGGCTTTTTGTCAGCCACTTTCAACTATGAAAACTAAGTAAAATTGATATCAGTGATTTAAAAACTGTATTTACTTTGAGCGAGGTCATTTGAAGATTGAAATTTACAAGCAAGGTAATCGAAGGAATGAAATATATCGACATATATATCATATCAGTTCATTAACATTAGTGTAGCTGTGATGTATTTAGTAATACAAAGGTACATTAAATACTATGTAATTGTATTTGTATTTTTAATTTGGGGGCCACTCACCCCATCTATGTGCAGAGGATTACATGAGGTATTTTAAAAACCATTTTGCCCAAATCATGGGCAAGAGAGGCTTATTCTCTTCCCTAAAATATAATATTTATGTTTACATGTGAGGTTGTTTTCCTCCCCCAAGTAATTGACAGATTCTGAGGAAATCATCTCTCTACCCCCATAGCTTTAGACTGAATTTCCATTTGGATGAAAAGTGTACTTTTACTGATTTTTGTGCTGTTCTGTGGAACAATGCTGGGTAAAGTAATGAATTCAAAAAGTGATTGCTCCTGGGTTAAGAGAGATAGAAGGTAGGGTGCTTGCCTTGTAAAAGGCCAACCTGAGTTTCATAATCGGCATCCCATATCATCCCCAAGTTTGCCAGAAGTAATTCCTGAGTGCAGTCAAGAATAACTGCTGAGCATCGCCAGGTGTGGCCCCAAAAACAACAAAAATGACAACCAAAGACCAAAAAGTGATGCTCCAGGGCTGGAATGATAGTCCAACTGGCACATTACATTCCGCAGATCCTTATGGTCCCCTGAACCTGCCAGGAATGATCCCTGGGCACAGACCTATGATTAAGCCCTGAGCATAGTCAAATATGGACCTAAAACAAAAACAAAAGCCATCCATAGATGACTCTGCATCCAGACAGGCATGGGTCTCCAAGAAGTACATGATTAGTTACAGAGAAGATCGTTACTTTGGAGAAATCTCTGGTCCTTGTCCAAACTGTAATACGGAAAATTCAGGCTCTTCCTCCTAAGGCACAGTATAATAACTTAATTGTACAAGAGCCAAATCAGGAAGACTAAGTCAGGTTCTCTTATTTCAGGGAAGCTTATTTCATACAACTGAAATTCTGTTTATGTAACCTTTTTAATATGTAATCTTTTAGTAAATAACCTTTGACAGTGGAGAAGAATACTTTCCATTATGAGACATTCAATCCTCATAATTTATTGATACTTTTTGCTGATTATCTTTTTAATTTTTTCAAAGGCTTCAGTTCTTCCCTTAAAAGATAATTTTTAAGTCTAACCTGTTGCACACAGAAAAAGGAAAACAAAACATGAATCACTATTCTAAAAAAATAAATCAGTCAATCCTTGTATATTAGTTTGTAAGTTTCAGTGTAGAAGAAATTTGAATTTCAAACCAAAGAAAAGGCATTGAAAGATTATATAACACTTATTTTATATTTAAAAAGTATCTTAAAGAAAGATCAAATTCATCTTTTATATTCCTTTCTCTTTTTTGTATTAGGAAGCTGCGCAAGCTTTGATTTATGCTGAAATGGCAGGATCAGGCCTAGAAAATATTCAAGAAAAAATAAATGAGTATCTGGAACGAGTTCAAGCTTTACATTCTGCAGGTTAGTAGATGACTACTAAACTTGTAGGTTTTTGTTTTTTTTTCTCTCTCCTATCACCTGCTTGCCCTATTTTGTTTCTGTGTTTTGGTTCTGGTTTTTGTTTTATTTTGTTTCAATTTTTGAATCTTAATCCTCATTCTCCTGTCCATTTCTCTTTTGGTAACCAATTTTTGAAATGTCTATTAAGGGGATGGGAGGACTAAGAGGGGACCTAAGAGATCATGGTGGAGAGAGCCAACATTGTATCCTGAAACATTCAGATTAACAGTATGGTAGCACCCCTGCCCTAAATACAAATTCATAACTGGGAGTAAGTGATATATCTGCAAAGAGGAACCCCAGAAACTAATAACATCCAGATTTCTGGTTTCTCAGAGATATAAATATAGCCATTCTAACAGCGTGTCATCATTGGCATGGCTGAGAGTAGGACCAGTTATAAAGGCTCTCACATCTATCTCTCGTGCCCCTTGGAACACTGATTAAATGACTATGCTTTAAAAGCTTTAGCTCCAGCTTTTTGGGCTGGAGAAAGAGTTCTGTAGGTGAGGCATTTTGTTGCATGTGCCCAGCCATGTGGCATATCCCTGGCATCTCATATGGTTTTTTGAGCCCCACCAAGAGTGATCCCTGAGCTCGGAGCTCGGAGTAAGCCCTCAGTACTGCTGGGTAAAGCCCAAAAACAAAAAGACAAAGACTTCAGCTGCAGGTTCACCCACAGCTTTTAGTATCAACATTTCCACCTCAAGACCTTGGCTGTGCTCTTTTTAAAATCATCTCTGAACTGGAAAAGTGACATGTAAGCAGAGAGCTAGGACAGCTTGTATTTATTTTTGTAAACAGTATGACAGATGCTGTGATAAAAGTACATGGAAGCTTGGTTGTCAATTACATTAGTCAAAGATAAATAGGTTCAATCCAAGTTTCATCTGTACATGTGTACACAAAGAAAATTATTGGCTGTTTCAGAAATACATTTATCTAATAAATTTTTTTCTGTTTTTACTGGGACACCATGATTTTTAACTTAGTATTTTAAAACAGATTTATTTTAATACTGTTAAAGATAGAGTTTCAAGCAATGTTCTGACTCCACACCCACCATCAATCTCAACTTCTACCAAAAGGACTCTTGAACTCTTTATTTCTGTGGCTAATATAAAAGAGCACAAATAAAGGAATTTTTAATTATTCATTGTAATGTACCCTTCTTATTCTGAGTAGATAAATACAAGTTACAGCATATTTAGGATAAAGTAGATTTGATAACTGAATTTCTTGTTGTAACAGTCCTCTTAAAGATGATGTCCAGAAATTGCATATATTAAATGTAGACTAAGAGCTTCACTTGGTAGAAAGTTTTAGTGATTCATGTATTCCAAATACCATGTAATTAAAATGAAGTTCACTTTCCCAGCTAAATAAATGAAGTTCTTAAACTTAATTGCCTAGTAATCTAGAGCTTTATTTCAGAAATTGTGTTTTGAAATAAAACTTTCTTTGAAGCCTGCAAAATATTGTATATATTCAAAATACCATGTAATTTAAATAAACTTAATATCCTCAGCTAAGTAAATAAAGTTCCTGAGTATATAATGAATGTAATAGTCTCAAGAACAGAATGAAAGAGCCCTAATTTCTTTTTTATTTGTTTTGAATTAGTTTTTGTTTTGTTTGACTCAAAATTCTTTATTTTGTTTAATTTCCAAGTGTTTGAGTTTTTCCTCCCATTTTTTTGTGATTAATTTCCAATGTTGAAGCATCATGATCTGAGATACATAATATAATATGATATATATCTTCTTGATTTTTATGGAGATATATTTTGTAGCCCAGCATGTGATCAATCTTGGAGAATTCCCAGTGTGTACTGAAGAAGAATGTGTAGTCAACTTTTGGGGATGAAGGGCCTGTATATGTCTGATAGCTGATCTCTTCCATTTCTTCCTTCAAAACCTTTTTCTTTGTGAAGGTGTTGACCAGGGGTCTCAAACTCAATTTACCTGGGGGCCGCAGGAGGCAAAGTTGGGGTGAGGACCATTGATGAAATTAAAACAGTAATCAAATGTCTGCCGAAAAACAAAAGCCCAGGTCCAGATGGATTCACTAATGAATTCTATCAAACTTTCCAAGAGGAACTACTGCCAATCTTGGCAAGACTCTTTCATGAAATTGAACAAACAGAAACACTTCCAAATAGCTTTTATGAAGCCAACATCACCTTGATACCTAAACCAGACAGAGACGCTACCAAAAAAGAAAATTACAGACCAATATCACTGATGAATGCAGATGCAAAGATCCTCAACAAAATCCTGGCAAATAGGATTCAATGCCTCATTAAGAAGATCATCCACTACGATCAAGTAGGTTTCATCCCAGGAATGCAAGGCTGGTTTAACATCCGTAAATCTATCAACATAATACACAACATCAATAACAAGAAAAATAAAAACCACATGATCATATCAATAGATGCAGAGAAAGCATTTGATAAGGTCCAACACCCATTCTTGATCAAAACTCTCAGCAAGATGGGAATGGAGGGAACCTTTCTCAATATAGTGAAGGCCATCTACCACAAGCCAGTGGCAAATATTATCCTCAATGGAGAAAAACTGAAAGCCTTCCCTCTAAATTCTGGCACAAGACAAGGCTGTCCTCTCTCACCACTCCTATTCAACATAGCACTGGAAGTACTTGCTATAGCGATTAGGCAAGAAAAGGATATCAAGGGAATCCAGATAGGAAAGGAAGAAGTCAAGCTCTCACTGTTTGCAGATGACATGATACTCTACTTAGAAAACCCTAAAGACTCTATCAAAAAGCTTCTAGAAACAATAGACTCATATAGCAAGGTGGCAGGCTACAAAATTAACACACAAAAATCAATGGCCTTTCTATACACCAACAGTAATAAAGAAGAAATGGACATTAAGAAAACAACCCCATTCACAATAGTACCACACAAACTCAAATATCTTGGAATCAACTTGACTAAATATGTGAAGGACCTATACAAAGAAAACTATAAAACTCTGCTCCAAGAAATAAGAGAGGACACACGGAAATGGAAACACATACCCTGCTCATGGATTGGCAGGATTAACATCATCAAAATGTCAATACTCCCCAAGGCATTATACAGATTTAATGCCATCCCTCTAAAGATACCCATGACATTCTTCAAAGAAGTGGATCAGACACTTTTGAAATTCATTTGGAACAATAAACACCCTCGAATAGCTAAAGCAATCATTGGGAAAAAGAATATGGGAGGAATTACTTTTCCCAACTTTAAACTGTACTACAAAGCAACAGTTATCAAAACAGCATGGTATTGGAATAAGGATAGGTCCTCAGATCAGTGGAATAGGCTTGAATACTCAGAAAATGTTCCCCAGACGTACAACCATCTAATTTTTGATAAAGGAGCAGGAAATCCTAAATGGAGCAGGGAAAGCCTCTTCAACAAGTGGTGTTGGCACAACTGGATAGCCACTTGCAAAAAATTAAACTTAGACCCCCAGCTAACATCATGTACAAAGGTAAAATCCAAATGGATTAAAGACCTCGATATCAGCCCCAAAACCATAAGATATATAGAACAGCACATAGGCAAAACACTACAGGACATTACAGGCATCTTCAAGGAGGAAACTGCACTCTCCAAGCAAGTGAAAGCAGAGATTAACAGATGGGAATATATTAAGCTGAGAAGCTTCTGCACCTCAAAGGAAATAGTGCCCAGGATACAAGAGCCACCCACTGAGTGGGAGAAACTATTCACCCAATACCCATCAGATAAGGGGCTAATCTCCAAAATATACAAGGCACTGACAGAACTTTACAAGAAAAAAACATCTAACCCCATCAAAAAATGGGGAGAAGAAATGAACAGACACTTTGACAAAGAAGAAATACGCATGGCCAAAAGACACATGAAAAAATGTTCCACATCACTAATCATCAGGGAGATGCAAATCAAAACAACGATGAGATACCACCTCACACCCCAGAGAATGGCACACATCACAAAGAATGAGAATAAACAGTGTTGGCGGGGATGTGGAGAGAAAGGAACTCTTATCCACTGCTGGTGGGAATGCCGTCTAGTTCAACCTTTATGGAAAGCGATATGGAGATTCCTCCAAAAACTGGAAATCGAGCTCCCATACGATCCAGCTATACCACTCCTAGGAATATACCCTAGGAACACAAAAATACAATACAAAAACCCCTTCCTTACACCTATATTCATTGCAGCTCTATTTACCATAGCAAGACTCTGGAAACAACCAAGATGCCCTTCAACAGATGAATGGCTAAAGAAACTGTGGTACATATACACAATGGAATATTATGCAGCTGTCAGGAGAGATGAAGTCATGAAATTTTCCTATACATGGATGTACATGGAATCTATTATGCTGAGTGAAATAAGTCAGAGAGAGAGAGAAAAACGCAGAATGGTCTCACTCATCTATGGGTTTTAAGAAAAATGAAAGACACCCTTGTAATAATAATTTTCAGACACAAAAGAGAAAAGAGCTGGAAGTTCCAGCTCACCTCAGGAAGCTCACCACAAAGAGTGATGAGTTTAGTTAGAGAAATAACTACATTTTGAACTGTCCTAATATTGAGAATGTATGAGGGAAATGTAGAGCCTGTTTAGGGTACAGGCGGGGGTTGGGTGGGGAGGAGGGTGATTTGGGACTTGGGTGATGGGAATGTTGCACTGGTGATGGGTGGTGTTCCTTTTATGACTGAAACCCAAACACAATCATGTATGTAATCAAGGTGTTTAAATAAAAAAAAAATTAAAAAAAAAAAAAAAAAAAAAAAAAAAAAGTTGGGGTGAGGCAGGACCACATAAGGGATTTTGCTTACTGAATATTCGCAATAAAAAATCGCATTAGTAAGGAAAAAAAATCGCATTAAACATTTGCATACCCTGAACGAAACTGCTCGGGATATGCGAATGTTTTATGCAATTTTTTTCTTACTAATGCGATTTTTATTGCGATTATTTGGTAAGCGAATAATCGTGAATACTGCCATATTTGAAAGCTAGCCACGGGCCACAAAATGTTGTACGGAGGGCCGCAAATGGCCCGCGGGCCACGAGTTTGAGACCCCTGGTGTTGACTATCCTAGATGACTTATCCAGCAGAGATAGAGTTTCATTAAAGTCTCCTACAACATTTGTGTTGCACAGCCATAATTTCTTGAAAAACAAAGACTTGTCAGTGAATTAAAGTTCAAAAAGGACTTTTAAAGTATAACATGCCTTAATTGCTTTGTCAGCTTTGGGGCTTATTGGTTCAACAGGTAGTCTAGTCTGTAGAGAATTCAGTGTTCTTATTTTTTATTATTTTAAGCAGGAGAAAATCCTATTCAAATAAAATCCTTGTTCAGAACAATTATTTGTTAGGTCATAAGATTAAAGGTAGGAATTAACCATTTTTCAATATTTTCTTTTACATTGCTAAGCTTTTGAAATGCATTGTGGAATTTTATTTTTAAATGTCTCAGATGTGCTTATTTAAATAGTAGCATTTCATTCCCTTGATATATATATATGTTTATACAATATGAAGTATTTCTAATATTCTCGCTTTTTTTCCCCTTTCCTTAGTTCAGTCAAAGAGTACTGATCCTTTGAAGTCTAAACATCAATTGGACTTAGAACGCGCTCATTTCCTTGTTACACAAGCATTTGACGAAGATGAAAAAGGAAACGTGGAAGATGCTATAGAATTATATACAGAAGCTGTGGATCTTTGCTTGAAAACTGTATGTATATAGCAGCAAGTTCAATTAGAAAACTAAGTAATTTGTATCTGTTTACAAATATATAAGTATTCAAATAATTTTATAATGTTATCTATAAATTTAATGTTATTTCTTCCCTTACTAAATGAATTTTACATAGCAAGTACTCTGTGGTTCCAAGATATTCAGCCAATCAGGCAGACAGTTATGCTTGGCTAGAGGTTGCAAAGCTGACCAGGCACTGGGGTGCAGTCAACTACCAGGGTCACCCGAGTGATCCTTAGGGTGCTTTGTATGCTCCCCTTATCACTGACTACTGGACCATCTTCCTATTCCCCAAGAATGATTTTTCTCTATATCCTTTAAGGATAAAAATATTATCAAAAATGCAACTTATGGGGGCCGGGTAGGTGGCGCTGGAGGTAAGGTGTCTGCCTTGCAAGCGCTAGCCAAGGAAGGACCGCGGTTCGATCCCCCGGCGTCCCATATTGTCCCCCCAAGCCAGGGGCAATTTCTGAGCACATAGTCAGGAGCAACCCCTGAGCGTCAAATGGGTGTGGCCCAAAAAAAAAAACAAAAACAAACAAACAAAAAAAATGCAACTTAATTTCTTCTTGTTAAAAGATGAGTCAAAAATTAGTTAAAGGTGTTGATTTCTTATTAAAAACTTGACAATACTGAGTTGTTAGGACTTATTTTCCAAATTATAGGTACTCTTTTTTTAACACCTTTTTTATATTTATAACTACCAATTTATGAATTCATCATAAATTCATGAATTTAGAATAAATTTCCACTTTAAAAAATATCTCCAGTGGGGCCAGAGCAGTGGCACAAGCAGTAGGGTGTTTGCCTTGCACGTGCTGACTAAGATGGACCACAGTTCAATCCCTGGTGTCCCATATGGTCCCCCAAGCCAGGAGTGATTTCTGAGCTTATAGCCATGAGTAAACTGAGCATCACCAGATATAGACCAAAATCTCAATCCCCCAACCCCCAAATTTCAAGAGCTGGACGATAGCATGGCAGTAAGGTGTTTGCCTTGCACCACCAACCGGAGACCAACCCTGGTTTGACTCCAGCATCCCATATGATCCCCCAAGCCTGCCAGGATCAATTTCTTTTTGGGGGGTTTTATTTTATTTCGTTTTGTTTTTGTTTTTGTTTTTGGAGTCACACCTGGCAGCACTCAGGGGTTCCTCGTGGCTCTATGCTCAGAAATTGCTCCTGGCAGGCTTGGGGGACCATATGGGATGCAGGAATTCAAACCACCATTCTTCTGCATGTAAGGCAAATTTCCTACCTTCATGCTATCTCTCCAGCCCCAATTTCTGAGTGCAGAGCCAGGAATAGCCTCTGAGTGCTGCGTGTGGCCCAAACGCAAACAAACAAACAAAAATATATACTTGTATTTCACACATTAGAAATGAAGGCTATGATTTGGAAGAATTCATATTATTTTGTAAAATAAAATGTTTATATGAATAATTGTTGCTGCTTTCTACAGAACCCTCCCTGCATTGATGGGCCTGCTAGTTAGCTTCAAGATGGCTGTGATCCAGCTGCTATTTGTCCACAATATGTGACTTTAAATTGTACCTCAGTGACAAGTTTTTAATACAAGATATGTAATGTGCATTTTAAATTTGTTTTTTGCTTAGAAATGTCATGGATCAAGCAAAAAAAAATAATTATGCTTCAGAATGTCTATTTCTCTTTCTCTTAAGTCTTCTGAAACTGCTGATAAAACCCTGCAAAATAAACTGAAACAGTTGGCTCGACAGGCACTAGATAGGTAAGTTTGGGTTATTCGAGTTCTTTTCTGTTAGATAACAATACTCAGTACATTTCTTCGCTGAACAGAATAATATGTGGTAGAACTAGTAGTAGGTCCATCAAGTCAAACAATCTACCATTTTCTGAGTTTTACATAAGTTTTCTGTTTTAACTTCAAGAAATTACAAGTCAAAACATTTAGTTTTTGCTTTTCCCTAAAATAAACTAGTATAGTTCAAATAAAAGACTTCCCTTCTGTGTGTAGAAGCAATCTACCAAAGAATTTCCAAAGAATCTTCCAGACCTACTATGAAAAAAAATAAATGAAGAAATGGAGAATGAACTTGCTGTTAGTCATGTGTGTAACCCAAATCATACAGTGTATAGCTCTTTCAACTCTGCTTAATTTCAAATTTTCAATAATGCTTATTCTTTTTAAAGTTTAATCATTAATACTTTCATCCTGCCTTATTTTTATTGTGGTTTTTCCTATGATTCTTATCATATTAATATCTGTTTCATTAATAACAACCCCATCCTCTGTAAACTCTGAAAGTATAGTTACTGTTCAGTATTAGAACCACATAGCATAGTATATGTTTTCAGTAGGTTTTTGTTTGAAGGAATGATTGAGTTTATATCTTCTTTGAGAGTTATATCTCTTGAAGAATGTTAGATGTTTGAAGGGATGGAAGTTATTGTTATAGCATGAATTAATCACTCCATTTAAAAGTTCTGACTGGGTGGTTTTATTGCCCAGAGCCCATTTTTTGAGATAAACCATCATCCCTCCATTTCATTACCATCACCTAAGCTTTAAGCATGTTTTTGGAAATTATGAGGAATGGAGTCTTGGTGTTTGGTTATCTTCTCAAATTTTGAAAGTCAAAATATTGACTTTCACTCACAAGTCAGGATTATAAATAAATAAATAAATAAATAAATAAATAAATAAATAAATAAATAAATAAATAAATAAATAATTTGAGTACCTAAGTAGAAACCCATTCTGTATTCTCTGAGTCCATCCTAAATACGAAGGGGTGGCTTCTCAAGCTCAATTATAAACCTCAGGTTAAGAATTTCTTTTTTTAGCTTGTTCTTTGATAGAACAAAGTTCAGATTCCTTTGCCTTTCATGAGAGGCCTTCTAGACTCTTTCCCCTGAGTATGGTCCCATCATCTGCTTCCTTTGTACACTACTTTTCACAGAGGCTCCATCTTTTCTTTTGAAATCACCTTAACTCACTTTTCTGCTCAACACTTTTGCACTTGTTGTTCTTAACATAAATGCTTTCTTTCTCATCAGGCAAACCTCTCTGCAGTTTCAAGATCAATTCAGATACCTTCCTTAACTCTCTCCTTGTCAGTCATTAAGTTAATATGTCCTACTGAGTATTCATTTGCATGTAATTCTTCCAGCATCTGTCACTTTTAATGCAGTTGTCTTTCCAGATAGAGCTATGAGCACCTTAAAAACAGAAATTGTAGGGGCCAGAGCGGTGCAAGCTATAAGGCCTTGCATACGCTAGCCTAGGATGGACCAAGGTTCGATCCCATATGGTCGGTCACCCAAGCCAGGAGCTATTTCTGAGTGCATAGCCAGGAGTAACTCCTGAGTGTCACTGGGTGTGGCCAAAAAAACCAAAAACAAAAAACAAAAAAAACTAGCAATTGTAATTTTTTATAGCAATTGTATTTTATATATTCCGGTATCTCTCACTACCCTGTGTACTTTCTGACATGCTCAATTAATGTTACCAGTAGAACATTATTTGCAAAAATTACTTATAAATTGTTCCCTGTTTCCATACTTCCTATGGAAGTAGTGAAATATTACCTGACATTAACATATGTTTTATATTAGAGTTATATAGCTGATTCTTGAAGTAAATTTTGAAAATCTCTGAAAGAAATTTTCTGAACCTCTTTGCATTACAGAGCAGAAGCATTGAGTGAACCTCTTACAAAGCCTATATGCAAAATCAAGTCTAATAATAATAAGCCAAAGCCACCTCCAGTGAGAACGCATTTTCCACTGGGAACTAATCCCTTCCTTGAAAAACCTCAGGCATTTATAAGTCCACAGTCATGTGATTCACAAGGACAGAGATACACAGCAGAAGAAATAGAAGTTCTCAGGTAAGTGATTTTTATGATTCATTATAAGAAATACCTATTAGCACAAGTAGTGGTATTTGTTTTAGATTTACTGACTTACATTCAGACCTTTGTTATTGTGTTTTGTACTATCAGGCAATAATTATCATCATATACTTACAAATTGAGATAATTGAAGTTTTTAGAAAAAATGCTTTCTGGGGCCAGAGCAGTGGCACAGCAGTAGGGTGTTTGCCTTGCATGCGCTGACATAGGACAAACCGCAGTTCAATTTCCTGGTGTCCCATATGGTCCCCCAAGCCAAGAGCAATTTCTGAGTGCATAGCCAGGAGTAACCCCTAAGTGTCACCGGGTGTGACTCACTTTCAGGTTTGAAGGAACAATACATAGTTTCACAAACAAACAACCAAAAAAAAAATTGCTTTTTCACAGCAGTGATATGGTGCTGGGGGTCAAACCTGGGTCAACTGTGTACATGACAAGCACCCTACCCGCTGTACTATTGCTCTGGTCCTCATTTTAAATTCACTAAACTTGAGCAGAAAGGGCCCTTTTTCATATAACAGTTACCTGAGAGCATTTTTCTTTTCCTGTTGAACATTTTAATTCGTCTAAACTGGGCTCTCTTGCTTAGAAAAGTTGCTTATGAACCAAACCATTGTAAAGTAACATTGGTGCTTTTAAATAAAGAGACAATACATTTCCAGCGCTTTTGTCATTCAGATGCATATTCTACCTTCTCCACACACTTGGCACTTGTGGTACAGTAAACAACTCCACATTTCTAAATTGAAGAACTGCAACTCCTTCAGAGCTTATGAAAACTTCTTATTCTTTGATATTAGAGATAAGCATATTCAATACCTTCTTCCCTTACTCTATTAATGAGTCTTCAAATTGTGTTCACCTCACTGAATATTATTACGAAAGAGCAAATTGTGAAGTTATCCACAACACATAATATCTACTGTAAACTGATTTGGGATAGTTGTTTTGATGTGATGGATGTTGAGATATTCATCCTAAGAGAGTAACTCTAAGGTAATTAATTGAATTGAGGCATTTTCTGGTTGTCAGCCATCTTGTGAAAATGTTATACAAGATATAAGCAACATGATTTTTGGTTTAATTGTATAAAAGTAGCATACCTTGTGTCCAGAATAATAGTACAGTGGGTAAGGCACTTGCTTTGCATGCAGCTGATCAGGCTTCAATTAGTAGCACTGCATATGGTCCCCTGAACTTTGCCAAGAGTAATTCTTGAGCAAAGAGACAGGTGTTGCATTGAGCACCATTGGGTATGGCTCAAAACACAGAAAAAGAAAGTAGTATTCCTTGTCATTTACATTTTCAGGAGTTTAAGATTGTTGATTAAAATAGACTTGAGAAGCCGAGTGATAGCACAGCAATAGGGTGTTTGCTGTACATGCTGCCAACTCAGGACAGATCTGGTTTGATCCCTGGTGCCCCATATGGTCCCCTGAGCCTGCCAAGAGTGATTTCTGTTTTTGTTTTTGGGTCACACCCAGCAGCACTCAGGTTACTTCTGCTCTACACTCAGAAATTGCACCTGGCAGGCTCGGGGACCAAATGGGATGCCGGGATTCGAACCACTGTCCTTCTGCATGCAAGACAAATGCCCATGCTATATCTCCATGCTAACTCTTCGATCCCACCAGGAGCGGTTTCTGAGTTCAGAACAAAGAGTAATCCCTGAGTGCCACCGAGTGTGACCCAAGAACCAAAAAAATAATAATAATAAAAGTAGACTTGAATATTTACTTCATATTGTTTTCTTGCGTTTTATAGGACAACCTCAAAAATAAATGGTATAGAATATGTCCCCTTCATGAATATTGATCTGAGGGAACGTTTTGCTTATCCAATGCCTTTCTGGTAAGTAAGCACTCTTGCAGCCTTAATTTCAAAGATTGTTTTAATTTTTCAGTACATATTCTATACTCTGAAGCTCAATTAGCTTCATTATTTTCTTTTTTTTTTTGTAATGGTTTTTATTTTTTTTTCAAACAGAAAAAGCCATTTTAATTACACATATATATAAGCTTCATTATTTTCAATTAAGTAATATAAAATTTGTAATTAAAAAAAGTGATGTGAGGAGAGGTATGACAAAAGGAAGGTGGTTGGGCAGCAGATCAAGAGTGTGTTTTGAGCATTTTGCCTTGCGATTGAGGGTGTAACTCTTTTCCTAAGCATGCTCCAAGTGCCTAGCAGAGCACCTGGCATAAAATTAATACACTGTAAATATTTGTTGAATCACAATACAAATATGAGTCAGTCAGAATGGAAAAGTGGATTGTAGTGACTATCATTTACTAGGAAGATCCAGCTATCATTTACTAGGAAGATCCAGTTCAAGAAAATATTGTCAAGAGATGGCTAACAGGGCCCGGAGAGATAGCACAGCGGCGTTTACCTTGCAAGCAGCCGATCCAGGACCAAAGGTGGTTGGTTCGAATCCCAGTGTCCCATATGGTCCCCCGTGTCTGCCAGGAGCTATTTCTGAGCAGACAGCCAGGAGTAACCCCTGAGCACCGCCAGTGTGGCCCAAAAACAAAAAAAAAAAAAAGAGAGAGAGAGAGATGGCTAACAGTCTTCAAGACAGTGGCAGCTTATGTTAAGAGCCATAAAATTATTGTTTGGTTCAGGTCTCCCATCTTCTAACTATACTAAGAAAATGTCTAGTTTGATCCTGAGCACCACATATATTCCCCTAAACATCATCAGATGTGACCCCAAAAACAAGCAAACAACAAAACATTGGTCAAATATGTAGGGACTGAGTAAAGAAAGGTATATCCATATTACAATGGTAAATATTATGCCACCCATAAATTATGCCTTGGGAAAGTACATATTATAATTGTAATTTTTTTGTCAATATGATTGTTAAGCCAGAGAGATAGTTCAATGGGTTAGGCACTTATATTGCACTTGTCCTACTCTACCTTTCTACCCAGGTTCAATCCCTAGCACCCCATATGATCTCCTGACCCCTGCCAGGAGTAAACCCTGAGTACCGCCAGATATGGCCCAAGAACAAACAACAACAAAAATAAATATCTATGTATAATTATGCTTAAATATCAAATTTTTCTTTTTATATATTTATAGGTAAAAAAAGAACTAGTACAAAAGATAATGTGAAAAAGTTTTCATTGTCTCTAAGTAACAGCATTAAGAGTTTTGATTTAAGTATTTCTGCAGTGAGTATATTATTAGAAAAAAAATCATTAAAGAACATGAGATTTTATTCTATTATAGAAATATATAAATGACTTTATAAGAATAAAACAGCTGGTTTTCTTATTATCTAGTGGCTTTCTGTCCTTTGGGTGATCAAAAATTAGACATCTCAAATTAACTGGAGCCAAAACGATAGCACAGTGGGTGGTGCATTTGCCTTGCACACAGCCGACCCGGGTTTGACCCCCAGAATCCCATATGGTCCTCCAAGCCTGCCAGAAGTGAATTCTGAACACAGAGCAAGGAGTAAACTCTAAGCACTGCTGGGTGTGGCCCCCAAAAAAACACAAAAAATTTTTCTGCTCAACAACCTTATGACACTAGTGTGACATGGGAAAACCTTTGTAGCATTAAAGTTAAAGACATTGATTCTAGAGCCAGTCTCTTCAGTTTCATATCTTATATGACACTGAGCAAATTTTTAATCTTTCTCATTTTAAGATATATCTTAAATATTTCAGTGTACTGTGATGATTAATAAAACAATTTCCTTATTCTGTTACTTTATACAAGCATTGTGTAATAGAAGATGACTTAGAAAGTGATTGTTTATGACTACTACTCAAGTATTACAGTAACTGGTGTTTTATCTTTGTCCAGCAATTCTACTTCAAGAAACCAATCCTAAAATGTCTCTATAATTATAATCAAAGATGTATGTAAAAGATAGTTCATCAGTATTACATACGATTCATGTCCCTTAATGATGGGGATGTGTTCTGAGAATGGGTCCTAATGCTGTTCTATGTATTCATAGATCATCTATAAGTCTTAGCAGTGCTCAGGGCTTATGCCTGGCTCTGTACTCTGGGATCACTCCTGAAGGTACCATATGGAATGCTGGGATCAAATCCAAATTAGATGCATGCAAGGCAAATGCCTTACCTACTATACTTTCTCTGGCCCAAGAATGGGTGATTTTTTTAACTTTTTAAAATTCTGGCCAATTATAACTTTAAAAATTATATAAGCTCTATTAAATAACATGTAAGATTTTTTTATTTTTAGTTACATTGCAAAAAAAGCTTTTTGTATATAATATTTTATATTGTCAGTAATGCTTTAAGGAAATAGTATTATCTGACACGTAAGTGGTGAAATTAAAATAGGATTTAAGAAATCTTAAAGGTAGTGGTTCTTATGGCAAATTAATAATACAAAGTAATTATAGATTTGAGTTAGTCACATTTTTTTCCCTTAAAATTTTGTGATGACAAATGTATTTAAGCTATTCTCAAATCATTTAGTTCACTTTCTGTTTGTGATACTATACAGGTATGAAAATGTTACCTATGACAACTTCTCTCTCTTTTCTTTTTATTTAGTTTTGGGGTCACACTTGGCAGTGCTCAGGGGTAACTCTTGGGTCTGCACTAAGGAATCACTCCTAGCATGGTTCAGGAGACTATGAGGGAGGCTGGGGATCAAACCTGGGTTAGCTGTATGCAAGAGCTCTACCTACTGTGCTATCTCTCCAGCCACATAACCTAGTTTCTTAAACTGCAGGCCACAACCCCATAATTGAATGTGGTGATTGCAGAAAATTTATTTTAAGTTTATGATTTATAATCATAAAACGTTCTGTATGTATTCATATTCATATACCCAGGTTGCATACAAATTTCCCCAATAAAATGGGTTATTATTGGAAAATGTTTAAGCATTAACTGGGGCCAGAGTTTTAGTGGTTCTATAAAGTCTGTGAAATGATCACTAAATGATCTTGGCAAGTTTTTTTATCACTTTGATAAAAATATTTATTTTGACGATTAAATGAATGATATACACAAACCACTTTAGCATGATGCCTGCACATTTTATTACCCAGTCATTAGCTACATGATTAGCATTAATGGATTAGTCAGAGTCTACATAAACCCCTAGCCCTTTCGAGTAAATTAGTTTTAATTGTTACTTCATTTTATTGGAACTGAAATTCAGCATATAACCATGCTGAACCAAAAAACATTTTTTTTTTTTTTTTTTTTTTGGTTTTTGGTTTTTGGGCCACACCCGGTGACGCTCAGGGGTTACTCCTGGCTATGTGCTCAGAAGTTGCTCCTGGCGTGGGGGACCATATGGGACACCGGGGGATCGAACCGCGGTCCGTCCTAGGCTAGCGCAGGTAAGGCAGGCACCTTACCTTTAGCGCCACCACCCGGCCCCAAAAAACATTTTTTAAATAATATTTTTATTTAAATACCTTGGTTACAAACATGATTGTGGTTGGGTTTTAGTCATATAAGGGGTTTTTATATTATATTATTAAAGTAAATAAAAAGTTTAGGTTCTCTCTGTAGATATCAATTGTTTCAATAAAATAAAATTAAAAAAATAATTTAGGTTGCTCCTCTTCCTTCATTGTCTGTTTTTGTTATCAAACTATTTCATGGGTAAATATAAAAATAAGATACGACCAGAGTTACTTTAGAATGACATATGTCTTTCTAACAGTGGTCACCAGTCTTTGTGATGAGCTTCATATCATGGGCTGACCCTTTCAAATCTCATCTCTCTTGTCTCTGGATATCATTACGATACTGTTTGTTATTTTTCCTAAATCCCATAGATAAGTGGCACTATTCTCTATCTGTCTAACCTTATCAAAAATATGATTTGTTTTACTAAATAGAATATGTTGAAATTTCATTTGACAAAAAAAAAAAAAAAAGAATGACATATGTCTGTCCATGGTACTATGGTATATGGTACTAGACTTACCAACCAAGATTTCTCTCAGAATTTTGATTTGAGTTTTGAATCATTTTTTAAGATTAATTTAGAATTTTTTGTTACTATCTCAGTGATAGATGGGGCAAGCTACCATTATCACCTAAACAAAAAACAACATTTTCCAAATGGGTACGGCCAGAAGACCTCACCAATAATCCTACAATGATTTATACTGTATCCAGTTTTAGCATAAAGCAGGTAAATACTTTCTGTATAATTTAATATGAAAGATAACTTTTTAAGTAGTTTTGATATAGGCTTTTATTTTTCATTTTTATTCAGATGCACAGTTGTCATTGAAAAAGAAATTTATTCTGCACACTTTAACTTAGAATACTGAAATAATGTAGGTATGAGTAATGCTTAAGAGAATTACAGACTACATAGATCCTATTAAGGCATGCTTTCAGATGAAGATTTGAATTTCTTCTTTGTTAATGATATAAAAATAAAAGAAAGCTCTTGGGCTTATTTTTAAATAATTAAGTGATAAACAACAATGTTACTTTATTTCAAATTTTAGTTTTGCCGTCAATGGCACAGATGTGGTGCCAGCTAAATAGTTCAATGGATAAGGTGCTCGCCTTGCTTGCATCTGACCCTGGTTCAGTGTCAGAACCCTGGCACTGTATATGCTAGTAGACTGAGCACTGATAGGAATGAGCCCTGAACACCAGCAGATGTGTCCCCAAAACCTAAAAAACAAAGACACAGTTGTCCTCCAAGTTGGTGTGAAAATAAGGCTTCTCAGGGGCCGGCAAGGTGGCGCTAGAGGTAAGGTGTCTGCCTTGCAAGCGCTAGCCAAGGAAAGATCGCGACCGCAGTTCGATCCCCCGGCGTCCCATATGGTCCCCCCAAGCCAGGGGCAATTTCTGAGCACTTAGCCAGGAGTAACCCCTGAGCATCAAATGGGTGTAGTCCAAAAAACAAAAACAAAAACAAAAAACAAAAAATAAGGCTTCTGAAATACAATAATAGAAGGGTTAGTTAATCTGTATTAAACAGACTAACTTTTTAAAAATGCCTTTGATTTCTTTTCCTTTGAAAAAATGTGATTCAGGGGCCAAAGAGATAGCACAGCAATAGGGCGTTTGCCTTGCATGCAGGCCATACAGGACGAATGGTGGTTCAAATCCCAGCATCCCATTTGGTCCCCATGCCTACCAGGGGCAATTTCTGAGCTAAGAGCCAGGACTAACCCCTGAGTGCCGCCAGGTGTGACCCAAAAAAACAAAAAATAAATAAATAAAAAAGAAAATGAGAAACTGTGATTCAGTATCTTTTATCCATGTAAGGTACATATTATCCATTTTAATGATCCTAAATTATTAATTTAGTTTAAATTCTTTATTTTTTATAATTTTTTAACCAAAATGTGTGTGAATTGGCAGTGCAGCATCTCTTAATAAGAAACAGTCAAGATTATTAGTGTAAAGTATCAGATGTTAAGTTGCAATGCTTGGATATTGTAAAGTTGTAAATTACATGAATGGATGAATGATTACTAAATTTTATTAACAGACTATAGTATCAGATTGTTCCTTTGTGGCATCACTGGCTATCAGTGCAGCTTATGAAAGAAGATTTAATAAGAAGTTGATTACCAGGTAAATTTTTATATTTATTCAGTTCTCCCTTTCATTTAAAAATTTAGTCTGTATTGGCATAGAAAGTAGAGCTGGCTTGTCTCTTAGGATGACCCTTGCGTGATAAGCAGATGATTTGTAAATATGGAAAGATTTTCTGAAAGGACATATGCACATGTAGATTATGTGGAACAAATGCTTTGAAGTAAATTAAAGTAATATGTCATCACTATAATTTTACTGTACAGCATGGTACCATATGTTTATAGTAAACACTTGAAATAAACTAGTCTGAATTGAAATGGGTTGTAAGTATGAAGTGCACCATATTTGGGGTTAAAAAGCTAAAGTACATGCTTTGAAAGCAAGAGACTTGGTTTCAATCCCAAGTACCACATTGCTCCATCCTCCAACCCTCCACCCATGCCACCGCCACTCCTGCCTTTGTCGCCAGGAACACCTCTTGAGCAAATTGCCCAGAGTGACTCCCTAGGCAATGCTGCATGACTGCCCAGAAAATAGGACATCAGATTTTGAAGTTAATCACAAATAAATAAGAAAATATCTCACTTTGAAGCTGGAGCAATAGCACAACATGTAGGGCATTTGCCTTGGATGTAGATGTAGTTAACCAGGTTCCATCCTAGCATTCCATATGCCCCCGGTACCCCCTCCTCAAGCCTGCCAGGAGTGAGTTCTGAGCTCAGAGCCAGGAGTAACCCCTGATTGCTGCCAGGTGTGGCCAAAAACATAATTAATTAAATAAATAAAACAAAAATTCATTTTACATTAAAATAATATTTCGCATATATTAATAAAATTAATATAACCATCTCATCTTTTAGTGTGAACATTGAAACATATAAAATAACAGTTTCTGCTAGTCACTGCCTTAGAATAGACTGAAATGTTACTTCAAATACTTTTTCATGTTTTGGGGGCCCTGAGTGATAACATTACAGGTAAGGCATTTGTCTTTCATGCTCCTGGCCAGAGTTCAATCCCTGGCATCTCATACGTTCCTGAGCCTGCCAGGAGTAATTTCTGATGCAGTGTCAGGGAATTTCTTGAGCACTGCCAGATGTTGTCCAAACACAAAACAAAACAAAAAAAATTTATATTTTAAAAATTGTATAACTTTTTAATTTGCTTGTTTGTTTTGGGGCCATTCCCTACCCAGCAATGCTTAGGGGTTACTTCTTGTTCTATACTCAAGAATTACTTCTGGTGGTATTCAGGGAACCATATGGATGTTGGAGATTGAACCTGGGTCTGTTGAATGCAAGACAAATGCCCTATCTGCTGTGGCTCCGTAAAAAAAAAAAAAAAAAAAAACTAACATTAAGCATTATATGTTTTCAAAAACTTCCTGAGCATTTTTGTGTGTTAAGTTATAGGCGTACAAAGATAAATTAGATACAGAGCTTGGATTCAATCTGTTTCATCATTGGAGTAACAGACTATGAGTAAATAATGTAAATACTTTTTTTTTTGGTTTTTGGGCCACACCTGGTGATGCTCAGGAGTTACTCCTAGCTATGCACTCAGAAATCGTTCCTGGCTTGAGGGACCATATGGGACGCTGGGGAATCGAACCACAGTCCATCCTAGGTTAGCGTGTGCAAGGCAAACGCCCTACTGCTTGTGCCGCCTCTCCAGCCCCAATATTGTACATACTTAAAGGAAATTAGTACTGACAGGTTTTGCATTTTCCTATTGGATATTGAATAGTTGCATATGACTTTTTTTTTTTTTGGGTTTTTGGGCCCTGGTAACGCTCAGGGGTTACTCCTGGCTATGTGCTCAGAAGTTGCTCCTGGCTTGGGGGACCATATGGGACACCGGGGGATCGAACCTCGGTCCGTCCAAGGCTAGCGCAGGCAAGGCAGGCACCTTACCTTTAGCGCCACCGCCTGGCCCCGCATATGACTTTTTTAGAGTTGTGCTAATTTCATCTCTGCCAGAGTTGTGGTTCCTCACTTTAGTTGTGGTTAGTGGTTAAAACAGTCTCTTTTTATTTTGGGGGGCCTATAAAAGATTTTTTTAACTTGCTTAAAATACATCTTGCCTAACAGAATGCTTAAGTATATAATGAAAAACTTGGCACTTTCCCCGAAAACTGTGAGCTTATATGCCCTTCTGTATGGTCTTAAAAGACACTTTGATTTATGTCAAATAACTGCCTTGTCACCTTGTGCAGACACTTGCACATGTGCACACTTGCATGTGTATTTGTGCTTTTGCCAGGGTATGAGTGTGTTGTGCCAGTATGTTTTGTATGCAATGTGTATATGTTTTATGCCATATATGTTCTGTGCTACATATTTGTGTTGAAAACCAAACTCAGCCTCACATATGCAAATTGCATTCCTGTACTGCAGAAACATTCTTTCTCTAGGGCCGTTACAGGAAATCTTATATATTTTAGAACATTGTAAGCCAGTAACATGTTTAAGTAAAATACTTATCTGGCATACATCATAGTTATATTGAATATTAATGTTTTTTAATTATTTATTTTCCTTACAAAAGCATAATTTACCCTCAGAATAAGGATGGTGAGCCAGAGTACAATCCTTGTGGAAAGTATATGGTAAAACTTCACCTCAATGGTGTCCCAAGAAAGGTAAATGTTGTTTCTCCCTCTCTCAGCCTTTTCTCGCCCCCTCCCTTCTTGCATTTGAATCTGAAGTAGAACTATAGGTATTTTGTGTGTGTGAGTGTAAAAATTTAAATATCAGTTTAGTTTGAATCTGTGGTTGCACATATTACTGCCCAGATTATTTTGATCAAAATTGGTATTATCTTTCTAAAATTATTTTGGAACCATTTATAGAAAGGTCTAGAAAGTAGGCTTGCTCTTCAGGCTCATGGTTTCCCTTGAGCATGCAGCTCACTTGCCTCTATGTCTCTTTGCTTGCTTTTTCTACACTGGAGAAGCTTATGTTCTCTCTTGAATACATATTTCCTCTCTTTCTCTCTTCTCACATCTTTCTGAACAAGTTATTTTTGTTAATTAACTATCTTGCTTCATACACACACACACACAAAAAAATTCCAAAAAGTAACATTGAGCCTAATGATTGTTAATGCTTAAACTAAAATTTAATGTGATAGTTTTTCATTGTTTAATTAATAGGATATTAAACTAAGTCTTGTATTAGAAGAGTTAGTATATATCATGACTTGAGACATTAAAAACCATTGAGTTCTGTTTTACCTTGTGAAATACATCCATAAATTTAAAATAGATATGTTACGTATGTTGTGCATATAATCTTAACTGCTTTTGTTTCTCGATAGACTCTGGCCTCTAGATAAATAGAGTTACAGAATTCTAATAATGCAGGGTTAGACAGCATAGGTCAAAGTCCTTTTAAAAAATGCGAGTTTAAAGGCTTAGATATAATGTATATCCTAGCATCTATTTCTGTGCTAGAAATATTAGCATTAATCCAGTAAACTTTGAGTTTATTACTCAGCTCAAAGTTGTCATCTGATAGAGAGAATTGCTTGTAAAAAAGAAAAGAAAAAGACATCCTTCAACCTTTTATAATTGGCCAGATTCTACAAATATGAAACTGCTGTTGCTTTAATGAAAGGTGTATTGTGTCTTTCGTCAATACAAAAATTTTTTTTCCTTCTTTATTTTTGTCATTGTGTGTCAGGAGTTTCACATTTAAGAAAGGGGGGCATCAGCAGGCTTTTTTTCAGGAAGGCACACCCAGAGATGCTCAGGGATTACTCCTGGCTCTGCACTCAGAAATCACTACTGGAGTTCTTGGGACATGTGGGATGCTGGAGAGAGAACCCAGGTCAGCTGCCTGAAAGGCAAGCACCTTATCCACTATACTATCACACTGGCTCAGCATACCCTTGATTGCTGTGCTCCCACACTTAGTTGTGGGTCTCATGGGACCCACTCTTAAGTTGTATGGGGCAGTTGGAATTGACCCTATATCTCACATGCAGGGCAGATTCTCTACACTAGGCGTCATCCCTGTACTTGATAGAACATTAAGCTATTTTGTATCACCTAAGGAAATAAATGTTCTCTGTCTCCAGGTGATCATCGATGACCAGTTACCTGTTGATCATAAGGGAGAATTGCTCTGTTCTTACTCTAACAACAAAAGTGAATTGTGGGTTTCTCTCATAGAGAAAGCATACATGAAAGTAATGGGAGGATATGACTTCCCAGGATCCAATTCAGTAAGTAACGTTAAGCACAGACTTAACGCTGTTTTATGATTGAATCTGAAGACAGATTGGAAACAGATTGTCAACCCCTGAAATGTGTTCTTCAGTTCTCTTATAATGGGGATACTCAGTTTCTTTTATAAGGATTTGCATTGTATTCACTTTATGCTTTCATTTTAGGAAAACCTAAATTGTAAATCTTCTGATATGGGATTAGGATACAAGGCCAATTAAGTATCTTGTTATTGTATTGTTACTACCTATAATACATAAATATTTAATCTTTCTGAAGAAATTTCTTATATGAAAGGAATGTGTAATTTATTTTTTAATTTTTATTGTTGGCCAAAGTAAATTACAAATCTTTTACAGTGATATCTAAGTTACATAGGGATAATAAATGAGGGGTAGTCCCATCGCCAGTGTTGTCCTCCCTCCACCCTGTTCCCAGCATGCATCCCATATCTCCTTCATTTACTCCGGCATCTCATATGGTCCCCCATGCCTGCCAGGAAAGATTTCTGAGTATAGAGCCAGGAGTAACCTCTGAGTGCCTCTGGGTATGACCGAAAAAACAAAACAAAACAAAACAAAACAAAAAAAACAGAATTCTCTATCAAAATTCTTTAGTTCTTTACCAATAGGTAAACCTATTGTGCTTATACCAAAAATTAAATACATTAGCACATCTTTGAATTATAGGTCTCACCAGACATTTAACCTTTGTATTAAACCTTTGTCGTATAGGATGGCATATATGATTTTATGTACTTAATATAGTTTAATACCTAGTTCTTAATGTTATAATAATTGAAACAGTCTATAGAAGCCATCACTTATTCATACCTGGTTAGTTTCCCAACCTTAATATCAGGAGGCCTTTCCTCATGTTAGATCATGTTAGCTGATAGTTAAATGTAATAGGATATTAAAATTTCTTCCTAGTCTACATACTCCATTGCTCTAGCCTTCAAATATTTTTTTAGCCATCTAATCCATTCCCTGTTAAATTATCCACTATAGGAGGCCGGTGAGGTGGCGCTAAAGGTAAGGTGTCTGCCTTGCAAGCGCTAGCCAAGGAAAGGACCACGGTTTGATCCCCCAGCGTCCCATATGGTCCCCCCAAGCCAGGGGCAATTTCTGAGTGCGTAGCCAGGAGTAACCCCTGAGCATCTAACGGGTGTGACCCCCCCCCCCAAAAAAGAAGAAATTATCCACTGTAGCTTAGAGTAAGAATGAAGGCATATGTAAAGCATTAAAACAGAGTTTTAATCATAAGAACTCAACGATGGATAGTCGCTATTACATCCTCAGTATTTTTGCAATTTTTGTTAAAGTGTCTTTAGTTTTCATCATAGTTATAAGAAAAAAGTCCTGTTGTATTCAAGAAAACCAGCATAGATTGTAAGGTAAAGAATGGTTAATGTTTAAGTTTAGGTATAAATTAAAATCTAAATAATGGTTTATTTCTGGTAGAAAACAGACCAGCTTATGATTTTTTCCTTCAGAATCACTGTATCCAAGGCTGAGACCATGTTTCAGTGGTCAGATTCACAGGCTCTGCATGTTTTGGAACCTGGGCTTGAACCGTCCAAGTACCATAAGGTGTAGCCCTAGGAGTCCCCCAGCAGTGCAGGGCCTAAGCGCAGCTCAATATCCTCGGCTGTTCTCTTGGATCACCTGCCTGGTGGACCAAGTCTTTCTAGGAGTGATCACAGGACCCTCAGGCAACTGCTCAAAAGGCCCTTACACCCCTCACCACCCTCATTGTATCAAATCACTGAGATTTAATTACTCCCATGGGATTTATTTATAACCTGGAAAACAGTGCTGACAACTGTGAAATGTGATTCTGTTGTAGAATATTGACCTTCACGCACTGACTGGGTGGATACCAGAAAGAATAGCTATGCATTCAGATAGCCAATCTTTCAGTAAGGACAACTCTTTCAGAATGCTCTATCAAAGGTAGGTAGCATTTCTTTTTTTCAGTCATTAGGAAAACTCTTTGATATTATTTTAATAAATATTATAGTTGAGCTCACATGGTTACAGTTAATATTTATGCTTTGGTGTGCAGAGTAACTGCCCCTCTACCACCCAAATGCCAAAGACTCTCCACTTCTGTCCTTAGAGATTTTTCACTTCTAGTTTGCCTTTCCCAACCTCTTTTTCTCAACTCTGGTCTATAGTCAAAGTCCAAAGGTCTGAGTTCATGGAACACTATCCATTTCCTTGCTTTGTTTCTTTCTATACCACAAATGGGCAAAATACCCAGTGTTCATCCTTCCTTGGGTTTATTTCATTAATATGACCCCCATCTAGTTCCATACAAGTTACATCAAAAAGATAGTATTTCCTCTTATCTGTAATGAGGTGTAGTCCATTGTGTATATATACCACCAGGAAATTGCATTTTTAAAATAGATTTCACTGGGCCAGAGCAATAGCACAGCAGGTAGGGCCTTTGCCTTGTCTGTGACCCACCCAGATTCAATCCCCGGATTCAGTCCTCCTGATTCCCTGAGCCTGCCAGGAGTAATTTCTCAGTACAGAGCCAGGAGTAACCTGAGTGCCACCCTGTGTGGCCCAAAAACTAAAAAAGAGTTCACTTTAGTTAATTCCCTGAGTCAGCTCTCAATTATCCTTAATGTTTGTTGCAGTTAATCCACCTTGTAGAGAATCTGAAACATATGTATCTGGAATTTGTAATATGGAAATATTGTTGTGTGCTTTTTGAGTATTTACAAGTTTGAGTGAAGATGAGAAAAGGAAAATTAGAACATAAAGAGGAAAGTAGTTTAGGCTTTATATGGATAAGTCTCATGTAGTTTAAGAATGGAAAATTATAGGGGCTGGAGCGATAGCATAGCAGTAGGGCATTTGCCTTGCATGCAACCGACCAAGGATGGACCTGGTTTGATCCCTGGTATTCTATATGGTCCCCCAAGCCTACCAGGAGCAATTTCTGAGAGCAAAGCCAGGAGTAACCCCTGAGTGCTACCAGGTGTGGTCCAAAAACCAAAAAAAAAAAAAAAAGAGAGAGAGAATGGAAAATTATATATACAGCAATGCACATTCAGTAGTGAAGCCTAAAATTCAGCAATATGACAAACACCAATATTGCTTTGGGGATGTTCATTTGATATTTCACATCAACCTTATCTATAAACCATTTGAAAATTTAAAGTTCACTTTCCCTTGTTGATAAGTTTACGTATTTTAGTATTAAATTGTCTAAAATGGGGTGTAGGAAGTGATATGATGATTGTGGAAAAGGATATGCTGGAAACAAATGTAACCTCATTTTTAAAAGATTGCAGTTTCGAGGCAATTTTTCATGTAAACCCACTAGATGAAAGATGATGTGACCTGGGATTACAAAAGTGCCTTTCTTTAATTATGTGTCCTTGGCGTCTTCCAGGTTTCACAAAGGAGATGTGCTCATCACTGCATCGACTGGAATGATGACTGAAGCAGAAGGAGAGAAGTGGGGTCTGGTTCCCACACATGCATATGCTGTGTTGGATATTAGAGAGTTCAAGGTTTCACCTCATGATCTCTCTTATTTGATACTAACATTGCAACATTCAATTATGGATATTTTTAAATTGGTCTAGGTGGTTTAAAAATTATTCTACCTAGTAAATTAAACAACTTGACCTCTACTATTGGAAGCTATGGAATGAAAAGATGAGAAGTGTAATGAGTGATGACCTAGATATTGATAGAGAAGCCATTTGTCTTTCCTGAGAACCTTGGCTTGAGGTGAATGTACAGCCTCCTCTGTGTTGGTTCGATGGTCAGTTGGTTTTAGTTTCTACAGCAGAGTAGAAATTCTGTAAAAATGCAGAAGATCCCCTGAATGAGAAACAGTGGAGTTGCCAGTGCTGCTCTTCATAATAGCCCCTATCCTTTATGGTCAGTGTCATTATTTCTCAGGTTATTGTTTAGTTGTTTGTTTGTTTGTTTGTTTGTTTTGGATCACACCCAGCAGTGTTCAGGAGTTACTCCTGACTCTGCACTCAAAAAATCGCTCCTGGCAGGCTTCGGAACAATATGGGATTTCGGGAATTGAACTGGGTTTCTCCTGGGTCAGCCGCATGCAAGGCAAATGCCCTACCACTATGCTATCTCTCCAGCCCCATGGAATTTATTTAGTATCTTTGATTGAATGTGTATTTGAAGGACTTTCTTTCTGAATGTATCATTTTAACGTTATTTTTGCAGTCGAACTATTTGGAGGACTTAGGGGTTGGTATATACTCATTTCACTGAGTCATTTTTTCCCCCTCAGCCTTTCCTATAGTTTCATGACATAGTCTTTTGTGAAGATCCATCTCCATTATATGTTGTTGTCTATAGTGCAGACGATGCCATTTGGTTTTCATTTTTTAGCAGTGAGATTGTCTTCATGATGAGTCTGGGAGAGAGGGGAACATATGGTTTTCCCTTTTTTGGCAGTGTGTTTGGTTTTAGGGCCACACCTTGTGATGCTCAGGCGTTATTCCTGGCTCTTCAGTCAGGAATCACTCATGCTGGGCTTAGGGGACCATATGGGATGCTGGGAATCAAACCTGGGTTGGCTGCATACTAGGCAAGTGTCCTACCCACTATACTATCTCTCTAAGTTGACTGCTTGAAAAAAGCTCTCTAGATAACCAGTACTATTGGGGTCTTACCATTCTCTTCTACTGTATATTATTTATTTTTAACTAATTTAATACACATTGTTAGCACTGTAATGTTTAGGTTAAAAGAAGGAAGTTATCAAATTATTAGATACTCTGTGCACCTTCATTTACTCTTTACAAGTAAAGAGTAAACATTACATTTATTAGACTCTAGAGTCTTTTAAGGAGACATTTTCAATAAATAGGAAAATCCTGAGAGGGTGAAAGAACTGTCCCATTTGCCCATTTATTCAGCCCATAGAGCTAAATCTGATCACATTTTATTCTGACTCCAAAACCCACATCTTTTGCTCTTTTCTTCACTAGGGGTCAGTCAGTGAAGGAAGGGGCTAAAGAATGCCTGTGAGGAGGGTAGACCGTTAAAATCCTCCTCAGGGCCTTGGACAATAGGGGAACAAGTGCCTCGAGTAGTACAATTTCATGAGGATTTTTCACAGGCTTCTGAGAGAGAAGAGTAAGCCATGGAGACAAAAGGTCCGAGTAGTGGGAAAGGCAGCAGAGGCAGAGTTGAACAGGCTTTGAGTAGAAATGAAAAGGCAGCACGTTCTAAGGCAGCACTACCCAATAGGACTACTTGTAAGCATGGAAGCATGCTCTGTTCTCAGAGCACTGGCTACTAAATCCTCATTTCCTTCAAATCTGATAATGTGGGTGGAGTGATTAAGAAAGTAAATAAGGACTTGTGTTTCAGTAATCATATTTGATTAGTACCATATGAGCAGCACAGCCATTTATTTTATCTTTTATTTTTTGGGGGTGCCATACCTGGCTATTCCCAGCTCAGTAGTCCAGAGTTGTGCCCTGCTATGCTTGAATGACCCTGTGGTACTGGAAATAGGACACAGGCTTCCCATGTGAGGACAGTGTGCTCTAATTCTTCGAGCATTTCTTAGAACACTCCTCATTATCACTGCCCCATTAAATTTTTTTGATAATACAGTGACCGGGTAAAAGTGCTGTAAGGAATATTAATTTCAAGCTGGTTTGGAAAGAAAAGTATTGAGAAGCCTTTTAGAGAGAAAATTAAAAAATACTGGTAAACTTTACAAATCTATTATCTCTTTTTATTTTTATTTTTTAATTAGGGACTACGATTTATCCAGTTGAAAAATCCTTGGAGTCATTTACGTTGGAAAGGAAGGTATAGTGAGAATGATGTAAAAAATTGGACTCCAGAATTACAAAAATATTTAAACTTTGACCCTCGAACAGCACAGAAAATAGACAATGGTAAAGTTAGGTTTCTAATTATAGCACCATTTAATCTTTAATAACATTTTAACAAATATATATAACAAATTGTCATTTTTAGGGATATTCTGGATTACATGGGATGATCTCTGCCAGTATTATGATGTAATTTATTTGAGTTGGAATCCAAGTCTTTTTAAGGAATCAACTTGTATTCACAGGTAACTTTCTTGCATTTTCACAATATGATTTATAGCAGTCTCTACTGTTCTTTAAAGTGTAGTGGCTAATTTGGGGAGACAACTAATTTTTGCATGCGCACAGATAACTGTGATAATAATTTCTTTGTATACCTTTTGGTTATGATCAAAACAACAATAGTTTGATTTAAAATAAAGCTCATTTTATAAAGTATTGCATTTTGGTTCAATGGAAAATCTAATTGCTTCTATTGACTTATCTTTCAGTACTTGGGATGCTAAACAAGGACCTGTGAAAGATGCCTATAGCCTGGCCAACAACCCCCAGTATAAACTAGAGGTGCAATGTCCACAAGGGGGTGCTGCCGTTTGGGTTTTGCTTAGTAGACACATAACAGACAAGGTACTGCCACCCTTTTATGATAATCCATACAGAAATTCTTTAAATACAATTAGAGCATGCGGATGAGATATGTAATTTGACCACCAGCCTATTTTGTTTATAAAGGTGTCTTGAAAATCATATTTTTTTCTTGAAAAACATATTTTCTTTTTCTTTTCTTAAAATAAATTATCTTTATTTAAACACCGTGATTACAAATATAATTGTAGTTGTATGATTACAGTCATGTAAAGAACACCCCCCTTCACCAGTGCAGGATTCCCACCACCAATTTCTCGGATCTACCTACTCCCCACCCCACCCACACCTGTACTCGAGATAGGCTTTCTTTTTCCCTCATTCATTCACTTTGTTATGATAGTTTTCAGTGTAGTTATTTCTCTAACTGCACTTATCACTCTATGTGGTGAGCTTCATGTCATGAGCTGCACCTACATGGGAAGATGGGGGGAAATAAGGGTGGGACTGAGGCAGTATAAGATTAGAAATGAGATTTGTAGGGCAGTATCAAGGTCACAATACAAGATGGATGTTATGGATATATAAAATATATGCATACAATACTATCAATAGGAAAACAAGGAGAAAAAAATTCCAGTGACTATCCCAACATAAACCAGTGCTAGAACGGCCCGCCCTCCTCCCAAAGCGCATTCCCATTAGTGTAGGGAGAAAATCATATTAACTTAACAAAATGAATGTTTTCCTTTAAGGAAATATATAATTTGTGATTATACACTTGAAATCCTTGACCAAGTCATCTTGTTCAAAATTATCTCAAGAAAAATATGAGGAAGTTTATGGGTTTCTTTTTAAATATTTCTATTTTTTGGTGCCAAGAATCAAACGCAGGGCTTCACACTTGCAAGTAAAAATAGCTCGACCAATGAGCCGTCCTGAATTTATGCGTTTACAGGAGGGTTTGGATGCTAAATCTTCCTTAAAGTTTAAGAATATTTTCATAGGGGCCAGAGAAATAGCATAGCGGTACGGCATTTGCCTTGCACACAGCCCAATCAAACAGACCCAGGTTCAATTCCTGGCATCCCATATGGTCCCCTGAGCCTGCCAGGAACAATTTCTTAGTGAAGACCCAGAAACTCAGAATCCCCTGTGTGCCACCCGGTGTGACCCAAAAACCATATTCAGAAATGTTAAATCATTAGTTCATTTTCTCTGGCAGTCATAATAGCCTCTTGCGTGTCACTTAATGTATCGCTTCTGATAATGTAACCTACTATTTAAGAAAGTTTAATTTCGGAATAAAGATGTTTTATGGTACTGAATAGCTAAAATAATTCCAAATAAGAATTTTTTTCATGAAAGAATTTTTTAAAGCCCATTTTTCTAATTGTATTTTTAGGATGATTTTGCAAATAATCGAGAATTTATCACAATGGTTGTATACAAGACTGATGGGAAAAAAGTTTATTATCCAGGTATGTTTAAAAAAATTGTTTTTGGTTTGGTTTGGTGTTTGGGCTGTACCTTCTCTCTGCTCATGGGTCAATCCTAGCAGGATTGGAAACCAAATGTAGTTCCAGGGATCAAACCCAGGTTGGCTGCATCAAGGTACCTACTGTACTATCTTTCTGACAAACATTTAAAATGTACTTACATGGTTACGTTGAAAATTGGCCACATTTTATGTAGTTAGTACATAGAAAGAACTCTGCTAGACTGACAGAAACCAGATGGGTAGATATTTAAGCTAATTTTGTGGCTTTATTGTTGGCTTATTTTTAGTTTAGATACTACAGGAACTTTTGTACATTATTGTCAAGAGTTTTATTTATAAAATTTAAAGTATATTATTCTGCTAAAAATTTGTGGTTTTTCATGGACTCTTGGATAAAATTCAGGCTTTTTAGAGTGTGAATAAGGCTTTATATACCCTGGTCATTGCCTCCCTCTGATCCTTGACCTCCAGCCTTCACTTTTCACTGTGCCTCATTTAGGTATTATCTGCTCTGAACACACCACTCCCTGACTGATCTTTTTACCCACACTCTTCTGCCAGGAATCTCTGTTCTCCATGTTCTCTTCCCACATCTTCCTTTTATCCTGTTATGTGTAATGAATATGGTTAAGATCCAGATTATGTTATTTCCTCTGTGCTGACCTTTCTGCTAAAAAGAATTATTCTTCCAGCAAGGAGCTGCTGTGGCATTTAATATCCCATGTTGAAACTTTATTGTTTTCAAAAGAAAAAAAAAATCTATCACTGAATGGAGTGACTCAATTTATGTTCCAGTTGGGTTGATAAAGATAAGAAAAATAGTAACTAGTGATAAATCTGTATAAAGAAGTCAGAGTATATGTTAATGAAAGGTTGGTTGTTTTGGTTGGGTGACCATGGAAACATTTTTGAGGAGTAAAAAGGAACTCTAATTAACAGAGTTGTTACTCAAAGAAATGGATGTAGGATGGCCATAAGGGAATAAAGCCATAAAGGGAATAGCAGGTGCTGAGCCTGAAAGATGAGGGAAAGATTGGAAGATGAGGAAAAAAACATCAGTTTCTTTGGAACAGAACACAAGCCAGGAGACCTGGGAGGAATTGAAAGCATAGGAAGAGGTGAAAAGGTGTGCAGGCTTAGGTCATGTGGCTTCATGAGCCACAGGAGTAGATTGGACTTTTGTGCTAAATGATGGGAAAACTTTGGAGAATTTTAATAAGGAAAATTCATATGTTTTGTTTTGTGACACTCAGAGCTTACTCCTGACTTTTCATTCAGGATCACTCCTGGAAAGGCTCAGGAGACAATAAGGTGTACCAGGTAGGCAGTGTGCAAGACAAATACCATCTCCCTCCTGTACTATCACTCCTCCGGCCCTGATTTTATTTTGTTTTATTAAAGAATATTCCTTGTAGAAAATATTAGATTAAGAAATTGAAGCAGAGAAACCAATTAGGTGCTTTTATGTCAAAAGTGATGGTGTTCTGGGCCGGAGAGATAGCACAATGGTAGGGTGTTTGCCTTAGACACAGAAGGACAGTGGTTCAAATCCCAGCATCCCATATGGTCCCCTATGTCTCCCAGGTGTGATTTCTGAGCATAGAGCCAGGAGTAACTCCTGAGCGCTGCCAGGTGTGACCCAAAAACAAACAAACAAACAAAAACCAAAAAAAATGATGGTGTTCTAATTAGAGTGGTAGGTAACAGAACAAAGATGAGAGAATTAGAAGAGAAAGAACAGATCAGGACTTGCTTTGAGAGACAAGGATGACTCTGGAACGATTGCTGTTTTTGTTTTGTTTCTAACTTGGAGTGAAGGAAAGGGTGGAACTTATACTAAGAGTTGGTGGGGTAGATAAAGGAGCAGATTTGTGTGGAGTAAAATCAAAAGTTAATTTTTGGTTTGGTGCATTTGAGATACCTATTGGCTAGTGAAGATGGCAAATAGGCTGTTGCACTTTCATGTTGAGTAATTGGGGTATAGAGACATAACATTTGAATATTATTTATATCATTTGCAAATGAATGACCTGGACCTACTCCTTGCACTTTGGTAAGAAGTTAAATGTTGCTCTGGTGTTCATTTTATGGGGGGGGGGGGGGGGGTCACTTATAACTGAAACCCAACTACAAACATGTTTGTAAGCATAATACTTAAATAAAGATATTTGAGAAAAGAAAATTTTGCTACAGAAGATCTGAACAAAATACTAGGTGAAATAGAGTCAGGCTTCAATAGCACAAGAGAAAGAAACCAATAGTTCCTGAGAGAAAGGGGAACACCTGCATGGCTGCTGTTGTAGAAATCAGGCCAGATCAGGTGAGAGAAGAAACTGTTGACCATATCACCCCAACAGTTGGTGGGAGGATTGAGATTCAAAGCCCTCTTGCAGTGTGGTTCAAGAGGAGACTGTGAGTAAGGAAGCACTGGTTAATTTGTTAAGAGAAAGCTGTGCAAAGAAATGGACAATGAAAGGGAAAATGGAATCAAAAATAGTTAACTTTTTTTTTTTTTTTGGTTTTTGGGCCACACCCAGTGATGCTTAGGGGTTGCTCCTGGCTATGCACTCAGAAATCATTCCTGGCTTGGGGACCATATGGGAGACCTGATCGAACTGCGGTTCATACTAGGCTAGTACAGGCAAGGCAGATGCCTTACCACTTAACGCCATCGCTCTGGCCCCGAGTAGTTAACTCGTGATTGGTAAAGCTATTGAAGAGTGTGTTGGCATTGTCTTTATAGCATTTACTCTTATGGGAAATAATCTAAATATCCAAATTGAATAACTAGATGCCAGTATAAATATGTGTCATACTTGTGTAGTTTAACACTATAAAGGCATTTTTTAAAGGAATAAACAATATAGAACAACCTGAATCTTAGAAGTATATGGAGTGGTAAATTGAAGATATAAGTATAGATTTTATTTTTTAAAGGATACATACTCATAGAAATGCCATTTATTCATTTTGATGGGATTAATGTGTGTAAAACTCTAAGGGTAATGGTTAAAAGAAGTTTGTTAATAAAAAAAAAAAGCCCCAAAATGGAGGCAGGGCATTTGCCTTGCATGCAGAAGGATGGTGGTTTGAATCCTGGCATGCCACATGGTCCCCCAAGCCTGCCAGGAGGGATTTCTGAGCCCAGAGCCAGGAGGAACCCTGGCTTTTTGTGACCCAAAAACCAAAAAAAAAAAAAAAAAGCCCCAAAATGTTGTTGTGCTTCTAAAGATAAGGACTGTATTTTTATATGCTTTCTATCTGTACAAGTTTTTGTTTTGGGGTCACACCCAGCAATGCTCAGGGGTTACTCTTGGCTCTGTGCTCAAAAATCACCCCTCGCAGGCTCGGGGTCCATATGGGATGCCAGGATTTGAACCACCATCATCCTGTTCGTTGCGTGCAAGGCAAACACCTTACCACTGTGCTATCGCTCCGACCCCTATCTACAATTTTTTAATTAGAGTTATAGTACAGCATGTAAGACACTTGATGACCTGGGTTTGATAGAGCTCCATCACCCTGTGGTCCCCTGCACCCTTCCAAGAGTGATCACTCTTTGAGCAAAGAGCCAGAAGTAAGCCCTGAGTACCTCTGGGTATGGCCCAAAAACAAATAAATAAAAGTTAAATCCGTTTTTAAAGTCCTATACCAGAAGAAAAAAATACAAGGATCTGAAATTAGATACTGTGACAGTGAATGTATTTCAAAAGATGCTTTTGACTATTTGAATCTATTTAATTTTGGAGGTTTAATTGTCCCATGGTCAAGTTCTAAATTGAAATGTGATTCTTTAGTATCATTGTATTTTAAAGTTAGAACAAAATTAAGGCACATCCATTCATTTTCATTCATTTTCTTATCAGCCATAAAATTAACATCTCCTTTTCTGTAAACTTATTTGTTTATTTGCAGCTGATCCAGCTCCATATATTGATGGGATTCGTATTAACAGCCCTCATTATTTGACTAAGATAAAACTGACTACACCTGGGACCCATACGTTTACATTAGTGGTTTCTCAATATGAAAAACAGAACACAATTCATTACACAGTCCGGGTGAGTAATACAAAGTACATCTGATAAAAATACACGGCCAATAAGTGAGCAATACAAAGTGCATAGTAAGCTCTTTCTTTTAAGTCGAATTTTGTGTAGAAAGTTTTTACTAAAAGTTGATTTCTATATGCTTTTATATATGTGCTCAGATGTACCTCACAACTCCACATTAAATGATTATGATGCCTCCTGTAGAAAATAAGACTTTTTGATAAGTAATGTTTTTATTTTAAATTAAAAGTTTAGTTTTCAGGGGCTGGAGCAATAGCTTAGTGGGTAGGGTATTTGCCTTGCATGCAGCCAATCAGGACAAACCTGGGTTCAATTCCCTGGCATCCTACACGGTCCCTTGAGCCTGCCAAGAGTGATTTCTGAGTTCAGAGTCAGGAGTATCCCCTGAGCATTGTCAGATGTGGCCTGAAAACCTAAATATAAATTAATTTTTTAAAAAAGTTTAGTTTTCACTCAGCATATAGATTCTATGTACATCATGTATAGGAAAATGTCATGACTTCATCTCCTGACGGCTGCATAATATTCCATTGTATACATGTACCAGTTTCTATTACGCTGAGTGAAATAAGTCAGAGGGAGAGAGATAGACGCAGAATAGTCTCACTCATCTATGGGTTTTAAGAAAAATAAAAGACATTTTTGCAATAATCCTCAAAGACAAAGAAAGGAGGACTGGAAGGTCCAGCTCACGACATGAAGCTCACCACAAAGAGTGGTGAGTGGTGTTAGAGAAATAACTACACTGAGAACTATCATAACAATGAATGAATGAATGAATGAATGAATGAGGGAAGTAGAAAGCCTGTCTAGAGTACAGGTGGGGGTAGGGCGGGGAGGAGGGATATTTGGGACATTGGTGATGGGAACGTTGCATTGGTGAAAGTGGGTGTTCTTTACATGATTGAAACCCAAGTACAATCATGTTTGTAATCATGGTGTTTAAATATATTAATAAAAAAAAGAGAAATTAGAAAGGAAATTCCTTTGGCCTAAGAGATACAGGGGAGCATACATGTCATGCTCCACACATGTTAGTTGTCAAACCCCAAGGTCTTTCTTTTTGGTCCAAGGAAAAGTTCTGTTCAGTTGTGGTTCATGCAACATGAACATGTAATTAAAACTACTGACATGCAGTCAGTCTTCTGTAATTAAAAAAAAGTTTAGTTTTCAGAGTCATTTTATTTTTTAGTTTTCAGTCACACCATATTGCCACAGGGATAAATAATAAACTTAGTATCAAAGTAAGCAACATAAACTTCTAATATTCTTTTTTGGGGGGTGGAGGTTGGGCATACATACTCAGCTATGATCAGGAGTTATCTGACGATGCTCAGGGGACCATATGAGATGTAGGGAATTGAATTCTACTGATAGCTTTGGCCCTAAATTCCTACAACTTTCCTAATGCTTTCATTGAGTTAAAAAAAGACAACTGAGTTGAATCAATTGCCAAAAAACATAACCACTTTACTGTAGCAAGGGAGGTCATTGCAGTGTTGACCTGTTTACATTTATTTGCAATAGATCAGTAAAGAAACTCAATTCTAATAGATTTTTAGTAAAGAAAAGGGCATTGGGAGGCTCCTATGCAGAAGCCTCAGCTGTGGAGAGGTGTTCATTTCTCCTGAGTCTGCAAAAGTCAGTTGCAAAGAAAGCCAAGCCAATGCTAGTTCAATAATTAGACTTGTTACCATTTTTGCCTGAAAGACACATATTCTAGCACATATATTCATTTTTTTTTTTTTTTTTTTGGTTTTTGGGTCACTCCCAGTGGCACTCAGGAATTACTACTGGCTATGCACTCCGAAATCACTCCTGGCTTGGGGGACCATCTGGGACGCAGGGGGATTGAACTGCAATCTGTCCTAGGCTAGCGCATGCAAGGCAGATGTCTTATGGCTTGCGCCACCACTCCGGCCCCATAAATATTCAGCTTTATGATAATATTTCTTTATATCTTTTGTGTTTGTGTAAGGGTAAACTTATAAGTCTATGTATTTTTTTTTAATCTAGGTATATTCAGCATGCAGCTTTACTTTTTCAAAGATTCCTTCACCATATACCTTATCAAAACAGGTAAAAAGATTTCATTACTCTGGGCCATAATCATCTCAGATATCATAGAATTCCCATTTTGTTTTGTCCTTTTATTCTTCACATTTAACAACTTTTCACAAGAATATTCTGAGACTTCATGAAAAATGTAAGTAGCTTCCAATCTGAGCTAAGTTGGTCTTCAATGAGTAGTAGGAAGTGACTATTGGAAGAGATTGGAGAAATAGAAATCTTGGTCATTGGAGTCATTTGGTAGAATCTCTAAAGTAGAATAAGAGGTTGGTTTTGTGGGGTGGACTTGATATATAGGAAGGTTGGAGGAAGGATTTTGATAGGAAGAACAACTTGATTAAAGGTTGAAAGTAGAGCGCTTTGTGTTACAAAGCAATCTTTCTGGCATAGCATATTCCCTTGATTGCTATTGACAAATACAGGTGGAGGGAGATGGGAGAATGATTTTGTTTTGTTTTAAGTTGCAGAGAAATTTATTTTTAAAGCTGTATTGAAGAATGTAAAAGTTCTTTTTTCTTTTTTGTTCCTTTTTAAAGAAGAATGTAAAAGTTAACAAAAAATATTTTTTGTTAGATTAATGGAAAGTGGAGTGGACATAGCGCTGGAGGATGTGGAAATTTCCAAGAGACCCACAAAAATAATCCCATCTATCAATTCCATGTAGAAAAGACTGGGCCATTACTGATCGAGCTAAGAGGACCAAGGTTTGTGATAATTTCATTCAGTCATTATTCAGGTCCAGGAAAGATGCTCAGAGGTAGAATACTTGATCTGCATGTAGAAGATCCAGGCCTTTAATCACTGTAATCACTGACAACCAAAATAAAAGTTGTGGTAAAACTAAGTTTAGTGGAATAAGCTAGACCTTTGTGTATGTGGACACTTGATATATTAAAAAGATGGCACTGCAGAAAAGTTAGAATAGTCTTTCCATTCACTAAAATGGTGCTGGAATCATTGAGTGTTCATGTACCTAAAAATATAACTAGACCCTGATCTAAAAACCAATTCTGGGTGAATTACTAACAGGAGAATAATTAAATGGCTTTAGTGTAAGGAAAGAGACTTTAAGACACAAAGATCACATAAAAAGATTTGTGAATAATCTACATTAGTAAAAAAAATGTTTATTTTTTAAAAATACCAAAACAAAAATTCAAATGATTATTGTAAAAGCCACAAATTTGAAGTCATTGTAATATTCCTTAGTGGCTTTAAATATGACAAAAAGTCACATGGTTGAAAATAAATAGCTACATGCTGGCTAATTCTTAAAAGCCATGCTAAGTAGTAGAAGGGACCCACAGCAGTATGTATACTGTTTGATTCTACTTATGTGAAGTGAACAGTCTAAGCTGTTGTGTGTGAGATAGTACATACTTGCAAATTACTTGTCTAAACTTAGCTTTGAAGAGTTATCAGAAAGGAATTCTGGGGGATTATAGAGTTTTATCATCTTGGTGGGAAAAAACTATTTGTTTACTTTAAGAACATTGTTGAGCCATAAAAAAATTTTTTACCAGTTTAATTAATAAAACGGGGTATAAATAAAACAGCATAACATTTGTTTTAATAAGACATTTGTGTTAAAGTATAGTTTAAATCAAATATCAGAATCTGTAGTAACATCCATGATTTTATTGTTTTTCTCCTGGTAGGCAATACAGTGTTGGATTTGAGATCGTAACTGTTTCTGTGGCAGGAGATGCTGGACCCCATGGCTTTCAGAGGAAATCTAGTGGTGATTACAGGTAATGTGGGCAGTCTGTTGTTATCTAATTTCTATTTTTCCATGAAATCTGTTGTAACCATTGTTCTCCTTTTCCTGAATACAGGTGTGGGTTTTGTTACCTGGAAATAGAAACTATACCTGCTGGAATCTACAATATTATTCCCAGTACGTTTTTGCCTAAACAAGAAGGACCTTTTTTCTTGGACTTTAATAGTATTATTCCCATCAAAACAACGCAGCTTCAGTGATGGAGAAGTGTTAGCTAGCACTGACTGGATTTTATGCTTACCAAGCATCAGCACTTCAGATGAGGACACTAAACACATCAAGAGAATTAAACCTTGAAACATGTGGCCATGGGAGACTGGTGCTCAAATCAGGGTGTTTAATGAGAATTGTGTATCAGGATTACTCTAAATCATACAGACATGCCATTGTATTATGGCATTGTATATATGGAATTGGTTTGGATTTAGAAGCCTCATTTTAACTTACAAAAAGGTATAGGACTGGACTCAAGTCAGCACTGTGAGGTGCATCTGCTAAGAGACTGTAGCCCCATAGGAAAATGAAGGGACATAAAATCAGTGTCTGCAATGAACCATAGGCTGGTGTAATAATCTGAGATAGATTGTCTGTTGGGCAGAAAGCATGTTGTGTGTTAAACCTGTGAATCATTCTCCTATACATCTTGGGCAACTACCAAATGAATCATTTTACCATATTTAATTCTGCATTATTTATGATTTTAAATGTTCATTGTTGTCCAGGTGTTCTGAAAGAATAAAGCTTTAAGAAATATTAATTTAGAACAAAGATGCTCATGCTTAAGAAAGAGTTGAAGTTAATTACTACCTGTCTTCCCTCCGTGTAAAGAAAATTAAGATATATTCGCTATTGCAATTTTTCTTCCTTGGGTTGGTAAAAGCAGTAATCTGCAACACTGAAGACACCACAGTTTAGTCATCTTGATTGTTCTACAATTCTGTTTAGGGTTTAGGGTAATAACACTCTAAAGAAAATACAAGTGAGAAATATGTAGTAATTTGGGCTGTATTCAGAAAAACTGTCGAGATATGTTCTGTGTCAATTCCCAGTCTGCACCAAAACTCAGCAGAGCAGAATGATGCTCTAGATTTTAAAGATCAGAAAATTAATGGGAATGTTTCACTGTCTCTACTTTATAATTATTTCTTATTTTGTATTTCTACTACCTTTAATTGAAATAAAATGTTTATACTTTCATGGAAACTTCATATACTTCATAATTCAACCAAGAGAAACCAATTATTAAAGGACTTTCATCTTTTATGTCCCATTGAAAATAGCTCATTTGCACGATCATACTTCAAAAAAATTTTAGAGTAGTGATAGATTATTCTATATTTGAGATTTCACTGTAATACATACTTTAGTATTAGTATATTAATATTAGGTATTTTCCTGTAGCACCTTAGAGAAAAATCCAGAGCATAAGAGATAAAAATTTTAAACTCACATTAAGATATAAGATAGATGGGGCCGGGCGGTGGCGCTAGAGGTAAGGTGCCTGCCTTGCCTGCGCTAGCCTAGGACGGACCGCGGTTCGATCCCCCGGCGTCCCATATGGTCCCCCAAGCCAGGAGCGACTTCTGAGCGCATGGCCAGGAGTAACCCCTGAGCGTCACTGGGTGTGGCCCAAAAACCAAAAAAAAAAAAAAAAAAAGATATAAGATAGAAACTAAACCTAATTCATTTCCTCAAAAATTTTATGGAGACCTATATATGAGCAGCTATAATACTGTGTGCTGTAATAGAACTCAAATGAAGTACTGCAGCTGTTTTGAGTAAATTGGAGAGATTAATTTTGGTGGAGTAATATAGACCAATATATCCATGGAGAATGCACATTAGAATCATCTGGGGAACTTTCTTAAGTTCAATTCCCAAGTGTTTTTAAGTTTCCCAGATGATTCCAATGTGTATGAGCTTGAAAACAACTCCATCCTCATGGATAAGCCATAAGATGAACTGCTTTGTCTTCATTTCTATAGGACCTCTCCTTGTTTGGCTTCAATAACAGCAAAGTGCAAATCTAATTCAAACCTTGGCAATAGGATCTTTAATGATTAGGATCCAGTATTTTAATTGAAAACAACAACAGCGAACTGATTACTCTGTTCCATGTTCTCGGGGCAAGAAGATTGCCTAAGAGATTCTGATTAATGTCAAGATTTATTGAAATCACAGAAAAGTTAAGACATTTTCATAAGCCATTTTTATTATGCTTGAGGTATTGAGACAAGTACAAAATAGCTATGTAATTAGGATACGTGTTTGGGTTATTAAAAAAAGGAGCAAACACTACAGTATGACAAAGTGTACAAATGACTTCCACATACAGAATTAAACAACTTGAAATGGAGTTGCTTTTTCCTCTAGAAATGCTGACCAAAGACAGGGACAATACTGCGCTCTAAATATGTGACACCTTGAAAACAGTAAAGAAAAGTAGCCTTAACACTATTATTAGCATAACAGACTCCATTGCTTCTATTTAGCAGCCTTTGCCATACATGCCTACTCCCTTTCCTAGCTTTAAGGTTCAACTTCCTCTAAGAAATACTAATGCAGCATAACCCTTAAATAATGTCTTGTATTTAAAAAATTACAACCTACGGAGAAATGAACACCTGTTGATCTAGCTATAAGGGCAACCAACCATTCTTCACATGCAGTTTTCTCAGAATAAGTCCCCTTGGCTGGGCAGGATAGGGCTGATACTACAGAACCTTCTCTCCCACAGCCACAACCCCCCCTTTTATTTCATGAGTCTGCTGCCATCACCCCCCTCCCAATTTTCCCACTGGCATTCATTCTTCCCGTCCCCAAAAGTGCATTTCATGGAAACCTAGAAAATGCCTTTAACAAGTGTCCCAACATTCACTTTTTCGACACCCCTTGAAACACCAGAGTTTTTCATCTCAATCTCTTGGGGTGTATATACAGGAGAGAACATCTCCATATTCCTAAACAAGGAGAAGATGAGAGAAGGGGAAGAGAGGCATGATTCTGGCTCTAGTATGCCTCAGTTTACCAGCCCGTCTGTTGGGTAGAATTTTTACATTGGAACTAGTTATTGCTTCCATACCTCGTCATGAAACTAGTTCACAAAGGGTGTGAACCTGGTCACAGACTGCCAACAGCAACTCCGCTACTCAGAAAAATAAAAGCAACCAGCCCAGAAGCTCTTACCCAGAAAAAAATATCTTCAGAGTCACTGAAACTCCTTTAGTGCAGTTGAAAGTCAATGTGTATGATTTGGCATACATTAAATGATTATGGCACAATGATCTCCATACAGTTTTGTGTATAAACAGCGATATGCATTAGGCCAGGGCCTCAGCCGATCTGCACCACGTTTCTGTCGGCCAAAATGCCGTCAATTCCCTTGGTGCACTGGAGGGAAAGTTGCTTCATCCTCTTCTCCAGAGCCTGGCCCTTGGAAGACACACTGTTTTCACTCTTGCCACTGTCGATGCTGTTGCTGGGCCCCCGATTGTTGTTGACTTTGTCATTCCTTTTATTCTCAGCCCCTTCTGCCCTGTCTCCTACAAACACATAAAGATTCATGAGCTCAAGGTGTTTCTCTTCTCTTTAGAGAGGAAATCACCCCCCTCTCCACACACCAACACAACCACGCCCAAGGAAAACTACCCCAGTCAGATGTCTGTCAGGGCCACAAGGATGCACTCACCTCGCTCGACCTCACATTCCGGAGAGGAGGCCCCACTGCATTCACTGCGAGGCCCTAACACTGGGAACATCAAGCCGAACTCCGACAGGGACACAGGGCTGGGCAGGTCCAGGCTGCCTGGCCTGACGGCTGCAGGGAACTGCTCTGAGGGGCTCGTTGGTCCTGAACTGAAGCTGGACACTGACTGGGTTTCCGAATCATCTTCTGACACAAAGTTACTACAGTTGTCATCCTCAAATGCCTCGGAAGCCACTAGAAGGAGAGTGAACCAGTCAGACAGGCCTTTCAGCATCCATGTTCCTGACACCTCTCGCAGTTGGGCAATCTGAGACTGACCAAAAAGATAGGGGTTCCCTAACCTCCAACCTGCAGGACTAGACTGCCACAGTTGGATCCCCTGAGTGGAGTGTCCCTGCTGCGACTTTCTAGCCCCTGACCTCAAAGTTGGTGTCACCAGACACTACCAGGGCATGGATGTTGAGTTAGCCATACATGGGCTTTTCTCCAACATGGCCACCATGCAACCCTCCCAAACAAAGCCAGACCTGCAGATACTCTTTTTCCACAGCAGAAGCTTCTGGAACACAGGTCTACGTGGAATGCCTACGAGGGCATGCACAGAGCCTACTCATAGCACCATATTCATCCCATACCAGGACACAAATGATAGCACCTCATACACCAATGTTCCTCACATTGGCTTCCTTTTCCTTAATCTTAAACAAACAGATTTGATGTTGACATTGAATTCCTTTGGCAGGTTCTTGGGAAAGAACCCATAGAAATTTCTATTACACGGAAAAGGAGGAAGGGTCAAGTGAGCAAAGACAGTACCAGAGAGGTAGGTTTGTCTCATGGAGGTTGGAGATGAGAAATTCCTGAATGCTCAGGAGGTCTGGGCCCCTTTCTCAGCAATTCCCAACCAACTAGATTGGTGGCTGGAAGTATGCAAGATTAAGTAACAACCCCAGAGGGCTGTGCTTGATTAAACAAAGGGTGGCATGACAAGGCATTGCCATTTTCCCAGGGGTAGAGTATGCTGAGGAAGTAGTCTCTGGGGGTCAGACCTCAGTGAGAAGTGGTCTACAGGGTCAGACACCAGCAAGGGGCACTATTTGCAGTATTTGTCCTCAGACCACTCTGCCCTGGATCATAAACACTTTCATATCCCCACTCCCAAGAAAATCAACCATGAGAGATCCCCCTATGCCCCTGTCTGTGCCACGAATTCATTAGTATGATCACAGCCAAGATTTGAATCAAATCAAATTCCCAAGCTCCTAGACCCTAAGTTAACTTTTCATGCAGAACTTTTCGGAGCATTGAATGTGAAAGTGTGACTTTTTTGATGTCTAACCATATATTGTTGAGTTCAGGGGGGCACAGTACCCAAATGCAAGATGCTGCCAGACACGGGTCCCCCAGCTGATCTCCAAAGACACCCTTCTGGGTAAGTCAGCTCATGATGGCATGAAGTTTGTCCCCTCCCTGCTGGCACATGGAAACCAACTCACCAGAAACTGCATCCAGCTCAGGCTTGCCCACCGACAGACCCTCCACAGACAAGTTGCCCTCGGCCCCGACGCCGCAGCCCCTCGGCCCCATGGTGCTAGAGCGCCGGCGCTCATGGATCTCGTCTGAAATCATCTCCAGGTTCTTCAGGGCCGTCTTGTACTCGCCTTTCGCCAGGGCCAGTTTGGCCTGCAGTTCGTCTACACTCTTCTTCAGTTGCTGATTGTAAAAATGACAGGAGGACAGTCATTTTCCTGTGAGGACCATAGTCCTCCTTCCAGCCCCTCAGGGGATATGCTCGGGCTCTAGAGGCCAGAAATTCCCACTGATAAGAAGCCACAGGAGAGTTACGCTACCACACTGTTTGCAAAGGTCCCCTGTACTACCTCTCCCATCCAGGCCTGCTCCAAAAGCCCAAAGGGCTGGGGACATGCAGCTGACAAGGGGCTTGCCTGCATGGTGGGACCTGTGAGGTGCCACTTCTGGGTTCCCAGAGAGTGTGACCTCAGCAGGTCCTAGAAGCACCCTGAGTATCCCTATTCCCCTGAGATCCAGAAAATGAAGGCTAGAGAGACATAAAAGTCCTGTGGTCTGTTCCATGAAAACCGGATGTGGCCTGCCAATGATGCAAGTCTCCCCAGCCCTGCACTATGGAATGTCAATATTTGGGATGTTTCTATTTTTCTTTTTCTTTCTCTTTATTTCTCACTCTCTCCTTTCTCTTACTTTCTTATTCCTCTCTTCTTTTTCTTCTCTCTTTTCTCTTTCCTCTCTACTTGCTTTTTTCCTTTCCCTTTCTCCATCCCTTCCTCCCTCCCTTTTTCCCTCTTCCTTTTTCCCCTTGAAGAAAATAAGCCATCTAGAATCTCGACCACAGAAAAGTGGGACTTTGGTGTCACTCCAGCCACAAAGCCCAAGGCCAAACGTACCTCCAATTGCACATAGTACTTTGCCTTGAGTTCAAAATAAGGCCTGAAAGAGGCAGAAAAGAAAAGTGTCAGAGATGAAGAACCCATGAAGACCAGGCTCACAAGTTTCATCTAGGTCTATGGAAGACAGATACAGGTGTGTACTCATGGCCATGGTACTGGCAGGTAAACTGAGACATGCTGTGCTGAGAATGTGGCTCAGCAGTATAGCACATGGTTCTCTAGATTTGATTCCAAGCAGGGCAAATAAAATGGGGGTACATATGGAATGTGAAAATAAGCACTACCAGGTAGAGCCCCAAAAGAAAGAAATAAAAATTAAAGTACAGAAGATAGGACAATGGGTAAGGTACTTGCCTTGCACACAACTGACCCCCCCTTGAATTCCCAGTAATGCATACTGTTATCTGTACCCCACCTAGAGTGATTCCTGAACAGAGTCAAGAGCAAGGCTGATTGTGGCCCAAAAACCAAGTAAATAGGGCTGAAATAATAATATAGTAAAGAGGGCTTTTGCCTTGCATGTGCTGATCTGGGTTCAATCCCCACCATCCCTAGGATTCCCTGAGCATTGTTCAGAGCCAGGAGTAACCTTTAAACATCACCCAGGTGTAGTACAAAAACAAAAACAAAAACAATGCCCCCCTCCTAAACAAATCAAATAAATAAAAACTACATTTAAAGAGGTGGGGAGAGTCCACCTTAGCTAAGATTCCATCAAGGGGTCATGCAATGGTTTGTTTTATAATTTTCTTTTTTGGGGGTGTCTATCCCAAATCACTCATCTCATCCCCAATTCCTCCAACTTCTGGAGATTTCTTAAGCTCTGAGGCTCAGGGAGAAGATGGAGAAGAGGCAGCAGAGGAACAAGTGTCCAGGCTTACTTGGACTTGTTGATGGCGCGCTTGAGTTTCTTCTCTAACTGTCGCATGCGGCCCATAGCTGCATTGTACCTGGCAGCCGTCTCTTTATGCACCAGCTCACTCCGTGTCTTGGTCTGCTCAGCTTCCATGACCTTTAAATGACAGCAGAAGTCAGCACAGCACAGCACAGCACAGCCCCATCCCTTTGTGGAGGTATTACTGCTTAATGTACAAAAGATCCTTTGAGAAATGTAGTGAGCCAACTAAGGTTGAATGAACTTCCCTATTGTATGTGATTACTTTTCTTCCCTTATTCTAATCTGGAAGAATCAACCAAGGAGGAATTGCTGAACTGGAACAATAGTACATTGGGCAGGGCATTTGCCTTGCATACACCTGACCCAGGATCAATCATGTGGTCCTCTGAGTCCACCAGGACTAACTCCTAAGTGCAGAGTCAGGAGTAACCCCTGAGCACCACTGGGTGTATCTCAAAACAAAAACAGGGCCATAGAGATAGCACAGTGGGAGGGCATTTGCCTTGCAAGCAACCAATTCAGGACTGTTGGTGGTTCGAATCCCGGCATCCCATATGATCCCCTGTGTCTTCCAGGAGCAATTTCTGAGTGCAGAGCCAAGAGTAACCCCTGGTGCCACCAGGTGTGACCCAAAAACAAACAAAACAAATAATAACAAAATAAACAAAAAGTTGCCAGATGGGCAGTGGTAAAGACTAGAAAATAAGAAACAAGAGCCCGGAGAGATAGCACAGTGGTGTTTGCCTTGCAAGCAGCCGATACAGGACCAAAGGTGGTTGGTTCAAATCCCGGTGTCCCATATGGTCCCCTGTGCCTGCCAGGAGCTATTTCTGAGCAGACAGCCAGGAGTAACCCCTGAGCAAAGCCAGGTGTGGCCCAAAAACCAAAAAAAAAAAAAAAAAAAAGAAAATAAGAAACAAACATTAGAAAAATAAGGTATACTGAGTCAGTAATTATTTCTTCCTGCTCAGGCTCCCATGGGTGTGGGGGTACTGCAGAGGTGGGGCAGGAATGGACAGACATGGAAGTGTGGGACCATAAGCAGAATCAGACAGGCCAACACACTGTGGCCAGGGGTCCCTGCTGTCCCATCCCTTTCCCTAATCCAGGACCCAAAAGGGTCCAAACTTGACAATGAAAGAAATCAAAACATTCACAACAGATCCTGAGCTTTTCAATAACAGAGTAAGCTAGAGATCCATGTTTTGGCAGGAAATTCTGGTGGAATACTTTTATTAAGATATGTATAAGAGGGGCCGGGTAGGTGGCGATGGAGGTAAGGTGTCTGCCTTGCAAGCGCTAGCCAAGGAAGGACCGCGGTTCGATCCCCCAGCATCCCATATGGTCCCCCCAAGCCAGGGGCGATTTCTGAGCACATAGCCAGGAGTAACCCCTGAGCGTTTAACGGGTGTGGCCCAAAAAAAAACCAAAAAAAAAAAAAAAAAGATATGTATAAGGGGGCCTGGAGAGATAGCACAGCGGCGTTTGCCTTGCAAGCAGCCGATACAGGACCAAAGGTGGTTGGTTCGAATCCCGGTGTCCCATATGGTCCCCTGTGCCTGCCAGGAGCTATTTCTGAGCAGACAGCCAGGAGTAACCCCTGAGCACTGCCAGATGTGGCCCAAAAACTAAAAAAAAAAAAAAAAAAGATATGTATAAGGGGGCCGGAGAGATAGCATGGAGGTAAGGCGTTTGCCTTTCATGCAGGAGGTCATCGGTTCCATCGGTTCGAATCCCGGCGCCCCATATGGTCCCCTGTGCTGCCAGGAGCAATTTCTGAGCCTGGAGCCAGAAATAACCCCTGAGCACTGCCGGGTGTGACCCAAAACACACACACACACACACACACACACACACACACACACACAAAAGATATGTATAAAAGGAACTGAAGAGGGGAAGGGAAAGGGGGAAAAAAGGAACTGGAGAGATAGTACAGTGGTAAGGCGTTTGTCTTGCATGCAGCCAATCCAGGGCAAACCGGGTTCGATTCCAGCAGCCCATATGATCCCTCAAGCTTACCAGGAGCGATTTCTGAGCGCAAAGCCAGGAGTAACTCCTGAACATCACTGAATGTGACCCCAAATAACAACAACAACAAAAGAAGATATGTAGAAAAGGGGCCAGAGTGGTGGCACAGTAGTAGGGCGTTTGCCTTGCAAGTGGCTGAGCTAGGATTGACCATGGTTCGATCCCCATGTGGTCCCCCAAAGCCAGGAGCGATTTCTAAGCACAAAGCCAGGAATAACCTCTGAGTGTCACCAGGTGTGGCTCAAAAACAAAAACAAAAACAAAAAAAGATGTAAAAGTGAACTGTAAAAAGATGGTGCTAGAAACCAGTACAGCATTTAGGGCACTTTCTTTGAACACAAACAGCCAGGTTTGATCTCCAGCATCTCTATAATGGTCCCTGAGAACCAGGAGAACCAGGAGTGATTCCTGAGTACAGAGCCAGGAGTAAGCCCTGACCATCAATGGATTTTTGAGAAAAAAAGAACTACAATTGCCTGAGAGATCTGAGAGATAATAATTTAGGGGTTGAGGTACTTGTCTTGCATGTGGCTGAGCGTGGTTCAAGAATCTCCAGTACTAGAAAGTCCCCAGAGCATCAGGGGGAATGACTTATGAGCATTATTATTATTATTATTATTATTATTATTATCATTATCATTATCATTATCATTATTATTATTATTATTAGCTCCTGAGCACTTCCAGACCAGGCCCAACCACTTAAGCATCCCCCCAAAAAAGAGATAATCAAGAGCCCTCAATGGTCTAAAACCAGGAATCTCACAGATGCACCCTAGAAACATCCCACTTTCATTCTCCCTCCTTCCATCACTGATGGGATAGAAACAGGCTGCCCAGAAGTAAAATGAGGAAGGAAACAAACCACTCATTGGGTCCTATGAAATCTCGGAACTTCTATCTGAGCATTATGAGTAACACATAGGAGTGTTTAAAATGAACTGGGAAGGAAGTGAATGGGGGTGTTCTCTGTACCTAACTTGAGAACAAGATAGGGGCCCAGAGTCATGGTCCACCAAGGCAACAGTCAGTCAAGTCAGTTTGGGGCACAGGATTCATTTACTTACATCCAAGATGTATTGGAAAAAAATGACATTAGACTCTCAAACTTGCACTTAAAGAATGGCAGGTTTTTGTGGCTTCAGTTATCTGGCCCTATTTTGCAACCCTGTGAGCTGTAGGGAACTGAGTCTTTTTCTTAGAAAGGCACAAACTGTGTCCTGGTGAAGTGGCAAGGAAAGGTTTGATTTTCTTTGATACTGACTGATTTTGCATCTGTTACCTCACTCCAGTATTCTGCTTGTGTGTATGTCTGTGTATGAATTTTACTCTGAAACTTCTATAAAATCTGACAGCATGAAAATATAAAGATATGGGGCCAGAGAGATAACATGGAGGTAAGGCATTTGCCTTGCATACAGAAGGACGGTGGTTCAAATCCCGACATCCTATATGGTCCCCCGAACCTGCCAGGAGCGGTTTCTGAGTGTAGAGCCAGGAGCAACCCCTGAGCACTGCTGGGTCTGACCCAAAAACCAAAACAAAAAAGAAAATTTAAAGATATATTTGTATATATCTAAAGAGTCCACCAAAAAACACCAGGAAATAATAAACCCCTACAGCTAAGTAGTCAGCCTCAAAACAAATACACAAAAATCAATTGCATTCCTTCCTACATACAAATAATAAATTAGAGGACAAAGAGATCAGAGAGTTGTTCTATTCAGAATATTGTCCAAAAACATGAAGGACATAGGAATAAACTTAACAAAAGAGGTGGGAGGTCTATACCATGAAAATTTTAAATCACTTAAGATAAAGACTGAAGACCTTAGAAATCAAAAAATATTCCATGATTATGTATTGTAAAAAAAAGTATTGTCAAAATGGCCATAATACCTAAACTATTATATAGATTCAACACAATCCCCACCTAAATTCAAGCAAATTCAAGGAATAATCAAGAATAAAAATTGTTGGGAGTCATAAAAGACCTCAAACAGCCAAAGACATACTTAAATATAGGCATAATGTTGCAGGATTTGGAACTCAAGGAGGTTGTCAATGATATAATGCCATTAGCAAAGGCAACAAAATAAAAATTAAAAAGCAAATTAAAGAGTTTCTGCATGGCAAAAGAAACATGCACTAAAACTAAAAAACACCCTAGCTGAATGGGAAAAAATATTCACATTCAACACAGCAGATAAAGGGGTTGATATCCAGGATATATATAAAGCACTCATAAAAATGGGGGCCGAAGAGATAGGTTTGCCTGCCTTCCATGCAGAAGGTCAGTGGTTCGAATCCCAGCATCCCATATGGTCCCCTGAGCCTTCCAGGAGAGATTTCTGAGCATAGAGCCAGGAGAAATCCCTGAGCGCTGCCGGGTGTGACCCAAAACAAACAAACAAAAAAAATGAACTAAATAAATCCAAAAACCCTATAAAAAAAATGGGAAGAGGCACTTCTTACTAGGGACATCCAAGTCAAGATGACAATGAGATACCATCTCACACCAATGAGAATGGCACACAACAAAAATAACGGGAACGCTATGTTGACAGGGATGTGGTGATGAGGATGTTGTCTGGTTCCACCCCCATGGAAAACAATTTGAAGATTTCTTAGTAAACTAAGAATTGAGCTGCCATACAACCCAGAAATTTCACTTGGGTATCTACCATCAAACATTTATTCAAAAGTCATGTGCAACCATTCTTCACTTAAATGCTTAGTAAATAGCTGAGATATGGAATCAGTACAGGTGTCCAACAACATATGAATGGTCATGAAGATGTGGCATATAGACACAATGGAACTTTCCAAATAGACACAACATCACCCTGTGTGTCCTCTCCCAAGCCCATGTGTGTGATGAACAGTGGTCCCCATATAATGTGTGCCATCTAGGTCCTGAGTATGTCACCTCTCCTTGACCTATTCTCATCATCTAATGAGACCAGAGCCTTGGAAAATAGGAAGGAAGAGCAGAAATATGTGCTATGTTTCCTGGGGTTTTCTGAAACTCTTTCTTAGAATATAATTTGGATTTCCATTTGGGACCAGATGGGCAGGCCTGCTGCTAAGTTCCTGGAGGGAAATTCTATTGTTCTTTTCCTATCTGGACAGGTTAGGCCAAGTGTCCCAGATTTCTGAACACCACACACACACACACACACACACACACACACACACACACACACACACACACACACACACCAGGTTCATCCTATCTGGACAGGTTAGGCCAAGTGTCCCAGATTTCTGAACACAACACACACACACACACACACACACACCAGGTTCATCTCACCCCACAGTGGTCATTATGTCCACTAGGGGGCAAGAGGCCTAGCAGAGTACGAAGAAGACAGGGCAGAGCTGCCAGACTATGGCGTTATGGCGTCAGGGCAGAGCTGCCAGACTATGGCGTTATGGCGTCAGGATTTTCTTTCTATTTAAGGAAGCACAAGCCAGCTGTCTGTAAGGAGCAGATCCCACAGGACCAAAGTCATTCTGACAGGTGACACTGAAAGGGGACATGCTGCTAGAAGGGATTCTGGCAATTTTGTCCCAGCCCCACCCGCAGCCTGTCTGTCACCTTCACCAAGGTTGAAGCCCTGGGGGGAGGCCTCTACATCACTTCCATCTGGCTGATGTGACCTACCCAGTCTGCAGCTAGGCAGTAAGCATTAAGGTGAAGCTTCCATGCACTTTCCATGCACCTGCTGCAAAACCCAGGAGTCAGGTAGAGGTAGCAAGTGCAGGGGAACTAGCAGCTGTCCCTGCATGGCCAGGGTGCAGTATGGGAGGTGAGACTGGCTCAGAGCCCAGTAATAATGGTCCAGAAGTGAGAGACTCCACAGGGCCCATGTCCCACTTATGTGTCAGCTCCCCAATCCAGGCCCCAAAATTCTGATCTCTCCTACCACCTCCCCACTAAGGACACCCATGGGCACTCCTGTCCCTCCCTGGCCCAAGGACACAGTGAGATGAAATCAGGCAACCTGCCCACCCTATTGGGAGCTTCAACAAAACCTACCTCACTGTGTAGGAGGGAGCAGAAAGTCCCCATTGGATAGTTGTGAAGATCCCAGGCACACAGGGATGATGCCAATCCCAACACATACACATGCACTTATGCATGCACATGTGTACACACACACACAGACACAGGCATTCCACCCCACCCTATCCCACCCCCAAGACACAGGAGCCGACACTCACTCTCTGAGTGGCGTGGTTCAGCATCTCCTGCCAGGCTGAGTCAAACTGTCTTTTGTCGTCTTCCAGCAGCCGCTGCTCAGCCAATGAGATGGTTTCCTTGGCAGCCCGGAGCACCTCGGTGGCCCTCTGAAAGTCTTGCGTGGCTTTCTGTGCTTCCAACTGAGCCTATCCAAGAAAGAGCCCCAGTGAGGATTCAGAAAAGGCAGGGCCCCCTGGGGGGCCTTCCATAAAACTGTCCCTTATGCATACCCCCTTTCTGGGAAGAAGCCTGATAGCCAGGTCCTCAGAGAGAACAGTCAGCAAAAGGGCCTTTGGGCAATTTCCAGATATACAAACAGGTCAGTTCCTAGTCAGCATGGGGAAATGATTCTAATGAGTAGAATAGGCACCTGTCATTCACAGACAGTGCCATGGGGTCTCCAAGATTGCCCATACCCAGATCCATGGTCCAAATCACAGCATGTGAGCCCAAAGCAATAAAATACAGCCCCTACGAGGTCATCTACAGGCTGCAAAGTTGGAGCGACACAACTCCAGGATCAGCAAGTCCCAGCTCCTGCCCCACCACTGCCAAACACACCCCCACTCCCACCCAGCCCAGTTCACACCAGCCCAGAACAAGAATAGAGCCATAACCAGTCTAGCCCTCCAAGGATATCAGTCCTGACGGTATAAAACATGCCAATTGTTTCTCACATGGCACAAAAAAGAATGTTAGTGATCTTGTTAATGACTTCAATGATGATATGTGGCAAAGGGCATTTTGGATGTATTATGTTAAGAATATTACAATCAGTTTCACCTGTTTTTCACTTTATGCTTGTGGCTACTAAAAAGATAATTACCCAGTAGGTCCACATTCCAACTTTCAGAGAACAGAGAGACTGCCCTCACAAGTGGCAAATGCAGGCAGATTCCCTTCTCTGCCTGAGGCACAGCAGCCCACAGCCAGACCCTCTAACACAAAAACAGCCCTGCTCTACAACTGAACTTTATCAAATGGCCAAGCCATCAAATTATTCCAGATCTACAGCTCCTGGACCAAGTGGCCACAAATGCAGCAAAATGACTGTAGCATTAAATGACACCTCAAATTTTATGGTAGTGTCAGCCCAGTAGGATCACAGCAAAATGTGATAGAGAGTTGCATGGAAGATCACCATGCTCAATGAGCCTAAATAACACAAAAAATTCAACTCAGACCAACCAGCTCAATAGATGCTCAGGCAATGACTTTAGTAACAGCACTGTGAGAGTATATCAAGGAGCTTGAATTCTTACTAATCTATGTTTTGATCATTCTACTTGCCTTTGTTTTTTGTTTTGTTTTGTTTTGTTTTGCTTTGTCTTTGGGGCCACATCTAGCAGTGCTCAAGGGTCACTCCAGGCTCCTCATTCAGATATTACTCCTGGCAAGCTCATGGGACCACATGGAATGCCTGAGATTAAACCTGGATCAGCCACATGCAAGGCAAATGCCCTACCTGCTGTGCTACTACTACTCCAGCCCCTCCATTTGCCTTTGTGGCATAACAAACAGCATGAAGTAAATTTGTGCCTGCTAAGGGGGCTGGCTGGGTTGCTGGTTGGGAAACTAGGGACATTGGAGGAGGCAAGTTCATGCTGATGTTGGAATTTTTTTTTGTTTGTTTTTTGTTTTTTTTGGGCCACACCCGGTAACGCTCAGGGGTTACTCCTGGCTATGCACTCAGAAGTTGCTCCTGGCTTGGGGGACCATATGGGACGCCGGGGGATCTAACCGCGGTCCGTCCAAGGCTAGCGCAGGCAAGGCAGGCACCTTACCTTTAGCGCCACCGCCCGGCCCTTTTTTTTTTTTTTTTTTTTTTTTTTTTGGTTTTTGGGCCACACCTGGTGACGCTCAGAGGTTACTCCTGGCTATGCGCTCAGAAGTCGCTCCTGGCTTGGGGGACCATATGGGATGCCGGGGGATGGAACCGCGGTCCGTCCGAATATTGAATGCCTGAAACAACTATTTTATAGACAACTTAATACATCTAAGGTTGTTATAAAAATCCTATTATAAAAACAGGATATGTTAATTTTTTAATTAAAAAAATGTTCACTACTCAGCCATAAACCCTCGAGAACTGCTGCTGTCCCAGAAGCTGCTACTTCTCTGTTCCCCTCTAGATCTGAGCTCAATAAAAGGAGTCCAGGGTATACCCAGCTCACAGGCCAAAGGAGGAAGGGACAGTGCCCCACCCTCACCCCAGAGCCAGGCTCACATGACTGAAAGGAAGGACTTTCCTAGGGACCTACCAACTGGTAACACTTCTAAAATAGAGTTAATAGGGCCAGAGAGACAGCATGGAGGTAGGGTCTTGCATGCAGAAGGATGGTGGCGCGAATCCTGGCCCTATGGTCCCCCAAGCCTGCCAAGAGTGATTTCTGAGCATAGAGCCAGGAGTAACCCCTGAGCACTGCCGGGTGTGACCAAAAAACTAAAAATATATATTAAGAAATAAAAATAAATAAAATAGAGCTAATAGCAGGGCGTAAAATAGCAGGCCCAACAGTCTTAAGAGTGAAACAGCTCTGTGACCCCAGGAATGTTAACCCACCCTCACTCATGGAACTCACTGTCCTCCAACCAAATAGTCAGATCAGGGAGGGTTAAAACAGGCAATGAGTAGACAGTTCCATGACTGTACTATGGACAACTTAGTAAATCACATTGGTATAATTTTTTTTTATTTGTTTGTTGTTCGGACCACACCCAGTGACACTCAAGGGTTACTCCTGGCTATGCGCTCAGAAATCACTCCTGTCTTTGGGGATCATATGGAACACTGGGGATTGAACCAAGGTTTATCTTGGGTCAGCCGCATGCAAGGCAAATGCCCTACCACTGCACTATCACTCTGGGCCTCACATTGTTATAATTTTTTTCTTTGGGTTTTTTTTGGGTGATGCTCAGGGGTTACTCCTGGCTATGTGCTCAAAAATAGCTCTGTCTTGAGGGACTACATGGGACGCTGGGGGATCAAACTGCACTCCGTCCTAGGTAGCATGTGCAAGGCAGACAAACGCCTTACCACTTGCACCACCACTCTGGCCCGTTATTATTTAAAAAAAAAAAAAAGTGGCCAAAAAAAGCTGGACATGACATGCTGGGTTCGGAGGGGAGGGAAGTCACTGCTGGCAGATGGGGTCTAGGAGGACTTCTTGGAAGAGGCTCCTCGACAAAGGCAAGAAAGGGGAATAAGTAAAGAGTTGGAGCTGATGGGCTAGGAAGAAGCAGTGTTAGAAATGTAGGAGATTTGACAAGGTCAACACTTTTAGAAACAATCCAGAGAAGCAGCCTTGAGTGAAAGTTACAGTGGCTAAGGGACCTGCCTGTTCTGGGGGTTCCTGGGGACCATATGTCACTCAGCATGGTAGGAACAAATAGGCCACCCTGCACAGGGCCACACAGTCTCTTGGGACCCTGAACTCACAGGCTCACCAGGTTCTCCACAGGAACATAGAGCTCACTTGTGGGACCTCCGTCCACCCAGACAAGCTAAGAGAACAATGGCGGTTCTCTCCTCAAAGCTGCTCCCCAGACTACTCAGAAGTTCCAAGCAGTGTTGACAACAGGATGCAAGTCTTTCCCAAATGGGACAAAGACACTAGACTGGACATTTGGCAGCAGCTAAGAGAGCACATTCTCTCCCCAGATATTCCTTCCTGACACAGAAACCTTCCCCTTCCCTGAGAGAAGATCTCACAGAGCCCTTCAGAACCAGAGGTGGACTTTCATTATCAAAGATGCTGCTGGAAGGGGATTTTGTCTAAACTGAATCCTAAAAACTAAATAGTAAATTTTCAGCCCAGATCTTTCCATCCATCATTCACCAGTGTCCATCCACCCATCCACACACCATCATTCGTCCATCTATTCATCCACTTACCAGTCTATTTATCCACCCATCTACCCACCCCATCCAATCATCCGTTTGTCCATCCACCTGTCTGTCCATCAACCTAGACACGTGTTTGTCCACCTATCCTTTCATTCATCCATCTTCTCATCCACTCATCTATACATTCATTTACCCAAATAAGTGCTGGGCATCTCTTCTATACATATTTTTCCCACTCCTAAAGGAGCCTGTATGCCTTAGGAGAGACATGATTCTCTGTCTTCCCTTCCCAGCTTCCACTATAGCAGCTGACTAAACTCAAACTATTAAGACGTAAAAGTAGATAACGAAGGAAAATCCCAGTAAAATTCCTTTGTTTTTTCATCTGTAATAGTGATTCAATGGCTGGTACTTTGGGCAGCCATTTTGGATTAGGAGGCAATGCTCTAAGAATGGAGAAATGGTAAATTGGGTTCTTTCCCTTGAACTACAAACCTCCCAACTTTTTACAGAAAAAAAAATAACATTTGTGTTTTAACCAGAATTATTTGGGAAATTGTACATAGCCTAATCAGAACCTAAATAACTAAAATGTTTCCTCTTCAAAGATTGGACTCTTCTTCAAATCTGACAACAGGCCAATAGAGACAGATTCTGGTTCTAAGCCTAGAGCAGCCTACAAAATCTCACCTAGTTAAAACTCCATGCCCTTACCTAGTATCACATCCTTATTCTAGTATCTTGACCTTCCTGGTCCCAGTCTCATGGGAGCTTCCTTAAAGCCCAATTTCACAGCCAAAATCAGAACCCAATTTAGCCATCCCAAAGCCAGCCTGCTTATTTGCCTCTCACCGGAGTGTGAAAAGATCTAGAAATCTCTGGGGAAACCCCACAAAGCTTCCCCTTCAAGCACGAGGAGTTCCTTCCAGGCAAAGGGCCCCCCTGAGGCAGTGGCTCGATCACAAACAAGCCTTCAATCAGACCCATGGAGGATCTGGCCCAGTAGACCCCAAGCAGAAGTATCCATGGGAGCATCTGTCGGAGGTTATGTACTTGCTCGGACCTGTAGGAGGTAACCCAAGAGGAAACGTGAATGTTTCCATGATTCAGGGACGCTAAACAGCTTCCCTAGAAACAGCTTGGTCAAGAGGCTACTCATGAATGGTAGAGCAAGCAGGACCCTGCTATGCCAGACAGTGCTTGGAAATGCCTATGAATTCCCCAGTATTGTCCATCACCAAGGGCACAGAAGGTGGCACCACTGTCTCAGCTGCACTCGCCACCCTCTGACTTCACTTCCAGTCCAGTCCATCATGGGCCGCAGGAAGGAACAAGAGCAACCGGACATCTGTAGTGGCTCCAACCAAAGTTCAAGTTCAAGGAAGTTTATTGACTACCAGGAACAAGCCCTTCCCACCTTTGAGGAGCCTGTGGCCGGCCGGCTGGCTGGTGCCAGGAGCCCAGCAATCTGACCCTACAGGGCTATTTCTACTCTACCAGGCAGTCTGCCTGCTTGGGAATGTTGGCAAGGATGAGGGGTGATAGAAGAGCAGAGCACAGCTGAGACCGGATAGAGAGAGTGCAAAGAGGCCACAGGCAATGAGGCGGCTGTGGTCTCCAAGCAGCCACTCTGCTGTGGAAGTGTCACAAGGTGGAGTCTGGTCATGTGGCTGTCAGAGCTGCACAAGCAGGGCATGGCTCCAGGTCACAAAGAGCACCCACTGCTCACATGACCACTCTGAGGACAAAGGAGACCCCAGGCTAGAGCTCAGAATGCTCACTCCAAGTCAGGGCCAGAGATGAGATACTCTTAGATCTAGAGCCATAAAACAGGGGTTGAAGGCACTTGCATATATGAAAGTAACCCTGGTTTGATTCCCAGAATTGCGTATCATTCCCTAAGCACTGCCTAAACCGATTTCAGCCAAGAGTTCATTCTGAGTACCTCTGGGTGTGAACCCCTAAAAGAAAAGAAGAAAGGAAAGAGAAGGGAAGGGAAGGGAAGGGAAAGGGAGGGAAGGGAAGGGAACGGGGGGGGGGGGGGAAGGGGAAGGAAGGGGAAGGGGAAGGAAAGGGAAGGGCAAGGGAAAGAGAAGGGAAAAGAGAAGGGGAAGGGAAAGGGAAAGGGAAGGGGAAGGAAAAGGGAAAGGGAAAAGGAAGGGGAAAGGGAGAGGAGAGGAGAGGAGAGGGGAGGGGAGGGGAAGAGAGGAGAGGAGAGGAGAGGAGAGGAGAGGAGAGGAGAGGAGAGGAGAGGAGAGGAGAGGAGAGGAGAGGAGAGGAGAGGAGAGGAGAGGAGAGGAGAGGAGAGGAGAGGAGAGGAGAGGAGAGGAGAGGAGAGGAGAGGAGAGGAGAGGAGAGGGAAAAAAATGCTTTGAGCACATGACAGTTGCTCTTACAAGGTCTGACCTGGTCTGACATTAAGGGACACTTAGGCAAAAAGCTCACATAAATGCTGACCAGCACACTGACCACTAAGAGCTGCCTTCCCAGAAATAGTCACACAAAGGGAAGTATGGTGTGGCTTTGACCCCAATTACACACACACTGGTCACTGAGACCACATGGAGACCCAACAAAGGAGGAAAAGGAAGAGGTGGAGGAGGAAGAGGAGGTAAAAGAGGTGGTAAAGGAGAGCAGGAAGGTGGGGCCCTCTAAGCTTCACATCCACAGAGACCACCCATGGAGCACACCCCTCATCACCCAGATCACTTCCCCACTCCTTTCTTAGTACCTGCTACCATGAGACCCACCCATAACACATTCTTCTAAGAGTTGGCACCGTGCACACAGGCTGCAAGATGGCAGAGACACAGCCTGGGGGCATCCCTTGGCATAGATGTGCCAACAAGAGCCCCTTCTTCTAAGAGGAAGATAAAGATACAGGCAGGTAGGGTCAGTAAGAGCCTTAGTCTTCAATGGGCAGTCAAAGCAAGGGAAGTACCCCAAGCCTCATGAGCCTGGGCTTCTCACACCTCTGTGCTCCAACTGAGGTCCCTCATCCTACATGTCACTGCTGCACTTCAAGTGCTTATGTCCTTGGGATTTTTTGGTATTTGGGGGGGGGTGGTGTTTCACACCCAGCAGTGCTCAGGGTCTACTCCTGGCTCTTTGCTCAAAAATCACTCCCGGCAGGCTCAGGGGACCATATGGGATGCCAGAATTTGAACCACCATCCTTCTGCATGCAAGGCAAAAGCCCTACCACTGTGCTATCTCTCTGACTCTATGTCCTTGCTCTTAACTTTTCTTTTTCAAATAGCCCTTCTGTCCTGGCCTCTTCTGCAGAGTATTTTTGAAGAGGCTGGAAAGAACTCATCCCCCAGTTCATGAAATCAAGTTCCTGATTCCTTTCTGACTGCTTGGGGAAGATCAAAAGCTTGGAAAGACCAAACCCCTCCTGGTCCCTGGGGTAGGAGAGGGATGTCCAGGGTCAGCATCAAAGTAGAGAGCAGACACCTGCTCTGCTCTCAGCTCTGTCTGTTCAGGCCCAAGCTGCCTGACTACATTCTGGGTGATCAGAGGGTGCCAGCACTTGACAGAGAAGCTGGGTGTTTTGGTTCTGAAAACTTCCCATCCTCTCAGTTCCTTTCAGCAATGTGGTTTGAGCATCGCTGGAGCATGGGCAGATGGGTACTGGGATATATGCATTTTTTTTGATATATGCATTTTAATCAGCACAAGCCCAGAGTGGACACATTCTCATTTGAAAGCATGCTCCAGAAGGAATTTCATTAAAGCTATTTCATTCCCAAATCAATGTTTCCATATCCAGAGCTCCTTATTGTTTTTCATTTTATTCAATCGAATTGATTCCAATAAAGATAAACTCTCTACTCTTTCAAATTAACAACTTTGATCCACTGATCAGCTTCATTCAGATCAAACTTTACAAGGTTATGCTAAAAAATTTGTGTTCAATTTGATTGAATTCCACACCCCCATCCTGATCAATTCTTTTTGCAGCTCTGAAAATATGTTAAGCATACAGGATAACAATTTTCACTCAGACCATAACATGCAGTTTCAGTCTCTAGCAGTTCATGTTCAATTGTATAATTCATAACACATTAAACAATGCAAGTTATTAAAAATAAGAGAGTCCTGATATGTATCTGAAAAGTAAGAGTCCTAAGAGGTGTAAAACTATGTCTGCAATTGGGCTCCAAAGCTCCCAAAACATATCAGGATCAAACAGACTCGAGGAATTAGAAAAACCAAGGTTTTTTGTTTGTTTTGCTGGGCGATAGCGCAACAGTAGGGCATTTGCCTTGTACATGGCCTAACCAGGACAGACCTTGGTTCGATCCCCAGAGTCCCATATGACCCCCCAAGCCAAGAGCAATTTCTGAGTGAATAGCCAGGAGTAACTTTGAGCATCACCATGTGTGGCCCAAAAACAAAACAAACGAAAAAAAGATGTCTTGCTTTCAGGGCTGGAGCAACAGCACAGCAGGTAGGGTGTTTGCTTTGCATGTGGCTGACCCGAGTTCAATCCTCAGTATCCCATCCTACATGGTCCCTTAAGCCTGCCAGGAGTAATTTCTGAGCATAGAGTCATGAGTAACATGGGGGCCACCAGGTGTAGCCCAAAAACAAACAAACAAACAAACTTTTTGCTCTCTTCTGATATCAGAGATGAGCCACCTAAGGGCTGGAAAGACAGCCAGAAGATAAAAGTGTTCATCATGTAAGTGCCAACATTAGTTTGATCTCTGGCAAAAAAAAAGTGGCCTGAGCCAGGAGGAACCCCTGAGCACTGTCAGGTATGACCCAAAAACAAAACAGAAGGGTGAACTATTTAAAATAAAGATTAAAAAGGCAAGAAAGGGGCCCGGAGAGATAGCAGAGCGGTGTTTGCCTTGCAAGCAGTCGATCCAGGACCAAAGGTGGTTGGTTCGAATCCCGGTGTCCCATATGGTCCCCTGTGCCTGCCAGGAACTATTTCTGAGCAGACAGCCAGGAGTAACCCCTGAGCACCGCCGGGTGTGACCCAAAAACCAAAAAAAAAAAAAGGCAAGAAAGAACCAAAGAAGTAGTACAGCAGGTAGGGCACTCACTTTTCATGCAGCTAGCCAGGGTCCTAGTCCTGACATCCCATTTGATTCCCCAAATCTGCCAGACAGGAGTGATCCCTGAGGGCAGAGCCAGGAATAACCCCACAGCATGCTGGGTGTGGCCCTCAAATAATCTGTTTTTTTTAAAGCAGGAACTGGAGAGATACTATAGGAGTTTGTCTTGCAGGCATCCAACCCAGGTTTGATTCATGATACCCCATAGGGTCCTTCAAGCACTGTAAGGAACAAACACTGAGCACAGAGACAGCTCAAAGGACTGCCAGGTGTGGCACAAAAATAAAAACAAAGCAAACAAACAAAAAGCAATCTGGCTGGAGTGAAGGGAGAATGGGGGCTAGACAGGCTGGAGCTGGAAGGTCTACAGGGGCAGCTTATTCCAGCTTCCTCTCCAGTTCAAAGATGAGTGTGCCCCAAAAGAAAAAAAAATAAGGGGCCAGAGAGATAGCATGGAGGTGGGGCGTTTGCTTTGCATGCAGAAGGACAGGTGGTTCAAATCCCAGCATCCCATATGGTCCCCCCAGCCTGCCAGGAGCAATTTCTGAGCATAGAGCCAGAAGTAACCCCTGAGCGCTGATGGGTGTAACCCAAAAACCAAAAATAAAAAAATAATAAATAACAAAAATAAACAAACAAAAGACTCTTTGTTCTTTTCTGAGATCAAAGATGAGCCATCTAAGTCCTGTAAACATGGTCCAAGGGTTAAAGTGCTCACCGTGTAAATGCCAACATTAGTTTGGTCCCTGGCATGACATATGGTCCATTCTCTACAGGAAAAAGGGCAAAGACTGTGTTGAGACCTTATCAAGCTTCCATCATTCGCACTGTGTGATCCTGGATCACTAGTTTTTTGTTTTGTTTTGTTTCGTTTTTGTTATTGGGGGGGGGGGCATACCTGATAGTGCCAAGTTTACTCCTGGCTCTACACTCAGGAATCTCTCCTGGCAGGCTCAGGGGACCATATGGGATGCCTGGGATAGAACCTGGGTCAGCCACATGCAAGGCAAGTGCCCTAACAGATCACTGTTAGGGCCCATATCGCTGTTATCACGAAGCCTGTACACATTACAGTTGCCAGTGCAGCACCTCAACCATCTGTGGCTCACAAGTTGACCAAAGTAGACACCCAATATTCCCAGCACTCATGGGGCCCCAAAGCCAGCTTCACAGGTAGAGGAACAAGAAGGCTGATGAAAGATGCCGCCAACCAGCTTGAATCTCTGCTTTGCACTCATCAGAACAGTGGCAGCCTTCCTGCTCTGGGCTTTAAATAACCACACAGGAAAATAAAATCTACCAGAGGAAGCTGATGGGACATGAGGAATGTGTTTGGAGTGGAAAGACCTGGCCACCCAGGAGGGTGGGAGGTCTGTCCCTGGCAGGACCATCCGCACTGCACAAGGCCACACAAGGTATCTTTTAGGTTTTGTATTTGATTTTCTCAGGGATCGAAAAACCCTCTGGCACATGTACCAACCACATCAGAGGCCTCCTGGTCCATTCATGGACTCCTGACTCTCTTCCCAGCTGAGCCTTCTGCACCCTTCACTGGAGGCACAGCACATCCTGGGAGTCCCCAAATCGAGCCCTTCCTGTCACAGAGGCAGCACCAGTACTCATCCACTCCAGACATAAGTATGACATCTACTTTTCTCCAGTTCCTTGAAAAAATAATTGGGGGGGGGGGGGTATCTGACAGTGCTCAGGGGTTATTCTCTGCTCAGGAGATCATGTGGGATGCTGGGAACAGAACCCAGTTTGGCCATGTGCAGGGCAAGTGCTGTACTATTGATTGGTCCCTGGCTCCTAGCTTCTGCTTGCTCACATTCAAGCTGGCAGAAGTCTGAGGTCAAGGTGTTGGGGTCTAAGGCATAGACTGCAGGTGAAGGCCCAGGTGAGTCTGTAATACCCCATGCAATCCCCCACCCCATTAGACCCCTGGGCCAATGGCATCTAATCTCAGTTTCTAAGTCAAAAAAATTGGCAATATAGACCTACTACTTACGCTGCAAGAGAAACACAATGCAATTTCATTGCAATAACCATTTGGGAGCTGGAGAGGCAATAACAGATTTAAGGCTCTTGCTCTGCATGTATGTAACCCTGGTTTGATCTCCAGAACCACCTGGTCACTCCATCCAGCACAGCTAGGAGGAGTGACTCGTAGGGCTAGAAATAGCCCTGTAGCACTGCCAGGCATGGCCCGAAACCCCCAAAAAGAAAAGGAAAAAAAAATCAAGAATTTTTATAGGAGTTTGAGCACTCCTATAACCTTAATCTCAGCCACATTCTACAAAGATACCCAAATAGTGGGCCCAGACTTTCTCCTGCCCTCCACACATGCCACACCCCACATCTAAATTACTCTGCTGGGGGCTGGCATGTGGATCCCTTTTCCCAGGGCTCACTCCAGGCCCCACAGGGCTGTCTCTCCCTCCTCCTAAACTTCCTCTGAGCCTGGGACCCCATAGCCCCACCCCGGAAACAAGTGTCATCCTTGCACCAGCATCATTAGGTCAGAAAGATGTGGGGTTGATGCCCCACTTCACCTTCCCCAAGACAAGTGGCATAGGTGGCATGATAAGTTGCACATTCCAAAGGGGTTTGAGACTATGGAATTCCTGCACAGGCACAGGGTGTGGGGACCCTGCATATTGCTGTCACATACACAAATATTCCTGGAGCTATGTATTTTCCACGAGGAAGCTGGAGTTGAGATAAAGAGGTGACAGGGCGCATGACTCAGGGTCAGTCCTGGGAACTGAGTGCTCAGAGCTTGGAATGTGAGATTGTCACTGCCCTCCTCCAGATCCAAGGGCCCCTCCTTCCCCACAGCTCTTTTCCTTGGGCCTCCTGCTACATGGGGACTGTAACAGGTGGCCCATTCCCAGGATCTGTCTCCTACAAAGTTGACCCCCATGTGCCCCTTAGAGCCCAAGATCTCTATTAATAGCTGCAACTACCAAAACCCAGTTCACAACGCACCATAGCTCAAAAGAAGGAAATATCCCATTGCCTCACACAGAGCTGGCATTGATCTTCCAGGACAATCAGGCTTCAGTGAGTGGTAGCTGGGGAACAAAGAACAATGGGGCATAGTCCTGGTACCCACAATGGCCATTGTCTGTATAGATGGCCTTGAACAAAGGCCAATTCAATTCCAACTGGAATCCTGAGATGGGGGATGCTGGAGATAGATATAAAATCACAGCAGGACTCACTTCCAGGAAAGTCGGGTGGCTCCAAGCTGCACAAATAGCCAATCAGTGGATGAGTTGACCCCCAACATCAAGCTCTTTTGCTTTTCCCATCATCTTGCTTGTGGGGACACATTTGCAAATCTTTCCTGATAGAAAGTGCAGGAAAGAGTTTGCTTCCCAGGCACTTCCTAAGCTGGCTGGCACTCTGCCGTGTGTCTCCCACACTGCTCTTCGTCCAAATTCAAAACTCTATGTAAGAAACAGGCGTATTTACTGGAGCAAAATGTGACTGTGCTTCCACTTTCATCAACTGCCTTATGGCAGTCCAAAGAAAACATGGCTTCAAGGGGCCAGAGAGATAGCACAGAGGACAGGACACTTGTCTTGAATGAAGCCTACCCATGTTTGATCCCCAACATCCCCTATGACACCCTGGGTCTCACTAGGCATAAGCCCTAAATACCACTGAGTATGACAAGCAAAAAACCACACATTTTCAAAATCACTGGAAAATTATAAAACAGGATCTAGAGATAAAAGAACTACTATTGGTCTACACAGATAGCTCAATGAGCTGAGTGCGAACTGGCTCTGCATGTAAGAGCTTTGGACTCATTTCCTGCCACCACATAGTACCTCTCCCCACCCAACCCTCCAGAACTGCTTCAAGAAATCCCCAGGAATAGCCAGGAATAGCCCCTGTGCATCCTGGTTATGGACAAAACAAAACAAAACAAAAAAAAGGAACATATTATTGAGAAAGTGAGAGCCCCATTACAGATGAAATTAGGTGAGATGGGGCCAAGGCAATTATTACACAGAAGGTAGAACATTTGCCTTGCACTCAGTCAATCTGAGTTTGATCCCTGGCATCCATATGGTCCCCCAAACCTGCCAGCAGTTATTCCTGAGTGCTGCCAGGTAATTCTCAAAAAATAAACGAACAAAAACAAAACCCAAAAAATTAGGTGAGGTTATGAGATATGTCCAGGGACTAAGGTGCAAACCTTACATGCAGTTAAATTGAACCCTCAGCTTCATAAGGCCCCAAGTATCTCTGGGTGTAACCTTGGAGACCCCCTAAACACCACCACTGGGGTGGTCCAAGTAATCCCCAACAGCATGGGTTCATAAGAGGCAGCACATCTTCATACCCTCACATTGAACCACCAGCGGGGCCCCCTGGCCTACTGATTAGGAAACGACTCTCAAAAAGAAAAAAAAGTTGGCAAACAACCAAGTTATTTCAGAGAGAAGGACAAGTATCTCTGAATAGCTGTAAGAACAAACCAGATTGGCAGGAAGGAGCCAAGGCTGACACTGTGTCCTCGAGTACTTACTGAGTTTTCCCTTTTACTTCCCTCATACTGGAAATGTTCCACAACAGGAAGTTGTAAAGAAATGGCCTTCAGAGCCTGAAACTCCTCAGTCAGAGCTTCTGCTATTTTTCTACTTCACTCTCACAAAACTCAAGAAAGAGCTGACTTGCTCGAAAGCTCGGGAACCCAAAGATTTGTGGCAAAGGTTGACCTCCATAAAGGCAAAAGTTAAGCTCCCTAAATAAACAGAAGTAAGGCAGAGGAAAAACCAGTCATGTTGGCAAGAAGAACCTGTTACTCAAACAAGATGAAGCTGATGGGAAAGGGTCCCCGTTCTCCTGCCCACCATGTCCACAAAGTCTATTAACATTGACACCAGCAACTCAATTTCCTGCACCTCTGGTGACTTCACTGTTAATGCCTCCATGGATCAGAGCGCCAAACTGAAGTTTCTGATGAAATTTTGGCAACAAGAGTCATTTCTGTTGATAGAGCCAGTCCAATGTGACATGAGACAACAGTGTTACATGTTTTTCCAATCATATTTTTTTTTTTGCTTTTGGGGGGCCACACCTGCTGGCACTCAGGGGTTAATCCTGGATCTATGCTCAGAAATCACTCCAGGCAGGCTCAGGGGATGATATGCAATGCCGAGGATCAAACCCAGGTCAGTCATGTGCAAGGCAAATGCCCTACCCACTGTACTATTGCTCTATCATATGCACCAGAAAAAAACTCTGTTACTAACTCAAAAACGAGTTATCACAAGGTAAGGAAGAAGCTGGCAGGAAAATGAGCACAGGGGCCCATGGTCTACTGTGAAAGAACTTTGGTACAGACACAAGATAGTCTACACCCCATCCTAAGAGAATCCACATAGAGAAGCAAGGGTAGCCTCTGGTGCAACTGGGGAATGCTTTCTACATCTCCACCTAAAGAAAAATTTTCAGGGGGCACTGAGTAATATTTTTTTCTAAAAAGGCGGTGGTAGGTCACATGTATGGAAATCTGGTCTACACAGATGTCACCAGGCAGTACTGCTGACCCTTGCCTGTTGTGTAAACCAATATGATTTCGGCAATTTTGTTTCCAATGTGATTTGACTCTGGCACCCACAGCCTGTCTATGGCCAACCCCAGCAGCTGGCAGGAAGCACTTGTCTCTGATCTCCCCAACTCTTCCGCTGACTATAAGTCCTCAGCCCACTGTACCCAGCAGAGACAAGAGAGAAATACACCCACTCACAAGGGCAAAGGGTTTATTATCACAGCAGAGGATCAATCCAGGTACCTGGGAAAGCATAGCCACTTCCCACCCTCAAATAAAGGAGGAGAAAGGGGATGTGGGAGGAGACTCTGTGCTCAGGGGTCACTCCTAGCTGTGCCGGATGGGGGGACCAGGTGGTTCTGGGGATCAAAGAACATGAAGTTAAGGAACTGGCCTCACATGGCCAGAGGAAAGGACAGAAACCCTGTGCCACAGACACAACACATTGTATATCCCCATTTCTCGGGTGGTCTAGGACTGAGAGACTGGCCCCAAAACCCACCCAACTCAGATTCTTATAGCCACCATCCACTCACAGTGCCCAGCAGACCAGCGTGGCACTGCCTCTTGAAGGCCCAGCTCTATGCCAAGGGAAAAATGAGTGCTAAGGAGACTCAGCTCCTGTGGTTCTTGCCTGGATTAGTTTACAAACTTTCTAACCCCTTCCCAAATGCCAATCACACTCACACACACCATGTAGCAAGAGTTTAATTCCCTATGATTACACTGAGGATCTCTGGTAATCTTTTGATTGTGTCTAATCTACACTTTCACTCCACTGACTAACACTGCCCTGTCCCTAAAGCATCAAGAATTTTGGGGGGCATGCAGCAATAGGCTGTCACTTTCCCTCTACCCAGTAAGACCAAACCACTTGAAAGCCTTTAACACTCCTTCCCCTGCCAGCAACATGCACAGCAATCCCTTTTCACAATTCATATTTCATCCTTCAACGCCAACTCAGAGAGCCCATCTTCTGTGAATTCTTTTACTACATGTAGGAACTCATTTGTTGACAGTTTATGACACTTTATAGGAGACCAAAAAAAAAAAAAAAAGTTGTCATCCTCAACCTCTTCTTTAGAATGAGCAGCCCTGGTTGGCTTTCTTCCTCTTTTCTGAATTCTGATGAAGCTTCCAAGATCGCCCTATGCTGCCCCGAAGACTTTAGGCACGTGAGTGCTGACAAAATGCACAAAAGCTTCTAGAAGGCAGGAAGTGTGCTCTGTCCTTCCTCTCTACAGGGCCAAGCCTCCACCCAAAGCCTCTTTCTGGGGAATGTGGTGACAATGCTTGAGACCCCTTGAGGCCCTGTTGCCGAGAAAAGGCAGGACCATGTTTTGCTGGCACATCGAAACTAACAGTTTGGACTGGCCAGTGCTCAAGCCATCTGCGGCCCCAAAATAATGACACCCCCCCCAGTCCCTTCAGATACCACATAGATGAGTAAAAAATATTCAATAGTCAAGTAATCAAATAGTCTATTTGACCAAGGCCAAATATTACTGAGCACATGACAGGGACACTGATTCCCTGGGCTTAGAGAAAAGGGGCAGCAGGACAGAGCAGGTCAGCATGTCCACCAGCCACCTGCCTACTCAGCAGGACCTGTCATGGGCCAAAGAACTAAGCCAGTGCCAGGTTCCCCCCACCACCACCAATCTGAAACTGGCTTTCTCGGGGAAGGCGGGGCAGATAAGGGACACAAGTGGTGCTTCAAAGGCTCAGCTATGAATTAAGTCAACCCCAGGGAGGTGAGCTCAGCTGTGAAATGTGCTGAGAAACATCCTAAACATTCTCTTCATGTGCAAAACTATGTTTCAATTGTCTTCCTTTTATTGATTCAGCATCATTTACAACATCATGCCATTTCAGGGTACAACTGAACACCTCTGTATGTGTACACTGACCTCTGAGATCCCAACATTCTCTGCCCACAAAAAAGATGCCACAGTACCCACTACTGTTTTCAGAGTTTAGATGTTCATCTTAGAAACTGCTGCTGTTGGCTTCAACTCCTTCCTTTCCACATCTGAGTGAAATTATCCTATAATTGTCTTTTACTCATTAATAAAGTCATTTTGCAAATCAGTCACCCAACTTCTATCCACATTGGTCCCACATGCACTACTTCATCTTGTTCAGTGGCAGAGTGGCATCCCTGTGAATACTGACCCTTCTCATCACTGTACAATCTGTACCATTCTGTATAAGAGAAAGTGTGAGCCAGACGTATCACCTTAGTCACTTTACAACAGAAGCAAATATGGAATTATTTATTCTGGACACCACACAGAACCAACATGGTCTAAGTCAGTAACATCTCCATTAAAAAAACATTTTGGGGGGCTGGTGAGGTGGCGCTAGAGGTAAGGTGTCTGCCTTGCAAGTGCTAGCCAAGGAAGGACCGCGGTTCAATCCCCCAGCGCCCCATATGGTCCCCCCAAGCCAGGGGCGATTTCTGATTGCTTAGCCAGGAGTAACCAATGAGCATCAAATGGATGTGGCCCAAAAAAACAAAAAGATATATTTTTAAGTATCAGTTGGGTTTACAGTCACTTACATTCTTGGTGCCCCTGAGACCAAAAGCTTCTCAAAGGAAATGATGAGTATGAGATGAAGGCTCCTTCCCTGTGGGCTGAAATTTCAAAGTCTCCTTCCAGTAAACAGGTGTGATCAGGACTGACCAGTGCCATGCCAACTGGCCTGGCTTCACTCCCTAAAGGATGCCACTGACAGGGGCAGATGGCATACCCCTTTCAAAACAATGACTTCAAGGAACATCAAAACTTGGGGCCAGAGAGATAGTACAGTGGGCAGAGTACTCGCTTTGCACATGGTTAACTGAGGTTCAATCCCCAGCATCTCATACAGTTACCTCAAGACCCACTAGGAGAGATCCCTGAACACAGAGCCAAAAATAAGCCCCGAATACTGCTAGGTGTGACCCCTGCCACACACAACCCCCAAAAAAGAACAACAAATCTCATTTAACAACTTGGTAGTGGAGGGTTGGGGAAATAAATGCTTGGCAAAATTTTCTGCTCTTGCCTGGAAGCCTTCCACAGACCCACAAAGGAGAGGAGAGAACAGACACCCCAGGTGACCCCAGGGCCACCAGCTAGTGCTGGGTGATCAGAAAACACCTGATCAATAGCCACCCCAGATCCCACCCCCTGGTCTAAGACCAGGAAACTGTGGCTACAGCACCTACTGTCTGCTGCAGGCATCAGGATGGAAAGCATCTTCCACATCTTTCCCCAATGCCAACTCCCCAGTGAGCTGGGGGCCTGCTTAGGGCAGGAACTGAGTCACCAAATGTCAATTCTCAAACCTGCATGGTGGCCGTGCCCCTGTAGATGCCGGAGATATTATTTAATGAAAGTTCTAAGCTGGTTATGAATGATAAGCTGCCAATGACTCCCTGGTGGTCAATCATTTTAATGTACCCCGTGAGTTTTTTCCCTTCTTCTCGGGTTCCCACAATCAGATAAATGTCTCCCTGGGCACATTAATCCTGGGAAATGGCCATTTATGTGATGTGAAAACCCCGCTGAATAATGGCCTAATTGCATCCACTAAATCATGGTGCATGAATGCCATTCTCGGGAACCTAAACCAACCTTCTCTCACTCTACCTCACTTCTTGCAAGCAGAGGAAGCACTACCTAAGTCCCAATAGGGCTTAGGAATGATTCCTTCCACAGTGAAACTTTACTCTCTCTGGATTTGCAGAAGACCACGAATCAGGTAGATAAACAAGCATTGGGCAGGCTTCCCTACCCAGAAATATACAGTGTGGGGGCTGAGAATATAGGCCAGTAGTAAAGCACATTCAATTCCCCAAGCTGCCAATGAAGAGAAAACAAAAATAAATCCAATAAACATAAGAGATGGGCACATTTCTTGGATGTGACAGTCATTGAGTCCTCTTATTTTTTTAAATTAAATCACTGTAAGATACAGTTAAAAAATTTGTGGAGCATTGAGTCCCCCTCTATGGCAATCATCTCTCCTTCTTCCTTCCTCCCTTCAATTCTCTCTCCTTTTCTTCTTCCTTTTCTCTCTCCATTTTTTTCCCTTTACGTATCATGGTTTGCAATGCTGTTACTGAAGGAACATCATACATATTATTTTACTTCCTTTCAGTTCTCACTGGGTCCTCTCGACAAGGCTGATTCTATTCCTGGAGCCCAGCGATGTTCTGGGTCGCTGAATCCCCACCACTAACAGGGGGACCTGTCAGTCTAAGGATCTTGGCTGCTCTGACCCATTTCTCTAGGTCACAAGTTTCCCTGACCTCTTGCCACTTGTGCTGCCAGATACAAAGCCAGAAGAGCAGGCTGAGTCACTAAAAAGTCAAACCTTCTTCCCTCCAACTCATTCCTGGCTCTGGGGCAACAGAGGGTGGTTCAGTTCTCACTGGAGTCTCCAGAAGATCTCTGGAGGTCAAGTCAGGGGGATGCAAGAAAAAAAAACATGTGGACTTGATCCACAGCAGATCATCTAGCACATTCCCTCACAGCTTTGCCTGGCAGACATACAAGTGACAGATGTCACCATGGGTACAGTCAGGTCAGAGACCCCAAAGCTACATATTTTCTGGGACACCCTGGAACGCCATGTTGCCTCAGGCCACTCAAGGGCTCTGCAGGATAGGAGAGATAGGAACGGGCTTGTGGCAGGGCTACTGCAGCTGCCAACTTGAGAAGCGAGGCAGGCACCAGAAGAACACCACTGCAGCTCTTTGTATAAGCTGCCATGCACCCTCCTTTCTACCTAGAATCACCCTAGAAAGCAAGTTTCTGGGTTTTTCTCACCTCTAAGGAGAAAACTTCAGTCTATGGGAGCAAGAAAGGGGCATGCTCCCTCCACTATTCCCCATCACCTTGTCACAGTGACCTGCAAGGACACCAGGCTGAAGCTCGAGCTGTTAGCACTAGCTCTTGGCTGTCACTGCACACTGGATTTGACTTCTCTGTGTCTCAGTTTCCCCCATCTTCCATAGGGAGGCAATATCAGAAGCTCCCCTGTGGGGTTTAGGGAGTCAGGTGTGTTTGCATGCAGAAGAGCTGAGATCAGGCACATGCAACTCATAAAAGTTGCTACCAGACTGAAGAGTTAAGGAGGGTTATTACAAGGTCCTTTTCTTTTAAACACTATCCATTTACTATTGTTCAACCCCTCCATTTCCCCCCCTATAATTTTGGTTGCTGTTGTGTCTGGTTTACTTTAGGCACTGGAGATTTAGCCAAGGGCTTCATAAACATGCAAAGCAGGTATTCTGCCACTGAGCTATAACCTTAACTCATGGTTATTCACCCTCTGGACATGAATGACCTTTAAGGGAAGCTTGAAATTACTTATATGGCAGGTTCCCAGGCTCAGAGGTACTTCTGAAGGACTGTTAGAACTTTCACCAAGTTTTCATTTGGGGGTCAGGGGATCACACTCAGCTGTGTTCCCAGACCTGTACTCAGAAATCATTCTTGGGAGCTCAGGGGATCATGGGTGGTGCCAGGGATCAAACCCAGATTCAGTCTTCATCATCATACTATGTCTCTAGCACTTGCCAAATTCTCAAGCAAACCAAGGCAAGCTGACCAAGGCAAGATCCACAAATATGCACCCTCTGATTATTCATTAGGCACAAGTCCCACACTGAGCCCGGTGCCTGGAAACATTTGGCTATAACCAAATGCTTCCCCTCTGTCTATAGTCAGTTCTCAACCTTGTGTGGTTCTAAGAAAGTTCAAGGAACAGAATTTATTTGCTTGTACTCTGTTCATTTCAGAAGCCCCAGATGGTTATGACCACTGCTGGGTTAGCACCCCAAGACTGGTCATCTGTGGAACAGACTCAGAGGCAGAGAAATGACTACATCCCAAAGAAAGGCTCAGAAAGTGAAACCACATGATATGTGTGGCATCTGTGGGAGGAGTCACAGAGCCTAGCTGGGAAACTCCAAAAGCCTGTGTACTGCCTAAATTTGGGACTTGGCCCTATAGAAGAAACTAGCACTCAGGGAGTTGGGGTCATTGATGCACAGAAGCACAGTACGTATATGTCCACAGCCACAAGGCGTACAATCAACCATATTGCAGTGAGCTCCAGGCCACAGACATGGCAGTAATTCCTGTGATCCCAGTGTGTGGCAGACTGTTCCATTTTGGCTTGAATATTTAAACTTGAACTTGAACATTCACCTGGGATGAAATCACCTAAAGAGACACATCTCAGAAGGTAGCCTTCTCATTCACTAACCCATGACTATTTCGTATAGATGTTATAGAAATCTGACTTGAGAATCAGAGAAAAATGGCCTAGCACCTCTAGTAGTTTCAAAAGGAAATAAAGGTTATTGATTCTTCCCACATAGTCTGGTGTGGGCTGAAAACTCTAGAGCCTTCTAAAAGTAGATGGGGGAAAGATTCCCTTTTCTGCCTAAAAGTACAGTTCACAGCCAAACCCAACACCCTCCAACAGAAACGATCCACAGTTTAACCTTATCAACCTGCCAAGCCTCAAAATTTGTTCCAGATTTATAAATCCTGGACTTCTCACCTGCTTGAAGCTGCACAAGACCTCAAAATTTTGTAGTAATGTCAGACCAAGAGCAAATTCGATGGGAAACTTGCATAAAAGACTACCAAGTTCACTGAGTCTAAACAGTACCCTAGAAGGTTACATTAGCACCAACCACAGCCCAGTAAATCCGAATAACTTGAATATCACCATTGAGAGATAAAACAATGTAAATTGGCCCTTACTGTTCTGGATTTTGATAAGTCCATTTGCCTGTGTGTTGTAACAAACAACATAAAGTAAATTTGTTTGTACCTACAAGGGGGCAGGCTAAGATGGTGGATGAGAAATTGGGGACACTGGTAGAGGAAAGGCCACAATGGTAGTGGGATTGAAACATTTAATGCCTGAAATAACTGTATTGTGAATAGCTTGGTAAATCACAGTGTTATAATAAAAGTTTGTTTTTGTTTTGTTTTGTTTGGGGGCCATACCTGGTGACACTTAGGGATTACTCCTGGCTACACACTCAGAAATCGCTTTTGGCTTGGGGGACCATATAGGACGCTCGAACCGTGGTTCATCCTAGGTTAGCACGCACAAGGCAAACACCCTACCTATTGCACCACCGCCCCGACCCTAAAAGTTGTTTGTTTGGTTTTTTTTTTTTTTTAATCAGATGCCAGCAGTGGAGAGATTAGAAGAAAAGACAAGTTTGTATAAACAGGCGGACTGGACCTGACTAATGCCAAATACCAGCCCAAGTGTAATTCTTACAGGGCATATAAAGTTTAGATACAAAATTCTCTCACCTGGGTCGGAGTGTCAGCACAGCTGTAAGGTGTTTGCCTTGCACACGGCTGACCCAGAACAGACCCAGGTTCGATTCCTGGCGTCCCATATGGTCCCCTGAGCCTGCCAGGAGTGATTTCTGAGCACAGAGCCAGGAGCAACCCCTGAGCACCACAGGGTGTGGTCCAAAAACAAACAAAAAAGTCTCTCACCTGGGGCCAGAGATAACACAGCCAAAGGGCCTTTTTGCCTTGCAGCTAACCTGGGACAGACTTAGGTTATGGTCCCCTGAGCCTGCCAGGAGCGATTTCTGAGCAGAGCCAGGATAACCCTGAGGGGCTGCTGGGTATGGACCAAAAATCAAAACAGACAAACAAAAACAAACCAAAAATAAACACACAAAATAATCTCACCCAAATACTGAAAACACAGGAGCCCTGGGTGAGACAGTAAAGTTCATTAGGGATGCTGATGGCAACCCCACAACTTTCCCACTCTGCAAATACAAACACAGGGCTCCTGGTTAACCAAGAATGAGCACTTTTTTTTTTTATTAAGCATGTCCCAAACATTGCACAGGACAGATGCTAAAAAAAAAAAAAAAAAAAGAAATGAAATTCAAATGTGTTTGAGCATCTAGTCTGCCAACCCTAAGTTGGGTGGGGATATCACATCACAAAGCCATCCAGTCCCAAGAAACACATCTACCACCACAGAGCTTTCCCTTCTTGGTGGAGGGTGTGTTTCCTCCTCACCCCTGTTCAAACAGAGGCTCTGTTGCAGACCACATCCCAGCAGAGTGGGGGGAAGATGCTTCATGCTTGAATCAATGGATTCCAAGTGGTGGAATGCTTTTTTAAGGTGCAGTACTTGAACATCAGAGACCTTATGCTTCTCACCATAAGTCACCAAGTTCTCAGTATAAATTCTGCAAGTTCTTTTTTTTTTGGGGGGGGTGGGAAGGGAGCACACCTGGTGATGCTTGGGGGTTACTCCTGGCTCTGTGCTCAGAAATCACTCTTGGCTTATGGACCATTTGGGATGTCTGAGGTTAGCACATGCAAGGCAAATGTCCTACCACTTGTGCCACCACTCTGGCCCCTGCAAGTTTTTTTTTTCTGAGGAATGGGGGGAGGGTACTCTGGGGCTCCTTCATCAGTGCTAGGGGAGCCTGTGGTGCTGAGGATCTAACCTGAGGTTCCCACTTGCAAAGTCTGTGCTCAGCCCTTTGCACTATCATCCCAGCATCAGGTTTTTATGGACTGATTTGCTCAGAAGGGAGACACCAGACATTCATACTGAAGGGAGAATTGGGGGTACCGCTATGAGGTGGAAAACTAACCCAGGTGCTCATGAGAAATGTCATACTGGTCCAGGACTAAACTGTCTGCAGGCAACATGGAAGGTCTAAGCCTGTGTCAATAAAATAATGCCAAAATTTGTGATACAAACACTCTGATGCTCCTCAGCTGAGAGTCCATCACCTTATGTGCTCCTCTGGGGTGACAAGAGTTCTGGGGCTGCCCTGCATCCATGCACCAAAATTCGGTATCTGTGCAGGGATGGGCTGACGGTTTAAACAAGAATAAAGAAAGAGCTCTCAAAAACCTCCTGGACCAGGCATAGAGAAGGGCTTGGAGCCCGAGTGTCCTCTTGGCCCTGAGGCTTGGAGACAAAGTGTGTGAGTCAGCAGGAGGCAACAGGTCACCTGCCCGGATGCATCCACTGGGCCTTAGTCACCTCTCCTGAGAGGAAAAGGATAAGGAAATTATCTCAATACTGTTACCAACAAGAAGGCCACAAGTGGGGGGCATTCCCATTTACTGCTCAGCCTGCCCAACTGGTCACACCCTGCTGCTTCTGCCATACAGGAAAGGGTTCAAGGCAAGTGGCCTCCATAGTGGCACCATAAGATCAGCCTCATGAGTTGCTCAGGCCCAGTGAGAGGGATTTGAGGCAGAGGCAATGGGGCAGGAGTGGGCACACATGAGGGGGGCAGGACTGTGACAGTCCTCAGGACTCCTAGAGTCCAATCTTCCACATGGGGCAAAGCTGGCTCCCCTCCCTTTCTACCCCACCTGGACCCAAAAGTCCAGTTCCCAAGTGTAGCTGCAGGGCTGGATAGACAAAACCAGGCTCTTCCTGGTTTGCACAAAGGAGCCTCAGGTTTGATCTGCAGTGCTGGATGGCTCCCTAGCTCTGTAGAGGTGGCAGCTCCAGAGCGCCAGGGGTGGCCAACACGGCAACAACAACAAAAAGTGCAAAGCCTGAAGACACTGTCCTTCCCCCAGAATCTCCATTCCCCACTGAAGGGCAGCAGCAGAGGTCTGGGTGTAGGAGGGTTAACAGTCCACCCCTGCTTGGGGTCATAAATCCTGGGGAACTCTGCTCAGGAGACAGGTGGCCTGGCTGTGGGCCATGTGGATAATGGCAGTTCCAAGTAACTGGCCTGTGCCCTAACCCCAAGCACAGGAACTCACGTCACTGCCCCGACCTCCTCACCTGAGTCCCAGGAGAACTGAGGACAGGGTCAGGGCGAGTTGCATAAAGGTCCCCAAGCAAAAAAAGCCTAGAAATAACTTTCAGAGAGAGAACAACACTTCTCCTGGAGGCCCCCAAGTCAACTGCACTTAAATCCACCACTTCCCAAGACCTCAACTACCCTGCTTGCTGCAGGATCAGACAGGATCAGGCATGTAAGAGACTCACCCTAAGCCACCCCAAGTGGCTGTAGAGAGCCACTTGAGCAATGACCTCACAAACCTAGTGGAACTTGATTGGTGTCAATGCATAAGATGATATAATTGTTTAAAAAAAAAAAAAAGCACAGGTAACAGGGAAAAGCTGGACTTGTGGCTCAGCATAAACTACTAGGTCCTGGGTTCAAATCTCAAAACCACCACCCACCCCTGAAAAATAATGAAAATAAAAAACATTTAGAGGTGATTCTGAAAGTCAAAGAAATTTAGTTACATGGCCCAGACCAGGGAGCTATTAGACCCTTCTTGTCCAGTTTAATTATAAAGCGATAGTGTATACGCTCCATTATAAAACAGTACAGATTAAACAAAGTACCTTCTAACAGAAATGGAGGCTTACTCCTGCCCCCGCAAACAGCAGGAGCTGTCCTTGAGCACAAAGCCAAGAGTAGTCCTTGAGCACTATGGGTGTGGCACAAAAAAGAAAACCTATGAACCAACAGAAATAGAAAACAAGATAATGCATGGACTGGAGGATGAAACTGTGCCCCATTCCTCCAGGCTCTTGGGAACTTGACCCTCTATTTCCCTTGGAAATGACGACATATGATGACAATGAGCTGTGACAACCTAGGGCAGCAAGCCACCAGCTGGTGTGCCTGGCTGGGGCTGTCGGAGGCCAGTGGGCACGATTTATGCTTTACAATGGCCACACACACAGGAAACACAAAGGCACACTTTCATCTGCAGTCTAACCTTGAACTTCTAGAGTCTCACTCTATTTGGAGAACACGGGCACTAAGACTGGTAAGGAACCAAGAGTTCCCTTTGTCCAGAGCATCCCACCCACAAAACTGCTGTAAAACGAAGAGGGGAAAGTCAGGGAGATGAGGTCTGTCTCTCTTCTATTTTGCAAAGGGGAAATGGTGACTCGTACTTAACACAAACCCAGCACTTATCCATGGAATAAAAGAAAATAATAAAGCAGAAGGAAAGAGATTCCCAGACAAGCCTGGAACATCACCCCTAGGTGATTTCTGACCCAGACCCCTCATTCTCCATTTATCAAATATTCTCCACAAATATCTTCCAAAGCAAATCCACGGTGAGACATTCCTAAAGCAATATAGCCATGCATGGTAAAAGTTATGGAGATCATCAGGGCCAGAGCAGTAGTACAGCAAGGAGGGCACTTGCCTGGCATGTGGCTGACCTGGGTTAGATGCCTGGCATGCCAAATAGTTCCCTGATCACCTCCAGAAGTGATTACTGAGCTCAGAGCCAGGAATAAATAACCCCTGAGCATCACTGAGTATGAACCAAAACAAGAACAACAAAGCCTACAGAATTCAGGGGGATTATGTAAAGCACTTGCTCTTTGCTTTATCTCATGAAGCCCACAATTTCCCCATCCAACCAAGACCCTCTCTACATTATCTGCTCAGGCAATGTCAGATGTTCTAGTCTTCAATCCTCTAGCAGCTTCCATTCCCACAAGCATCTCAGTATGCCTGAGGCCCACCCTTATACCCCTAGTTTCCACATTACAGATGCCCTCTAAGACAGCAAAGGTCTGTTTCTTCTACCCACAGGCTTCTGTGGCAGTAGTGGAGGTAGGCCTTAATTTTTTTAAGTAGGAGTCTCCCATATAGTCTTAATATCTGATAGGGAAAAAATGCAACTGGATAATTTACATTCTTTTGTATTTGAATTTATATATATATTTTACATGCACAGTTTGGGAGATATATGGGCCCCACCCAGTGGTACTCAGGGTCTATTCCTGACTCTGCTCAGAAATTAGCCATGTATAGAACCAGTATTATCAGCATGTAAGGCAGATGCACTAAGCCTTGTGCTATCTCTTAAGCCTCAACCTGTACTAATTTCATCATTATAATAAAAGGCGAAAAAGGGGGTGCTATAATATTTTGCAGGTGTTTTCCAACTCCTAGATATGTGGGGGCTACGTGACTTGCTCACTAGCAAAGGCGATGCCAGCACACGCTTGAAAAGGACTTTCCCTCTTTGTTCCTGGAATACTAGGAGCCCACGCTAGCCTATTGGGTGAGACATCTGTGGCCCAGCCATTCTGACGCCTCCACTGACAACCAGCCAAATGCTTGACAGATAGAGTCATCCCGGATCGGCCAACCACCAATAATTGTATATGCATGAGATATGGCAGCAATTGCCAAGCCTGAAATGAGAAAAAATGGCCCAGCAAAAGCAGGACCTCTATGAGTGCCTGCAGTTACTAGGTTCAGGCTGATTGACAGTATACTAAAAGCAAATTGCTATATAATTTCAATTTTATGAGTAAAGAAATTGAGGCACAGAGTGAAAGGAACCTGCCCAGATCCCAGGACACTCAAGCAGAGATCCTAAGTCAGGGTGGGGCCCAGCTTGGCCATCATCCTCCAGTGAAGTCATCCTGCTCTGCGAAGTCAAATGCTTCACACTGATTCACTCCCCATAACTCCCTGATTTCTCCAGAAGGTTCACAGAAAAAGGAACAGGCTTCGGTGGCCAAATCTACCTAGAACAGGCAGCTCTGAGCACTGAATCAAACCTCAGGAATTCACACTTAAACCGCCCTTCAGTTCTGCCAAGTTTTCTGAGGCATTTCAGCCATGCAAAATAATAATCATAATAATAATAAATTAAAATACATTTTAAAAAATCAGAAGTTGTCCACATATCCATCGACAGAGGAAGGAATAAAGAGAATGTGTCACGGTCTGGCCATGAAACAGTTAACTCATGTCCATCCCAGAGAAGCCTTACAGACAGCGGCTCAGAAAACCAGACCAATACAGGGCACAAAGGCAAACTCTGTAGGTTCCACTTGCATACCAGATGAGGAGGCACTTCTCCAGCTACAGAATAGGGAGTCTCAAGGGTGGACTGGGGAGTTAGTGTACATAAACAGTTTCAGTTTGGGAAAATCAAAATTTTCAGGGAGCTGAAGAATGGGATGGAGCTGTAGATCCTATGTCTGTGCTCGATTCACAGAATCACTCACTCTAAATCAGTTGCTATGGTGGCCTTCTGTTTCATGCAGTAAAGCACCATTTTAACTATGTTTTCTAATTTGGGGTCACACCATCAGTGCTCAGAGCTTATTTCAAGTGTTCCAAGGACCCTATGTGGTGTTGTGGCTGGTAGCATACATGGCAAGTGCCTTAACTGCTATATTATCTCTCCAGCCCTGCTGTTTTATAAAAAATAATAATGATGACTATAAGAACTGGAACTGGTAGTTGTGAAGCAAGTTGTGGGGTTCCCAGTACATAGAACAAAGGCAGTAAAGCAAAATATACCTTCCACCCCCTCTCTCACACACACACAGACACACTGAGGTTTACCAAGTCACACAGCAATCCTACCCCTGGTTAGTGCCCGTCTGCCACACATGGGGTAAGTGGATATATCTAGGAACCTAGGAACATGCTCTGACTCAAGGTCAAAAGCCTGAAATCAGAGACAGTTCCGTACTCCCAATCCAGACAAGAGACCAACTAAAAAGCAAGTTCAGTTCGACTATCTGTTGGCAGAATTTGGACCAAACTTTCCAGATCTCAGGATTGGAAATGAATTACTGGTAGAATAATTGATCATTAAGAACAATATTTCAGGGCCCGGAGAGATAGCACAGCGGCGTTTGCCTTGCAAGCAGCTGATCCAGGACCAAAGGTGGTTGGTTCGAATCCCGGTGTCCCATATGGTCCCCCGTGCCTGCCAGGAGCTATTTCTGAGCAGACAGCCAGGAGTAATCCCTGAGCACCGCCAGGTGTGACCCAAAAACCAAAAACCAAAAAAAAAAAAAAAAAAAAAAAAGAACAATATTTCAGATGTATTTTTGGTGGGCAGCTACAACTTCTACTGGTCCCACAACTTTATAGTCTATAGAAAGCCAAGCTTTAGCAGAGGCTTCCCATTCTTCTCCCCACCCCTCCTTTTTTTTTTTTCTTTTTTTTTTTCTTTTTTGAGTCATACCCAGCAGCACACAGGAGCAGCTTACTCCTTGGCTTTGTACTCAGAAATTACCCTTGGCAGGCTTGGGATATCATATGGGATACCAGGGATTGAACTTGGGTCAGCTGTGTGCAAGGTAAAAGACCTACCCATTGTGTTTTCTCTCTGGCTCTGGTTTCCTATTATAAATCCAGCTATACTACCAGGCCCTGGAGTCATGAACAAAGGCATTCAGATAGTGGTCAGGTCATTACAATGGATGCAATTCTTAGTTTAAAACACAAGAGACAAATAGAGCCTCCATAGGACCCTACTTCTTGGCATCTACCCCCAAAACACAAGAGCATTCATTTAAAAAGGAAGATATCCACCTGTATCTATTGCAATGCAGAGTACAGAATCCAGGAATTGGAAACAACCTAAATGTCCAACACAGCCAAATGGATAAAGAAGCTGTAGTGTAGATAAGCAATGGGATACTATGGAGGATCTAAGATTAAATCATGCAATTTGTTGCAAATTGAATTCAACTGAAGGGATCATGTGAAGGAAAATAAGTCAGAGGGAGGACAAATAGATGTTCTTACTCATCTGTGCTATATAGAGAAATAAGGAAAGAGACAGTTTTGAATGATGACTAGCTCTTGGCCTTGAAATGCAAAACTGAGATGACCAAATGGGTTGGGAGATGGGGGCGTGTGTTATAAGACAGACTAGAAATTCATTAGGATATAGGTCAGAGGTCTTGGACACTGTATGATAATTGTACAGCAGGCTCAAATGTCAATACTATTGTAAATATGTACCTAAACTATATCTAAAATTTTTTTTTTTTTTTTTAGTTTTTGGGCCACACCCGGCAGTGCTCAGGGTTACTCCTGGCTGTCTGCTCAGAAATAGCTCCTGGCAGGCACGGGGGACCATATGGGACACCGGGATTCAAACCAACCACCTTTGGTCCTGGATCGGCCGCTTGCAAGGCAAACGCCGCTGTGCTATATCTCCGGGCCCAACTATATCTAAATTTTAATAAGTAAAAGACAAGATAAATACAGAACACTGATAGAAGATATAAATTCTTGATTTGGGGGATCTATTTCTCAATCTCAAAAAAAATTTAATGCAAAAATTTTTAATGAACCCTAAAGTTAAGTTGGTGAGGGATTTTGCTATCAGACCCATTAGATCTCTTTTCAGGGGTAGGGGGATTTCTGAGTCACATCAGACAGTTCAGGATTTTCAAATGGCTCTGTACTCGAATCACAACTAAGTCAGCTCTAGTGACTATACAGGATGCCAGAGAGCAAACCTGGGTCAGCCACAAGGCATAGGCCCTACCTACTGTGTACTTGAGCCCCTCACTAGATCTCATTTATGGTCCTGATGTTGACCTCATTAGAGAACCAAAACCAGTCCTGTGTTGATCCTATCACTCAGTCCCTTGCTCATCCCTATCCAATAGACAAGAACGCAGAAACTTCGGAACCAGCACCCAAAATGTCCTTGAAGGTGATGGTGTGAAGGTGTTACAGAGAGACTATCTCTACTCACAAGAAGGCAGGATTTAAGGGGTTCATTTGCAGGTATAAAGCACACAGGATTCTTCTAACATGAAGGAAACCTGGCTGAGAATGAGTCAGTCATCCCGGAGCCTGGACATTATCTGATTTGACCTAATGACTCAGAGGCCTGCCCACGAGACTCAACAATTGCCATAATCACTGACCTCATGATCACCCTCCTTGCTAGCCAGGAGATGAGAGGAAGCAATGATATCACCAATCACTGCTGCCTGCACCCTCCCATCCCTGCTCCTCCCCATCAGCCTTTGGAGAGGATTTGTAATGCAGAAGAGTATTAAATATGAAATATGCCGCACACACTTCCACACCCCACTATGAGCACACCCAGCAAGGTGGATTTCAATGGACCCCACCCTGAAGAAGCTGGATTTGCCAATTGCATTCCCTTCCTCCCGTTTACCTAGACACAGGCAGGAATGAAATTGGGGGACCAGGGCAATAGAGAAGAGAAGCTCAGAATGCCAGGGAGGACCAGGAGGACATCTGTCCCCTGATGGCCTGCCAACTTCTATCTTCTCACTTCTCTGTAGATGTTCCATATTTGAACCCCTAGTATTGCTGGCACAGCAATGAACCAAACAGATCCAATTCCCTATTCTTGGGTGGTATAAGAGAGGAATTCACTAATGTAAACAAGACAGGCATCTAAGAGCATACTGGGAAAAGCTGCAAACCAAGAACGTGTGAGTCAAAGAGATAGTGTAGCAGAGAGGGCACATGTCCTGCACATAGCTAACGTGGGCTCAATCCCTGTTTCCACATAAGGTCTCCGGAGCCCCACAAGGTGCAATCCCTGAGTGCAATGCTAGGAGTAAGACCTGAGGATTGCTGAGTAGGGCTCAAACCCCACCCTACCCTAACCCAACCTCCCCCAAAGAAAACCACAAAATGCTTCCAGGGGAGGTGAGAGGGCACAGGGCATTGACATTTGAGCAAAAACCCAAAGGGCATAAATGGAGTGACAAGGCAAATTCCAGAATGAAGACAATAACAAAAGCCAGAAATAGGACAGGGGTAAGGTGCTGGCCGGAATGCAGTCTGTTCTGCTTTGAAGCCTCAGTACCACATAGGGTTCTCTTCAGCATTGCGAAGGAAATAGGAATAATAAGGGTAAGGAATAGTCCCGAGTATTGCAAGCTATGGTCTAAAACTTGTAAACTACCTTCCTACCCAAAAAAGACAGTCCAAGGAAGAAAACACCTTCCAGCAGGGGTCCAATGACCTGATGAGCCAGAGCCCGTGATCGCACACATGTCCCTTCAGTCAACAATGCCTGGAGACTTGAGCTCAGAGGTTCAGCAAGGGAACTGCTATTTCCACTCTGAGGGCATACTTGAGCAGAACAGCCTAAAATCATTCCATGGTGCAGGTCTTTAACAGCTATTTGTAGACACAATAAAAACTCAAGAGGACAAGAAATTCAAGTACTGAGTACTTCTGAAATAGCATGAATGCAATGTCTTCATTAAGTGAGCAGAAATGTCCTCTTGTATCTAACCAACCCCTCAAACTACGACTTTAAGAATATACCCATTGGGGCTGACGCTATAGCACAGTGTTAAGGTGTTTGCCTTGCATGCAGCCAACACAGGACGGACCCTGGTTTGAATCCCGGCATCCCATATGGTCCCCCGAGCCTACCAGGAGCGACTTCTGAGCACAGAGCCAGGAGTAACCCCTGAGAGCTGCCGGGTGTGACACCCCCCCCCACACACACACACACAAAAAAGAATATACCCACTGAATGCTGAAGTAATAATATATCTGGTAGAGCATTTGCCTTACATGCAACCACCCCTGATTCAATCCCTGGCATCCTAGGCCATACAGGAGTAATTCTTGAATACAGAGCCAGGGGTAACCTCTGAGGACTGCAGGTGTGGCCCCAAAACAAGCTAATAAATATATGTATATATATGCACATATACATTATCCAGTATATATACATGTGTATATATGTGTAAATATGTATATGTGTATGTATTTTTATATAGGTCAAGGGGGGTGGGGTTTAGATAAACAACTTCATTGGATGCAACAGGAGCTTTGGAATGTGAATGCTTCAAGATCTGAAGCTCCTCGGGTACAGAAACAAGAAACCCTACTCTCTGGGAACCCAGAAGCCTGGGTGGGGTGTAGAGGGAAGAGGGTAGGTGTGGCTAGTTGCAGAAGGGAGTGGCTGGTTGTGCTAGTGGACAGCTCAGCTCCCAGGCCAAGGAAGGAGGAAGAAGGAAGAGCCAGGAGCAGAATCCTGCCCAGGAATAAAAGTACCACATGTGGCATGTTACAGCCTGAAAGCTCAGCTCAGGCTTCAAGTTGAGAAGCACAGCAGCATAGCCAGTATCCCAGGAACCTGCCAAAGTAGAATAGATAAAAAAAAAACCTTACAGGACGGGGCTGGAGAGATAGCATGGTGGTAGGGTGTTTGCCTTGCATGCACAAGGATGGTAGTTCGAATCCCTGCACCCCACATGGTCCCCCAAGCCTGCCAGGAGCGATTTCTAAGCCTAGAGCCAGGAGTAACCCCTGATCACTGCCGGGTGTGAACCAAAAACAAAAACAACAACAAAAAAAAAAAAAGAGGAAAACTTTACAGGGGCTAAAAAAGTGAATGGAGAGTGGGTAGGCACAAGTCCCTAATTCTTGATGACTCTCGCTTCTCAGTTTTCAGGGGCTTAATCCCCAAGTGTTTATGCTATTGTGAAGGGTTCCCTGACTGTGCCCACTCACTGAACATTTTCCTACATGCAGACACTGTCCCATACCTGCATCTTCTTCCCTCCACTCACATGGGAGCAGGAACAATAATCTGGCCCAATGGCATGTATGGGCCTGCTATAGGCAGTGACATTTGCACAGACACACCCATAAGGAGCTCTGGTCTCAGCCTGGCATTGCAAGAAGCAAAAGTACTGGGGATTCTTTTCCTTCTGTTTCATAGTGCTTTGCTACAAGAGTTGGGAGGGGAAAGAAGTAGCAGCCAGCGTCCCATCAAAGGTCATCAGGGGAAGCATATTCCATACCCAGAACACATTTCCATGCAGAACCAATAAGGCCACAGTTCTCCTGGCTTGGTGTCCCCTGCTACCTCATTACATTCCCATGACATTAGAGGAAGATTTCTAAAATAACCGAGGGCTAAATTCTTCCAGCCCAGTAAGAAGATGCACAGGAAGAAGCTTGACAGACTTCAGGAAAGGGTGCCAGTTGGCTTCACTCATGCAGAGTCAAACACACACAGACCTTACCTGCTTCGCCACCTTCCGTGCCTCCCAGTAGGGCTTCGAGTCTTCCACAGCCTTGCCAATTTTCTTCACCAGCTCGTCTAGTTTCAACGTGGCCTCCACCAGTACAGAGCGGAACTTCTGCCGTGCATCCTGCAGCAGGGAAATGGAGAAAGGGACCATTCAGGCTCTGAGGGAAGCTGCCCCTGGTCCACCAGGAGTGCTTCCACCTGACCTGCCAACACAGATCACATGGCCATGGAGAACCCCAAGAACTATTTGATGCTGGTGACTAGTTAGAGTCAAAATCTCTGCGCAGGTCCTTGGGAGAAAATGTCCAAGTCACCCATACAGTTTGAGTTCAGTATGATGAAGCCTTTCCCTCCATGCCTGTGACCTGTTCCATGCTCAATAGAGCATCCATTTCTTTTTCTTTTTTTTTTTTTTTTTTTGGTTTTGGCTTTGGGCCACACTCAGTGACACTCAGGGGTTACTCCTGACTGTACACTCAGAAATCGCTCCTGACTTGGAGGACCACATGGGATGCTGGGGGAAATCAAACTGTGGTCCGTCCTAAGTCAGCGTATGAAGGTAAATTTCCTACCATTTCACGCCACCACTCCGGCCCCAGAGCACCCATTTCTAATTGCAGACCCTGTGCTGAGCTAAGCTTATGCCCCATCCTAGAGATAATTCAAATTCAGTAGGTGAGGTAGGAACCTGGGGTCCATTCTTGAACGTCAGGGTCAGATGGGAAAGACCCAAGTATCAGAGCACCCAGCAATGGAGTCCCTTCTCAGCCAGGTGAGGCAGAAGAGGCTCATCAAGAGAGCCGCCCCCTGGAACACTTTCAAAGGGATCCAAATCTGGTGGGGAAATGGGAAGGAAGGAATCCGGAGCAGGCAGCAGAGCCCCAGCTGGGAAGGGAGAAGTGAGAAGTGAGAGTCTGTCTGCAGGGGACTCAGGTAACAGGAAGTGGAAGAGTGGTCTGAGAAGAGATGCGGCTATCTTGGAAACACAATTAGCATCTTGGGTCTTGGTCAGAGTTTTGGGGGAAGAAACAAGGAATCAGAAGATGAGTCAGGCCAAGTTGACCACAGAGTGAAACTCAAGAAACTGCATGTGGGGACCAGAGCAATAATAAAGAGGGTTGAGTGTTTGCCTTGCATGAGACTGACCTGGGTTCGATCCCTAACACCCCATCTAGAGTGACCCATGAGCTCAGAAGCAAGCCCTGAGCACCACCAAATGTGGCCCAAAATTTTAAAAGCGAGAGAGAAAGTAAATCACTTGACACGGGCATGCCTGCTCATCGCAGTCATGCATGCCTGTTTGAGAAAGGGGAAACAGTTACGCACACAGCTGCAGGGTTCCCTTGAGACTAAAAGCCCCCCTCTCCCCCCTCCCCACACTGGAAAAACCCAGGGGAGTCCTCTGGCTGCACGAAGCCTGCTGTCCAGATTACCACCTACAAGAAGTTCTAAACATCAAACAGATGGTGCCCTGGGGCCAATAGGCATCTTGTGGGGTGGAAAAGACTCTAGTCTAATTTCAGGCCTTGGGCCAGCTGAATGGGTTTAGTGTTATTGTTGTTGTTGTTGTCATTGTTTGTTTGTGGGCCACTCCTGGCTCTGTGCTCAGAAATCGCTCCTGGCAGGCACGGGGGACCTTATAGGATGCCAAGATTCGAAACACCATTGGTCCTGGGTTGGCCACTTGCAAGTCAAAACTCCCTATTGCTATGCTATCTCTCCAGCCCCCATGAATGGGTTTAGTGACAATGCAGCAGTCCAGCCTGCATGCTTGGCCCTGTACCTTCCACAGGGGTCTCTCTGTTCCAGAGCTCAATCTCACTCTAACACCAACCTCTCTTCTCCATTCCTGTGTCATCATCCCACCATTATCATCTCTACTTTCTCTCCTCCTGCCCACAGCCACGTGGTACAACTTCTGATGAGCCACAACAAGACCAAGCTTGCTCTTTGGAGCAGATGCCACAGATGCTCAGGTCCCCCGGGTGACCAGCAGATTTCCCCTAAGCTTCTGCCCATGTGACTTCTGTGAATGGTAGAAGTTGGGAAGGCAGGCTGTCTAAAGGTGAGATTTGAGGAGGAAAAAAAATCCTGGTTAAAGTTCTTTTTCTGCAAGGCCCTGAAAAATTAATATCCCCAAGAGTCAACTTTTATTTTATCTTCTCATTCCTTTGTACCTCACAAAGAAAAGGCGAGAAGGAGACCACAAATGTAAAACAGCTACAGGTCTATAGAACTAGCAAGAAGGTAGGTAAGAGACCCCTGATCCTTGGACTAAACTCCTTGGTGGAGGGCCCCAACATGACAGAAGGAGAACCTGTGGTAGAGGGTGGCCAGTCACATGTATGACCAGATCCTCTAATTCTGGTGGTAGGGCAGCCCTGGTTCCCCACATCCAGACCACAAGAGAGGACATGGAAGCTCAGACTGTCATTATGTGAACCAGGGAAATCACAATAAATAAAAATAGGGCCCCAAGCCAGTGGACCAGATAACTGTTGGCTTATGAGTTGTTTATCACTTACCAGAATTCATTTTTAGGGTTTTTCCCTCTATGTCTCAAGTCACACTTGGTCCTTTTTTCTCTGGCAACAGACCACATTGTGGTAAAGGAGTTCTCACTTTCATGAAGCACAACCACATAGAGTTTATGCCAGGGCTGCCAGCATGGTTTTACAAGGAAGAAAATAAAGGAACAATAGGTTGTTTGCCTGAAGACACAGAGCTGGGAAATGGTAGAGCCAAGACTTAAACTCAAGCAGAGAGTGTGATAAGTACTAGGACCAGGGAGAGACAAGCATGAAAAGGCAGCTCAGAGATTCACCTGAGTTGGGCCTCGAAGAAAGTCCAAAAGGGAAGAGGCTGAGACATCCAAGTCTAAGAACCAGTCAGAGCCAAAGCATGGTGGCTGAGAGGGCAAGAATGAGAGCCAAAGCACATATGCTTAAATTTGATCCTCCAACGGAGAGAACTGGTGGATTTCTCCAAGATAAATCTCAACTCTCTTCCCATGCACCATTGGCAGGAATGACAAAAATAATAATGTTCTACCATTGGTGGAAAGCACATATGTAGCTGAGTTAATGAAAACACCAAATTCCCACCACGTTATGGTACTGCTGAGAAGAAAAGGGCTGAGGGGTTGGGAGAGAGGGAATGCAAAGACAAATATTACACCTTCCCTAGTGAGATGCTGAAAAATCAAAAAGTGGGGAAGATGTCCCAGTGGTCAGGAGTGTATATTCTGTATGACTCAAGTTTTATCCCCAGCAACACATGACCCCCCCCCCCAACATACAGCCAGAGTGGTATTGGTGGCACTCGGTACCAGCAAGTCAGTATCACCACACTGGATCTCAGTTTTGGACCTGAATAACTGAGTATCATCAGGTCTGACCCCCCTCAGGGACCTGAGAGCTGCTTGAGAGAACCCCTCCAAAAAATAAGATAGTAGCCACATAACACAATTTTATAATATTTTAAATATTTTATACTGATTACTTTATCATGAATTTCTAAACATGTGATACTAGTTAGGAGCACAAAAAAATAAATACCTAATCAACTAAGGTATACTAAAGTGATTTATTAGAAGAAAATATATGGAACATAAGGACAGTTGTTAGATTACACCTTGGTTACCCAAAACAAATATCATCCCTGATTTCTTTGTACCTTTGTTTGTATTCTTTGTGTTCTTTTTTTACAACTTGGTTTTACCCAAAACAAAGGCATCCTTTTTTGGGGGGGGGGTTTTGGGCCACACCCAGCGGTGCTCAGGGGTATACTCCTGGCTGTCTGCTCAGAAATAGCTTCTGGCAGGCACGGGGGACCATATGGGACACCGGGATTCGAACCAACCAACCACCTTTGGTCCTGGATCAGCTGCTTGCAAGGCAAACACCGCTGTGCTATCTCTCCAGGCCAAACAAAGGCATCCTTCCTTTTCACTTAGACCTTTGACCTGTAAACATCCACCTAGACTAGATTGATATAGGTGCTTTTATTTGTCTCTCACTCACTTGACCCTCCCCCTCCCAGTTGAATTTGAACTGGTAAATAAAGAGAAATTTCAGTTTGGGGGACACAGAGGACACAAGGACAAAAGCCACCCAATTCCATGGTTCTCTCCCCTATGCCTGGCTCAGTTTATTAATTCCCGTGGCAACTCTGCTTCAAACCAGCTCACTTTGGGTTGAAAATACAAAGTGTGGATTTCTTTTACAGATGGTATTTACCAATGGCAATGCAATGGCAAGATTTTTCTTTTCTATTTTTCACTTGTGAGAAAATACTTGTGGTTTTTAATGCAGGTACGGCCTGTGGGGCCTGGTCCAAACCTGGGTTTTACCAGAGTCAGTATGCTTGTCCTGCAATAAGCAGACTTGGCACCCAAGAGCTTGGTTAAGCATGTGACCATCAAAGGGTATCAAATTCAAGAGACCTGAGTTGGTGTTAGCATATTCTCTATAAATGGGGCTATTTCCAGGACAATGACGTGTGGTTGGCCAACACCCAACCAGCAACACTGCTACTCATCCTAGGTAAATTGAAAAACCTTCTATCTGAGGAGACAAGGTGGACCCAGCATTTTCACTCTTCACAAAGAACCACCGCTACTTGAGAAATAATTCTCCACAAATACAGGGGTTCATGGAAACAAAATCATTTCTGTTTCTAACATAATAGCCCCCCCCCCCCATTTTATCGGCTCTCACCTAGTCCCAGAAGTGATCACATAACCCAAAGTCTGGTCAATCAGAGATGGATACTTTTTTTTTTTTTTTAGACATGGATACTTCTAACTTCAATAACTGTTGAGAACCAATGAAATTTTATTCTGTAACTTAACTGTAACTGCTAGGGAAAAAAGGAGCTTTTTTAAATTAAAAAAAATTTTTTGTTTTAATTTTGAAAGCTCTCGGGATCAAAGACAAAGCATTACATGTGTAAGAGTAGAGCCAAAGCCTCTACTACTGAGCCACATCCTCCAGAAAAGAGGAAATTTTCTCCACTGAAATGGCTGCGAGAACAAAATAAGAGTTTAGAAAAATGGTAGCCAGGCCCGGAGAGATAGCACAGCGGCGTTTGCCTTGCAAGCAGCCAATCCAGGACCAAAGGTGGTTGGTTCGAATCCCGGTGTCCCATATGGTCTCCTCGTGCCTACCAGGATCTATTTCTGAGCAGACAGCCAGGAGTAACCCCTGAGCACCGCCGGGTGTGACCCAAAAACCAAAAAAAAAAAAAAATGGTAGCCACTTTGGCACTATGAGGTAAAATTTGACTGAGAGGGGAGATAGGAGGGGGAAGGGAGCAAGAAAGGAAGTCACAGCAGGACCCTGAGCTTCTGGGCCTAGCATGTTTTATAGTCTCTACCACAGTCCTTCAAGTCAAAACAACCCCATGCCCAATTACCACTACACTTTGGGTTTTGTTCCAGCTAGTTTAGTTATAATTATACTCCTGTCTCTTGTCATTGAAGTCTGCCTTTTCAAAAGAAGTGGAAATAGGTCTTAAGAAAGTAATATTAATGTAGCTAAAAAGTCTATCTCCATAGCCCATACCCAGCAAGAGCCGGGATTAAATAGTTTCCTGCTGAAGGATTTCTACCTGATAACAAAGAAGAGTTTGCACAGAATAAAGGCTGTGCGAAGTCCCTTGATCTCACTGGGCCTCAGATCCTCAGTCCGGAAGGTATGTATACACATCTTCAAGTCAAATTGTCTGTCAAATGTGTGCTGGGGGGGGGTGGGGTTTGTAGAGGGCTTATCTCCTAATATGAGCAAAGATTTGACCACATAATCTTGGTTCTTTATGTCTGTCTCTCTTATCCTACACACACACACACACACACACACACACACACACACACACACACACACACACAAAATCAGGGTGTGGCTGCTCCCAGAGATGTCCAGGGGCAGCAGAGATGCTACTTTCAGCAAATGATTCAGGTGAATGGGGCCTGTTTAGAAACACACACTAGTCTCAGCCAAGCAAGAGCCAGCAAGTCACTCACCACCATGGTTGTTACCAGCTGTTGAGATCAGCACTTACAGGTGTTTTTAAAGGGCTCTGGGCTCCCACAGTCTCAGATCTTCACATCTGAAAACACTATCCCATCCAATAGATGACTCACACTGAAGACAATTCATTCAAGCACATAAATGCTGAGGATGGCACAGTTACCCTACCTGATTGTGTCAGTGTGTCAAGAAGGCAGCCCCAATCAGATAACACCCAGCTAAAGCAAATCCACAGACACACATGGAAATGGCCTGCCGGGTTGTCTGCAGAAAACACAGTCCTTTCTGGCCCATCAAGCCACTAATTTAGGCCTCTATGGATCAGAAAAACGGTCTTTCTCCCTTGCCAGGGTATCTCCCAGAAGCAAGTGAAGTTAAGATGAAACATCGATTTTGAAAAATAACTTCCCTGCAAATGAAAAGATGACAGCAGACTAAAAGAACCTTCGGTCTGGGCCAGAGAGATAGCACAGCGGTAGGGCATTTGCCTTGCACACAGCCGATCCAGGACAAACAGCAGTTCGAATCCCAGCACCCCATATGGTCCCCGAGCCAGCCAGGAGCAATTTCTGAGCACAGAACCAGGAGTAATCCCTGAGCACCACCAGATGTGACCCAAAAACAAAACAAAAGAACCTTTGGTGATGTCATTTATAAATGCTGAATTTTGCCAGATAGTAGAATCTGGTCTCAGAAGAAACATGTATGACTGGCTCAGCATGAATGACCAAGCATGACCAGACTCCAGGTAAGACACGGGAAGAGAAGAGGGTGGAATGCTCATCCTGGCTGATGCTACACTCGCAGATATCACAGTTCAAACAGACAATAAAAGCAAACCTTTAAGTATTAGAGAACAGTATGTTTTGTTGCACCAGGGTTTCTCAAAGTACAGTCAGGGGACCTCAAGGTGGTAAGAGTTCCAGAAGCCTTTCCTGCCAGTATCAAACCCTTTTCATGGTTGTGTCAGATGTACAAACCTTTTCACATTCCTTCTCCCATAAAGTGTTCAGAGGTATTCTCAAACTACTCGATATGTGACCTCACAAAAGAAGGAAGACGGAATCAAGACTTCAGTTCTGGTAAGCCAGGCATAAGAGTCTTGCAAAATAGAAAAACTAAAAAAAAATCCACGTGTGTGTGTGTGTGTGTGTGTGCTTGTGTGTGTGTGTGTGTGTGTGTGTGTGTGTATACTTTCTTGTCTTTAATTTATGGGAGATGAGAATGGTAGAGGTGAGGAAAATTTATTTTTCATAAGATAATGCTGCCATGTAGCAGGTTTATTGTTTTCATTTCTAATAAAGTGGTATATGCTTTTTTCAACTTCTTAGCTGTCATTCCTAACTGTTTTTTTTTTTTTTTTTTTTTTTGGTTTTTGGGCCACACCCGTTTGATGCTCAGGGGTTACTCCTGGCTATGTGCTCAGAAATCGCCCCTGGCTTGGGGGGACCATATGGGACGCCGGGGGATCGAACCGCGGTCCGTTCCTTGGCTAGCGCTTGTAAGGCAGACACCTTACCTCTAGCGCCACCTTCCCGGCCCCGCTAACTGTTTTTTATAAAGCACTTAATAAAGGCTCTCTGTGACCCACAATGATTTCAGGAGCATAGAAGCTGACACCTATCTGCTGCATGTATGCAGGGTTAACTGCAGACATGTGACCTCTCTGAAATATTTCCTCTTGTGCAACAAGCTTTGGACTTTGAGTTAAATTTTTTTTTTAAGTTTTGGCTCTGTGCTCAGAAATTATTTCTGGCAGGCTCAGGGGATCATATGGGATGCCAGGGATCGAACCCGGGTCGGCAACGTGAAAGGCAAATGCCCTACCCGCTGAGCTATTGCTCCAGCTCCATATTTAAATTTCTCTTAGTTTATCAAATTCCATTCAAATGGCTCAGACCTATGCATTTCCAAAACATTATATTCTTTTATATAACAAAGCAAGGGACCCAAATCAGTAAACTAACATGGATGCTGTGTTACTAATCATGTCAAAAACTGCCTTCAAGTTATATCAACTTTCCTGGAAACTCACACATTATACTAAAGTAGCCACCTTTCTCTCATCTCCCTTAACCTGGAAGTGTTCTCAAGCTTTGTCCTTCATGATCTTTATACATAATCTTTACATGTAAAGATCAAGAAATAGAGATTTTTACTGGGGATATGGCTCAGCAATCAGGTTCTAGGTTCAATCCCAGGCACCAGAAAGAAAAGTTTTTCTTTTTTTCTTTTTTGGTTTTAGATTTTAGGGTCACACCTGGCAGCAATTACTCCTGACTCCACGCTCAGAAATTGCTCCTGGCAGGCTCGGAGGACCATATGGGATGCCGGGATTCGAACCACCAACTTCTGCATGCAAAGCAAATGCCCTACCTCCATGCTCTCTCTCCGGCCCCAAAAAGGTTTTTATTTTTATGCATACACTACAACTGAGTCACACCCCTAGAACAGTTTTAAGTTGGTTTTATATTAAATATTGAGTCGATTTACTTTTTTTTTTTTTTTTGGTTTTTGGTTTTTGGGTTACACCAGCAGCGCTCAGGGGTCACTCCTGATTCTACACTCAGAAATTGCTCCTGGCAGGCTCGGGGGACCAAATGGGATGCCGGGATTCGAACCACCATCCTTCTGCATGCAAGGCAAATGCCCTACCTCCATGCTATCTCTCCAGTCCCGAAGATTGACTTTTATCTTTCTGTTGTTAATAGTGATAGCATAGGCATGAACCACTCAAGTGGAATTTGGTTAACTAAATATAAAATTAAATAGTTCAAAGTCCAAAGCTTGTTTCACAAGAGGAAAATTACTCATAAGACTTCACCACCTCAAGGCAGGGGTTAGTTTAAGAGGTGAGAGGCCTTGGGCCCAAGTGATAATACAGCAAGTAGAGTGTTTGCCTTGCACATGGGTGACCTAGGCTTGACCCCCAGCATCCCATATGGTCCTGAGCCCACCAGGAGTGATTCCTGAGAGCAGAGCCAAGAGTAACCCTATAACACCACAGGGTATGACCCAACCCTCCTCCCCAAAAAAGGGAAGTGAGAGACCCTGGAGGAAGAACTCAATTTATCTCTACATAGGACACATTGCTTTTTTACTCACAGCCTAAAACATGTTTGTTTTGTTTTCGTTTTTGGGCCACACCCGGCAGTGCTCAGGGGTTACTCCTGGCTATCTGCTCAGAAATAGCTCCTAGCAGGCATGGGGGACCATATGGAACACCAGGATTCAAACCAACCACCTTAGGTCCTGGATTGGCTGCTTGCAAGGCAAATGCCGCTGTGCTATCTCTCTGGCCCCCTAAAACATGTTTATAAGCACACAGAATTCTTAATGCAAGATGAAGCAGAATTGTTCCAAGTCATAGCACTCAACTCCTTTGCACTACAAACTAACTTCTTTCCAGATTTACTCCAAGAGGCTGAACCTATTTCTTCAACTTCAACACCCCTTTTTCAAAAGACAAAAAAAAAAAAAAAAAAAAAAAAAATCTTGCCTTTGGCAACAATATGGATAGACCTGGAAGAAATTATGCTAAGTGACATCAGTATTTCTCTCCAATGTGGAAAATAAAGAAACAGAGCAAACACACCAAGAGAGACCCTTGATTCTGCTAAGAGAATGGTGGAGACCAGTGGCAAAAGGTTTAGAGAAAGGAGTGAGGAAAACAGAGTAAGGGAGCTCAATAAATTTGATATGTGGTGGGGCAGGAGAGATAGCATGGAGGTAAGGCATTTGCATGCAACTTGCATGCAGAAGGATGGTGGTTCGAATCCTGGCATCCCATATGGTCCCCCGAACCTGCCAGCAGCAATTTCTGAGCGTAGAACCAGGACTAAGCCCTGAGTGCTGCCAGGTGTGACCCAAAAACAAACAAACAAACAAATAAATAAATAGATAAATTTGATAGGTGATGACTAGACTTTTGGTGGTGTGTAGACAGATGCCAATATATAAAGCTGTATATAAGAAAGATACACTGCCCTAAGCCATTGTTACTCAATAAACATACACATGGCACTCCCTTCAAAATCTCATAAATGCTCTGCAAAATGGATTACATAATTAATACATGTGTTTATCAGGGGTAATATTTCATCCACCACCCGGGTTGTTATGCAACATGGCTTCTTTTTATAATTAACTCAGGTTTTAGAATTAGAACAACATGGTAAGGTCATAGCCCAATCTTGGAAAGCTCTGGAGCTCCCTGCGCAGCCTCTGGAGGAAGCATGCGGCCTTGTCCACCCCCACAAGTATTCCAGGCTAGCAGGCTGTCTCACTCCAGCTGGCTTTCTGAGCCTGTCCTCCCTCAGAGCAGCTAGGCAGGAAGGAAAAAGAGGAGGACAGAGTGTGCAAAACAAAACCCACTGCTCTAGTTTTAGAGTTAAGGGAGTACTAAGCAGGAAAAAAAAAAAAAAAAGGACAGAAAAGCTAAAAGTAGAGGTTTTTCAGAGTAGAACTGAGGTGATAAGGAATGAGATGGAAATCTTTTTTTCTGTTAAAATTATCCTGAGACTGTTTGTTGTTTGGGGGCTTACTCCTGAATCTATACTTATACCTTGTGTGGCTCAGGGGACCATATGAGGTGCTGGAGATTACAGCAAGGCAAGCACGTTACTGCTATATTATATCATTCTAGTCCTAGGACTTTAAAAAAAAAATCTACCCCAGGTCTTAAAAAAAAATCTTTTTGTGAACAAATGTAATAAAGAGGAATGCCTAGATAACTCTTGAACCCAGAATATTAGGGAGAAGGACAGAGAAGAAAGAAAATCAAGGAGAGAAGGAAGAAAATGAGAAAGGTAAATAAGGGGGTAAGGGTCTGCGGCCTTGAATACACTGATAATGTGGGGGCATGGTAGTTACATATACAAACAACAGATACAACAACCCTTAAAACAAGAGACCCAGACTACAACCATCAAAATTTAAAATGTGCCTTTCAGGTTTCAGGCTTGGCAGGACAGAAGGGATCATGAAAACACTGATGGACAAAAGTTGACACAGGTGTTGGAATTGGTTCTAGAATAATATATGCCTAAAACTCAATAATCAACCGTTATTCTTTAAATGAAATCACAGTTCTTAAAATAAAATTTTTGGGGGGTCACTCCTGGCTCAGGGGTTACTATTAGCTCTGTGCTCAGAAATCACTCCAGGCAGGAGCGAAACTCTGGGATTTGAACCACCATCCATCCTGGATCGGCTGCGAGCAAGGCAAATGCCTTACCGCTGTGCTATCTCTCCGACTCTAAATAAAAATTTTTAAATAAAAAATATATGTGTAGGGGCCGGCGAGGTGGCGCTAGAGGTAAGGTGTCTGCCTTGCAAGCGCTAGCCAAGGAAGGACCTCAGTTCAATCTCCCAGTGTCCCATATGGTCCCCCCAAGCCAGGGGCAATTTCTGAGCGCTTAGCCAGGAGTAACCCCTGAGCATCAAACGGGTGTGGCTCAAAAATATATATGTGTAAATAGTACTTCAATAAAAATAAAACCTAAGGCCAATTTTAGGACAGACTGACCAAAAGGTTTTGATATTTTCTCTATCATCAAGACTGGAGAGTTAGTTTTGTTTGTTTGTTTGTTTTTTGTTTGTTTGTTTGTTTTTGGATTTTGAGTCATACCAGATGATGCTCTGGGGTTACACCTGGCTTAGAAATCCCCCTTGACTTGGGGGACCATATGAAACGTTGGGATCAAACCCAGGTTAGTCCTGGGTCAACCGCGCACAAAGCAAACACCGTACAACTGTGCTATCACTCCAGGCCCTGGAGGATTACTTTTGACTCATTTATCAGCAAACAAAATTAAAACTGAACATAATGTCAGGAGCAGTAAAGATCATCCCATCATTTGGTTTTAATGCTGCCAGTTCTCAGAGGAGGGATGTATGGTCTCAAAAAGTCAAATTCCTCCCTCATGGATGCAAATAATCCAGGCAAAGATAGAAAACCTGATTCCACAAGTCCTAGACCAGTTTTTTTCCCCCTCTCACCAGCCCTGAGGAGAATCTCAGTACATGCACCCTCCACACTCACAAGCACAGACTGAAGGGAAGAGGCTTCAGCCTTAGCCTCTCAAATTCAAATGATGGCTCCTCTAGCCTTAACCCCAAGACCCAGGAGATTCAACCTTCCTGCACCCCATCTCATCCACATTAGGATAAATAACAAAACACCTTGCTCACAACTTAGAACATCATAAGCTTTCTCTTGTGATGTCTGTGTAAGTTAATTCAATAAATGCCAAAAGGTAGAAAAGAAGAACAAACTGAAAATATTTGCTGGATGTCGTTTCCATCATTTGACATATTACCTTATTCAATTCTTTTTTTTTTGGGGGGGGGGGGTTTGGGCCACACCCGGCGACGCTCAGGGGTTCCTCCTGGCTGTCTGCTCAGAAACAGCTCCTGGCAGGCACGGGGGACCATATGGGACACCGGGATTCGAACCAACCACCTTTGGTCCTGGATCGGCTGCTTGCAAGGCAAACGCCGCTGTGCTATCTCTCCGGGCCCACCTTATTCAATTCTTAACCACCCTACAAGTGAGGTATTTTTTTTTCCCCACTTTAGAGTAAAGAAAATTAGAATGCAGGTGAGGAGAAGAAATTATAAAAGTCCTTGCCAAGCTTATAGAGGTTATTAAGAGGCAATATCAGGGGCTGGAACAATAGCACAGAGGGTAGGGTGATTGCTTTGCATGCGGCCTACTGGAGTTCGATCCTCAGCATCCCATATGGTCCTCCAAGCACTGCCAGAAATGGCCACAGAGCACTGAGCCAAGAGTAACCCTGAATATTACCAGGTGTAACATTATAAAAAAAAAAAAGAGAGAAAGAGAGAGAGAAAGGCAGCTTCAAGCCTAGTTCCCCTGACCCCAAATCCCATATTCTCCAACCACCATCACAGGCCAGGTAACGTGGGTCTCTTGGCTCCATATCATATTTTCTGATGCTTTTGTGAGCCAAAGTTTCAGAGCATTATAACAGTATGAGTTGCTTTATTAGGTTCCAACTTGGACAGGAGAGCCAATTCCTAGCAAATGCATATGATGATACCAGAATTCTATTTCCCCAGGGAAACTGCTAGCAAAACCAGTGGCAGGGAATGAAAGGAACATGTTAGCAGCTGCCCACGGAATAGCAGAATCTTCCCCTGGAGTGAATAAAACGTCTGCCCAGCAATCATATTTTTGGCTCTAGGCACCACTCATTTTTCCTAAAGAGGCATTAAAGCCACAGCATTAAAGCCACAATTTTGCCTGAGCTTCACTCAGACAAAACATTGGAGAAAGGGGCAGAGCAACCAAGGAGTTCCCATAAGCAGAACTCACAGCGAATATCAGAAACTGCTCCCTATTGCTTTAATGGTTGTTGGCTTACAGGGAATGTAATGGGCCACAAGGAATGTGCTAGCCAAAGTCTTTGCTTTGCTGGCTGGTCTGCTATAAAGGCAACTCCAGAAAACACTGGGAAATGTGATTATTTCAAAAGTGAATAAAAATGCATTTTCTGGGCCAGGAGACAGAAGATAGCTCAGACATCAGAAGCATGGGTTTAACATGTGCAAAGTCCTGGGTTCAACTTTCAGCACCTCATGACTTCTGAGCACTCCCAGGTATGACCCTGTTGGCCCCAAGGACTACTGGCAACTGGCCCTTTGTCTCCCTTCAAAAACCTCCCTTCCTCCTCCCACCAAAGGAAGAGGAATAAAAATACAAGCTCAGGGGCCAGAGAGATAGCACAGTGGTAAGGCGTTTGTTCGTCTTGCAAGCAGCCAACCCAGGACCTATGTTGGTTTGAATCCCGGCATCCCATATGGTCCCCCGTGCCTACCAGGAGCGATTTCTGAGCACAGAGCCAAGAGTAACCCCTGTGAGCTTCTGAGTGTTACCCAAAAAACAAAAACAAAAATACAAGCCTCAAAACATGGCACTATGTCTCCAGCAAGACTCTGACAGTTCTGAAAATGGGGCTCCAAATTGTGTGGCACTGCCCCTTCTCCCTCATATACAGTCCCAAAACAGAGAATATCTCTCACCTCCTCCTCCTGAATCTGCTGGGCTCAGAACCAAAAGAACACAACAGAAATCTGTCAGGAATTTCTGAGGCATAAGTATCCCACCAACCCTCTTGGACACCCACTATGAGTGACATCAGGCCCCAGAGGAAGCTTGTGTGCCTGAAATCACCATGATGGCAAATCTCTAGTCTGGTTGGTATCTCACTCAGGCAGAGCCATCAGCCAGAAATCAGTAACCATGGCCCTCTTCTGATGACCAATCCAGCCAAGTCTTCAGATGCCACAGTTCCTACCAATACCTAATATTACAACCACATGAAACCCAGCAGTGACCTACTCAACTGTCCAGATGTAATTGTTCAGCTGAGGACTCTCCATATTCCTGACCCACAAACTGTGGCCAAAATTAAGTAGTTATATGAAGATATATAATCTGGGTTGAATTGCTAGGTAGGACTAGTCACCAGACCAGTAAAGCCATACAATGCCACCCAATCACCACCAATATTTTGCCTCTTCAAACAAAGCCTAAACTTGAGAATTGCAAAATAGCTAAAGATTCACTTTTGCTTTCTGATTAAAGAACAACCAAATCCCATACATCATACTTTGGTTGAGTTGATGCCCTCCAAAAAAAAAAGAGTTTGTACTGAGTGAACTTTACTATGGTTCTAATTCCTCTCAATATCTTCCTGATGCAATATCTTCCTATCAAAGCAAGCATGGCTATTTCTCAGCTAATCCAGTCAAACATAGCAGAGGAAAACTGGGCAAGAATAAAACAAAAACGTTTTGTTGTTGTTGCCATCTTCCTCTGCGGAAATGCATGCAGCTGATGCTCTGAACTCTTAAGAGCTACTTTGCAAATGAGCATGAGTCCCCTAGTTAAAGGTGCTGCATAGAATTGAGTGTCTTTCCTATTAAAAAGCATCTATGTGTTTATTTGCCTAAACATCTCACTGCTTGTGCCACAGGCAGAATAAGTAACTCTCCAAGAGGAAGGTTGGGCAAAGATAGCTGGGATGTCTGCCAAAGGATGAGGTTCAATAGATGTTTAATTCATCCAGCCAAAACACACAGCCACGCCACCACTATGTTAAATGTCCCAATACTAAATGCTCAGAATCAAACACAACAGCTCAATAGTATTAAAAGGCTGCAGTCCACAGGGACCTACTGCAGTTTATTACTTCCTTGAGGATCTGAAGATTCGGTCACCCACTGAGAGAGCAATAAATCCATCTACCACCCACGCCTGTCTTCTTTTGAAGAGGGGGATACCCAGGGACATCTCACAGTCAGAGAGTGGATATCTTGGGCCAACCTGAGGATGAAGTCATGTCAGTGTAGATGTATCAGATTATACTACAATAGCAAGCACCCACCCTGTTAGATGGACAGTGGGTAAGGAGCCTGTAAGGTTTCTATATTATCTGACTCATTGCTTTTTCTATGGAAAAAAGAAGACAGCTCTGAATTTACAGCATCAAAATTCATTTCCATATTGAACAGCTATTTCTAGGTGCTAACCCATGAACTTCTTCTCATAAGGTGGCTGAATGATATTTCTTTTTTTTTTTTCAGGGGAGAGCACAAACACAGTCCCCCACTACCACAAATTATGCAGTCGAGTTTCCCACATTTGGGGAAATCGAAGGGGTCAGCACATCCAGAGTGCAATGGATATGCCTTGCCCTGGGGAAACCACCTTTGTGATCATGGTATCTCCCCTGCTATGTAAGTATGCTGAATGATATTTCTCTATTATTTATATATAATTATTTTTATATGTAATATTTTACTATTACAGAGAGAAAGAGCCTCCATGTGACTGCTAGTCTTCATCCATTTAGAAATGATGTTAGGGTCAGAAAAAATAAAAGAAAGAAAGAAATGATGTTAGTGCTCAAAACTTACTACTACAAAAAAGAAACTTACTACTACAGTAGCTAAACTTGATATCTAAATATTAGTCTTAGTATTTGGAATGTTAATACTGGGCAATTATCAGTGAGTGGTTTTTTTTTTAAGAATTTTCTAAATGAAGATTTTTTGTGGCTGTAGATAATACTAAGATTCCTTCATGGCTTTTTTTTTTCTTTCCATGAATGACCACATTGAGCAACCTACAATCAAGCAATTCACCAAGCAAACCCACCCATGTTGGGTTGCACCTACAACAAGGCTGGGACTGCCGAACTCAACATCCCTACTGCCACCCCGTTCCCCGACAGCCTTCATCATAGTTCCTAAAATTCTTTTTTTTTTAATTCATTTATTCAACTCAGAAACTTCATCTTGTAACAGTGCTTCATTCTCCTACCCATTCATTGCCAGCCTGTGACAAAGATCAAATACGGGCATTGTGAATGATTCTGAAAACACCAGGAAATGAAAACAAAGTCACCAGCATTCTTCATGAGGGATAACCAGTAGTAACATCCAAAGGCACTTTGTTCTAAAATGATGTTTCTCAAACTACATAAAAATGCACCACTTTTGGGCCCGGAGAGATAGCACAGCGGTGTTTGCCTTGCAAGCAGCCGATCCAGGACCAAAGGTGGTTGGTTCGAATCCCGGTGTCCCATATGGTCCCCCGTGCCTGCCAGGAGCTATTTCTGAGCAGACAGCCAGGAGTAACCCCTGAGCACTGCCGGGTGTGACCCAAAAACCAAAAAAAAAAAAAAATGCACCACTTTTGGCTTCTTTTTTGGGGGGGGGAGGGGGGTATCACACTTGCAGTGCTCAGGTGTTACTTTTGGCTCTGCACTCAAAAATCGTTCCTGGCAGGTACGGGGGACCATATGGGATGCCGGGATTTGAACCACCATCCATGTTAGATCGACTGCGTGCAAGCAAAAACCCTACCACTGTGCTATATCTCCGGCCCAGAAAAATGCATTTCTTTTTCTCCCACCAGCCTACCTTGAGCCAACACTAGTCCTCCTCTTCCTCCTCCTCCTCCTCCTCCTCCTCCTCATCATCATCATCATCATCATCATCATCATCATCATCATCATCAAAAAAAGCTTGAAACATGAAGTGCCACTTGGATGTCACAGCCAAAGTCACGTTGCTTTTTAAAAGTGTTTTTTACAGTCTTACTCTCTCTGTATTTGTTTCACCTTTGGTAACAAAGACATTCATAAAAGAAAGAAGACATACCCTACAACTAACACACCGTTCTCAGACTTGTCTCACTCCTGTGCACAAATCATATATATTGTGTGTATGGGCACACATGGGCTTTATAGTTTCATCACCTAATTTTTTCCCCACAAAATATTTCAGGGTCCTGAGTCCACAGCCATGAAGGCCCTCTGAAAATGTGAGCATCTCTAAATAGGGTGGGACCTTCCATCTCAGTAAGTAAAGTCTTCAGCAAAACAGGAAGTCTGGGGAGAGGCAGGATGATGCAGGCATAGCCTCAACCATGTTGCAACTGTCCCCAGGATGAGCCCTGCCTAAGAACAACCTGGGGGTGACTGTAATTCCAGGACAGGCTCCTGAGAACCTTCATGTTAAAGGCACATGAAGATGAGAGGCCCAGCACCCCTCCTTTTGGGGGCTGAATCTACTGGGGAGCTAGACCAGCATACAAGCTCAATAATGACCCAGAAAGATGGGGAGACAGGGAGGACCCAGCATAGACTCTGAGCAGGCTCTCTTCTCCCCTGTATTGTGATTCATCTGGTGAATAGTGACTACTCAACATACTCTAAAACCCATCCCACTCCTGCTGAGAGCTCTCCTGCACAGAGTCCTTGAACCCTGAGCTCTTTTGGCATCGAAAAATGGGGGTGAGGATACCTATTACATACGGTTGTTTGGTGCACCAAAGACAAGGCACAAAAGCAGGAAGGAACATTCCAGAGTAGACCTGAGACTTTCCTGTTAGTTCCCTCTGCACTGTGGCCACCACCTCTCTGTTTTTTAGGAGCAGACAGTACCCTGTCCTGGAGAAAAGGGAACTGAAGACTGAGGATACACACTTTGGGTTGTCCAAGGCCACCACCCAATAGGTTGCTATGTGTCCATTCAAACACAGTCTCGTGGCTAAATGACTTTTTTGACCACAAAGGACCTCATATTCTATGGAGGTGGTTCCCACAAATCATACCCTAGTCTATATTGCACAATGCAGCTAAATGATCTGGCTTTGAATACATAAATTTCATGACATTTGCAGTGACAAAATCATCTAATGAAGCAATTTTCAGAACACAGCCTTGTACTAGAGACCCGTGACTATAGTTCTTCAGAATCTATTACATGCCAGGAGTCTAACAAAATGAAGTTCAGCACAAGGAAACAGATTTCAACATTCAAAGTGATCCCTAGGTCCATGCTGCAATATCCCTAAACAGTACCAGTGACTTCTTGCATCCTCTCCTCTGGCCTCCTTCCATCCCTCCTCTCTCCTCTCCTCTCTCCTTCTTCCTAATTTTTTCTCCCCAACCTTTCTTTCTCATACCATGGCAAGGCCTGGGGATAGAGATCAGAGCTACAACCTGTGCCCAGAAGACAGCTTCTTAGTACCTTTTCCTTACCAGCATCCCCAAATTTAATGAAGGAGGCCTCTCTTTTGCTCAGTGCTGTAGCTCTCAAAGCACACCCACAAAAAATATCTTCTGTCCTCCAGGCCACTGGGAGTATAGGCCAGAATCCCAACCCCAAATCACAGACAAGGAAAACCAGGATCCAATGGGTTGACATCCTCTCAAAGTTACCAGACCTCAGACATGTTTTCATTCCCCTTCACTATCTTTTGTGTTGCAATGACCAAGGATCACACGCACTTGGTTATGCGGCTCATTGGGGGTCAAACTATCAAATTGTAGTTCTTGTGCACATTTAAGGTTACAGGACACACTAGGGCTCACATACCTGGCCATGGTGCTGGTTGTATTTCAACCCCCTACCTGTGATGTTCACATAGGCTTGGGAATGAAATCCTGTTTTCATGCCTGGTACATAGAGGGCAATTCTAAGGGTCACAAACTCACATCCTTGTGCTTGCAAACAAAGTGCTTGACCACTGAACTTCACATAGGTTCTCATCTGTGTCCCCAAGTCTTCCCTTCCCCACCCCTCTTCAGGGTTTGAAATTTGATGCTATTTATTCTAGTTTATGACCATAGAGTAATATAATTTCAAAGCAAATTAATTTAGAAAATGTAGGAAATGGGGGACGAAGAGGTGGCGCTAGAGGTAAGGTAAGCCTTGCAAGCGCTAGCCAAGAAAGGACCGCAGTTCAATCCCCCGGTGTCCCATATGGTCCCCCCTAGTCAGGGGCAATTTCTGAGCACTTAGCCAGGAGTAACCCCTGAGCATCAAACGGGTGAGGCCCAAAAATAAAAACCAAAAAGATAAAAAATGTAGGAAATGTGGAAACAATAGTTATTGTTCATCTCTCATTAGGTCTAACAATTAATTGCTGGGTCATCTTTTCCAGATATTTATTTTAATACATAATAATACATAAATACATAAATAATACATAAAACCTATTTTTCATAGCATCCATACATGCTCCTTGGAACCTGCCTCTACCAGGGGTCCTCAAACTTTTTAAACAGGGGGCCAGTTCACTGTCCTTCAGACTGTTGGAGGGCCAGATTATAGTAAAAACAAAAATCATGAACAAATTTCTATGCACACTGCATATATCTTATTTAGAAGTGAAGAAACAAAATGGGAATAAATACAATATGTGGCCCGCGGGCCATAGTTTGAGGGCCATTGCTCTATACATTTATGTCTTCTTTATGTGAGCAGTAAATTATCATCATTCTTTGTTTTGTTTTGGGACCACACCCAGCAATGCTCAAGGGTTACTTCTGGCTCTACACTCAAGATTTACTCCTCTGGTGATCAGGGTACCATATGAATGCCAAGAGATCATACAAGGCAAGACCTCTACCTCCATTCTACTACCACTCCAGCCCCAAACTGTAATCACCTTAAAACCTAAATTCTCTTGGCATTTGCCTAAGCATTGTATTCATTCATTGGCCCCATCCCTTATTGATAGTGGATAGTTAGAGCAACATTTTTAGCCACACTGAGATAAATAATATTTAACCTGCATCCTTACCCAATTATTTCCTTAGAAAAAAATTTTTTTTGGTTTTGGTTATTTGGACCATACCCCTGGTGATGCTTAGGGCTTATTCCTGGCTCTTTGCTCATGCTTCCAGTGCCAGAAATCAAACCCAGATTGACTGCATGCAAAGTAAATACCTTAATTCCTATACTATCTCTCTGACCCTCCTTAGAATAAACATTGCAAATGTAATTACTAGTCAAAAAGTTATTGTCCTCTGGAATGCCAGCTATGTGTATGTGCGCTCGTGTGTGTGTGTGTGTGTGTGTGTGTGTGTGTGTGTGTGTGTGTGTGTGTGTGTGTGTGTGTGTGGTGGAGACTTCTGAAACAGAAAGCTGGAAGTTCAACCACTCTGGTAGTCAATCTCCAGGTCAAAGCCATGAGGGCACCAAGAGCTCCAACTCAGATTCCCAAAATCACTGAGACTTCAAGTGTCACAGCTAGATCAACACTGCTCCCCAACACTGTTCCAGTTGCAGATGACATCTGTGAGGTTGGCTCGTCTCCATTTCTAGGCTCTTAACTGCCCCTTCCAAGTGACTTGCCCCCTATACCATAACTTACATTCTGACTCCCCAAAAACTTTTGCCTGTCTCCCAGACTCCTTGACTGCAGGCCCCTAATCTAGGCCACATCAGCAGGGCAGGGACTAAATTTGAGCTTCTGCTGAGTAGTCACACAAAAGGGTTCAGCTTAAGGGTCATAAACTTCTCCAGGTCTACTTGAGCCAGATTGTACCTGGGGTCATAGAGATTAGGGAAAGAACCTGAAGTAAGAGCCAGCTTCAAGAAACAAGTCTTTCTGGCTTCCTCTACTCCGTGGGGCACTTCAAGCATTCTAAAAACACTTCCTTTAAAACATAGCCAACAGGCCAGAGAGATGGCACAGGGCTCAGGCAATTGTCTTGCATACAGATGACTCTGGTTCAAGACTCAGCACTAAATATGACCTCCTATGCACTATCAGGAGTTATGCCTGAGCATAGATCCAGGAATAAGTCCCAAGCACTGCCCGATGTGGCCCAAAAAGAAATAACAATAAAACCCACAATGTCTGACCTAGGACAAACCGCAATTCAATCCCCCGGCATCCCATATGGTCCCCCAAAGCCAGGAGCAATTTCTGAGTGCAGAGCCAGGAGTAGCCCCTGAGCATTACTAAGTGTAACCCAAAAATCCAAATAAATAAATAAAACCCACAGTGTAAACATACTCATAACACACTCACAATAATCTTAAAGAAAAAAATGTGCTCTGTCCTCTCAGAAAATAAACTTGAGGTATAAGCAGGTAGCGTGCTTGCTTTTTACACAGCTGACTCAGATTCTATATCCAGCTACCTACATGGTATCCCAAATACCACTAGAAGTAATTCCTAAGTTCAGAGTCAGGAGTAACTTCTGATCACCAATGGGTGTGCCCCCCCCCCAAAGAAACAAACAAAAAGTTTTCTCTCCCTAATTTGGGCTACTCATTGATTAGTTTTACCCCACACCCAAGTTTCATGGCTCAACAATTTCTTTTCCCCCAAAGGGAAAATGTTCTCTGGTTTCTGGCAGGAAAAGAATTAGGCAGACTGGGGAGTAGGGGGAGGCTCATTGGCTCATCGCAAGCATAAGGAACACAGATGTCCAGAGTCAAGTACTTTTTCAGTGCAAATTGCCCCACAAGTCAACTCAAGACACCCTTTATGCCCAAGCAGAGAGGCAAAAGGCAGGAATATTCACAATGAACTGCTTTTTCCCCACATGGGAAAAGGGCAAGAGAAAAAGTCAAAGCAGCTGAAAAGTTTGAAGCCAAAGAAAGCTATGTAATACTGTCATTTCTTTTTCTTTCTTTCTTTTTTTTTTTTTTTTTTTTTTTTTGGTTTTTCGGGCCACAACCATTTGATGCTCAGGGGTTACTCCTGGCTAAGAGCTCAGAAATTGCCCCTGGCTTGGGGGACCATATGGGACGCCGGGGGATTGAACCGCAGTTCTTCCTTGGCTAGCGCTTACCTCTAGCACCACCTTACTGGCCCCAGCCCTGTCATTTCTGTCCTTCCTCTTCCCTTTGACCGTTCCATGTCCTACATGAGCCAGACTTGGAGCATGCCAGGAAATGATGACAATAGCAAGGTAACATAAATAAAATAACTGGCACAGAACATTGTAAACCTTGATTGCAATGATATGCAGAAAGTCTGTGCTATGTCTCATTTTAATCAAACTTAACAAAAGTTGGCTGGAGCCAACACCATGCAGATGAAAAGTGCATCTACCATTCATGTGTGGCCCCTTGACTGGCTAAGCTGTTCACTCTGGATGACTGGGTAAGGGGTGTTCCTAAGCAGTGCTCAGGAGTTCAGGGGACAACTGGCAATAGTCAACAAGTGATCTAAGGTGCTAAGGACAGTGGGGCTCCTACCCTTTATGCTGGGGGGTGGGGGGGAGAGAAAAGGAATGAGGTGCCAAGATTAGAACTCAGGTACCAGTTAAACTATCTTCCCACCCCACTCTATTTACACTGCTTGTTGCATTTCCTCCCTCTCTTTAATAAAAATGTTGGTGGGGGGGCAGAGAGTTTTCCTATCTACTCTTCACCATTCTGCCTCTAGCTCCTAAAACTGTCCTCTTGGTACACAATAGGTGATCCAAAATGTACCAGCAGTGATTAAAGTTGAGTGTGGGACAATTTGCTTGCTTGATTGTCTCCCTCCTCCTCCTCAAAAAGCCCCAAAAGGACATCACTATTGAGTCAACATGGAGCCATATGGGTGCAAAATGGAGAGCTACCACAAAGGCCAGGAATGCACACACACATATGAAGTACATGCATCATCCACCTTCTGGGGAACAAGGCCACTTTCACTCCACAGAAATTCCCTCTAGAGAACAGGTCTCCTAAGTTCTCTTAGGGTCAGTGTTTTGCACTTTGCATGTTGTTGTGTTTAACTGAATTTCTTGTTTGAAATAGGCCCCTACTCTCAATAGATACCAAAACAAATTGTTTTTAATAGGAAAACAAAATGGCTTTCAGTGTCGTGATCTGTCTGGAGCCTCTTGATATCACCTGCCTAATAGAGAAACTCATGCGGGTCCTCATTTGATCAGACATCCCAGAGCCCAATACAAAATTAACAGCATCTTATTAAAGGTGTTTAAAGGTATTAAAGGTATTAAGGTGGGCCCAGAGAGATAGTACAGCGGTGTTTGCCTTGCAAGCAGCCGATCCAGGACCTAAGGTGGTTGGTTCAAATCCCGGTGTCCCATATGATCCCCCGTGCCTCCAGGAGCTATTTCTGAGCAGACAGCCAGAAGTAACCTCTGAGCAACGCCGGGTGTGGCCCAAAATCAAAAAAAAAAAAAAAAAAAAAAAAAAGGTATTAAGGTGTATGTGAACAGAAATGCCTAAAACACGGCTCTGGATGAATGCACTGCCAAAGAGAGGAGAACCAAAAGCTAACAGGAAGCAGATAGAGTTAGCAGGAACTAGAAACAGGATTTGGGCCCCATAATTTTTTTCAGAAAGCAATGCTGCTGCAGAGAAAACAACAACCTCAAATACTACCACTACTGACCAGAGACTGAAATGGCTGCTTCCTGTCCCATAACCCCTAACCACCCCACTACCCATATGCTGCTGTCTCCCTTTGCAGGCTTCTGCTCAGGTTCCATCTGAGACTTCTCTCCCAAGACAGTCAAGTGACTCTTCAGTTCCTGTCCACACATGGGGCTTATGGCAGTAGGTACAGCTGCTCCAATCTATAGTTATCTTCTCCCTCTGTTCCAACATGAACTCCCTGAAGATGAAGTCCTTAGTCAGCCTCTGAACTTATCTTTGAGATTGCCAACAGAAGTCTCAGACACAAGTTTATGATGCCAGAGTTGACTGAAGGCCACAACACATGGGACACACACACATATACACACATGCACGCACGCGCGCGCGCGCACACACACACACACACACACACACACACAACCCTCTGAATCTCCTGCAGTGTGACAAGCACCCAGAGCTGCACCCTTCTTGGCCTGTCTGGTAAGAGAACCCATGAGATTTCAAGCTATTCCCAAGAATTAAATATACTTTAGGTATAAAATAGGAATAAAAGACTTAATACAAAAATGTATGTAAATTATTGCATGTGTTTGCATTTTTAACATAGAGTCTATGTTGAAATGATACTGTTTTGGATATCTGGATTTGGATACTACATATTAAAACTAATCCAAACTATTTTCTTTTCACATTTTACCATGGCTAGCAAGAAGGTTTCAATGATTTGTGTAGTTCCAACTAGAATTCTACAAGCCCACCATGATTAGAGATTCATTGAAAGGTTAATCTGAAATATAAGCCAGTTCTGACCACCTCTCTTCAATGCTGCCAAGCACAGTTCAGAACAAGGAAATACCTGTCTAGTGGTTTTCTGTGACATACAAATTCCCAAGTCTAGGCTGAGAGAAATTTGGAAATTAGGATTAAAAAAAGTTGAACATCTGCACTTTGACCTCTGTGAGGAATGAGACATGGGGCCCTCTTGTCATTACGTAAAACCTAGAGAATATAATATTTATTCGACTGGTCCTTTTTTTTTTTCCTTTGGTTTTTTGAGTCATACCCATTTGATGCTCAGGGGTTACTTACTCCTGGCTAAGTGTTCAGAAATTGCCCCTGGCTTGGGGGTACCATATGGGACGCCAGGGGATCGAACCTCGGTCCTTCCTTGGCTGGCGCTTGCAAAGCAGACACCTTACCTCTAGCGCCACCTCGCCGGCCCCTCAATTGGTCCTTTCTAAACCCTAAGATGCCAAGTCTCTTACCCATGGTATCATGGTAGAATTGTTTTACAAAAATTAAACTGTTCTCTTCTCCATTTATGGCTGTTGAGTTCTTAAAGTATGGCTAGTGTAGCTGAAAAACTGGATTTTTCGTCCTTTTTTTAATTTTTAATCTTTTTAAATTTTATGGTGCTTTCTCATCTTGGGGATTACGAGCATTTCAACTTAAGATTCTTGTTTTGTTTTGTTTGGTTTGGTTTTTGGGCCACACCCAGCGATGTTCAGGGGTTATTCCTGGCTGTCTGCTCAGAAATAGCTCCTGGCAGGCACGGGGGACCATATGGGACACCAGGATTCGAACCAACCACCTTTGGTCCTGGATCAGCTGCTTGCCAGGCAAACACCGCTGTGCTATCTCTCCGGGCCCTCAACTTAAGATTCTTAACATTCTTGCTTTCAGGACCAGAGAGATAGTAGGGCATTTGCCTTCCATGCATCAACCCTGGATGGACCTCGGTTTGATTCCTGGCATCCCATATGGTCCCCCAGCCTGCCAGGATTATCCCCTGAGCACCGCCGGGTGTGATCCAAAAACAAAAACAAAAAACAGACCAAAAAAAAAAAAAAATGATTCTTGGCTTTCTGTATCTCACCCTGGCACTGCCAGAGAAAAAAACAGTAATTTTTAGTTCCATAGCCATTATGCTACAGGCCACTATATTGGAAGCATAGATCTAGGCCATTGTAAGAGAATGACAGTAGTTAAAGCTTATAAAAGTAGCTTATAAATTAAAAATCCTATAGAAAAAGTAGTGTTTTGCCCTTGGGGCTTAATATAAAAAAAAAAAACACCTTGTAGAATTTTAAGTCACTTGGAGGAAAAAAAACAAAGTCAACTACCATTGGAATAAAGGACCAGGATAACCTTTGACATATAGCTCTTTGCAACAAGATTTTTAATTCTAGAGTCAATATTTTCCAGGCCTATCCATGCAGTCAGAAATCAAGGCTGTCTGTAGGGGCTGGCGATATAGCTCAGTTAGTGGAGCAATTACTTTGCCAGATGTGATGTCCTGAGTTCAATCACTGGTGAGAGAGAGACAGAGACAGAGAGACAGGGAAAGAGACAGAGACAGAAGAAGGAAGGAAGGAAGGAAGGAAGGAAGGAAGGAAGGAAGGAAGGAAGGAAGGAAGGAAGGAAGGAAGGAAGGAAGGAAGGAAGGAAGGAAGGAAGGAAGGAAGGAAGGAGCTGCTAGGGAATTCCTGGTAATTGTATTCCCAAAACAATTGTATCACCCAAACATTCATTCTTATGAAGCATGTATTTTCTGTCCCTTCAAGTTAATATTACATACTCTTTCTCCAGTAATAGGCCCTCCCAGCAGCCCTCAGCATTACTTCAACTCTCTACCAATGATTCACAGGCTCTCAGACATATTGACATATTTAGAGGAGGGAAGGTTCAAATTTGCTGATAGATGGTACAACCAGCCACTTTGAAAAAAGGCATGGAGACTAATCAGTAGCTGTGAAAATGCTAATCCGTTTACAGGCAGGTTGGAGGATGCTCATGAAATTCAAATCAAGTTCTAGTCTTCCAAGATTTTTCCCAGCAGGAAAGCCAGTCCTAGTCTAAACAGCTTTTAGTTACCATTAAAATAATTACATTCTACACTCCAACAGACAAAGAAATGAGCAGAGACTTGGAAATGGGGTGAATTTATAGGAGGACAGGCCAAAGAGGTATGAATTTGAGGAAATCCACAAGGTTTCCAAATGTAAATAGAAGAAACTGCTTGAAATCCAGAAGGGGTTTTGTGAGCTCTTTTATGAGTTTCTCTGTAAAGGCTTCGGCTCATTTCCCCCTCAGTCCTCACAGCTTTTCCAAAGCTATGTTCACTTTAGAACCCCAGTTTGTGCAATGTTTTACATTGCCCTTGGTCTTGGCCCCATGGAGCTTCCATGATGAAAAACATGTGAAATTGGATCCACATGTGTTCCTCCCAAAGGCTGGACCTCGGTGGTATATTCTATCTGGTCAAGACAGCCAGCCATTGCTCAACTCTGTGGAAACAATGCCAAACTATAATATAATAATTCATATAGTACTACCAAGGCAAGCTGCTAGGTACCAGAGGCCTGAAACCCATTCACCAAGAACAGAGACCCACGATCCGTACCTCAAGTTCAGTCTCCCGTCTGTTGATATCATCCGTGGACTGATTTAACTTCTCAAGTTCTCCCTAAGGAAGAAAAGAACAAGTGAGAAAATGGCATAAGGTCTTGGTCCTTTGTTTTCAGTGTGACTCAGCCCGTACCTGAAAAATTACTCAAGCACAAATGTCAGAAGAGACAGGTAGGTATTTATTCTCAAGGGAAATAAATAATTGGACCTTGGCTGGAGAAGAAAATCACAGTCAGCATTTTCTGAAATCCTTTTCCTAATGGAAGCCTCCTGAAAATCTTGCAAGGCTCTAGGAATTTTTCTTAGAATGTCAAATATTTACTCCAGGTATGTGCCTGCAGGTAAACCCACCAGATTTTTAAATGGCTTTGGAGGGTCAAATCAAAACAACCTTCTTTCTGCTTTAGGCAAGAACGTACCAGAAGAGACAAGAAAGAAATAAATAGGGCCAAGTCATGAGTAAAAATCCAGAAAAATTATTTAAATCAAGAGCAGACAGAATTCACACATTGACTTAGTGGTTAAATATTCTCTAAAAAGCTGAAATTATCAGTCAACTATTCCACTGGCAAGTTTGTTTTAAGAAAAAAGAAAGAAAGAAAGACAAGCTTTAATTCTGAGCGTTTAAAGAGAAAACACACAAACTGGCATTTTGTGAAGAAAAAAAAAGCTAACAACAAGAAGTTAACTCCTTTTACCCGGCAGACAAAAGATCTTGTTAACAGATTTCTGATTTCTGATCCAAGAATACAAACCGATGGTTTTAATTAATAGAATAATTCCTAATGCAAAGTTTTTTTTTTTTTCCTATCTGATCCTTACCTTGCTAATCTGACCCAAACAATTCATTCCAACTCCAGCAGCTCAGTTAAATGAGTTTTTAATTGATTCGTGTGCTGCAAACCGGATTGGCACCCCCAACATTTCATTCAGATCGTGCTTTAAAAGCAACATTATTTTTTTCCCCAAAATGACTTATGGAAAGGCTACAATAACAGGGGGTTCCGGGAAGGAGATCTGTTTTGTTTTTGGCTTGGAAAAAAATAAAAATAAAAAGGCAAGGAGGTTAAAACTATCAACTCGGGTGGGGAAATTGGTTTTTTAATTCCTTCCTTAGACATAAAGACAGATACACACACACACAGACAGACACACAGACAGACAGACAGACAGACAGACAGACAGACAGACAGACAGACACACACACACACAACACCCACCCACCCCCAAAAAATAGGCAGAAAAGCTTGGCCCTTAGCTTCTCCCCACCTGAGCTTAGCTCATCTGTGACTCCTGAGTTCCATTCCCCAAGACCCCATAAACAGAAACACTGGGTGTCTTAGGCCAAATCAAGGCCAAAGCAAGCAGGGAGCCCCCACTGCAGTGACAATGAACCCCTAGTTTTCTCAACCATAACGCGTTGAAGATGGACTCGGGCCATCAGAGGGGCATCTCTGCCAGGTGAGGGCTGCAGCCCACGCCGCGGGGATGGGCAACGCCCCCCTAAACCCAGCCTGGACACCCCAGGGGGATCCCCAAGCCTTCCTCCTCCACCCTCCCGGGTCTGGCCAGGAGTGGGGGGGGGGGGTCCATCCTAACTGCAAGTCTAGCTAGGGACCCCCAAACCCGCATGAGGAGCCCGGCCACTCCATTTCTCTTTGTTGCACATCCTCCTAGCAGCCGGGGCTGCCCCAGATTTTGCAGGGAGGATCTGGAGGTGGGGGGGGCTCCCCAACATTCAATCAGGCCGCGTCTACGCAGGCTCTTGCAGTTGCTGCAAACCGATTCGGGGGGTTGGAAAATGGATTATTCCAACCCTAACCTCCTAGCTCCTGGAGGCTGGAGATGGGGTGATGGGTGTAGACTTGGAGGAGAGTCCCCTTTACCTGGATGCGAGGGTCCACCTCCTCCTCTTCCTCCGCCTCCTCCACCACCAGTCCTGGCTTCATCCCCTCCTCCTCCTCTTCTTCCTCCTCTTCCTCCTCCTCGTCCTCCTCCAGGTCCCGGGCAGATGACAGCAGCAATCCCTCGGCCGGCTCCTCTTCCGAGCGACCCCACTTCGATGCCTTGTCCATGCGGAGCCGGTTGAACGGCTGCTGGGCTTTCGGTGGGGATCCGATGGGATCGGATAGGAGCGTGTGGCCGGCCCAGGCTGTGTGTGCAAGGAGAGAGGCTGGGCGAGGCCGCCCCCTTTCTGCCGAGGCCGTCAGCACAACCCACCCGCTCCGCCCCAAATCCAAAGGCAAATCCGCCCGCTCGCCCCGAGCAGGCCTGGCCTCCTCTCCAGCCCTGCCTGCCCCTTGGGCCGGCCCACACACGCACACACACACACAGGCCTCGAGGGGTGTCCACTGGAATTCGAATTCAGTATCTCCAATAAGAGTGAGCATTAACCCCCCCCATACACACAGCCCCCCAGTCTCTGCTGTCTGGAGAGTAGCTGTTACCCCCATATTTTCAACCCCTGGAAGGGCAGGAAAGTTGGGGAGCCTTTTTTTCTTTCTTTCAAGGAGAGTCAGTCCCCCAGAGTCTGCTGTCTGAAAAGTAGCTGTCGCCTTCATATTTTCAGGAAGGCAGGAAAGTTGGGGCGCCTTTTCTCTTTCTTCCTAGCCCCCCAGCGTTTACTGCCTGGAGAGCAGCAGTCACCCCATATTTTCAGGCCCTAGGAGAGCAGGATAGTTGGGGAGTCTTTTTTAAAAAAAACTATGTTTAATACACATTTGAGACTTTAAAAATGATGACCAATAAAATAACTCAAATGATCAAACAAACCCTTTTTCACCATTTAACATGTTGTCACTGGATTTATGTTACTATTTTTTTATTACTATCTTTACTTAAACACCTTGATTATAAATATGATTGTAGTTGGGTTTCAGTCATGTAAAGAACATCCCCCCACCCCCCTTCACCAGTGCAACATTCCCATCACCAAAGTCCCAAATCTCCCTCCTCCCCACCCCACACCGGCCTGTACTCTAGAAAGGCTTTCCACTTCCCTCATTCATTCACATTGTTAGGATAGTTCTCAATGTTATTTCTCTAACTGCACTCATCACTTTGTGGTAAGCTTGGGGAGTCTTTTCTTTCTCTTTCTTTTTCTTTCTTTCTTTCTTTTCTTTCTTTCTTTCTTTCTTTTCTCTTCTCTTTCTTCTTTCTTCCTTCCTTTCTTTCTTTCTTCTTCCTTTCCTTCCTTCTTTCTTTCTTTCTTCTTCTTCTTCCTTCTTCTTTTTCTTTTCTTTCTTTTTTCTTTCTTTTCTTTCTTTCTTTCTTCTTTTTCTTTTCTTTCTTTCTTTCTTTCTTTCTTTCTTTCTTTCTTTCTTTCTTTCTTTCTTTCTTTCTTTCTTTCTTTCTCTTTCTTTCTTTCTCTTTCTTTTTCTTTGTTTTGGGGTCACATCCAATGGTGCTCAGGGGTGATGGCTCTGCACTCAGAAATCGCTCCTGGCAGGCTCCTGGGACCATATGGGATGCTGGGATTCAAACTACCATCCATGCTGGGTCGGCAGCGTGCAAAGCAAAACACCCTACTATGCTATCTCTGGCCCCTTGGGAGTCTTTTTACTCCTGGAAGATGAAATCTTTCTTGAACCCTGAGTCACTTTCAAGACTCATTGTGTCTCCTCCTAGTGAGTATCCCCCCTGAGCTTGGGAATTGAGTCGGTTTGATTTCCCTAAGAAAGGGGGTTAAAACCTGCTCAGAGACACCCAAAGGTGCCAAAGGGAGCCAGGGGGGTGGCAGGGCCCTTCAAAAAGGGAGTTCTAGGCAGCCAGGTAAGTGCAGAGCGCTAGCAAGGAATTCCCCTCACTCCCCACACACCAGGCTTTCTCATTATGATGGGGTTGGGGTCCTACCTGGACAGCCAGGAAACTTGGAGAATCCACTGAGGGGTGCGGAATAGTGTGAGGTGGACATATCTTTTCAGGCAGGTGTCAGGCCGCACCCCAGTAAATGAACTTAGTAGATTTGGAGTTTCTTGTCTCCCAGTCCCAATAAGAAGCCAACTCAACATCACAAAGGGCACAGAAGGGTTGGTTACTGTGATGTCACTGGCCACTCAGGAGCAAGTCATGGATGTCTTCTACACAGAATCCCAGTCCTCAGGCTCTGTGAGAATAGAGGACCAACTTGCCTGAAAAAGGAGCTTACCCTGGACTAAGAGATACCCTAGAAATCTAGCCCGCTCTGTTGATCTTATAGGCCATTAGTCTGGAAAATGTCTTCCACCTAGTACCACATAGCACCACCATCTTTTCTCCTGGAGGTAACATACATAGTTTTCCTGTGTCTGTTCACATAGCTCTTTTGGGGGGGGGTCATTCTTGGCAGTGCTCAGGGGTTACTCCTGGCTCTAAGCTCATAAATCACTCCTGGCAGGCTCAGGGGACCAAATGGGATGCTGGGATTCGAACTAGGGTCTGTCCTGTGTTGGCTGCATGCAAGGCAAATACCTTACCTCAGTAGCATCACTCCGGTCCCCTCACATAGCTCTTTAAATAAAAAAGAAAAAGAAAAAAAAAAAAGCACTTAGCTGACCTGTGATCCTGCAGACCCCCAGCCAGAAGTGTTCCCTGAATACAGAGCCAGAAGTAAAAGTAAGCCCTGAACGATACTGGGTATGGCCCTAAAACCACACACACACACACACACACACACACACACACACACACACACATCAATCAGAGAGCAGTGACTGGAGAGACTGGTAAGGCACTTGCCTTTCATGCAGTAGATATGGATTCAATCCCTGACACTAGATATGATCCCCTACCAGGAGTGATCCCTGAGCACCATTGGTGTGGCCAAAATAAACAAACAAAGTAAGAGACAAAATTTTAAAAAAGCAAAATAAGAAATAAGTTTATATATATATACATATATATATATATCTTGTTTTACACACATACATATGAAGAGAACAGTTGCAAGTCTTAGGAAACTATTCTGTGGCTCCTTGCTAAAGGCACTGTTTTCTTTGATTTTCTAGTGGTAAAGGAAAGCAAGGACAAGGTAGCCATTAAGGGTCACTTGGAGATAGAAAAGCCACCCAACTTTCCCTAGTGGTTTAGACTGGAGCCTGTTGCTGAGCAGGTTCAACATCTGAGTAAATGGCAGAGGTTAGAAACAGCTATGCAAAGTCTTGACTCTAAATTTGCTGGCAAATTCATGCTCACTGTGCTAAATAGCAGCCTCCAAAGAACTCTACAAATGTCATTACAGAAAGGCAAACCCAACGGCCAATGAACTATCATCTCATACCAGCAAAAATGGAATATATGGGGGAAAAAACAAACAAAAACAGTGTTGGTAAGGATGTGGTAAAAATCTTCATTCACCATTAATGGGACTGTTGTATAGTTCAGCCTCTAGAAAATGCTTTAAAGACTTCTCAAAACATTATGATAAAACTTTTTCCTATAACCTTGTGATTCCACTCCTGAAACTCTGCCCCATGAACACATTACTTTCAAAAAGCACATGTGTTTACACCTGTGTTCATTGAACCATTATTCACATTAGCCAAGTTCTGGATCCAACCAAAGTGAACCATTTTTTGGTAGCCAAATAATTTATGACATATGCATAATGGAATACTATTGGGCTCTGAAAAAAAGATGGAGCTTCACAATTTGTTGTAACTTGGATGGAATTGATCGTGCATGTTAAGTAAATAGTAAAAAAAAAGAGAGATAAATAGCAAATTACCTTTCCCAAATACAGAGTGTAAAAATACCAAACAAGGAATTAAATTGTTGTAATAGAACAGACTATGAGACATAATCAATAGAACTATGGCAGGAGTGATCCATGGGATAAACTATTATCCACTACAAGGGATCTTTGAGTCTCTAGTGAGAAAGATTGGTATAGTTTCTGCAACTATAAAATAACAACTTCAATACTATTATAAACTTTGATACCATAATTTTTCAAAAATAAAATTAAAAAGACTCTGCTATTCTAACTTTGATCTAAGAGCAAAAGTGATTCAAAAAGATATGTGCAGGGGCCAGAGTGATAGCACAGCTGTAGGGCATTTGCCTTTCACTCGACCTAACTAGGATGGACCTGATTTAATCTCCAGTGTCCCATATTGTCCCCAAGCCAGGAGCGATCTCTGAGCTCCATAACCAGGAGAAACTTCTGAGCATCACCGGGTGTGACCCAAAAATAAAAAAATAAAAATAAATTAAAAAAAAGATATGTGCAACATAAAGAAATTGCTCTCAGGAGCCAAAGCAATACCACAGTTGGTAGGGTTTGTCTAGCATGCAGCTGACTGGGATTCGATTTCCAGCATTCCATAAGTCCCCTGGGACTTAATTACTTAATTACTCCCCTGGGAGTAATTTCTGAATGTAGAGCTAGAAGTAATGCCTGAGCACCTCTGGGTGTGATCCAAAAACAAAACAGCTTCCCAAAAAAAAAACTGATACCAGTTCAGACTATTTTTCTTATTTTCAGGAAAGACCCACACTAACTTGAGCATAAATCTCAGATGTTCTGAAGTGAAATTGAGAAAAAGAAACCAAAGCAGTATTCTGTATCTGTAGCTTCCATCTGCTATTGGTACACACATAATTACACACATGCTATATGCTGGCATATATACACCATGCATATCAGCTACTGGTGCTATAAAAATCACTGTGATGTCAGGGAAGCTACATATAAGGATGCATTGAAAATATTCTCAGAGTGACCCGGAGAGATAGCACAGCGGCGTTTGCCTTGCAAGCAGCCAATCCAGGACCAAAGGTGGTTGGTTCGAATCCCGGTGTCCCATATGGTCCCCGTGCCTTCCAGGAGCTATTTCTGAGCAGACAGCCAGGAGTAACCCCTGAGCACCGCCGAGTGTGGCCCAAAAACTAAAAAAAAAAAGAAAAGAAAAGAAAAGAAAATACTCTCAGAGGAAGAATCCATACTTAACGAAGACTGTTACTTCTGCAACAAAAAACCTGAAAAAGACCTAATATGATGAGAGGAAGGATCCAAAATAAAAACTTCATTTTTTGACAATTAATAGTTTACTCCTGGCTGTCTGCTCAGAAATAGCTCCTGGCAGGCACAGGGGACCATATGGGATGCCAGGATTCGAACCAACCACCTTGGGACCTGGGCTGGCTGCTTGCAAGACAAACACTGCTGTGCTATCTCTCCGGCCCCTATATTTATAATTTTAAAAGACAGCACCATATTCCATTTATTTCCTACTGGAATGTGACAATTTATCACAAATTTCATGACTTCAAACAACCTAACTAATTCTTATAGCTGGAATCTGACATCCAGGCCCATCAGCCTGGCTAGATTCTCTGCACAGTCTCAAATCAGGGCATGAGCAGTCTCCCTTCCTTTCCTGAAGCTCAGAGAACAATTCTCCAAGTTTGTTCAGTCAACTAGCTAAATTTCCTTCCCTATGGTTGAGTTTTCTATTGTACGGCCTGATCGTAAAGGGACAATCCTAACTACTGGTGGCTGCCTGCCTTACCTTACTTATCACTTGGTCACTTTCATCATCAAAGGCAGCAGCACAAAATCACACCCTTTGGTCTCTTCTTCAAAAAGGGCCCAGTCCCTTTAAATATGTCAGATCTCCCATTGGCCCGGAGGGTCAGTGTGTGAGATGGTGCATATCCTATGATGTTTAGGGACTACTCTCACCTCATTACTACAAGGATTATTCTGTGAATGCTCAGAGGACCATGTAGTGTCAGAGATCAAACTGGACTTCCCACATGAAAAAAACCTGAGTTTTTAGCCCTTTAAGCTATCTCCCTGCCCCCCCCCAGTCACTCATTTTGTCTTTTGTTTTGCGACCACATCTGCTAGTATTTGTGGAAGGAACTCAAGGCTCTTTGGTGAGATGAGGGAAGTCATTCCCTGCAATGTTTTGGGGGACCATGTGGTGCAAAAGATGAATGAACCACATGTTAAGACAAGCATCTTGTCTATACTGTCTCATGGGCCCCTTAGACTCCCATCCTTAAAGTCAATTCTGACCTTACATAACCTAGTTATGGAAGTGGTTATCCCATCCCAGTCACAGGTTTCCAAAGTTATGGAGGAGCATGTACAATGTACAGCATCTTATTCTGCTGATTGCACATCCTAAAAAGGCCAGTCATAGAAGCTGTTTGTAAACCAAGAAAATATTCAAAATCCATTGTAGCTAGGATCCTTGGTCTCTAGATAAAAGCCGGAGAGCCCTGATACTCTCTGAAAACTTCAGGTCTTCCCAGAAATAAAAGCCACTTTCATACAAATATTAGGACCATATTTGCCTTTTTTCACACTCATTCTCTTACAAGTGTGCACTAAAATTTTCCGGACGCCACATGACATGACACCACAACAGACTTCAAATGCGAGAACCAGTAAGTCACACATGAAAGAGATTTGCAAAATAAAAAAAAAAAAGGTAAAATAGTGTTCTTATTTTGCTTTAGAAGAGCTTTTCTGTTTTCATTTTGGAATCATTGGGTTTTCTTTCCTTAAAAATATGTTGCTGAGAACATGCCATCATTTTATTTTTAGATGAATTCATTTTTAGGTCAGGTTATTTTAAGTGGTTTTAAGTGCTCAACAATACCCACCTCAGTAGATATCACATGAAAAATCATGCTTTGAGATCTTAAATCACTTTTTCCCCTTTCCTCCTCTTGGTTGTTTTATTATCATCCTCATAGTTGCTATGTCTGGGGGCTGCAAACATTTAGTTGTGGGGACTGGAGATAACACACTTGTCACTCTGAGTTCTCAATGGCAGCACCATTGAAACTGTACTCATTCATATGGACTAGTAACAAGTAATATTTTTTGTTTTGTTTTGTTTTTGTTTGTTTTTTTGGTTTTTCGGGCCACACCCATTTGATGCTCAGGGGTTACTCCTGGCTAAGCACTCAGAAATTGCCCCTGGCTTGGGGGGGACCATATGGGATGCTGGGGGATCAAACCTAGGTCCTTCCTTGGCTAGTGCTTGCAAGGCAGACACCTCTAGTGCCATCTCGCTGGCCCCAACAGGTAATATTTTTTAACTTTTTTTGGGGGGGGCATTACACTTGGTGATACTCAGGGGTTACTCCTGACTCTGCATTCAAATATTGCTCCTGGCAGGCTCGAGGGACCATATGAAATGCCGGGAATTAAACCAGGATCTGTCCTGTGTTAGCTGTGTGCAAGGCAAATGCCTTACTGCTGTGCTATCTCTCCAGTATTATTATTATTATTATTATTATTATTATTGTTACTTTTGGTTTCTGGGTCACACCCGGCAGCGCTCAAGGGTTACTCCTGGCTCTACACTCAGAAATTGCTCCTGGCAGGCTTGGGGGACCATATGGGATGCAGGATTCAAACCACCAACCTTCTGTATGCAAGGCAAACGCCTTACCTCCATGCTATCTCTCCAGTCCCAAGGCCCCATTATTTTTTTAACTTTTTAAAGTGAAATTTATAAATGGAACATGCTCAGCAGCATTTAATAAGCATGAAATTGGGCCCGGAGAGATAGTACAGCGGCGTTTGCCTTGCAAGCAGCCAATCCAGGACCAAAGGTGGTTGGTTCGAATCCCGGTGTCCCATATGGTCCCCCGTGTCTGCCAGGAGCTATTTCTGAGCAGACAGCCAGGAGTGACCCCTGAGCACCGCCGGGTGTGACCCAAAAACAAACAAACAAACAAAAAGCATGAAATTAATGGGCATCTTCTACATGCCTGCTCTACATACTATTCTGGGTATAGGTTTCAGGGTTCTGAAAGCTAGGTTCAAAATTAGTCTCCTGACTCAGGTAAACACACCTCCAAATAAATGAGGCTCCAAATCAGAAGTCAGAATCATACAGTTAAAGCTCTTTTTGACAAATCAGTGTTATTTAAATTAAGATGCCCAGCAACATAATTTTTAAAAAATAAAAATGATTTAGAGTTGGAGACATGGTGTAAGGGATACGGTGCTTGCCTTATACAAGGCCCCAAGCATTGCCAGAAGAGATCCCTGAGCACAGAGTTATGTGTAAGTCCTGAATATTGTTAGTTTTAGCCTAAAGCCTTCTACAAAATTTTCTGCATCTGCTTGTTAACCTCTCCAACATAGAAATGAATAATTTATCTTAGGAATAACAAAAACTAAAAAAAGAACAAAAACTATATCACACTCCATCTGCTGGAAGTGACCTAACACACGGAGTGTCTCCTCTTAAACCAATTTGCTTAAGGCAGAGCCTTAGAACAGAGCTCATAGCTGGGAGCTCCCACTTGGATCAGAATAGACACCACAATTTGCCAGGTTGATGCAGACTATTTTGGGGGAGAGTAGGTCACATCCGGCAGCGCTCAGGGGTTATTCCTGGCTCTAGGCTCAGAAATCGCTCCTAGCAGACTCGGGGGACCATATGGGATGCCGGGATTCGAACCACCATCTTTCTGCATGCAAGGCAAACACTCTACCTCCATGCTATCTCTCCGGCAGGACTTGGGCCAGGTGGCAGGCAAACTCAATTCCTGGGCAAAGCTCTGGAGTGGTGATGAGTGGCCAATCTTTGAGAAAGGACACCCGTTCCCAGCCTTCTGTGGGCCAAACTCACTCAAACCAGCAGGCTGCACCCTCATCTTTCCTCAACACCCTGCAGCAAAGTGAGAAAGGGAAGACCATCAAATCTATCTTCTTCCTCCTCGACCTATGGGATCCCCTATGGGACCTCCAGGGAATCTTAGCAATTATTGAGAGGGAAGAAAGTTGCATTTTACGGTTTGGGGGTGGACATATGCTGGGCACATGACCCTAACACTTGACCCCTTGTCTGATCCCTAAAGAGAATTTTGCTTATTTATATTGATTGTGGAATAGTTCTTGAAGTTACATCCAGCCTAGTGTTCAGGTGTCTTCCCTGGAAGTGTTCTGCTGGGAACAAAATTCAAAGCTCCTGCAGGCAAAGCATGCACTCATCTCTAGAAGCTCTCTCTCCAGTCCTAAGAGAGAATTTTAAAGTAGATCTCCAGTCCTCTAACTACATTTTTCATGGTACCTGGTTCATTCTGGGAACTCCCGGAGACAGAATATCTGATTCTCTGGGAGGTTCAGAGCCTCCACATTGAAGAAGCAGCTATTTAGTTCTGAGATTCTATGACTTTTGCTTGTTGTCAAATTATTTTGCGGGGGGGGGGGAAGGTCACACCCAGCAGCGCTCAGGAGTTACTCCTGACTCTATACCAGGGATCTCAAACTCAACTTACCTGGGGGCCACAGGAGGCAAAGTCGGGGTGAGGTTGGGCCGCATAAGGGATTTTGCTTACCGAATATTCGCAATAAAATATCGCATTAAACATTTGCATACCCCGAAAGGAACTGCTCGGGGTATGCGAATGTTTAATGCGATTTTTTTTCTTACTAATGCAATTTTTATTGCGATTATTTGGTAAGCGAATAATCGCAAATACTGCGATATTTGAAGGCCGGCCGCGGGCCACAAAATGTTGTACGGAGGGCCTCAAATGGCCCACGGGCCGCGAGTTTGAGACCCCTGCTCTATACTAAGAAATTGCTCCTGGCAGGTTCGGGGAGACCATATGTAATGCCGGGATTCAAACCACTGTCCTTCTGTATGCAAGGCAAACGCCCTACCTCCATGCTATCTCTCTGGCCCCAGCCTATTATCAAATTACCTTGCCCTATGGCTGTTCTCCCATCATGAGACCTTTTAATTGTGTCCTAAATTATTTAAACTCAGCTTTCTTGATCTTGATAAATAACAGGTCAGAGTACTGAGACAACCAGGGAAAGAAACTTTGAATGTTTATCTATGGTTTTAGCCTTTAGTTCTTGAAAATGGTTCTGGAATCCTAGAGACACAAAAATGTCCTGTTGAAAAGAAGAAGTGCTCATACTACAGACCCAGACCAGTTATCTTAACATGCAACTCTAAATGGATTTTAGAGGGATAAGAGCATTTCTGTACCTCTGGAAAAGAAAATAATTGATTACAGTGGCCCAGCTTGACTTCACCAAAAACAAATCATGTCAGCCCTGCCCTCGCTTCCTTAGTCATTGTGCTTATTTGTCCAGTCAAGGAAGGAAATGAGCCACACAGGGGCTCTTCATTGTTCAAAGATAATCGGTACAGGAAAAGGTGCCTTAAATAAATCCACTTATCAAGGAAACCAACCTTTTATATTAAAAATGGAAAAAGGGCCTTAAGGAGACAGCCTGCAAAATAAAAATTTAAATTGCCAAATTTATTTGTTCTATTATTTTTTATTTTTTTAAACTTTATTTTTATTTTTTATTGATTGATTGGTTTCTGAGCCACACCCGGAGGCGCTTAGAAGTTACTCCTGTCTCTGGGCTCAGAAATCACTTCTGGCAGGCTCTGGGGACCATATGGAATGCTGGGAATCAAACTGGGTCCCTTCCAGGTCAGCTACATATGCAGGGCAAATGCCCCACCACTGTGCTATCTTTCAGAACCCACTATTCTTTTTTTTTTTTTTTCTTAATGAATAGGTTCACTGAGCATCTCTTTTGTAACTGCTTGTGTTAACGAAGACACAGCAATGAAGAAGTTAGATACAAACCCAGTTTTCACAGGGGTGGAGAGTAAGGGAGTAATAGTCTAAGGAAAAACCTGGGTAGGGGGATTAAAAATAAATGAAATAGATGCATTTGGTAATAATGATGGTGACAGTGAAGGAATAATCACAGAAACCAAGATTGCTTTTAAAGTGGTCCTCAAACTATGGCCCGTGGGCCACATATTGTATTTGTCCCCCCCCTTTTTTTTTCTTCATTTCAAAATAAGATATATGCAGAATGCATTGGAATTTGTTCATAGTTTTTGTTTTTACTATAGTCTGGCTCTCCAACAGTCTGAGAGACAGTGAATTTGCCCCCTGTTTACAAAGTTTGAGGACCACAGCAAGGGAAGATGAGGAAAGTATCTCCACAGATACTGGGGATCGAACTCAGGTCTGTCCTGGGTCAGCAAATGTGTCAGGCAATGCCCTACCACTGCTCTATTGCTCTTGCCCCAGCTAATGACCTTCTAATATTATCATGACACCAAGTTAACCACTCTAAACACATCATGTACTATGAGGAAGCATCAGGGAGAGCCAAGTGTTCTGGAGGAAAGAATGATTGAGACAGAAGAGATCTAAGGAGGGGCCAATAAGACTCCTAATCTGCATGGAGTGGACTGAGAGTGACAAAGACAGGTAGGCCTAAATTTAATGAGGTGAGACTTTCTTTTGAGAACAGTCATCATCCAAGATGATGGTGGCTGTACTATGGAGATGGGATGACCTCCACAGGATGGCAAGAGAGAAGGTGAGAATCCCAGGTGAAGGTGTCACAGGGTCCAGAGAAGGATGGGAGCATTTGAACCAAGTTCTAGTGGAGAAATAAGGTGGAGTGGATTCAGGGTGCTGTTTGAAGGGAGGCCTCACCAAACTTGTTTATTCATGGGATGTGTGATGGGTGAAGTCAGAGGCATCAAGAATGACTCAAAATTTTGTCTGGAGAAATGAGCAAAGCAGGAAATACCTGGGAAACAGGTTTGAAATCCCAAAGTGTGTTTTTGAAAACCTGCGACCGAGAGACTTTCAATGACCCATATGGTGATGTCCAGTAGACCTATCCTATCTATGCCCACCTATAGAAATGCATCAGTGAATGTGTCCCCCAAACAGAAAAATTAAAGAAGTGCAAGTCACTGCATATAGATATAAATGACTAATAGGAAAGAGGAAATTCTGAAGGGAAAGGAATTGGACAAAGCCCTAGGGTTGTCCTAATCCAACAGTATTAAAAGGTTGAATCTTAGAGCAGAGCAAGGAAGAGTACTACAATCCGTTCATTAATAGTATTGACAATAACAGTACAAAACTGTCAGCTAATAGGGTGGAGAGATAGTATAAGAATTAAGGCCTCTTTATATTTGGCTGATCACAGTTTGATCTTTGGTATCACCTGATCTCCTGATCACTGCTGGGACAAACTTCAAGCAAAAGGTAAGAAAAATTTGTATTAACAAGTGAGGCCTAAATCCAACCCCCAAATAAAACAACAACAGATAAGCAACTCTAGAATATATTTTTGTAGTGAAAACTCACTAAACAAAGCTCAGGCATGAGATTGGCAGCCCTTGTCTCATAGTCCTTGACTTTATAGTTCAAGTTAGCCTGGTGGCATAGCACTATTCAGTCCTATGCTGCTTGGGGTTTCCTAAAGCCACATTCAATAGAGCTTGGGGAGGAGGCATACTTGATCAGACTTCAGTCTTCAACATGCTAAGCATATTCTCTACTCATCAGAACTATATCCCCAGTCCCATGTATTTTTATGATAAAATATAGTAATATCAAATTCTTCAATTAAGATCTGAATTTTAGAAGATAATCATAAATCTCATCATTTGGGGGGCCAGAACAATAGTACAGTGAGTAAGGTGTTTGCCTTGCATGAGGCTGACTCAGGTTTGATCAACAGCAACACATATGGTGATCCTGAGAAGAGAGCTAGGAATAAGTTCCTGGCCACCACATGTACAGCCCAGAAAACAAACCCCAACAATCACAATCACATAATTCGAGGAAAATCTACTTTTTTTTTTTGACTTTTGGGTCACATTGGCAGCACTCAGGGGTTACTCCTGGCTCCATGCTTAGAATTTGCTCCTGGCCGGCTCAGGAGACCAAATGGGATGCCGGGATTCTAACCAATGATCTTCTGCATGAAAGGCAAACACCTTACCTCCATGCTATCTCTCTGGCCCCGAAAATCTATTTTTTTTTATAATATATATAATTTTTATTTTGATCATAGTGTCTTACATATTGTTGACAATAACATTTTAGGTACATATTTACATAAAATCAGGGGGGATTCCCATCACCAATTTGTCCTCCCTACACCTCCGTTTTTGTTCTACCTCCCATTTCCTCTTCCCTCACCCCCAGGGAGGCTAGAATATGTGGTCCCCTCTGTATCCAACCCACTACTTAGTAGTCTTGCCCCTGTTTGGTCTTAATGCCTCCCTTATCTCCCCCTCTAACTGTAGGCAGGACTAGCTAATTCAAGTTGCATAATTTTGCCTGAAAAAGAGAAGATAAATAAACTGGGGTAAGAGTCTAATACTCCAAAAATGGATGGAATCCTTCTAGAGGCTCTCATCATCGATTTGGGAGATGAAGGAGAAAAAGAAGTTGAAACACTCCACCAGTACCAAAAAAAGAGTCAATTATCCAGTGGGGACTCCATCTATATCGATAAGCACCTCAAAAAAAAAAAAAAACAGATGAAAAACAAAGCAAAACAAAACACAACAAACAACCAAAAACCAAACAAACAAACCAAAAACACGCATGGTCTTGAAATAAGAAACATGGCATAGCACATAACGAAAGAAGAGAAAAGAAGAGAAAAAAAAAATAAGTATAATTGGGGACCACGATTTCAGTAGTCACACCCAAACAGAGAAATCGACCAAAATAGATAGGTATATAAAAATAATAGTAACAATAATAAATGAAGGGAAAAATATATGTATATATGAAATAACCAAGGTTTTGTGGTTTTTGTATTTTTGTTTTTTCCCCTCCTGCCCTGGCACAGTAAATATTGGGGTCATTCGGAAAGGAATTCACTTGGCCTAAGAAATATGGGGTTTCTCCGTCCTTGGAGTATACTGTCATGGGATCAGCTCTAGACTTTGCTCAGGATCATTTATTCTCCCGGTGGTGTTTTTTTTTTTTGTGTGTGGAAGACTTCTGCTCTGTCCAGGGTGATACAATCAGAGCTCTGTGTGTAGAGGTCTCCGTATCTGCACAGTCCTGAGGTGGGACTTATGATGAAGTCAGTCTTTGTGGTTCTAGAGGTTCTGTTGCCTCAGTGTCGTTTTAATCCATCTTCTGTGGTTGGTGATCTTGGTCTTTGCACTGAACCTAGGATGGCACCTAGGATAGCATCTTTCTTTGTGCTTCCAGAAGCCCCATTCAGTTGCAGTTGTCTCTGTCAGACCTTTGGGACTAGGGATCATGATTATTGTGCAAGTCATAGTGCAAACCCTGAACTAGGGCTTTTATATTGGGCCCAAGGTGTATACTGTCTGGTCGTGGTTCTAGTAGCCAGTCATCTGTAAGTCATGATCTTGGCTTTTGGACCTACCAAATGGTGCCGCGTCTTCTGGTTTTGTCTTGTCGTTAGCTGGTAAGGTATGCTAATCTGCTCTCAGGACAAGTTGTTCGCATTTTCCTCATTGTCAGGATATCATGTTAGAGCTGGCCCTTGTTGTTGACCCCGCAGTATTAAGGCTGGCTCAGATGGAGTTTGTTTCCTGTAGCTGTTGTGAAGAGCTGTGCCGATTCTATGTCTGGGATCCAGATTTCAAGGCTGGATGAATGGTATCTAATCACCTGAGGTCTAAGCTGATTCCACATGACATATTTTCAAGGTAGGAGATATCCCTGTATTGTAAACAACTATGAGTTCCTATCTCTAGTAGATAAGAGCTCTTTTTGTTTTATATATATATATGTAAGATTTCCCCTTTATTTAGTGTGTCTTTGCAGGGGGAAATGGTGCTACATTATATTGTCGGTGTAGCTGGGGGTGGACAGAGGGTATAACAGACACAGGTCACATACCCAAAAATGATAAAAATAAAAATTAAAATTAAAAAAAAAGAAAGAAGAAATAAATAAAAATGTATGTGCTCGCAAATGTATATGTAGGACCAACATTTAAAAAAAAATAAATAAATTTAAGAAAAGAAGAAAAATGAGTTCGCGAAGGTTTTAAAGGGCCAAAGTGGTGCAAAAGACTACCTTACATTTGGGGGAGAGCAGGTAACGAGGTGGTGTATTACAGGTCCTATGCCTATGTTGGAAGTACAGTTTTTCCCATTGTCTTTTGGGTTTTTGTTGTAATGTGTGGGTTCTCAGGCATCTTCCTATCCCACCCCCTGACCTTCTTCAGGTTGGTAAAAATTTGCGGCAGGGAGGTCTTGGAAGAGTTCTTGCATTGGGGATACTTTTGGACCTAGGTCCGGTTTCAAGTAACAGTCCACATTAGGGGGAGTTGGTAGGGAGGGCCTCGCAGCATGAGTCCGCAGGGGAGTTGGCTGTCTTTTCTTGTCCGGGACGAGGTGTGGGTTTGACTGGGTGTCCCTTCTCTTGGGTGCTGGGTACTGGTTCGTTGGGGTAGGAGGTCGATCTTGTTGCCTAATAGATTAAGGACTGAGGGTGAAGTGTTTTAATATAGAGGGAGGTCTGGATGGGATTGAGGGGTGGAGGGATAGTTGGGTTTCCAGAGGGGGGAAAGGGTAAGGTGAATGGAAGGGGTAGGGAGGGAGAAAAGAGAAAAATACATTAGAAAGAAAGGGAGAAAAGAAAAGATAGAAAGTAAAGAAAAGAATAAAAGAGAAAAAAATCAAAAAGCAAGTGGTGAGAAGAGAGGAGAGAATAACAAGGGAATGCTAGTTTGCTTGAATGTGTTCAGTGAATAGAGCATGTAGTTTGAGTCTGTTCGTCGCTGTTACTGCTTCGGTGGTTTGACTGGTCACGTGCTTGAAAGCCTAAAAGAAGGTAAACCTAGAGATAAAGTGTATGTTAAAGAGATTTCTCAAAAAAAAAAAAAAAGAGTTTTCTCGGGGTCATCTCGTAGTGCAAACTAGGTATGGTATCTCGTGTGGTATCCCGAGCTGCCATCTTAGCTTGTCCGCCCTTTGTATCCAAGAACGCCTGTGGACAGAGAAGCTGAGAGGTTATTTTACATATAGTAAGATAGAGGCATTAATACGTAGTGTTATGGGATGTTTCCATTGGAGTCAGTGGTTTGCCTTGGTATTCTTTACCTGTGTTCCTGTATACGATCTCTACAGGACTATTATGAGCCCTTGTTGTAGAAGGTTGATTACGTAGCTGTTCTCTCTATGCTGCTGTTCTGGTGTTGCTGTTTTCTTCGTGGTATAATGTGTAGTCGAAAGTTTGTGTTGTTAGTTTTTCATGTGTTTTGGGCACTGTTCCCAGGTATATGTTGACTATTACAGTGTTTGGAGTTTTTATCCTGTTAGACCCTGTTATTTGATTGTTAAGTATTAGTTGTGATTAAGATGTATGTTCTATGTGCTTCAGAATAGTGCTACCATTCTGTGTTTATCTTTTGTCTTCTGACTTACTTTGTTTAACATAACATGATCTAGGTCCATCCACGTTGCTGCAAAATCTGTGATTGTATCGTTTCTGACTGCCATGTAATATTCCATTGTGTATAGATACCACATCTTAATGATCCATTCATCTGTTGTTGGACATCGCGGTTGGTTCCAAGATTTGGCTATTATACTGAGTGCTGCGATAAATAGTGGGGTGCACACGTATTTTGGGATGAATGTTCTTCCACCTTGGGGGTATATACCTAGAAGTGCAATTGCTGGGTCAAAAGGGAGCTCAATTCTGAGTTCTTTGAGCACTCTCCAGACTGTTCTCCATAGATGTTGGACTAGGGGGCATTCCCACCAGCAGTGGATGAGGGTTCCCTTCATACCGCATCCCCGCCAACAAAGATTGTTCTCAGTATTTTTGATGTGAGCCATCCTCACTGGTGTAAGGTGGTATCTCATTGTTGTCTTAATTTGGATCTCTCTGATGATGAGTGAAGGTGAGCATGTTTTCATGTGTTTGTTAGCCATCCTTCTGTCTTCCTCAGAAAAGTGTCTATTCATTTCTTCTCCCCATTTTTTTATGGCTTTATTTGGTTTTGAGGGGCTCAGTTTTCTGAGTGCTTTGTAAGTTCTAGATATCAGCCCTTTATCTGATATGTCTAGTGAAAAGATTTTTTCCCATTCTGTTAACTGTCTTCTTGCATAAAGTAAGGTTTCTTTCGCCATGCAGAAGCTTTTTAGTTTGATGTAGTCCCATTTGTTTATGTTTGCTGCTAAGGTTCTTGCCATTGGTGTTCCATTCTCGAAGACCTTTTTGATATATAGGTCTTCAAGTGTTCTCCCTATTTTATTCTCAATAAATTTTATAGATTCGGGTCTGATTTCAAGGTCTTTGATCCATTTTGAGTTGACTTTTGTATAAGGAGTGAGGTATGGGTTGATTTTCACTTTCGTACATGTGGTTTTCCAGTTGTGCCAACACCATTTGTTGAATAGGCTTTCTTTGTTCCATTTCAGATTCTTGCCTCTTTTATCAAATATTAGTTGGCTGTATATCTGGGGGTTTATGTCTGGGAAATCTGTTCGAACCCACTGGTCTGAGGTCCTGTCTCTGTTCCAGTACCATGCTGTTTTGATTACTATGGCTTTATAGTATAGTTTCAAGTTAGGTAAGGAGATTCCACCCAGCTTCTTGTTTTTGAGTATGTGTTTGGCTATCCTGGCTCTTTTGTGGTTCCAGATGAATTTTGTGATTGATTGTTCTATTTCTTTAAAGAATTGTGTCTGGATTTGGATAGGGATTGCATTAAATCTATATAGAAGTTTGGGTAGGATAGTCATTTTGACTATGTTAATTCTACCTATCCATGAGCATGGGATGTTCTTCCATTTCTTTAGATCGTCTTCAATTTCTTTCTGAAGCGTTTTGAAGTTTCCCTGGTATAGGTCTTTCACTTCTCTTGTAAGGTTGATTCCTAGATACTTGATATTTTTTGATACTATCTTAAATGGGATTGCATTTTTAATCTCTCTCTCCTCAGCTTCATTGTTTGTATATAGAAACGCAACTGTCTTTTGTGTATTGACTTTGTATCCAGCCACTTTGCTGTATTGGCTGATTGTTTCTAGGAGTTTTACTGTGGACTCTTTAGGGTTTTCGATGTATATCATCATATCGTCGGCAAATAGAGATAGCTTGTGTTCCTCTTTCCCTATTTGAATTCCTTTGATTCCCTTCTCTTGTCGAATTGCTATTGCTAGGACTTCTAAGGTTATATTGAATAAGAGTGGAGAGAGTGGACAGCCTTGTCTAGTTCCTGACCTTAGTGGGAATGCTTCTAGTTTCTCGCCATTAAGTATAATGTTGGCTGTAGGCTTTTCATATATAGCTGTAACTATCTTGAGGAAAGTTCCTTCTAACCCTATTTTGCTGAGTGTCTTTAACATGAAAGGATGTTGGATTTTGTCAAACGCCTTCTCTGCATCGATTGATATGATCATGTGGTTTTTGTCTTTCATGTTGTTGATGTGATGTATCAGATTGATTGATTTGCGTATGTTGAACCAACCTTGCATTCCTGGTATGAATCCCACTTGGTCGTGATGTATGATCTTTTTGATGAAGTGTTGGATTCGGTTTGCTAAGATTTTGTTAAGTATCTTTGCATCTATGTTCATTAGTGAGATTGGTCTGTAGTTTTCTTTTTTGGTGGTGTCTATGCCTTCTTTGGGAATGAGTGTGATATTAGCCTCATAAAAGGAGTTGGGGAGGATTCCTGTTTTTTCTATGGTTTGGAAAAGCCTATGGAAAAGTGGTAGTAAGTCTTCTTGAAATGTTTGATAGAATTCACCTGTAAATCCATCTGGGCCTGGGCTTTTGTTCTTAGGGAGTTTTTTAATTACATCTTCAATTTCCTCTGAGGTGATTGGTCTGTTTAGTCTTTCTAGATCCTCCTTTTCCAGTCTTGGAATAGGGTGTTTGTCCAAGAATCTGTCGATTTCTACTGGGTTCTCTAACCTAGTTGAGTATAGTTGTTCATAATATGATCTCATGATGTGTTGTATTTCTTGGGGTTCTGTTGTAATCTCTCCCCTTTCATTTGTGATCCTACTGATTTGGGTGTTTTCCCTCTTTTTTTTGGTGAGTTTTGCCAATGGTTTGTCTATCTTGTTTATTTTTTCGAAAAACCAACTCCTGGTCTCGTTGATTTTTTGTATTGTTTTCTTGGTTTCGATGTTGTTTATTTCTGCTCTGGTTTTTATTATTTCTTGAATTCTGGTTGTGGTTGGATTCCTCTGTTGCTGTTGTTCCAGTTCTTTGAGGTGATCTTTTAAACTGTTGGTTTTGTTGTTTTCCTGTTTCTTGACATAGGCCTGTATTGCTATGAGTTTCCCCCTAATTACTGCTTTTGCTGTGTCCCATAAGTTTTGACATGTTGTCTCTTCATTGTCATTTGTCTCAAGGAATCTTTTTATTTCTTCCTTGAGTTGTTCTTTGATCCAGCTGTTGTTGAGCAGCATGTTGTTTAATCTCCAGGTATTAGTTTTTCTCCATTGCTTCTTCTTGACATCAATTTTAACCTCTGTTGCATAGTGATCTGAAAGGGTACTTCTTATGATCCTTACCTTTGTGGTCTTATATAGGTTGGCTTTGTATCCTAAGACATGATCTATTCTGGAGAAGGTTCCATGTGGGTTTGAGAAGAATGTGTATTCTGCTTTCTGGGGATGGAGGGCTCTATATAAATCTATTAGCCCTAAATCTTCTAATTTTTCATTTAGAGCTCTTATTTCTTTGCTATTTTTCTGTTTGGTGGATCTGTCCAATGGTGATAGTGGAGTATTGAGGTCCCCTACTATTATCACATTTCCCTTCATGTGTTTCTCCAGGTTTGCCAGTAGTTGCCTCACATATTTTGCTGACTCTACATTAGGTGCATAGATATTGACCAGGGTTAGTGTTTCTTGATCTAATGTTCCCCTGATCAGTAAGTAGTGACCCTCTTTGTCTCTGATCACTTTCTTGAGGTTGAATACAATTTGGTCTGATATAAGAATGGCTGTCCCTGCTCTTTTTTGTTTTCCATTGGCCTGAATAATTACTTTCCATCCTTTTATTCTAAGCCTGTGCTTATCCTGTAACTGTAGGTGTGTTTCTTGCAGACAGCAGAAGTCCGGTTTATTTTTCCTAACCCAGTTCTCTACTATGTGTCTTTTAATTGGAGAGTTCAGTCCATTCACATTTAGGGAAATTATTGATAGAGAGGACTGTTGTGCCGTTGTATTGTGTGGAGTGGTTGTTGTTACAATCGGGGGTTTGGATTGTGTAATTCATCTCTGAGTAAGTCGTTTAGGATCGGCTTGGTTTGCACAAATAGTTCAAGTTCGTTCATGTTTGAGAATGTTTTTATTCTGCCCTCCCATATGAATGATAGTTTTGCTGGGTATTGGACCCTGGGTTGGAAATTTCTTTCATTCAGTCGTGTAAATATGTCATTCCACTGTCTTCTTGCTTGAATTATTTCAAATGGGAGATCCGGTTTGATTCTTATGTCCTTTCCTTTGTACTTGAGGTTTTTTTTCTCCCTTATTGCTTTCAGGAGTTCCTCTTTCTCTTTGTTTTTTGCCATTTGGATTATTATGTGTCTTGGTGTTGGCTTATTAGGGTCTATTTTATTAGGGACCCTCTTGACTTCCTGGATTTGTCCTGAAGTGTCTTTCCAGAGGGTGGGGAAGTTCTCTGTTATTATCTCCCTGACTACCTGTTCTTCCCCTTTCCCTATTTCCTCCCCTTCTGGTATACCCACAATTCTTAGATTGTTTCTTTTGTCCTTGTTCATTAGATATTGGATTTTTCCTTCCAGTGCTTTGCCTTTTATTTCTTTGTTGGTTTCTTGATCTTTTTTTGATTGTAGTTTTCCTTCGAGTTCTTCGATGTGCTTCTCCAACTCTGTGTTTCTGCTCGTAAGGCTTGTTACTTTGTCTCTTAAGTCCTTCACTTCTTTTTGTATGGTCTCTCTCATGTTCTTTGACATTTCTTCTTTAATTTGGCTGATTCGTTCTTCCATGGTGTTCTTATATTCGGTAGCTAGGGTTTCTTTCATTATGTTAGTAATTCCTGCATTTCCTTCCTCATTACCGTTTTTAAGTCTTCTTCCCCTGGATCTGTGCGATTTGGTGGACTTGGGAACTTGCTAGGATTTGTCATGGTGTCTCCAGTTATTAGGGATCTTCTTGATTTGCGCATGGTTCTTTGTATTTAATGGTGTGCTTTGGAGTGCTGTGGCTTCTTTTTTCGGCCTGCTTGTTCCCCTTCCTGAAGGTGGTTCTAGAGGGGCCTGTTGGGTGAGCTTGTTGAACCTAGCTCTTTCTCCTCCCCTTTGCTGCCTAGGGGTCAGCCTTCCCTGTGGGTCCTGTCCCTTTTCTGCTCCTTAGTTCTGTCAGCGGTGCAGTTCCGCTCCTGGCCACAATGTTTGCTGGCGCTGTTGAGCCTAGTTCTCTATCCCCCCTCCTCTCTCCGAGAGTCAATGGAGCTCCGTCCCCTCCAAGCCTCCGTTGAAGGAGTTCCTTCCGCCCAACCCAGAGCTCTCGTCCTTGGGGAGCCCCTGGTCCACTCCAGGGCCCTAGGGGATGGACTGTTCTAGGTCACCTGAGGGGCCAGACGACTGGCCCTATCTCCCTTGTCTATTCGGGTTGTTCAAGTTGCCCTTCCAGGTGCCTACCCAGAGGAAGGGCTTCCCTCAAGCCACTCTCCTCAGCGCTTGTTGGTTCCTGGGGAAGGGGCTCGGCCTGGCAGCAGCGGGGGAACGGGCCTTACAAGGCCGTTTCCGTGCCTCCCGGGTTCGCAGGGAAGGGATTCGGCCTGGCAGCCGCGGGGGAACGGGCCTTACAAGGCCGTTTCCGCGCCTCCCGGGTTCGCAGGGAAGGGATTCGGCCTGGCAGCCGCAGGGGAACGGGCCTTACAAGGCCGTTTCCGCGCCTCCCGGGTTCGCAGGGAAGGGGCTCGGCCTGGCAGCCGCGGGGGACTGGGCCTTACCTGGCCGATTCCGCGCCTCCCGGGTTCGCAGGGGAAGGGGCTCGGCCTGGCAGCCGCGGGGGAACGGGCCTTACAAGGCCGTTTCCGCGCCTCCCGGGTTCGCAGGGAAGGGGCTCGGCCTGGCAGCCGCGGGGGAACGGGCCTTACAAGGCTGTTTCCGCGCCTCCCGGGTTCGCAGGGGAAGGGGCTCGGCCTGGCAGCCGCTGGGGACCGGGCCTTACCTGGCCTCCTGGGTTCGCAGGGAAGGGATTCGGCCTCCGAAAATCTATTTTTTAAAACATTTTTCATTTAGAAGCCTGAGTGGTGGTGCAAGTGGTAGGGCATTTCCTTGCACACAGACCAAGTTTAATTCTCCAGCGTCCCATATGGTCCCCCAAGCCAGGAGCGATTTCTGAGCATATAGCCAGGAGTAACCCCTGAGCATCACTGGATATGGCCCAAAAAGCAAAAAATAATTTTTTCATTTAGGCACGAAGATTTATAATAGATTTGATATTAATATCTTAGAAATGCAGTCTCCTCATCATACCCACCACCAGAGTGCCAACATCCTTTCACCAAGGAAAATAAATCTTCATGAATCAATAATTAATTCTCCCAAGGATCTCTCACCCATTTTATAGCCCATTCTTTCTCATTTGAGTGTCTTGAACCCCAAGCTATTTTCTGGCCTAACACTGTCAGTTCCTGATTTGTCAATAGCTTTGCAAATAATTATAGCAGCTTCCCAAAATTGTTTTCTCAATCTCAAAATCTTTCTCATTTTGCAACACTCAGTTTTATCGTGCCATCATTTTTATACTACCAGCATTGTATATGCACAATGTGGCTGCAACCTGACAACTAGAGAAAGAATCAAAGGGACAAGATTTTGACCTAACAATCAGAAACAGAAGCTTGCTTTTAAAAGGAAAAGATGTTTATGCCTGAGAAATAGGACAGTGGTTTAAGGTGTTTGTTTTGCATGTGGCCAACCTGCCTGGCCAACCTAGGTTCAGTCCCTTGTACCATATATGTTCTCCTCTTGACCTCAAGGAGTGAACCCTCAGCACAGAGCCAAGAGTAAGGACTGAGAACCAATGGGTGTATATAAAAATAAAAAATAAAGGAAAGATGTGTGTTTAAAGTGGTTAACTTGGTGTCATGATAGTATTAGAAGGTCATTAGCTGGGACCGAATCGATAGCAGAGTTGTAGGGCTTTTGACATGCAGCTTACCCAGGACAGACCTGAGTTCAATCCCTGAGCATATAGCCAGGAGTAACTTCTGAGCATCACTGGATGTGCTCCAAAAACCAAAAAAAGAAAAAAAGGTCATTAGCTGTCCTGGTTTCATTTTTAAACTCTTATGGAAACAGCTTTTCTTTACCACCAGTTGTCTCATTGTATGTAGCTTTGTGTTCCACTGAGCAGCAGGGATATGCTATTTTTCAGGCCCATTCCACAAAAGCTTCCCATGTATTCGCCTTAATGATTTCCTCCTCCTTCTGTCGAATACAGATAATAATGAAGATCTAGAGATTAGCAGATCTTTGAAGTAGAATTAAATCTTAGATTCCCCCAAATAACTACATGACTGAAAGAACCCCAATCAAATTGATCACCTGATCTGTTGTTGCCTAAAGCTATAAATAAAATCCCTTTGGGTTTAGACATTAAACAGTTGGGCCTTTTTGTTATGATGGCTCACCCATCCTTAAACACTGTTCCACTTATCTCCAGGAGTGAGATCATAAATCCAGTAATGAGGAGCCCCTTATATATATCACTGAGGTATTTAGCTGAATCGTGACTGCCTAGAGTCCAGGCTGAAAATCAATGGAGATTGATGGTCCTTCAGAGAAGTCATAAAAGACTAAAAAACCAGAGCTAAAAGATCATGATTCACTGTTCCACTAGACCTACTTTTCTGCCTTCATTCTCAGTTCTGACCCATAGTAAAGACTAGAAGGGATATAGAGAACACAGGGTTCTCATATTGGCAGAAAATAGTAGACTGGAAAGAGTCCTTGTGTCATGTAACCATGAGTCTCAAAGATTCTTCCTCTATGGTTTCCCAGTCCAGTGCTACAGTAAACATAAAATGTGTTCAGAAAAGGACTGGGGAGATAGTACAATGAGTAGGTCACTTGTCTTGCATGCAATAGCACTACCAGAAATCCTCCCTGAATACAAAAACAGGAACTCTAGCTTCAAAATCTGTTCACTTTTCAAGTGTAAAATATATTTTCTGATTCTGGATATCATATGAAATTATTAATATTAAGATACTACTGAATTAAGACACTGGCCATGTTAAATTGCTATACATATTATTCAACATGACCTATGGTGAAAATGATGAAAAGTGAATTCAGTAATGAGTATAATAGCTTCTGGTAAGGCTATTATAAGAATAATGATACACAACTCAAACTGGCCTACGCAAAAGTAATAGTAGAGTAGAATATATATTGGCCTGTATCATTTAAAAATTAGGGGTCGGTGAGGTGGCGCATGAGGTAAGGTGTCTGCCTTGCGAGCGCTAGCCAAGGAAGGACTGCAGTTAGATCCTCTGGTGTCCCATATGGTCCCCCCAAGCCAGGGGCAATTTCTGAGCGCTTAGCCAGGAGTAACCCCTGAGCATCAAATGGGTGTGGCCTCCATAAAAAAAAGAAAACAAAGAAAAATTCGAGGCAATTTTTGTTCCAAGTATGACTAGAGCCAGTTATACTCTCTTCCTCTCTTCTGTCTCACCTAAACCCTCTCTTCCTCTCTTCTGTCTGCTCTTCTTTGTATTGACTATTCCCAGACAAGCCAGAACCTTGGAAAGGATGGGTGGGCTACCAACAAGTTTAATTAGAATCTGCACAATAAGCCCCAGTGACAGTCTCACCTAACCAACAGTTCCTAGGACTGGCTCTGCAATGGCTTTGCCTCCATTGCAAGTCAATCATGAAGTTCAGACAGAGGTGGGGAGAGAAAAGGGGGGTTTCTGCCACCAGACTGTGATAAAGAAAGGGTAGCTTTCCAGGGTAGCTTTCTATAAACAACTAAATAGAGCATCAGCAGGCCAACCTTGAGGAGGAAAGGGCCCAGGCAAGGGTAGATCAGGAGTGGAAACATTCAAAAGAGAGAGATGATAGCTGATGCTAAGGGAAGAATGATAGAAGAATTTGGGGAATAGAGATGAAACCCTGCTTCAATTTTCTACTGCTGCCAAAGCATGGATAGAACAGCTTAAGGCAATAAGATTCTCTCCCTCATGGTTCTGTGACATACATGGGCTCTTCTGGGAAATTTTATGCTCTTGTGATTCCAGCTGTTGGGATGATCTGGATGCATGGCTGATCTAGAACACATTCAAAGGCTCTCTCACATCCATGCTGCAAGACCAGGGATTCCTTACATCTTCTCCACGCGGTCTGCGTGGCTCATGTTTTCTCATATTATGGTGGCTGAATTCTGAGAGAATACAGAAGCTGAACATCTTATTAAGCCTTTATTTAGAAGTCTTAGAACATCCATTCTGGCAATTTCATGATCACAATGACCAAAGTGATCGTGGATGATCATATCCAAAGAGTGGCACATTAATATTTAGGACTGGAAGAAACTAATGGCCAACTTGGAATACTGTCTGCCTAGTCAGTGAGGTACAGAGTGAAGGGAAGAGTGCTATGAGACTGGAAAGGTAGGAAGGCTCAGAAAATTGTGTCTACCCAGCCAAATCTAGTCAATTGATTGATTTTTATTTAAAAAATAAAGCTTCATTGGAAGATAGCCACATTAATTTAAGCCATTACCCATGGGCTACTCTCTTGTTTTAACAAGGTGGAGTGATTGCAACAGAGATCAAAGGGCTCACAAAGTTAAAGTATTTACCCTGTGGCCCATTACATAAAAGTTCACAGATCACTGGGTTAAGCCATAGAATGAACTGAAAGTCTGAGAGATTTGAGTTTTATTCTAAGTGATGAAAAATTTCTAGAGTTTTAAACAAGTAAAATACAATGTTGACCTTGATGTTTAAAAGGTCATTTAAACTGGGACTCTCGCCTTTTCCATAAAACTTCAGGACACAAATTACTTTTTTTTTTTTTTTTACCACATATGTCCACATTTTTCTATAAAGCTAAGAAGAAAGGATCAAGAAAGGCCAAGTGGTCTCAGATGCATTGGTGGGGAAATAAATAAGGACAGAACTAAATATCCTAGCCAGAGTCAAGGATAATAGATTCAAGGACCTAAATTTTAACAATCTAAACTTAAAGGGACCTTTTACACTGGCAGGCCAGGGGGCAAAGAGTAGTGGTATAGGATACATTCTGGGGCCATTGATGGAGGGAGGTTAACGCTGGTGGTGGGAGGGGCCTTGACTCATTGTATAACTCAAATGCAACTATGAAGGATTCTATTAATCACAATTGTCTCAATAAAATAAACTTTTAAAAAAAGATCCATTGCAGAAATAGAGTAAAAAAAAAAAAGTAAGGCCAGGAAACCAGAAGTTCATGGAATGGAAATCAGAGAAGAGAGCAACCAAACATAACTTCTAAGTTCTTGACTGGAGCAACTATATTAAGAGTAGTTAATTAACTGTGATATTTTCTTTTACCATCAAAAAAATGCAGGAAGAAAAGATTTTCAAGAGCTTTGTTTTGCAATATTAAGTGTAGAGTATGTGTCAGGCATCTGTGGAGCAAAGTCTCCTAAGTAGTTAAATACTTGAGTCTGGAGGTCAGGGTAAAAGTTTAGAAAACTCAGTAAATATTACTGAAAGCCAAAAGTCTGGAAGAAATAATCACAAGAAAATAGTGTAGAGAGAGTCTGGGGAAGGGCAATAATAACTAAAGGTTATCAGCAACAGAGATGTACATATGAGAGATGATGATAGAAAGAGAGGTTGTGAAAAGCAGAAGGGAGCTGGCAAGCTGGTTTCATGAAAGCCTGAAAAGAATATTGGAATATTCAAGCAGGACTGAGTGGCCTGAGTCAAAAGCTACTGGAGAAACAACTCAACAAAGAGAACAGAGAAGGAAATGATTTTCTGACCATATGATTCTCTGACCATGTGATTCTCTGACCATGACACTTCCACCACAGCAAATTCTGTGAGGAATGTGCACTGAACAATGGCAGAAGGGGTTGAAGAAAGTGTTGGTTGTAAACAAGTGAGTCCAACAATAATTAAACCTTTGAGAATGAATGACTAATTAATGCGTCAAAGCCCATTCATGGAAGGTTCAAGGATTTTGTGTCCTTTCCAATCGACAAGAGCTTTCAGTCCACGAAGAGCTTTTAGTCCTATTGGGTACCACTTCATCAACTGCAAAACTGATGACAAATTCCTTCCTGAGAAATTCAGGCCCGTCGCTTTAATATAAAACAAAATCCACAGGAGCGTAGCCCCTGAGCAGCAAGTGTAAATATTGCACAGCTTTCTTCTCATTCTGGAAGACCAACAAGCCCATGAGGTTGCAGTTTTCTTTCTATTGTGTGCAATCACTCATGTTCTTCCTTCCACGCATTCCCAAGGAAAAATGTTTATGCAAACTTCTGACAGTGTTGCCAAACAGCCTGCAGCAGATTTCTGTAATCAGGACCCAGCACATCACGTAGAATACAAACTAGAACTTTCGTTATTCTTCTTTTTCCTGAAAAACATTTCTCATGACAAACATTTAGGAAAAATTAAAACAACAGAATCCTGAATACAGAATCTATTGTTATTTTTAAAATAATTAATCACAGTGTGTGAGGAGGACATGAAGAAAAGTTTGTCCCTTATCCTATTCCAGGATGGTTCTTTTTTTTTTTTTTTTTTTTTTTGGTTTTTGGGCCACACCCGGCAGTGCTCAGGGGTTACTCCTGGCTGTCTGCTCAGAAATAGCTCCTGGCAGGCACGGGGGACCATATGGGACACCGGGATTCAAACCAACCACCTTTGGTCCTGGATTGGCTGCTTGCAAGGCAAACACCGCTGTGCTATCTCTCTGGGCCCTCCAGGATGGTTCTTAAAAAAAAAAAAAGATCTGACCCCCAGGTCCTAAGCTCTGATTAAACATTTGCAATCCATGTTAGCAAAGCAAGATGGTGATTGGCCTATTAGGTTGACTGTCTCCTGTATCTAAGAAGATGTGTGTGTGTGGTGGAGAGTTGATGAGTGTTAACACAAAAGTCATTTACCTACCTTTGGCCAGGATCTAGTTTAAAATCCCAGATTTACTCCTTATAAAAACAATGCAAACCTAACTGAGTCTTTTATCTCTGGGGCACACCATGTCCTCATATGTCAATGGGTGGTCATGAATGTATTAGACAGTTTTTTATCAAACAAGTTCACATCAGTAAGGTCTTGGGTGTGTTCTGATTACAATAAATCATCGGCATCTATCAGAATAACCATTGGGGCATAGCCAGCCCTTCACTAAAAGTCTCAGCCCTGTCATGACCTAACTAGAAGAATCCCAGCTTTTAAGAGCTACCCTGTTCATTATCTCAGATGCCCTCTCTGTCTCTCTGTCTGTCTAAACAATAATCTTGGTACTTTGAGAATGTGTTAGGGGGACATCAGATTAACATGAAATATCGCCCAATAGTGGTGCACCAGTGGCTCCTTGGTGGGCCCTTACTCTTTCTTCTGCCTTGTTGCAAGTTCTTAGTGATCAAAGAGACTTGTTTGAGCCTCATTGGAGGCTCCACTATAGAAAATGCCATGTGGAAACCTCATACAAATTGGCTCTGAGTGTTGCCAAAGCCCTGGACACATAGAGAGATTTTCTATCATGCTCTGTGTGTCCTGGGATCTATATATTGAAAGCCACAGGTCAAGTGTGCCCACTACACTGGAGATGACCTTATAAAGACCTGACTTTTTTTTTTGCCTTTATTGGGGGGCCATATCCTGTGACTCTCAGGGGTTACTCTTTGCTATGCGCTCAGAAATTGCTCCTGGCTCAGGGGACGTATGGGGCACTGGAGATCAAACCAAGATTTATCCTGGATCAGCTGCGTGCAAGGAAAATGCCCTACCACTGTGCTATTGCTCCAGCCCCTACAGACCTGACTTTTGCCAAGAAATCTCACTTGGGAAACCACAGGAGTTAGGAAATAAACCCCAGTGAAGGAGGTCTCTGCATCATGCCCCATTCAATTGCAGTCCCACGGCTGTATCTGAGTGTCCCAACTTGAAGTGAAGAAATGACTGTAGCAGGTGAATACTGTTCTGGGTATATTTTCTATTTTTTTTTCTACTTGCTAAGGGAAAATAAGGAGGAAAACTTTTAGTTAGCATGTATGAGCAGTGGCTAGGACTTCCATTACTGTGGACTTGAGGCAAGCACCTCTTTATATACACCATCTGAATGGAAGCTGTAGAACTGCTCTGATTGGTTGTTTCTAGGAGATCTGATTAGTCATTGTGGGTAACCAATCAGATTGCCAATTATAACAGGCATAACCGGGGCCGGAGAGATAGCACAGCGGTGTTTGCCTTGCAAGCAGCCGATCCAGGACCAAAGGTGGTTGGTTCGAATCCCAGTGTCCCATATGGTCCCCCGTACCTGCCAGGAGCTATTACTGAGCAGACAGCCAGGAATAACCCCTGAGCACCGCCGGGTGTGGCCCAAAAACAAACAAACAAACAAAAAAAAAACAGGCATAACCAATGAGACAACAGAAGTGCAGACACCTATTAAGTTATGAGTTGCTGGTATTGCAGAACTGAATGAGAATGAAACTACTCTGAGAAGATACTACAGGAAATAAACTGGGAATGAGTTTCTGGGGTCCTGATCCTAAACAGAGACTGTGGTAGACTAGACTTCTGTGAGCACTACACAAAGAATTGTAACACTGGTGGTAGGATTAATGTTGAAGAGTTTCATGCATAAAACTCAACTATCAGTAACTTTGTTCTTTACCCAAATTAAAAAAATGTTAACATATAAATTTAAAAATAATAAAATAAAAATTAATGAGCAGATCTAAAGAACATTGGTGTGGATTATATCTATCTACCCATGAACTAGATTAGAAATCATAAATGGTAAATGTTCAACATCTTCATTCATTAATTAAAAACATGAAGCCCTGTTTTATAAAAATGAGTTGTGGGCCCAAGCGAAAGTCCAGCGGGTAGGGTGGTTTGCCTTACAGGCAGCTGACCTGGCTCCATCTCCGTCATCCCATCTAAAGCATCTAATAATGCATTCCCCAAGATGCATTCCCCATCTAATAATGATTCCCCATGCACTGCCAGGAGTAATTCCTGAATGTAAAGCCAAGAGTACGTGTAGGTGTGACCCAAAAACAAAAACAGAAACAAAATAAAGGAGTTGTAACATAGAAGACATCCAGTGGTCAGAGTACTAATCTTACTCTCTGTGCCCAAGAACCCAGAAGACAGCCATTTTAGCTATTTCAATTCTATCCCACAGCTCACCACTCTGGGTGTGGGTTGTGAACAAGAGCAGCCTTCTTCAGGCCCATTCAGTACCTCAACTTTAGCACCAGAAGTCCCCGACTTCTCTCAAGTCAAGTTTTGGAAGTTCATTTGTCCTCTACACCAGCAGTCTAAAGTATGGAGTTTGGGTGTGGGGGTGGATGGGGAGTGTTAACATTCCTGGGCAGCCCTCAGCCACTGGGGGAATGAAGAATCAATGGATAAATACACCTATATTCAGCTCCTGAGAAGGGACAGTTTGTGGGGTAAGAGCCCATTTCTCTCCATTCAGAATGAGCCCAGTTGCTCATCACAATAACCAATGGATGACTACATACATCCTTTATTGTCTCTCATACCCTATTCCCTCCTTCCCCAAAAGACCACCTCTACACAAGTCTCTACCTAAGTTTTGTTTTTTTTGGGGGGGGGAATTGAGAGTTAAATATCCATCCAGGAGCATGACAGGAGTTATATTTTATTAAGTGCAGAAAAGGTTTTGCCCTCTTGCCACACAAGAATTGTCTTTGACGTGAGAACAAATGGAAAGAGAGTTCTTTTTGCAGTTGTTGTTTTGGTTTGGTTTGGGGGCCACATCCTGCAGTGCCCAGGGGTTCTTCCTGGCTCTGTGTTCAAAATCACTCCTGGTGATGATCAGGGGACCACATGGGATGTGGGAGATCAAACCTGGGCTGACTGTGTGCAAGGCAAATACTCTCCCCACTGAGTTATAGCTCCAGACCCCCAGAGAACAGAGTTCTGAGCACAGGAATGAAGGGAACTGATGACAGAGATCTGAGCCACTGGAAATAGGGAGGAACATATTCTGGGGGACAGTTTGGGGTGCTGAATTTATTACCACATTCTCATGTGGGCACTGGTGGTGATATGTGTGAACAAGAAAAAGCTGAGGTGGAGACAGAGATCAATTCTCACTGAAGATCATGAGGATATGGGAAGTGCCAGAGGAAGCTCCAGAGCCAGAAAATGAAAGATAGAAGATGGGAATTGTACATCTTAGGATATCTAGGTTAAAGGTGGGAGACTGGTGATGAAATAGCCAAGGGAAAAGCTTCTTCTTCCTTCCTGACATTTGTGTGAGGAGCCTTCCATGATACAGCGCCCTTAACAATGTCAGTGACTCAAATATTACCCTGGCTGTGGGCCTATTTTTCTGGGAGGAAAAGGAAATATATGGAGGGAGACTTGGGGAAAAGGCAATGGGGGACTAATAGTGACACCTGCATCCTAAGGACATGATTTTAAACCAGGGGTGGTGGAGGATAAATAAAACAATCATTCACTGTTGCCAAAAGGGGGATTTCCAGGAGAAATCTACAGTAACTGGGAACTCGGTCGCCTGCCTGCCTTCCTGTTATGAAGTTGCCTTTTTTTCCCTAATTGTATTTTCCAGTTTACTTAAAGAGACAATGCAATCACAGTTTTTCTGGAGGAAATTTTCCCCAGGTGCTACAGACATCTGCAGAATACTTTGAATGGCACAAGAAAGCTGGGAGATCAGCTACAAGTGCAAATGTTCAAGGTGAACAGCAAATAATGTGGAGTAGATCGTTGTTTTTTGTTTGTTTGTTTGTTTGTTTGTTTTTATTTTGGTTTTTGGGTCACATCCGGCAGCGCTCAGGAGTTACTCCTGGCTCTACACTCAGAAATCTCTCCTGGCAGACTCAGGGGACCATATGGGATGCCAGGATTCGAACCAGCGTCCTTCTGCATGCAAGGCAAACACCTTACCTCAATGCTATGTCTCCAGTCCCTGGAGCAGATCAGTTTTACCTTGAATGGGTAGCAAATCTTAATCCCTAAAATGATCTATTGCATAAGATTCATATTATTCATATTAGCCAAACCTGAATAACCTTTATTCTGCCCCCATGAAATCCAACTAATCAAAGGCCCTCCCAAAGAATAACTTTGTGCCTCTACTGATATATTTCTAAAGGACTGCAGGCAGCTTTGAAAATTGGATAGATCTTTTACTGCAGGTCCTCAGGATTTAAGCAAGATCTAAAAATGAAACCCACGGAGCATATGAAAAAGTGTCTTAGGACTTTGTGAAAAATTAATTTTGCAAAAAAAAATATCAGGTCTGGGGGAAACAGCTCAAGTAGTGAAAGACATAGATAGCATGAGTTTGAACCCTAGTCTTGAGTTTGATCCCTGACACCACATGCAAGCCCTCATTTTCAAGCTCCACAATGCAACCCTAAACTGGATCCTGGATGTAGACCTGGTGACCCCAGCCCAGTTGTGCTTGGCACTGAATGTTGCCCTGGTAACCCCTAAACCAACTGTGATACCTTTGCCCCTTTTCAAAATGAGATCACAGGTATAATGTGTCCTTTTATCAAATACAATTTAAAATACACTTTGTTTTAAAATTAGCAATGGATGGTTTTCATGAAGACAATTCTCACCTTACAAAAGTTTCTTCAAATCTTCTAGCACTCATTAATAGGAGACTTGGGGTCAGAAAAATAGCATGGAGGTAGGGTGTTTGCCTTGCATACAGAAGGACAGTGGTTCGAATCCCGGCATCCCATATGGTCCCCAAGTTTGCCAGGAGCGATTTCTGAGCATAGAGCCAGGAGTAACCCCTGAGCGCAGTTGGATGTGACCCAAAAACCAAAATAAAAATAAATGACAAACAGGAGGGGCCGGAGAGATAGCATCGAGGTAAGGCGTTTGCCTTGCATGCAGAAGGACGAATCCCGGCATCCCTTATGGTCCTCCGAGCCTGCCAGGAGCGATTTCTGAATATAGACCCAGGAGTGACCCCTGAGCAAAAAGCCGGGTGTGACCCCAACAAAATAAGATAAAATAGAATAAAATAAAATAAAATAAAAAGACAAACAGGAGGCTCTCACCTGTGTTTGCCAAAAGAATAACACCTGACAATATAATTTGCGCTGGGCATGGCTCTATATAACACATATCAGAGTTTGAGGACTTAATATTAAAAAAAAAGTAAAACATCTCATTCATCATTTTTATATTGCTTTTAGGACAAAATAATAAGACTTTGGAAATATCACGTTCAAGAAAACATTATTACACTTAATCACACCTGCTTCTCTTTACATTATTCGTGTGTCACACAGAAAGCATAAAAGACTGTTTGTACAGTTAGCTCCCTCCCGCTCTCTGATTTTGCTGTGTCTGCTCTTCCTGGTACAAGAGAGATGTTGGGGTCTCCTGTGCAAAGAGGTTATTGCTTTAATGTTTCAAGTCAAGCAAGTCAAACACAAGGCAAATTTTCTCTTAGAGTGTTTGAGGAGGCTTATTTTGTGAGGACTGCTAAAGTACACACTGTGGAGGGCTACACTCCTCCCAATTTCAGTGAGCATTTCTATCCCACATGAACCAGAAGCTGTTTCCTACTAGTGCCTGGGATTTTGCAAATGGTGGGGTATGGTGCATTCCCACTGTTTCTCTCTTCAATGACTTTCTTGTCTGCTCTGCAGAGCATGAAGGTCAATATTTGATGAGCTCTGTAATGCATGCAGCAGTATCACCATTATTCAGTTTGAGGATTATTCCACCATTGGAAAAATGTTCCTCTTGCCCCAATTCCTTTTCAGACTCAACCCCTTTTTTTCCAGAATGACTGGGAAATTACTGACTGGGAAGCTTTAAATTTGTCTTTTTGAAGAAATGTGACGTAAGCGGAACCACACACCATGTAACCTGCTGTGTCTGGCTTCCCTCTCTCATCTTACTGTTTCTAAGGTCCATCCATGTCTAGAATGTGTCTCTTGCCAGCCCCAATTTCTTTGCCTACAAAACAAAAAAGGATGGGAGACAATTGACTTTGTAACTTGATCTGAGCCCAAAAAGTTGACAACAGAATGGGGCCCGGAGAGATAGCACAGGGCGTTTGCCTTGCAAGCAGCCGATCCAGGACCAAAGGTGGTTGGTTCGAATCCCGGTGTCCCATATGGTCCCCCGTGTCTGCCAGGAGCTATTTCTGAGCAGACAGCCAGGAGTAACCCCTGAGCACTGCCGAGTGTGGCCCAAAAAACATAAAAAAAAAAAAGAGAGAGAGAGAGAGAATGAAAGTTTTCTTGTCATGATGGAACTTGATGATAGAATATGACTTTATTTTTATTTATGTTTTATTTTATTTTATTTGCAGTGGGAGAGACTTGGGACACACATCAGGCAGTGCTTTGGGAATATTCCTGATTTTCTGTTTAATAGTGATGTCAGACTACCCTTAGGGGACCATTTGTGATGCCAGGGATCAAACCAGTTCAGCTACATGCAAGGCATGTATGTGCCTAAACCTCTGTACTTATTCTACTCTATGTTTAATTGATTATATTTGTAAAACATGAGTTACTTTCCCATTCTCCCTTCCAGTTCTTTTCCATAAACTTGCAAACTTTATAAAAAGTCAGATCCATAGTACAGATTGTGTGTTTCTTTTCCTTTGCCTTGGAGGCCTCGTGTTTGTGTCTGTTTGGGGACCTCACCCAATGGTGCTGGGAACTACTCCCAGCTCAGAAGTTTTTTATGCTCGAGGGGTTGCTCCAGGGGTGCTGTGGGCCAGAGGTGGGATCACATAGTGCAGGGACTCCTGCTTTCTAAACCTGAGTTCAGTCCATTGAGTTACCTTTCTGGTCTCCACTGCGTGCTGTTTTAGAAGAGTGATAATCAATACATAACTTCTCCAACCTGCAATCTAAGTAGATGTTGTTTTTGTTTTTGTTTTTGTTATTTTATGGAACATGCCACAACTATGATCCCTTGCTTACTCAATGAAATTCAAGATCCTACTACTTACCCTATATTGAGACCCAACCAAATGAATCAAATAGTTCACAGGCAAACAGATTTTGCACAGCCAGTTATGGTGCTCATTTAATTGAAAGATAATAGCCAGAAAGAAACATCCCAGGAACTCAGAGTGTTCAGTTTTGATTCGGGAGGTGTTATTTTGTTTTTGTTTTGTTTGCTTTTTGAAAAAAAAATTTTTTTTGCTAATTAACAGTTACCAAAATAATTATCCGACAACCCCCTCAGATCCCTGAAAAGTTAATGTGGAGCCTGAAAGTGGGTGGTGAGAAGTTCTAAGCACACCCTTCAAGACTAAATCACATATGAGTTGCCAAAGGAACCACCTGTGAAAAACCACAGCTGACTCAACAAGTGGGGGCGTGAGGAAAGAAGTTGAAGATTCAGGGGTCCAGCCTTTTTCAGCCACATTCTCAAAGTCAAAGCCAATCAGTTTTTAGTCTCTTCTGTGCTTTGGGGAAAGGGGTGTCCAATTCACCTGCTCCACAATATGGGATATAGTCTGGGCCCCAGATCTACCATAGCCCTGGAAGAAAATTCTTGTACACATGGTTTTCTCTCCGGGGTGCTTATCCACTATACAGAGCTTTTCCCACCCCCTCAGTTTGGGAGATAGGAACATAAATAAGACCCACCTCCAGACCAAGGCCCCCAAGATCAATGGGTAGGAGTCCCCAGCCCCTTGCCCCAGGAAAATACTAGAGTATGGCCTACACAGCCTCTGAGAAGGGACCCAGCTGTCCTTTGGGGTACCTGTTCAGTAATATACTTTTTTGGCTTTTCTCTCTTCTCTGTCACACTTCCTTACTCCACTTCCTGAGATTGCCTCTCAAATCCACAATTTGTCTCAGAACTCAGGTTTGAGTTTCCTTTGGTGAGCACCATTATGCAACCTCAACTTTGAGGATGATAATATTGCCTTGTTTTGGGGGTCAGAAATTCTTAAGTCATTGGTAGAGAAAACCAGATAAATGCAACCAATATGAGTGGGAGCAAATGGATTGTTCTGTTCCCTAGATGTCCCTCTCAAGGTCCTCAGGTCACTCCAGAGACCTTACAGTTCCAAGGGGTAAGGAGCTGAGCACCCAGCCAAGGCTTTGCACACATTCTGATTTAATTCTCCCAATAACCCAGTTAGTGAGGATTATTTTACAAAGGAAATTAGATGCTACTTGGCATGCAGCTAGCTGTGTCTTCCACCTGAAAAGGGCAGTCCCAGGATTCCTGTCTGGGAGGCCTGGCTTCAGATTCTCAGTGCAGAGCCTTTGTCCTAGCTGCCTGTGTATGAGAGGACTTTTAGAAAGTTTTCTTAAAAAAAAAAAAAAAGAAGAAGAAAAATTAAAAAAAAGAAAGAAAGAAAGAAAGAAAGAAAGAGAGAGAGAAAGAAAGAAAGAAAGAAAGAAAGAAAGAAAGAAAGAAAGAAATAGAGAGAGAGAGAGAGAGAGAGAGAGAAACAAAGAAAGAAAGAAACACAGAAAGAAAGAAAGAAAGAAAGAAAGAAAGAAAGAAAGAAAGAAAGAAAGAAAGAAAGAAAAGAAAGAAAGAGAAAGAAAAAAGAAAGAAAGAAAGAAAGAAGAAAGAAAGAAAGAAAGAAAGAAAGAAAGAAAGAAGAAAGAAAGAAAGAAAGAAAGAAAGAAAGAAAGAAAGAAAGGAAAGGAAGGAAGGAAGGAAGAAGAAGGAAGGAGGAAGGAAGGAAGGAAGGAAGGAAGGAAGGAGGAAGGAAGGAAGGAAGGAAGGAAGGAAGGAAGGAAGGAAGGAAGGAAGGAAGGAAGGAAGGAAGGAAGGAAGGAAGTTTTCTTCAGATGGGAGCTACCATGGTTAGAGAAAAAGATTGGATATCTCCAAAATATCCTGGCTTGGAAAGGCCTTAAGCCAGACCCCTGCCCCCCTAAAAATCTCAGTGCCAAGGAAGTCTTAACCAGAATACAACTTGAAATGCACCAAAGTAAATGCCTAGAATGTCCAAGGAAACTGATTATACTAAACACACTCATCAAAATGCTATCAGAGAAGCCAGGAAGATAGTATAGCCAGTAAAACACTTGCTTTGCATGCCACTGACCTGAGTTTATTCCCTAGCACTATATGGTTAGGGGGAGCATATGGCAGGGACATGAACAACCCCCCCCACACACACACACACCTGGAAGTCATCCCTGAGCACAGAGCTAGGAATAAGCTCTGAACACTGCCAGGTGTAATACAAAATTAAAAAAAATAAATAAAAATAAATGGTGCTATAAATGGCTCTCCAATGATCTAGGTATTCATCTCACAGTGTCATATCTGTTATTACAGTGACAAGAATGGACAGATGGCTGGATGACTTCAGGACAGAGAGAATGGCTGACTTCAGAAAACCAAAATATAAATTATTGGGCTCAAGTATGACATAGATAACACAACAGGTATGGTGTTTGCCTTATATCATATTGGTCCCTCAAGCCTGCCAGGAGTTATTTCTGAGCTCAGACCCAGGAATAACCTCTGAGTGCTGATGGGTGTGACTCCTCCCCTCTTCCAAAGAAAAACAGGTATAAATTCTCTTTCCCTATGTCACCTTGGAACTCCTTCACTGACTATCTACAAGACAATTTTTTTTGCCACAGATGACAGTACTCAGGGAAAACACCTGGTGACATTTGGGAAACTATAGGTGGTCCCAGGATTTGAATTATTGTCATGGCCTCTGCTGCAAGGCAAGTGTTTTAACCTATGTACTTTCTCTTTGTCCCTGCAGCTTTTTGATTGTTTTTCACTGATTCTAAAGCTTTTAGTGCCCACTGTTTCCAATGCAAAATCTATCATGCCCAAGGCCTGCATGATGGGAGATTTTTCACTTACCTTGCTAGCTCTGAGCAAATTCTCCCTCCATTCTCCATTCCTATCACTATAAACTCTCCTTTACCTTGCCTAATCCAGGCACATGGTGGTGGAACAGGGTTTCTGAAGAAAGAGTTCCCTCTGCCTGAAAAGAGCAAGCACCCCTGTCAGCTCCTACTGCTGTGCTCATCAAGGGAAATTCTTTTACTGACTTCCATGGTGGCCCAGTCCTACAAAGGATAAATCATACCTTGTTTGCATACACCCCAGTCTTTCCACAAAACCTCTTCCCTCCCATTAGACATATTACAGACTCTATTAGGTTTACCATCTGAACTTTAAGTCCTGTGGGTGCAGTTTCCCAAATTATGACATAGGACCACAGATGTGGGAGGACTCTAGTGGATGTTCACCAAAGTCCCAAGAGCATCCTATCCTCCTCCCGCCTCCTCCGGGCAGCTGGTTGCTGGCAGGCCTGACTCCTGCAGCTCTGATCCCATAACCCATCCATTTTCTAATCCCTCTCCAGCATCTCCCAAGGATGACTCATTTGAAGAGAAACAGCCTGCTGGGTTTTTCCACGATGTCCCTTAATATGAATTATTATTGTTTTCATGGTGCTTTTCTTGCTGAGACTTTATCATCCCTGACATGAGACTTCCTCCTGGTTGTGTAATGACACAAGAAGGCTTCTCTTTGGACAGGAGGGACCTCAGCCTTCCTTTCTCTTCTCTTTGAGTCCGATCTGCTTTCAAGTTCAGATGGGGTGAAAGGGGTTGGGGTGGGTGTTTGGAGAGATAGTACAGCAGATAAAGATGATTGCCTTGCACACAGCTGACTCAGCGTGTTGTTTTTTTTTGTTGTTTTGTTTTGTTTTGTTTGTTTTGTTTTGGGGCCACACCCAGTGGTTCTCAAGGTTTACTCCTGACTCTGTGCTCAGAAATCTCTCCTGACAGGCTCGGGGGACCCTATGGCATGCTAAGGATCGAACCCGGCTCTATCCCAGGTCAGCCACATGCAAAGTAAACATCCTACTGTTGTGCTTTCACTCTGACCATTGACTCAGATTTGATCCCCATACAGTCTGTGAATCCTGCCAGCACAAAGCCAGGAGTAAGCCTGCTCACCATTAGGTGGGATCCCTCAAAGAAACAAGCCTAATCAAGTTCAATTCAGAAGCCCAAAAGGGAAAGAACATGGAGTTTTGAGTTGAGCAGGCCTAGTTTTAGGACTAGCAATGCTGCTAACTAAAACCATAGCTTCACCCAGCCTTCATATGTTAATCACACATCACCTAAATAACATTTTTAATTAAAATTTAATGATTAGGAGAAATTCCTCCCTAGGCATCCAAAAACTGCAGAGCCTTGGCTGGGCCCAGAACACTCCGAATGCCAGGATTTCTTGGTGTGTTTGCCTGGTATGTTGGGGGCTCTGGGCAGGACAGCTAGCCATAGGACCCCTGGGCTGACCACTTAGTCCAGGGGAACAAGATTCCCCCACACCAGGCGGGTCTTCAGGGCCACGCCTGGTTAATCGGGCCCTGGGGGGAGGGGGTGAGAAATCCTTCCTAGGCATCCAAAAACCACAGAGGCTCGGCTGGGACCAAAACACTCCACATGCCAGGATTTCGTGGGCTTTTGACTGGTATGATGGGGGCTCTGGGCAGGACAGCTAGCCATAGGACCCTGGGCTGACCACTTTGTCCAGGAGAGCATGATTCCCCCCACACCAGGCGGGTCTTCAGGGCCACGCCTGGTTAATCGGGCCTTGGGGGGAGGGGGTGAGAAATTCCTCCCTAGGCATCCAAAAACTGCAGAGCCTTGGCTGGGCCCAGAACACTCCGAATGCCAGGATTTCTTGGTGTGTTTGCCTGGTATGTTGGGGGCTCTGGGCAGGACAGCTAGCCATAGGACCCCTGGGCTGACCACTTAGTCCAGGGGAACAAGATTCCCCCACACCAGGCGGGTCTTCAGGGCCACGCCTGGTTAATCGGGCCCTGGGGTGAGGGGGTGAGAAATCCTTCCTAGGCATCCAAAAACCACAGAGGCTCGGCTGGGACCAGAACACTCACATGCCAGGATTTCGTGGGCTTTTGACTGGTATGATGGGGGCTCTGGGCAGGACAGCTAGCCATAGGACCCTGGGCTGACCACTTTGTCCAGGAGAGCATGATTCCCCCCACACCAGGCGGGTCTTCAGGGCCACGCCTGGTTAATCGGGCCTTGGGGGGAGGGGGTGAGAAATTCCTCCCTAGGCATCCAAAAACTGCAGAGCCTTGGCTGGGCCCAGAACACTCCGATGCCAGGATTTCTTGGTGTGTTTGCCTGGTATGTTGGGGGCTCTGGGCAGGACAGCTAGCCATAGGACCCCTGGGCTGACCACTTAGTCCAGGGGAACAAGATTCCCCCACACCAGGCGGGTCTTCAGGGCCACGCCTGGTTAATCGGGCCCTGGGGGGAGGGGGGTGAGAAATCCTTCCTAGGCATCCAAAAACCACAGAGGCTCGGCTGGGACCAGAACTCTCCACATGCCAGGATTTCGTGGGCTTTTGACTGGTATGATGGGGGCTCTGGGCAGGACAGCTAGCCATAGGACCCTGGGCTGACCACTTTGTCCAGGAGAGCATGATTCCCCCCACACCAGGCGGGTCTTCAGGGCCACGCCTGGTTAATCGGGCCTTGGGGGGAGGGGGTGAGAAATTCCTCCCTAGGCATCCAAAAACTGCAGAGCCTTGGCTGGGCCCAGAACACTCCGAATGCCAGGATTTCTTGGTGTGTTTGCCTGGTATGTTGGGGGCTCTGGGCAGGACAGCTAGCCATAGGACCCCTGGGCTGACCACTTAGTCCAGGGGAACAAGATTCCCCCACACCAGGCGGGTCTTCAGGGCCACGCCTGGTTAATCGGGCCCTGGGGGGAGGGGGTGAGAAATCCTTCCTAGGCATCCAAAAACCACAGAGGCTCGGCTGGGACCAGAACACTCCACATGCCAGGATTCGTGGGCTTTTGACTGGTATGATGGGGGCTCTGGGCAGGACAGCTAGCCATAGGACCCTGGGCTGACCACTTTGTCCAGGAGAGCTTGATTCCCCCCACACCAGGCGGGTCTTCAGGGCCACGCCTGGTTAATCGGGCCTTGGGGGGAGGGGGTGAGAAATTCCTCCCTAGGCATCCAAAAACTGCAGAGCCTTGGCTGGGCCCAGAACACTCCGAATGCCAGGATTTCTTGGTGTGTTTGCCTGGTATGTTGGGGGCTCTGGGCAGGACAGCTAGCCATAGGACCCCTGGGCTGACCACTTAGTCCAGGGGAACAAGATTCCCCCACACCAGGCGGGTCTTCAGGGCCACGCCTGGTTAATCGGGCCCTGGGGGGAGGGGGTGAGAAATCCTTCCTAGGCATCCAAAAACCACAGAGGCTCGGCTGGGACCAAAACACTCCACATGCCAGGATTTCGTGGGCTTTTGACTGGTATGATGGGGGCTCTGGGCAGGACAGCTAGCCATAGGACCCTGGGCTGACCACTTTGTCCAGGAGAGCATGATTCCCCCCACACCAGGCGGGTCTTCAGGGCCACGCCTGGTTAATCGGGCCTTGGGGGGAGGGGGTGAGAAATTCCTCCCTAGGCATCCAAAAACTGCAGAGCCTTGGCTGGGCCCAGAACACTCCGAATGCCAGGATTTCTTGGTGTGTTTGCCTGGTATGTTGGGGGCTCTGGGCAGGACAGCTAGCCATAGGACCCCTGGGCTGACCACTTAGTCCAGGGGAACAAGATTCCCCCACACCAGGCGGGTCTTCAGGGCCACGCCTGGTTAATCGGGCCCTGGGGGGAGGGGGTGAGAAATCCTTCCTAGGCATCCAAAAACCACAGAGGCTCGGCTGGGACCAGAACACTCCACATGCCAGGATTTCGTGGGCTTTTGACTGGTATGATGGGGGCTCTGGGCAGGACAGCTAGCCATAGGACCCTGGGCTGACCACTTTGTCCAGGAGAGCATGATTCCCCCCACACCAGGCGGGTCTTCAGGGCCACGCCTGGTTAATCGGGCCTTGGGGGGAGGGGGTGAGAAATTCCTCCCTAGGCATCCAAAAACTGCAGAGCCTTGGCTGGGCCCAGAACACTCCGAATGCCAGGATTTCTTGGTGTGTTTGCCTGGTATGTTGGGGGCTCTGGGCAGGACAGCTAGCCATAGGACCCCTGGGCTGACCACTTAGTCCAGGGGAACAAGATTCCCCCACACCAGGCGGGTCTTCAGGGCCACGCCTGGTTAATCGGGCCCTGGGGGGAGGGGGTGAGAAATCCTTCCTAGGCATCCAAAAACCACAGAGGCTCGGCTGGGACCAGAACACTCCACATGCCAGGATTTCGTGGGCTTTTGACTGGTATGATGGGGGCTCTGGGCAGGACAGCTAGCCATAGGACCCTGGGCTGACCACTTTGTCCAGGAGAGCATGATTCCCCCCACACCAGGCGGGTCTTCAGGGCCACGCCTGGTTAATCGGGCCTTGGGGGGAGGGGGTGAGAAATTCCTCCCTAGGCATCCAAAAACTGCAGAGCCTTGGCTGGGCCCAGAACACTCCGAATGCCAGGATTTCTTGGTGTGTTTGCCTGGTATGTTGGGGGCTCTGGGCAGGACAGCTAGCCATAGGACCCCTGGGCTGACCACTTAGTCCAGGGGAACAAGATTCCCCCACACCAGGCGGGTCTTCAGGGCCACGCCTGGTTAATCGGGCCCTGGGGGGAGGGGGTGAGAAATCCTCCTAGGCATCCAAAAACCACAGAGGCTCGGCTGGGACCAGAACACTCCACATGCCAGGATTTCGTGGGCTTTTGACTGGTATGATGGGGGCTCTGGGCAGGACAGCTAGCCATAGGACCCTGGGCTGACCACTTTGTCCAGGAGAGCATGATTCCCCCCACACCAGGCGGGTCTTCAGGGCCACGCCTGGTTAATCGGGCCTTGGGGGGAGGGGGTGAGAAATTCCTCCCTAGGCATCCAAAAACTGCAGAGCCTTGGCTGGGCCCAGAACACTCCGAATGCCAGGATTTCTTGGTGTGTTTGCCTGGTATGTTGGGGGCTCTGGGCAGGACAGCTAGCCATAGGACCCCTGGGCTGACCACTTAGTCCAGGGGAACAAGATTCCCCCACACCAGGCGGGTCTTCAGGGCCACGCCTGGTTAATCGGGCCCTGGGGGGAGGGGGTGAGAAATCCTTCCTAGGCATCCAAAAACCACAGAGGCTCGGCTGGGACCAGAACACTCCACATGCCAGGATTTCGTGGGCTTTTGACTGGTATGATGGGGGCTCTGGGCAGGACAGCTAGCCATAGGACCCTGGGCTGACCACTTTGTCCAGGAGAGCATGATTCCCCCCACACCAGGCGGGTCTTCAGGGCCACGCCTGGTTAATCGGGCCTTGGGGGGAGGGTGTGAGAAATTCCTCCCTAGGCATCCAAAAACTGCAGAGCCTTGGCTGGGCCCAGAACACTCCGAATGCCAGGATTTCTTGGTGTGTTTGCCTGGTATGTTGGGGGCTCTGGGCAGGACAGCTAGCCATAGGACCCCTGGGCTGACCACTTAGTCCAGGGGAACAAGATTCCCCCACACCAGGCGGGTCTTCAGGGCCACGCCTGGTTAATCGGGCCCTGGGGGGAGGGGGTGAGAAATCCTTCCTAGGCATCCAAAAACCACAGAGGCTCGGCTGGGACCAGAACACTCCACATGCCGGATTTCGTGGGCTTTTGACTGGTATGATGGGGGCTCTGGGCAGGACAGCTAGCCATAGGACCCTGGGCTGACCACTTTGTCCAGGAGAGCATGATTCCCCCCACACCAGGCGGGTCTTCAGGGCCACGCCTGGTTAATCGGGCCTTGGGGGGAGGGGTGAGAAATTCCTCCCTAGGCATCCAAAAACTGCAGAGCCTTGGCTGGGCCCAGAACACTCCGAATGCCAGGATTTCTTGGTGTGTTTGCCTGGTATGTTGGGGGCTCTGGGCAGGACAGCTAGCCATAGGACCCCTGGGCTGACCACTTAGTCCAGGGCACCAGTATACCCCCACACCAGGCGGGTCTTCAGGGCCACGCCTGGTTAATCGGGCCCTGGGGGGAGGGGGTGAGAAATCCTTCCTAGGCATCCAAAAACCACAGAGGCTCGGCTGGGACCAGAACACTCCACATGCCAGGATTTCGTGGGCTTTTGACTGGTATGATGGGGGCTCTGGGCAGGACAGCTAGCCATAGGACCCTGGGCTGACCACTTTGTCCAGGAGAGCATGATTCCCCCCACACCAGGCGGGTCTTCAGGGCCACGCCTGGTTAATCGGGCCTTGGGGGGAGGGGGTGAGAAATTCCTCCCTAGGCATCCAAAACTGCAGAGCCTTGGCTGGGCCCAGAACACTCCGAATGCCAGGATTTCTTGGTGTGTTTGCCTGGTATGTTGGGGGCTCTGGGCAGGACAGCTAGCCATAGGACCCCTGGGCTGACCACTTAGTCCAGGGGAACAAGATTCCCCCACACCAGGCGGGTCTTCAGGGCCACGCCTGGTTAATCGGGCCCTGGGGGGAGGGGGTGAGAAATCCTTCCTAGGCATCCAAAAAACCACAGAGGCTCGGCTGGGACCAGAACACTCCACATGCCAGGATTTCGTGGGCTTTTGACTGGTATGATGGGGGCTCTGGGCAGGACAGCTAGCCATAGGACCCTGGGCTGACCACTTTGTCCAGGAGAGCATGATTCCCCCCACACCAGGCGGGTCTTCAGGGCCACGCCTGGTTAATCGGGCCTTGGGGGGAGGGGGTGAGAAATTCCTCCCTAGGCATCCAAAAACTGCAGAGCCTTGGCTGGGCCCAGAACACTCCGAATGCCAGGATTTCTTGGTGTGTTTGCCTGGTATGTTGGGGGCTCTGGGCAGGACAGCTAGCCATAGGACCCCTGGGCTGACCACTTAGTCCAGGGGAACAAGATTCCCCCACACCAGGCGGGTCTTCAGGGCCACGCCTGGTTAATCGGGCCCTGGGGGGAGGGGGTGAGAAATCCTTCCTAGGCATCCAAAAACCACAGAGGCTCGGCTGGGACCAAAACACTCCACATGCCAGGATTTCGTGGGCTTTTTGACTGGTATGATGGGGGCTCTGGGCAGGACAGCTAGCCATAGGACCCTGGGCTGACCACTTTGTCCAGGAGAGCATGATTCCCCCCACACCAGGCGGGTCTTCAGGGCCACGCCTGGTTAATCGGGCCTTGGGGGGAGGGGGTGAGAAATTCCTCCCTAGGCATCCAAAAACTGCAGAGCCTTGGCTGGGCCCAGAACACTCCGAATGCCAGGATTTCTTGGTGTGTTTGCCTGGTATGTTGGGGGCTCTGGGCAGGACAGCTAGCCATAGGACCCCTGGGCTGACCACTTAGTCCAGGGGAACAAGATTCCCCCACACCAGGCGGGTCTTCAGGGCCACGCCTGGTTAATCGGGCCCTGGGGGGAGGGGGTGAGAAATCCTTCCTAGGCATCCAAAAACCACAGAGGCTCGGCTGGGACCAGAACACCCACATGCCAGGATTTCGTGGGCTTTTGACTGGTATGATGGGGGCTCTGGGCAGGACAGCTAGCCATAGGACCCTGGGCTGACCACTTTGTCCAGGAGAGCATGATTCCCCCCACACCAGGCGGGTCTTCAGGGCCACGCCTGGTTAATCGGGCCTTGGGGGGAGGGGGTGAGAAATTCCTCCCTAGGCATCCAAAAACTGCAGAGCCTTGGCTGGGCCCAGAACACTCCGAATGCCAGGATTTCTTGGTGTGTTTGCCTGGTATGTTGGGGGCTCTGGGCAGGACAGCTAGCCATAGGACCCCTGGGCTGACCACTTAGTCCAGGGGAACAAGATTCCCCCACACCAGGCGGGTCTTCAGGGCCACGCCTGGTTAATCGGGCCCTGGGGGGAGGGGGTGAGAAATCCTTCCTAGGCATCCAAAAACCACAGAGGCTCGGCTGGGACCAGAACACTCCACATGCCAGGATTTCGTGGGCTTTTGACTGGTATGATGGGGGCTCTGGGCAGGACAGCTAGCCATAGGACCCTGGGCTGACCACTTTGTCCAGGAGAGCATGATTCCCCCCACACCAGGCGGGTCTTCAGGGCCACGCCTGGTTAATCGGGCCTTGGGGGGAGGGGGTGAGAAATTCCTCCCTAGGCATCCAAAAACTGCAGAGCCTTGGCTGGGCCCAGAACACTCCGAATGCCAGGATTTCTTGGTGTGTTTGCCTGGTATGTTGGGGGCTCTGGGCAGGACAGCTAGCCATAGGACCCCTGGGCTGACCACTTAGTCCAGGGGAACAAGATTCCCCCACACCAGGCGGGTCTTCAGGGCCACGCCTGGTTAATCGGGCCCTGGGGGGAGGGGGTGAGAAATCCTTCCTAGGCATCCAAAAACCACAGAGGCTCGGCTGGGACCAGAACACTCCACATGCCAGGATTTCGTGGGCTTTTGACTGGTATGATGGGGGCTCTGGGCAGGACAGCTAGCCATAGGACCCTGGGCTGACCACTTTGTCCAGGAGAGCATGATTCCCCCCACACCAGGCGGGTCTTCAGGGCCACGCCTGGTTAATCGGGCCTTGGGGGGAGGGGGTGAGAAATTCCTCCCTAGGCATCCAAAAACTGCAGAGCCTTGGCTGGGCCCAGAACACTCCGAATGCCAGGATTTCTTGGTGTGTTTGCCTGGTATGTTGGGGGCTCTGGGCAGGACAGCTAGCCATAGGACCCCTGGGCTGACCACTTAGTCCAGGGGAACAAGATTCCCCCACACCAGGCGGGTCTTCAGGGCCACGCCTGGTTAATCGGGCCCTGGGGGGAGGGGGTGAGAAATCCTTCCTAGGCATCCAAAAACCACAGAGGCTCGGCTGGGACCAAAACACTCCACATGCCAGGATTTCGTGGGCTTTTGACTGGTATGATGGGGGCTCTGGGCAGGACAGCTAGCCATAGGACCCTGGGCTGACCACTTTGTCCAGGAGAGCATGATTCCCCCCACACCAGGCGGGTCTTCAGGGCCACGCCTGGTTAATCGGGCCTTGGGGGGAGGGGGTGAGAAATTCCTCCCTAGGCATCCAAAAACTGCAGAGCCTTGGCTGGGCCCAGAACACTCCGAATGCCAGGATTTCTTGGTGTGTTTGCCTGGTATGTTGGGGGCTCTGGGCAGGACAGCTAGCCATAGGACCCCTGGGCTGACCACTTAGTCCAGGGGAACAAGATTCCCCCACACCAGGCGGGTCTTCAGGGCCACGCCTGGTTAATCGGGCCCTGGGGGGAGGGGGTGAGAAATCCTTCCTAGGCATCCAAAAACCACAGAGGCTCGGCTGGGACCAGAACACTCCACATGCCAGGATTTCGTGGGCTTTTGACTGGTATGATGGGGGCTCTGGGCAGGACAGCTAGCCATAGGACCCTGGGCTGACCACTTTGTCCAGGAGAGCATGATTCCCCCCACACCAGGCGGGTCTTCAGGGCCACGCCTGGTTAATCGGGCCTTGGGGGGAGGGGGTGAGAAATTCCTCCCTAGGCATCCAAAAACTGCAGAGCCTTGGCTGGGCCCAGAACACTCCGAATGCCAGGATTTCTTGGTGTGTTTGCCTGGTATGTTGGGGGCTCTGGGCAGGACAGCTAGCCATAGGACCCCTGGGCTGACCACTTAGTCCAGGGGAACAAGATTCCCCCACACCAGGCGGGTCTTCAGGGCCACGCCTGGTTAATCGGGCCCTGGGGGGGGGGTGAGAAATCCTTCCTAGGCATCCAAAAACCACAGAGGCTCGGCTGGGACCAGAACACTCCACATGCCAGGATTTCGTGGGCTTTTGACTGGTATGATGGGGGCTCTGGGCAGGACAGCTAGCCATAGGACCCTGGGCTGACCACTTTGTCCAGGAGAGCATGATTCCCCCCACACCAGGCGGGTCTTCAGGGCCACGCCTGGTTAATCGGGCCTTGGGGGGAGGGGGTGAGAAATTCCTCCCTAGGCATCCAAAAACTGCAGAGCCTTGGCTGGGCCCAGAACACTCCGAATGCCAGGATTTCTTGGTGTGTTTGCCTGGTATGTTGGGGGCTCTGGGCAGGACAGCTAGCCATAGGACCCCTGGGCTGACCACTTAGTCCAGGGGAACAAGATTCCCCCACACCAGGCGGGTCTTCAGGGCCACGCCTGGTTAATCGGGCCCTGGGGGGAGGGGGTGAGAAATCCTTCCTAGGCATCCAAAAACCACAGAGGCTCGGCTGGGACCAGAACACTCCACATGCCAGGATTTCGTGGGCTTTTGACTGGTATGATGGGGGCTCTGGGCAGGACAGCTAGCCATAGGACCCTGGGCTGACCACTTTGTCCAGGAGAGCATGATTCCCCCCACACCAGGCGGGTCTTCAGGGCCACGCCTGGTTAATCGGGCCTTGGGGGGAGGGGGTGAGAAATTCCTCCCTAGGCATCCAAAAACTGCAGAGCCTTGGCTGGGCCCAGAACACTCCGAATGCCAGGATTTCTTGGTGTGTTTGCCTGGTATGTTGGGGGCTCTGGGCAGGACAGCTAGCCATAGGACCCCTGGGCTGACCACTTAGTCCAGGGGAACAAGATTCCCCCACACCAGGCGGGTCTTCAGGGCCACGCCTGGTTAATCGGGCCCTGGGGGGAGGGGGTGAGAAATCCTTCCTAGGCATCCAAAAACCACAGAGGCTCGGCTGGGACCAGAACACTCCACATGCCAGGATTTCGTGGGCTTTTGACTGGTATGATGGGGGCTCTGGGCAGGACAGCTAGCCATAGGACCCTGGGCTGACCACTTTGTCCAGGAGAGCATGATTCCCCCCACACCAGGCGGGTCTTCAGGGCCACGCCTGGTTAATCGGGCCTTGGGGGGAGGGGGTGAGAAATTCCTCCCTAGGCATCCAAAAACTGCAGAGCCTTGGCTGGGCCCAGAACACTCCGAATGCCAGGATTTCTTGGTGTGTTTGCCTGGTATGTTGGGGGCTCTGGGCAGGACAGCTAGCCATAGGACCCCTGGGCTGACCACTTAGTCCAGGGGAACAAGATTCCCCCACACCAGGCGGGTCTTCAGGGCCACGCCTGGTTAATCGGGCCCTGGGGGGAGGGGGTGAGAAATCCTTCCTAGGCATCCAAAAACCACAGAGGCTCGGCTGGGACCAGAACACTCCACATGCCAGGATTTCGTGGGCTTTTGACTGGTATGATGGGGGCTCTGGGCAGGACAGCTAGCCATAGGACCCTGGGCTGACCACTTTGTCCAGGAGAGCATGATTCCCCCTACACCAGGCGGGTCTTCAGGGCCACGCCTGGTTAATCGGGCCTTGGGGGGAGGGGGTGAGAAATTCCTCCCTAGGCATCCAAAAACTACAGAACCGCGCGGGGGCTTACGCCCCCGCGCGTACTTCATGTATTTCATGTATTCAGAATATCCCTTATTCTTATGTTATGTTTTCCGTACACAGAATGTTTATTTTGTATTCTCCCCTTTCCCACACCCCTACAAAGCTCTTTTTCACTCCTTAACTCTCTAACCCCTTCTCAAACATCACTAATCTAGTTTTCTCTTTTTAACTTCAGTAGTGTAGAATCGTAATCACAGTCCAAAGCTGTGCATTGTGTATGACAACCCCAAACTGTTTCAAGATACATAAAATGGACACGTATTTCTTTAGAATATTTTGTGTTTTTTCTCTGACAGCTATAATTCTTACTAAATGTTGTCTTATATAGTGATGATTCTAACCACTTTTTATGTTCTCTTTTTGAGCTGTTTAACAAGGAATTTTGGTGGAAGAGTCCCCCAGTTTAATGCTTATGATTGAATCATGTCAATGGAATCATTGTAATTGTTCTTATGGCCCCCATACGCGCCAATAACACCATGTGGCATTGCTTCTTATTTGCATAGGCACATTAAAATGGGAAAATAGTATAAATACAAATAAGATCCTATCTAATAGAGATTAGAACACACAAACCTTGTAGTGCAAAGGGACCTTACACCCTGAACATTGACATAACGACCTGGCACAGACGTCAGAAGAAAGGGCATATTCCATTCTCCCCTGAACCAGGAAAGCCATCCACGAAACATCCAGGCTGGTCTATAACATCACTTGGAAGCAATCCTCTACCATGGAAGACCTACACTGCTCAGACTTCGACCTGCTCAAAAGAGACTTCCCTTAACACTGAGAAGACTTAACAACAACAACGACCGGCTTACAGGACAGGGCTCCCTGCATTGCCCTTTGATTGTGAGGTGAAAGGAGAGGATGCTCCACGTCCTGACTTCAATGTAAGATATGCAGATTCCAGGATCTTTAATACAGAAACATGATACCAACAACAGAGACTGTGTGAAAAATAAAAGTGTGTTGGCACTACAGACAATGTATTGGATTGGACGATCTAGCTTGCTTGGAGCCTAGACTTGGTCTTGTGCCAGGAAACTTCAGGGGTCTGGTCTCTTTGTACTTAGGCCAAGGTTATTTCTTTCCATGTTCCTCATATTTTGGTGAGCCTATGCAAACAACAATTGCCACTCTAACACCATTCTTACTGTGCTCCTTTAACTCTAATCCTTAAAAAGAACTCACTTAAAATTTGAGGTTAACTTAAGCTAATATGCATGTATATGGAAATGTAAGAAAATACTATGCCTGTAATGTTTAAGGAGTTACGTAAGTTTTATGGCTTTAGATTGCCTTGTGTACTGTTAAGAAATATTATAATGTATTACAATCTGGGGACTTGAGGGACAAAGTAATTGTACATGGATTCTGTGTTATTTATCTTAATGTTCTTTGGCTGAAATTTCAAAGTTAATATATCAGCAAGGGGACTTCTGAGAATTATGTTATGGGTGATTGTCCTTCCACTGTAACTTTACCTTGTCCTCTTACTTTGCACCCTTGTTCTCATAATTAAAAATAAAAATTTAAAAAAAAAAAAAAAAAAAAAAAAAAAAAAAAAAAAAAATTTAATGATTAGTAAGTTTTAAGTGCATATTCATCAGCAAAATGATAGTGGTCACATCCATTTTCTGGGATGTTGGAAGAACCTTATGAAGAATGTGATACTGAGTAAATATTCAACAATAATCATTGGGGCCAGAGAGATGGCATGGAGGTAGGGCATTTGCCTTGCATGTAGAAGGACGGTGGTTCAAATCCCAGCATTTCATATGGTCTCCCAAACCTACCAGGAGCAATTTCTGAGCATAGAGCTGGGAGTAACCCCTGAGTGCTGCCGGGTGTGACCCAAAAACCAAAAAAAAAAAAACCAAAAAAAAAAACCAATAATCATTGAGGGGTTCTAATGAACTCTGAAGATTGTCACTCCAACTCAAGCCCAGGAGTTAAACTTTTTGTCTCTGTGTGCCCAGCTCCTACCCAGTGTGGCATGTGGAATCTTATAGGGATATAACCATCGGGTGTTGAGTGACAGAGTGTCTAAATAGAAAGAAATGGTTAAATGCTTTCCTCTCTGATGGTAAAAGGATTTGGGATAATAAAATTCTGTCAAAACAATCTAATGTGCATCATGGGAAACATCCCTACCATCAAAATCCTTGACCTCTATATAATGTGTGTAGGGAAAGTCTACTCCACTGGAGGTTAAGGCTGAACAGATTAGGGCAGAGATCCTGAGGAACTCGAACTTCCTAGATTTTTTTGCAAGAGCAGGTGGATTGAGCAAATGAGTTCCCTGCTGAAGTTAATCATTAGGAGCAGGAGGAGTTAGAAGGGATGACATGGAGAGCATTTGCCCTGTTATTATTGTTGTTCCAGCATGAAACACAAGGGTATGTTTTCAGAGTGGTAATTGAAGTGTTACGGGTTTGCAGTGATTGGTTCTGCCTGTGGGACAGGCTTTAAGGAGCGACTTCTGATGACTCAGCTCTGCATCCCCAAGTGACTTGCTGGGTTCACTGGTTCTGGTCACCAGAAGAGCCTGTCTTGTTTCCATAGTGGCTCAGCCCAGGCCACTCTGCACACCACACTACAAAGACTTGCCTGACAATGAAGTCAGAATTTCAGAATTTCTGAGGCCTCACAGACACAGTCACACCAAATCAAACCCACCCACCTCTGCTCTGTCTAGCTGGTCCTTGAACCCTGAGATATGCCCCCAGCCACCCCCCAGTTCTTCACAAGCTATATATTCATTCCAGTTTAGAGTCTTTCTTTCCCCAGAAATCCTTCCCTGACTTACAGAGCTTATGTAACTCTCAACCTCTCTTACTGGTTTTCTCCACATCACTGTGTCTCTCTAAAACCTCCTTCTTTGTTGGTTTGTGGGGCTCTTTCTATTTCTCCCATTCCCTGAGGAATGTCAGGGTTTCCTTCCATCAGTATTATTTGTTCCACGACTAGATAAATAAATAGGATCCTGGCCATTGGCAATTAGAAGTGTTCTTACAAGATTGAGAGGAGGGCTGGCAAGAGGGTGTCGCTGTGCAATATGCTTCTTCCTAGATGTGCTTTGGGAGTCTCTGAGAACATCTGGTTACCCCCAAAACTGGCACAACTGGAAGTTGTCACTGACTTTAGGCCACTTCCCCAGAATCTTGTAGAAGTTCTAGGAAATGAATGTGGTTGCTAATTCTCTTCATTGTTGATAGGCACGACGGTTTGGATTTCTGTACTAAATGGCTTTCTTGATAAAGAGGAATAGTGGCACTGGAGAAGGGGGCTGGTCAGAATAGTTCAGTAGCAATGAAAACTGACAGCCGAGAGACCCACAGATAGTACAGGGGTCAAGACACTTGCCTTGTATGCAGCTGACCCTGATTCCACCTTAGCACTACAGAGAGAGTGACCCACTCCCAAACATTGCTGGAGATGGCCCCAAACTTTTGGGGAGATGCCCTCTCCAAAAGAAAATTCACTATGGATAATAACTAAATCAAAAGATGATAGTTCCAGAAGGAAGGGCTGCTATAATTATGCCAAATAAACACGAAGATGCAGTGCAGAGTGTGACAACAATGAGGATGTGGAGGCAAGTCAAAGAAGGAGCCTAGGCAGGAAAAAAACCATTTCTCTGTCTATCTCTTCTGTCCTCTGCATAAAGAAGGGGCAGACGTGCCTAAAGCAGGATCCCCAGGGCAAAGGATCAGGTGTGTCCCTGCTGCCAGCTCTGTTTTTGGCATGTGAAGTGGTTGTGACTTGGCTGTGACTACTACAGAAAGATCTGATGGACCCAGGCCTGGGGGAGCCTAGCAAGTCTAAGTGAGGCCTCACAGGTAGTTTGTGCAGTTTTCAGAACCCAAACTTGCAGAGACTCAGAGGGGCTGGAACCTTGCTGAGTGGGAGATAGGACGGAGCTCACTGCAGGCCATGCCCACCCATCTTCTTCCCAATGTTCTTATTTATATTGTAATTACGTGGTTCTCCTCCCAAAATAACTGTGGCAGGGGCCGGAGTGGTAGCACAGTGGTAGGGTGTTTGACTTGCATGCGGCTCTCCCAGGATAGATGCAAGTTCAATCCCCAGCATCCCATCCTCCAAGCCAGGGGCGATTTCTGAGTGCAGAGTCAGCTGGGTGTGGCCCAAAAACAAAAACAAAAGAATCAAAATAACTGCAGCAACGGATCTCTGATTAGAGTTCAAATAACCCTCTCTGCAGGAATATGGACCACCAGCTTTTTCACCTCTGAAAACTATTTGCTTTTCAGTAATTTCTAAACTGGTTGAGTTCATGGTAGTTTATCAGCTCCATTCTCCACTAGAAGCAGAATGACCTTAATATTAACTATGGTTATCATTAGTCATTAGTAGTGGGAATATTTCTACCATGGCAATTGATAAATGCTACAAAGCAGGTCTTTTCTAAAAAATAAAATTTTTTTCCCAAAGGCTTGGTTAAACCAACATACCCTGCTCATGTATTTGAATTCAACTAACCTAACCTCATTATATCATGTTTCTGGGTTATTACTGATTTGATTTTATTTTGAGGGTTTTTTAGGGGGAGGTCACACCCAGCAGCGCTCAGGGGTTACCCCTAGATCTACACTCAGAAATCGCTCCTGGCAGGCTTGGGGGACCATATGGGATGCCAGGATTCAAACCACCATCCTTCTGCATGCAAGGCAAATGCCCTCCATGCTATCTCTCCAGCCCCATGATTTTATTTTTAATTAAAAGTGATATTGGTCTTTTATGTTTTTGTAAGAGGTTCTGTCTTTGTCAACTTTATTACTAAAGTTGTTTGTTTGCTGGTTGGTTGGTTTCTGGGCCACACTGAGAGGCAAATGTCCTACCCGCTATGTTATCACTCCAGCCCCAAGTTTTTCATATTTTTAAAACTATGTTTAGAGACAGTACAAAGGGTAAAATGCCTGCCTTGCACATATCTATAACAGCTTCCATCCCTGCCACACATGTGGTTCCTGAGTACTGCCAGGAGTAAACCCTGGGCACCACTGGTGTACACTAGGCAGTGCTCAGGGTTTACTCCAGGTCTATGCTCAGGGGACAATATATGGTGCTGGGGATCAAACGGGATCAACTGCATGCAGGCCAGGTGCCTCTCACTAATACTAATGCCACTAGTCCATGGACCAACTTTGAGTGTCAAGGATTAGCATAGCATTGAAACTACTTGTATTTTATTTTCTAACTTAGTTTTCGGTGCCAAGGATCAAACCCAGGGCCTCACTTACACAAGGTAAGTGCTCCAATATTGAACCACCTTCCAACAACTTGCTTTTAAAAAACATTAGAGAAAAGTTGCCGTTGCAACCATTTCATCCTGGTACCTCTATCACATCAAATTTTTTTACCCTTCTAATATTTTCTTTTTTTTTTTTTTTGGTGGGGGGAGTTTTTTGGGCCACACCCGGTGGTGCTCAGGGGTTACTCCTAGCTATCTGCTCAGAAATAGCTCCTGGCAGGCTCGGGGGACACCAGGATTCGAACCAACCACCTTTGGTCCTGGATCAGCTGCTTGCAAGGCAAACGCCGCTGTGCTATCTCTCCGGGCCCTCTTCTAATATTTTCTACAGTCACTGGTTCATTTAAATTTTCTACTTTATTTGGGTGCCAGAGAGTTAGTAAAGGGGTTATGGAATTTGTCTGATGCAACTCTGCCCTATATATGGTCCCTAGAGTGCTGTTAGGAATGATCACTGAGCACAGAGCCTGGAGTAGTCCCAATCAAATATAGCCCAACCCCCCAACTTACACCAAAAAAAGAGTTTCAATTGCAGAGACACAGTTGCCTACTTCTGCTACAGCTATTGTTATAGGGGGATGTAGAAGAAGGTGTCTTCCTTCTCTCATTAAAAATAGAAGAGTGTATAAAGTAAAATTTGACACACACACACACACACACACAAATAAAAGAATGTGGGGCTGGGAAGGTGGCGCTAGAGGTAAGGTGTGTCTGCCTTGCAAGCGCTAGGGTAGGACAGACCATGGTTCAATCCCCTGGAATCCCATATGGTCCCCCCAAGCCAGGGGCGATTTCTGAGCGCATAGCCAGGAGTAACCCCTGAGAGTCAAACGGGTGTGGCCCAAAAACTAAAAAAAAAAAAAAAAATAGAAGAGCGTTGGGTCTAGGATCTAGCTCCTGTGCTAAGTGAGATTTCCATGTTAGCCCCACATTACAGTTTCATTCCTCACTCTGCCCTGGTACCACAACCAAAACTCAAAAATTGGCAAAGGTACATTCTATTCAATCTCTTGCACTACAAAACTCTAATTAGCAAGAAACCCTGCTGGAAAGAACCTTGGCAACCTATTGTTTCCAGGAAGCCAGCCTCTGAGAAACAGAAGAGAATGTGAATTGGTAAGAAGGCTGAATCATACCAACAACTTCCAGGACCAAGAGGAATTGATGAGGCAAGAACACAGGCCTGAAAGTCAATTCTTTGATTCAAAGGCAATGTAGTCATCAGCAGCCTAAGAGATCCTAATTCCCATCTGGCATGATTCTATTTCCCTGAACTCATTATAGTGGAAGTGATAGAGAGGTACCTCGATACCATCTGCATGTATGTTGTAGAGCGCATTTGATTGGTTGCTATCTAGTTGAGCTGACTGGTTGTTATGGAGCTTATTGGCCTTTTTAAAGGACCAAATATATTGATTGGTTTTACAAACACAAGCCACACACGCCATTTTTACTGGGCAAAACCAATCAGATAATGGGCAAGAATATATAAAACATATAACCATAGTTCACGAGATTTTGGGCATTGCCATTTTGGAAGTGGTAGAAACAACTGTAAGAAGTTGCCACAGAAAGAACAGCTAGGAAGAGGCTATGGTGGAAGAAGAGATGCTGGAAAGATGGCGCTGGTGCAGAAAGCTGCAAGAAAGCTGGTGCAGAAAGAGTAATGCTAATAGGGAGCTGCTGGGGTCTCCATCCTGAGCAAAGGATGTTATTGACCTCTTGCAGGTGATACATAAAGACTTATGGTTATGGTTGTGCTATTCCTACTCACATCCCCCAAGAACCCAGAACAACTACCGTAATAATTGTTTTAGCCTTTTTCACTTTTACAGGCTTCCCCTCAGAACTAACAGGCTCTGGGAAGCTTTTCTCCTGACTTTAGCAGGGTCACTGTTGTGGAGGGAGATGGCTGAATGCTGAGCATTCTGGGAAAGCAGAAATCAGAATAGGATAGGAGAAGGTTGAGTAAGTGCAGGAGGCCATAAGCGTATCTGTACCATGACATGAATCATTAAAAGTAGGTGTCCAAAGAGGAGTGTTCTTGTTATAACTGAAACCCAACTACAATCATGTTTGTAATCACGGAGTTTAAATAAAAATATTATTTAAAATTAAAAAAGCAGGTGTCCACTTTCTCACCTTTCTAGATGTGCCAAGACCAAGCCTCTGATGACTATGAGTCATATTATTTCTCCTGAGGCCTCTCTCTTTCTCTGCCTTATCAACATCTATCTTCTTGCTAAATCCTCATGTGGCCTTTCTCTGTGTGCCAAACATCCCTGCTGGCTCTTCCTCTTCTTCCTTGCCCTGTTGGATAACTCCCCACCTATATCACTTCATCTAACTGGAATTACCTTTGTTTTGCTCAGGGATCATTCCTGGTGGTGGTGCTTGGAGGATCATATGGGAAGCAAGAGATTGAACTCAAGTCAACCACATGCAAGTCAAATGCTCTCCTCTCTGTGCTATTGCTCTGGCCATCTTTTCACTTCTTGGGGTCTCTTCATTGGAAGCTACCAGGGCAACATGCAATAATGCTCTAGAGGTGGGCCCGGAGAGATAACACAGCGGTGTTTGCCTTGCAAGCAGCTGATCCAGGACCAAAGGTGGTTGGTTCGAATCCCGGTGTTCCACATGGTCCCCCGTGCCTGCCAGGAGCTATTTCTGAGCAGACAGCCAGGAGTAACCCCTGAGCAACGCCGGGTGTGGCCCAAAAACCAAAATAAATAAATAAATAAATAATGCTCTAGAGGTGATGCCAGGTTGAACCTGGTGCCTCATACATTCCAGTCATGTGCTGTAGCCCTATGACCTCTCTTCCTGGACCCTTTGATGACATCTTTATTTTTAAATATTTCTTTGTGTGCTAGGGAGCAAATCCATGGAAGACATGCATTCTATCATTGAGCTACCCCTGACCTAATCATTTTAAAGATCCTGTCTCCAAATGCATTAATATTGTAAAGTTGGGGTCACAGTAAATGAATTGAAATGATTTTAGTATGGGGGAGTTGGAGGATACAGGTCAGTTTATCCACAACAGTGTTTAAGGAAATATTTTCAACTCTGAGAATAAGCAGACCCTGGGCTTTTAAGCTCTGTTCACAAACAGGCTGAATCATCTCCTGTCTCCTTTCCATGGAAATTTAATTTCTCCTGACATTTATAGCACAAGTATTAATTGAGTTCCAAGCACAAAGACATGAGGGGACATGAAGGGCTCCCAGCCTAGCCTGATGAAAAGCATTGCAGAACAGAAATTCCAAGGACACTTTCAAGAAGAGACTTGACCTGATATTTGAGCTGGAATCATCTAGCCAGGCTCCAAAAGTCCCTGTTTGCCTGAACTCATCTCATAGAAGAGTGTAAAGTTTGTGTATAAATCTCTATTCTCATTGGTAAGGGGGTGGGGAAAGAGATCAAGAGTGTTGGAATCACTTACGGGCTTCTTAGAATCTCAACACCCATCCAGACCTGAATTCAGAGTATAATGAAATTTTAGGGAATCTGTGTGAACATTAAAATTTGGTAAGCACTGATCAATGCAATCTGGTTATTTCACAGCTGGAGAAACCAATGCTCATAAACACATGGCAGCAGTTAAAAAGGAAAAAGTCACATACATAAATTTTATTAACCTCCCTCTCCCAACATACATTTTTGTCCCATGAATGTTTATAAGTTTATCTGAGATTTTTCTTTTTAAATTTGGTTTCTGGACCATACCCGGGGCCCCTCAGGGATTACTCCTGGCTCTTCACTCAGAAATCACTCCTGGCAGGCTTGGGGGACCATATAGGATGCAAGGGGCCAAACCCAGGTAGGCCATGCAAAGCAAATGCCCTACCCACTGTGCTATTGCTCTGCTCTTCATCTGAAGTGAAATTTTAACATCACATTAACATGCTCATCTTTCTACTCAACAAGCCCTTGAAAATTTCATTAGTAGCTTCAATTCATCAGGTAAAAACTTGGGGAGAAGCCTCACAACTTACCTCTGTTTGCTTCTGCTTCCTATTTGGGAGTTTCTACTGAATTATAACAGTTTTATAACATGTCTATATTTTCCTGGGACTTCACTGTTATCTCTACTCATACAATTGCAGCTACTACCTTGTAGATATCAATTCATCCAAGTACCAGAAACTTTAGGATTCACTTTGGCTCCCATCTTCTATTTTGAATATGTAGTATGTGTTTTATTTCCTTGGCTTAACTATTTTTCTGGTAGGCATTGTTAATTGGATTAGGGAATATCAAACCCTGAATTTTTAAAGGGGGTTGAAAATGCTTAGTGTCCCTATCTGCTTAGAGTAGCACATTCAAATGCTGGGAGGAGAGTAACTTCATTATAAAGTAACTTCAAGTAACTAACTCAACAAGGCAAATATACAACTATCTTCACGAACAGGAAACTATTCTAAACTTGTGATACTGTCTTCCCAGAACTAATTAGAGCTTCAGGGGAAAAAATGCAATAACCAAACATCTTATGCACATACCAATCTCACTGGGTAAATTTAATAACAGAGAAATGCAATTAAAGGAAAAATTAAAGAAGTGCAAGACAGTGCTGAAAAATTATCTGGTGTCATTCTAAGAGACAAGAAAATGAAAAACAGAAGGGCGAGGAGACATAAAAATGATAAGAAAAATTCTCGGACATATTTTATTAGGACCTGAAGGAGTGAGAAAAAGTAGGGCAGTGGCAGGAATAAGGGCAGAAAGGTCTGCACTTTATTCTCTCTAGCCTGAGTAAAGGGGCTGATGTAGGGGCCAAAGAGATAGCACAACGGTAGGGCATTTGCCCTGCATATGTCTGACCTGGGAGGGGGCCAGTTCAATTCCGGGCATCCCATATGGTCCCCCAGCCTGCCAGGGGCGATTTCTGAGTGCAGAACCAGGAGTAACCCCTGAGCACTGCTGGTGTGACCCAGAAACCAATCAATCAATTTTTTAAAGGGTGGGGGCTGATGTAAGGAAACATCCATTTCCATCTTTGTGTCTACTGCTGGGCTTCTTGTTCTGGAATCAGTATAGCCCTTGGCTGCCTTATTTCCTCTCTAGATGATGACATTTTATTTCTTTTAGATATCTCCCTTGTAAATTCTTAATTTGTGTGTAAAAAAAACATACATTAGAGTTATGTGTTTTGGGATATCACATATAGCAGTGTCTCTAGGCAAAATATGTATATTTCAGTGAACTGGATTGTTTTCTCTCTCTCTCTTTGGCATCGCTGATGTGAAAGACATCTCTGGAACAGGAAACATATCCATGTGAGATCCGAAGCAAACTGCTCACTGATGATCAAATGGTTGGTGCTCCACAAAGCAGTTCCTACTAGGTGGACCCTGGGGAGGCAAGGGAGAGAGTGGTTGGTGCAATGCCAGCCATAGCTTTGCTTGCTGAGCTCTGTGCTTTGGAGAAGGGCTAGAAGACACAATTCCCACCAAGTTACACCAAACCACACTCCAGCTTCACATGCCCAAAATAGGACCTTTTTCTATATAATACAAAAGTACTCATTCAACTGAAATCCAACTATAGTCATCTTTGTAATCACAGTGTTTAAATAAAGGTATTTTAAAAATAAAGTACTCGGGCTCGGAGAGATAGCACAGCAGCGTTTGCCTTGCAAGCAGCCGATCCAGGACCAAAGGTGGTTGGTTCGAATCCCGGTGTCCCATTTGGTCCCCCGTGCCTGCCAGGAGCTATTTCTGAGCAGACAGCCAGGAATAACCTCTGAGCACCACTGGGTGTGGCCCAAACACCAAAAAACTAAAATAAAATAAAGTACTCATTCAGGGACAGAGTGATAGCAGAAGGGAGGGAATTTGTTTTGCAAGCAGCTGACCTGGGTTTATCCCCAGCATCCCATATGGTCCCCTAACCGGGAGTAATTTCTGAGCCAGGAGTAACCCCTGAACACCTCCAGATTTGGCCCAAAACAACAACAAAAAAGTACCCATTCCTTAATGGAATTCTGTCCATTGAAGATGTTTCTCCAAAGACAACAAATTCATTCTCAGGTATTGCATGAAGGTTAGCCAAAGCTAGGTAAATCTGTGTGATATTTGTATGAGCATATTCTGTGTGTATGTGGGAAATGGGGTATTTCTGTGAGTGGCTTTGAATTGTATGTGTGAGTATGTAGAGTGTCATGGGTATTTATGGGGCATAGGGGGCATTGTGAGGGAATTTTCTGTATTCTGGGCTTTGAAGATAAAACTAGGACACTGCTGACAAACTGGAATAGTTGGTCACCTTACTTTTGGAAACTCCCTCAAGTTGGGCAACTTGGGCCTGTCATTCGAGGAAGGACTGAAAGTCCTGGTATTTCCACTTTCTCTCTCCCTATGGTTCCCTTGCTTCCTGTTGATCTTTATGTTTAACTGGAACAGACCAGGTTAAGGTGGGAGAAAGTTTTCCTCCCATATAAAGTATGCATTTACCAGGGAAGCTCCCGCTATCTGAGCTGACTGGGAGGCCATTTCTTATTTCTCCTGATAACACTCACAGAGGTTATGGCTTGGCCACAACTTATTTATTCCCAACTTCACCCCCTGCTCTATTTATCTAATCCATTCTGCCTACTCGTAAGAGCACTATTTCTCGGCTCTTGGGCTTATGGCTACAGAAGTCTTCTTTCCTAATAAACCATCATGTCTGCCTCTGAGTTTTTGGTTGCTTTATTTAATGACCTCTACTCCTCATTATAAAGGTTTACCTATCTATTATAAAATATTTAGCATCCCATATGGACAAGAAAAGCATTAACAATGTATGGTACTGATTTTCTTACCAGTAATTTTTCTATGAATATTTTTACATAGTTCAGACAAATCTTACAGTTTCATAAATGAATTTTTTAAAATTTAACACTGTAACACAAACATTTTACTAAAATGCTAAAAGTCTTTCCCTACAATAATGATATCAGCAAAATAGCAGACTTGGAAGCAAACCACAGGCTTCTTTCCCTCACCAACACTGTGGCAACCCCAATAAACCACCAGGATACATTTGTGAGAACTTTAGAGATCCAATGTGAAGCCACAATACCCAGACCACTCTAAAATCAAGAAAACATTTTAGGAAAGGTGGTAATGATAAAATATATGAAGAATTCCTACCACTCAAAGCAAAACAACCCAATTAAAAAATGTGCAGAGAGGGCCCTGAGAGATAGCACAGCGGCATTTGCCTTGCAAGTAGACGATCCAGGACCTAAGGTGATTGGTTCTAATCCTGGTGTCCCCTATGGTCCCCCGTGCCTGCCAGGAGTTATTTCTGAGCAGACAGCTAGGAGTAACCCCTGAGCACCGCCGGGTGTGGCCCAAAAACAAAACAAAAAAAAAAAAGTTCAGAGAATTGAAATACACATTTTCCAAAGATGAGAGATAAATGGCCAACAAGCATATATCATCAGAGAAAAGCAAATCAAAGCCACAACGAGATGTCCATTAGTGATATCTATTAGGTTATCCTACTCATTAGGATGGTTATGATCAAAAATATACAAAATAGGGGCTGAAGCAATAACACATCTGTGGGGTATTTGCCTTACATGTGGCTGATCTAGGATGGACTTCAGTTTGATCCCCGGCATCCCATTTGGTCCCCCAAGCCAGGAGCGATTTCTGAGTGAATAGCCAAGACTAACCCCTGAGCATCACCAGGTGTGGCCCAAAAACCAAAAAATAATATATATATATATATAAGTATACAAAATAGTAAAAGTTGGGGCTGGAGAGACAGCACAGCAGTAGGGTGTTTGCCTTGCATGTGACCGACCTGGGACAGACACAGTTTAATTCCTGGCATCCCATATGATCCCCCAACACGCTAGGGGTGATTTCTGAGTGCAGAGTCAGGAGAGACCTTGAGCACCATTGGGTGTGGCCCAAAACCAATTAATCAATCAATAAATAAATTTTTAAAAAATCCTAAAAGTTACTGAAGATATAATAAAAGATACTGGATAAAAGATATAGTAAATATACTGGAGCAATAGCACAGAGGGCAAAGCATTTGCCTTGCACTGGGTCCCATCCCCAGCATCTCATTTGGTCCCTCAAGCCTGCCAGAAGTAATTTCTGCATGCAGAGCCTGAGTACTGCCAGGTGTGGCCAAAACCCAAATAAAATAAAATAAATAAAATGACAAGTTACTGAAGATATAAAAAAGTAGAACTCTTGTTCCATTTGGTAGACTGTAGATGGTTCAGCTGCTATGGAAAACAATTAAAATAGCTCCAGTCTTGACATTAGAACTATCCTCTGATCCAGCAATCCTAATGGGTATTTAGCCAAAAGTTTGGAATGTTTCTGAGGGGTTCCTATAGTCAGGATCATGGTAGTTTTATTCATAATTGCCTCAAGATAGTAGCAACCCAAATATCTATCAGTGTATAAAAAAGATAAACAAAATGTGGCAGATACATTAATTTTTTTTTCAGCTTTAAGAAGGAAGAAAATCATGTCTCTTGCCATAACATGGATGAACCTTGAGGACATTGTACTAAGTTAAATAAAGAAGCCCAAAAGACAAACACTGTCACATTCCATTTCTATGAGATATCTTTAAACACACACACACACACACACACAGATTCATAGAAATAGAAAGTAAAGTGGGTTTTACCAGAAGCCTGGGGGCTGTGACAGGGGAAGAGGGAGGAAATGTTTAATGGGTATAAATAGTGTCAGATTTGCAAAATGGAAATATCCTGAGTTCTGTTTTCGCAACAAAATGAATGTTGTTCACAGGACTGAATTTAAAGAAGGTTCAGATGGTAAATTTTATGATGTGGCTTTTTATTTTTAAATCAGTTTACACACATACATACAAAAAAGGAACAGAAAACACACACATATAAGGACCCTATTCTTTTTTCCCCAGGGGGCATTATTCACTTTTTTATTTAAATAATTTTTTTTTTATTTATACACTGTGATTACAAACATAATTGTAGTTGGGTTTCAGTCATAACAAGAACACCCCCCTTCACCCCTGCAACCTTCCCGTCAGCAATGCCCCATCTCTTCCCCCTGCCCCCCTGCCTGTATTCAAGACAGGTTTTCTAGACCCCTCACTCACTGACATTATTATGAAGAGTGATGAGCGCATTTAGAGAAATAACTACACTGAGAATCATATTCTATTTCATTATCTAGTTGTGCTTAAATTTGCCTAACCATTCTTAGCATTTTGCCCCCAGCTTTTTCAACTGTGCTTTGCTGTTCTCACTAATCTGAGGCTTCTAGAATCTAATTCTAATTATACTAATCTAACCTATGGTCTATAAACTCTATGTGTTCTATAGACTATTGGCTTGCTCTCAAATCACAGAAACATTGGAGGGTATCCCTAAGGCTTGGGACAGAAGCTCATTTTCTGGAGAGAGCTAAAACGAGGCCATAGTGTCTTATATAATGCAATGGCCCACCAAGATAGTCATACAAGAAGCCCCTCAGCTCCCTTTTAGCCCTCCATTGTTAAAATGTACATAGAAAACCAAGGATCACCCACCACCTGAGAACAGTGTCTAGGAAAGAAGTTAGGAAGGGAGGAAGGAGAAAGAAAGAAAAAGAAAGAAGAAAGAAAAGGAAAGAGAGAGAGAAAGAAAGAAAGAAAGAAAGAAAGAAAGAAAGAAAGAAAAGAAAGAAGAAGAAAGAAAGAAAGAAAGAAAGAAAGAAAAAGAAAAGAAAAGAAAGAAAGAAGAAAGAAAGAAAGAAAGAAAGAAGAAAAAAAGAAAGAAAGAAAGAAAGAGAAAGAAAGAAAGAAAGAAAGAAAGAAGAAAGAAAGAAAGAAAGAAAGAAAGAAAGAAAGAAAGAAAGAAAGAAAGAAAGAAAGAAAGAAAGAAAGAAAGAAAGAAAGAAAGAAAAAGAAAGAAAGAAAGTTCTTTGACCTTGAATCCTAGTATCTGCCTTCATACTGATTGAAACAGACTTCCAGACACTCTCTGCTGCTTCTCAGGCCTTTGCTTCTGACTAGAACACTATTATCCATTCTTTATGTCTCAACTTGTTGACTTCTCAGTCTCTGTAACTGTGTGAGCCAATTCTTTAAAGTAAATTATAACAGATGCACATAAGAAATGTATAAATAGATAGGCAAGTTTGTAAAGTATATCAACACATGTAATAGTAAACAAATATATACTATTTATATACATAAATATATTTTTTGTTTTGTTTTGGTGTACCATAGATGTCAGTGCTCAGGGCTAACTCCTAGCTATGTACCTAGGGATCCCTCTTTAGGGATCACTTAGGGGACCAAATGTGGTACTGAGGATTGAATCCAGGTCAGCTACTGCAAGGCAAATGTCCTGCCCACTATTGCTCCATAAATATAAAAGTCTATTGGTACTTTTTCCTCAGGAGATCTCGGACTCTTATGTAGAGACTAGGCAGAAAAATTATAACTCCAAGTGGAAAAATTAGAATGAAATGTTCTTTTTCCATAATAAGAACAATTTAGTATTAAAGAGCGAGAAATTTTGAGTTGGAGTTGAGAGTTTTGCAAGGTCACACGTTGCTGTAATATCTAAATTTTGGATTTGTTGTTTTTACCACCTTCTAAAGGAACATTTGCCACCTGGGGGAACATGTGAACTCCGAGAGACTCTTGCCTTAGAAAGATAAGACATTGCTTAAAAAGAGACTCTGATTGGGGTCCAAGAAATAGTACACCAGGTAAGGCACTTTTCTTGCATACAACTGACCCTGGTATGATCCCTGGCACTGCATATGGTCCTTTGACTACAACCAGTAGTGATCCCTAAGCACAGATAGAGCCACGAGGAAGCCCTGATAACCAATGGGTGTGACCCCAAAAATAGAGAATGAACAAGAAAGTCTTCTTCAAATTTAAAAATAGAAAAGCAGAAGTTTAAAACTCTATGAAAGAATTGTAAATTTCCCAAAAAGCATAGCACTAAGAAAGAGAAGAGATTGTAAAATTGTAGTATGCATCCAAGAAAGTCAATATATGTGAATGTGTGTGTGTAAACATGCTTGTGTATGTTACTAGAGATTGAACCAGGAACCTCCTATGTGTAAAACCAGTGCTCTACCACTAAACCATCCTCCAGGTCTGAAGTTCAACATTTCCCCACAATCTTTTGTTTTGTTTTATTTTGTTTTGTTTTGGGGTCACACCTGGCAGCGCTTAGGGGTTACTCCTGGCTCTATGCTCAGAAATCGCTCCTGGTAGGTTCAGGGGACCATATGGGATGCCTGGATTCGAACCACCGTCCTTCTGCATGCAAGGCATGCATTACCTCCATGCTATCTCTCCAACCCCAATATTTTCTTTTTCTTTTCTTTTGCTTTTCATTTTTATTGAGGTGCCAAGATTGATAATACAGTGAATTGTGCTTTTCCTTCATACATCATTGCAACATTCCAGGCTCACCAGAGGGCCTGCTTCCTCCTACCAGTATCACCAGGGACCATCCTATCCTTCCCTCCCATGTAAGCTCAGTTTTATGGACAAAGTCTTCAGTTCAATGGCTTCCATTGATTTTTATTCCCTTACTAAGTTTCTTTATATCCCACGTTGAGTACGGTGAATATCTATGTGTCCTCCCCATTGTGTTTATTGTGCTCTTGCTGTGCTGAACATGAAGCGTTGTAGTTAGCTCCTGGAGTCTCTGAGGGGTTAGGCTAATGTCCTCTCTCCCTTTCTTGCTGTCTTTGCCCAATGACAAAAGTTGTAAATGTGAGCGATATGGAGTTTGATGAGGAGTGCTGCTCAGGCGACATGGAGGTGGTCTGTTGATATGGGAAAGGTTCTGGGACCTAGCAAAAAGAGAGGGTAGAATTTCAATCCCAGAAAAGCCACAGGGATGTCAATTGAGATGTTAAGCTTTTCTAAAAGGATGGAGGGGCAAACCAAAGATCTGAGATGTGGAGATGAAAGAGTGAGACCTGAGTTTCGTTTTTTTGATTTATCATACTATAAGTAATTGTTTCTGGTGGATGTTATTCCAACATCAAAACCATCACCAGTGTATTCATCTCTCTCCCCTCCACCTCACCCTAGCTCCCTCTCACCTGGAGCTCTCACCCCTACTCAATTGTGTTAGTTCTCCATTACATTGCCTTTGGATCTTTGTTGCTGCCTTGCTGTGCATCTTCAAGTCCCACATACCAGAGAGATCATTAAATATCTGTCCCTTTTATTTATGTTTATGAAAACATCGCACGCAGCTGTTCTAGAACGTTCTACCAAGGTGGCAATAAGGGGTTACTTCTGGCTTTGCACTCAGAAACCACTCCTGGCAGGTTTGGGGGACCATAGGAGATGCCAGGGATTGAACCCAGATCTTCGACGTGTAAGGCAAACATCCTATAATCTGTGCTATTGCTCTGGCCCTGAGTATTATCATTTTTAAAACTTGTCAAAAAAAAAAAAAAAAGACAAAACAAAACTTGGAGCCGTGAAGGTGGTGCTAGAGGTAGGGTGTCTGCCTTGCAAGTGCTAGCATAGGACAGACCGCGGTTCGATCCCCTGGTGTCCCATATGGTCCCCCCAAGCCAGGGATGATTTCTGAGCTCATAGCCAGGAGTAACCCTGAGCGTCAAATGGGTGTGGTCCAAAAACCAAAAAAAAAAATTGTCTTATAGGTTGGAAAAGGGAATCCAAGTTTAAGGAGAAATGATTTCAGTGTAACTTGGTTATCCTTGTCTTACCTCTGAGAATTGTCTCAAGTTAACAAGTTTTGGTGTCCCTTGCACAGACCTATTTGTCCTTGGTAGAACATTCTAGAATAGTTGTGCATTATGTTTTCATCTCTATGGTAACACCCCAAGCCAGAGCCTAGGATGCTTCTACTATAAAAATGTGATCTTACCAGATGATGATGACCAGTGTCACAATCAGGTTTTCCACCACTTTCTTCCTCTTTTCCTTTCTTATGGTGTTCTAAGAACTCATGCTGTGTTTCATAACTGTCTTACTGGGGCTTGCTAAAGCTATGGTTGTGGCTGTTTTCCTCCCTCTTATACCCAATCTGCCCAGTCACAGTGATGCCACAAGGCCCTGGACCCACACAGGGCCCCTTATTGAACACCATCTCATAAAATCCCACCCAGAAAGGACAAATAGACAAATGGGGTGGAGGAGGGATGGCATTTTATTTTGTTTGGACCGCACCCAGTCATGCTGAGAAATTACTCCAATCTTTTTGAGGGACCATATGTGGTGTGCGAGGTTGAACCCCAGTTGGCTGTGTGAGCAAGGCAAACGCCTTAGTGTGAGCAAGGCAAACGCCTTACCTGCTGTACTATCTCTCTGACCCTGATGGCATCTTATTTTAAATGGAACATTTCATTTTAGAAGCAAAGCCTATTGAAATTTATATTAACTATTTGCTCCCTAAAAGCAAACGTGATCCTGAAAAACTCTTGGTATATATTATTTATTTTACATTTTTTGGTAGTTAACAACTGTGGAACAGGAAACCAAGTGCTGTCAAACTAGAATGTAGGAAGCAAATAAGTATCATATATATGATATATCTGTGTATATATGTATGTATGTATATATATGATGTCTGGGAGTCTCGCTGATACCCTCAGAAACTGTCACAGGTAGATACTGCCAATAATGTACCACCAAAGTTAGTAGAAAGCAAATTACCTTCAAAAGGCAAAGGAAACCGAGTGCTGGGCTAAGTGTGCCCCTCCTTTCTAAAGCAGGCTGCAAAAACACATGCATAAATAGGTTCCTTTTTCAGACAATAACAAAAATGGACACGCTCCAAAGTGGGAGAGCATGGAGATGGTACAGTTGGTATCTAGCGCCACCTTGAGGTATAACATCTACATTCCGCCCTTTCATGGACCCCAGGTTTAAAAGGACAGCTTTCATGGAGAGTTGATGATGAACTTTCACAGGAGAAATGATTTTCTAGGGAATACAACCTGAGTCATACTGGCACTTTGGAATGAATAAAGCAACCCCGCCTGAAAATCTCATTTAATCCCAGGAGCCCTTTGTGTCTGGCCCTTTGAAATAGGAGCTTTAGAGATGGGACTTTTGAAAAGACTAGGAAAAGTTGGCGGTAATATTGAAAAGTCCTGAACGGATTACTCCAAATCATGTACTACAATTTAATTATTGTGTAGGTATTATACAAATATATATGTAATGTTATACATTAAAATATTAAAAGAATTATATTCTACAATACTATAAACTATGGCATGCCATCTACATGTCACATGCTATATAGTATGTGTATATATATATATTTATTTATATATATGCCATGCTATTTATGCTTTTTGTGTCTATCTTGGGAGGTTGTGGGGTTGGGAGCCAGAAGTATTGAGTACTGTTTCTATGCTCAGAGGTATCTCCTGTCAGTGCTCTCTGGTACCAGGAATCGAACTGAGGTCAGTGGCATAAAAAGCATAAAAAAGTGCCTTGGGCTAAAGAGATAGCATGGAGGTAGGAAATTTGCCTTGCATGTAGAAGCACGGTGGTTTGAATCCCGGCATCCCATATGGTCACGAGCCTGCCAGAAGCAATTTCTGAGCATAGAGCCAGGAGTAACCCCTGAGCGCTGTCGGGTGTGACCCTAAAACCAAAAAAAAAAAAAGTGTCTTAACTTCTGCACTAACTCTTGAGCCCCTATTGATGCTATTTCCTATAGTATTGCTGACCTGTACTCTTAACTTTGCTGGGGCCTCATCTGTGAAGATGGGCAATGTTGGTCAATTCTGTCCATATCATTCCATAAATAATCATTATGATTAAGAGCTTTGCAACCAAACCAGGGCCATACTGTCCTGGGTCCCAGGTTCACAAACTCTGAGACCCTACTCCCTTGCAGTTAGGATCTGGAGCTCTGGTGGAAGAAGAGCTCAGGGTCCACAGATGTGATCATATTAAACCCAGCCCTTATGAAACCCTTGGCTTTGTTGTTCTTGCAATGACCAAAGGCTACACACACATTTGTCTGCACACTTGTGCACCTAGTGTGGTGCTTTTTGTGGTGGTGGATGTGTTGGTTCATGTTTGGTGGTACCAAGGGTTTACTCCTGGCTCTGTGCTCAGGAGTCACTCCTGGAGGGCTCTGGGGGGACCCTATGGGATGACAGGGATTGAACCCAGGCAGTTTGCAAGCAAAGCTGCATGCAAGCATTCACTTCAGCCTGAGTACTCTTTCTATAAGTTGTGTTGCTGGCTGGGAATCATACTTTAGTTCACACCAGAGGTTGTACCCTGATGTTGTGGACCTGAGGGTAGGGGCTGTGGAGGACACAGGCTCAAAGCAGATGCTGTTTTCATGTGTCTTTGAGTCAAACTCAAGGTCCCATGCTTGCAAAATGTTACCTTAGGTCATTGAACCATCTCTTGACCTCTGTTTTGCCTTAAGTCCAATTGACTGTTGTTAGCTAAAACCTTCATGAACTGTATCACTTCATTCATTAACTAAATTCTTAAAATATATTTAAGTGGTGTGATGAAAGGTTACCATGCTTGGTGGGTGTCAGAGGTGGATAAGTTATTAACTTGCTTTGGGTTAAAGCCAACCTGCTGCTACTCAGAGGCTATTCCTAGCTTTGTGCTTAGGGATCACACATGCCTGTGCTCTGGGGACCATATGAAATGCTGGGGATAGAGCCCAAATTCACCACATACAAAGCAAGTGCCTTAATCCCTGTACTGTCTGCTTTAAATATTCCAATTATGACACACCTCTATTTACATAGTGAAGACCTGGAAATGCCCAACTGCCCAACAACAGAGTAGTTAAAGGAACCATGGTCTATATACACAGTGGAATACTACCTTTTCCTCAGAAAAGACTGACTATTGCCTTTTGCTACAACATGGATGGACTGGAGAGGCCTTACTAAATTAAGTAAAGAAAAGGAAAGGAAAAGAAAGGAAAGGAAAGGAAAGTCAGGAAACAGGGGATAGACAAACACTCCATGAGCACACTGACCAATGGAATATAAGTAAAAAAAACCCTTAGACTGGAGAACAGAACTGGTGTTATCTAAGTATGTGGGGTGGGGTGGGGGTGGGAAGGGCCTTACAGACCATGGTGATCATTAGTACTCCCAAAGTAGGTTTAATTTAGTATTTACATTCTGGTGAACTAGCTTTGCCAGAAACAGTGATTTAAGGGACTGGGGAGAGCTCCAATGATTTAAGCAGCATGCTTTGCATGCAAAAAGACCTGCATTTGATCCCCAACACTACATGGCTCCCCCAAGTATTGCCAGGCATGGCCTAGTGACACCCAGCACCAGCACCCCGATGTCCCAATCATTGGCAGGGTGGACCTGGTAGCTGCCAGTAAGGGACTTTCAGGCTCCAGAACTGGGCATGCCAGGAATGGTCTTGAGTCTCTTGAGCACTGCTGGATCCCTAGTCCCTCCAAAAAAATGACAGGGATCCACAGTGGGTGGCTGAGACAGCAGAGTCCAGAGATCTGGTTATATGTGGAGAAGGGAAAAGGAGCAAAAATGAGACACCAGGAAATGACAAAAAGAGAACAAGTGTGGGCACTAAAAATACATGTGATGGGTTATTCCTGTCTTGGCCGCCAGCTCTCCAGGGCTGTCTGCGATCTGCAGGGTGGCTGGTGGCACTCCAGGGCTCCACACCCAGGAGCCTGAGACTTTCCTTCCAGGGGGATTGGGGGTCATACTGCTCAGATTCCTTTCCTCTGCAGGACTTAGAATTGTACTTACCTTTCTGTAGCATAAATGTCCTTGCGACTTAAAATAATGCAAAACCCACATATAAAAATATAATTATAAATATATTTATTATTTTATTTCCTCATTAAATAAACTATGATATAAAAAAACGACAACTAGAGTGACTCAGCTCCCGAAAAGGACACAAAGCTCAGTTCTGCAAAATATCAGACTTGGGGCTAGGGGCCTCGGAAGTGGGAGGAGTCTTTGGTACCTTCTGGAATTTGCTCTGTAGGAAAACTCGGGGCACACACAGCCCCTCCTTTTTATTCACAGTCTCTCGAAGCACATACTCGTTGACCACTTTTTCATAGCCCAAATCCGTGAAAAGCCGTGCCAGGAATTCTGGAAGATAAAGCATCAACAACGCTCACATCTTTTTTGGGGCCACACCTGACAGTGCTCAGGAGTTCTTAGGGGACTGTGTGGCAGCAGACCTGGACCCAAACCCATCTCTCTGCACCTCAACCCTCAATTGCTTTCATAAAATGATTTTTGGCTTTTTGGACCAGGGAAAAACATCTCAAGGCATCACCTGGTTTGTACTTGCTCTACTTATGGCTAAGTCCAGAAGAGTTTCCGATCTGCTTCCTCAAGTCCTTTCAGATCCCCATGGAGACTGTTAGGAAAAGGAGGAGGGGGCCCAGAGCGTGCTAGCCTAGGAGGACCACAGTTTGATCCACCGGCATCCCCTCTGGTGTACCAAGCCAGGAGCGATTTCTGAGCACATAGCCAGGAGTAACCCCTTAGCAGGAAGAATCCCTGAGAACGAGGGGGGTACATTCCCAGATGGGCCCTGTAGGCGTGGGACAGATGGTTGCAGAGTTTGGTGCCAGTGAGCCACACATAGCTGGTCATCCCGTCCCTGCCACTCCTACCCTATCCCCCCCAATCCCTCCCAATCTCACCGTCTCTCCACCCAGCACAGCAGAGCTAATGCAATCAAGATAAAGGATGTGATGGCACAAATGCTAGCCTTCCCCTTACCAGCAGTGAAAAAATATGATCTGGTCCCGTCTTGTCGCACATAAAAGTTTTCTCCAAGCTTGCTGCTGGCTTTAAACCTCAGCATGGCATGATCATTGAGCCCATAGTCACGAAATAACACGCTCTTGCCTGGTTTTAAAACCTGTGAGACAAAAGCAAGAGGACTACACATTACTTTAGGAATTTATAACAACCTTGAAATATCTTCAATTAGAAGCCTGAGATTTGGGAGCCTGAAGAGAGGGGAAAGAGTGAACCCTCCACAAGAGGGAAATGGCCCTTTACTAAACACAGGCAGGCATGGGACAGAAGTAGGCCAATGTGCAAGAAAAGTCAACCTAGCAAAATAGGAGAGACAGAGTCTGATGTGACATCAAGCCCCTTCTCCCAACATTATACCTGTCATAGCCTATAACAAAATGTCTCTGAAAAAAAAAAAAGATAAAAAAAATTGATATTTATCTTTGTCTGATTCTGACTGGAATTTTCCTTTTCTCCCTTTGCTTCAAATAGCATCATTCATCAGCACAGTAATTACACCTGGTACTCTCTAGCTTACCAGACATTTTCTCAAGGAATCTGATCCAATTCTGAGGGGAAAGAAGGTGATTTCTGGCCTGTGAGCCAAGGAGACTTATGCTAACTAAAAGATAAAGGAAGCAAATGACACCCAGGACCCCACAACAAGTTTGACCTAAGTGGAGGCCAAGACCCACTCTTAGGTCAACGGAATTCAATGAGGAATCCGAGCCCTGTGTGAGGAGGGCTCATAAGTGGAGAGAGGGTAGGGTGAAGCCCATGAGGTTCCATAAAAGCCTGTCAGATTTGACAAAATATGTCTCACAGTGACGTTAGTAGTATAGTGGTGAGCATAGCTGCCTTCCAAATATGTCTCAAGACCAGCAGAGTGGGCGTTAATGGACCCCACTGTCTAAAATAAAGAGCTATATGAACAATTTTTTCAGGCCCAAAACCAATGCTACCTACTTGCTTTTCATGCGAAAATGCTTTCAAACTTCCCGAGACTACCAAGTCAGAGTGACACTAATAGAGACGCATGCTGTATCAAATTCCGTTCAATCTTACTCTGGTCACTACATCAGGATGATTGTTTTACCACACTTACTCCATGTTAACTAGATTTTGGATATCAGTTGACATAGTTCCTCCTCTTCCTAAATAGATCATTGAAGGTGATTTCCAAAATTCTCCCATCTGCTGTATTTGCTTAATTAGTAAGTTCTTAGTAAAGCTTCAGGTGCCTTTTGAATACTGTCAACAAAGAGGCTCTTGAAGCCAAACATTTTTACATTGGTCAGAGATTCTAAGTTGTAAGTGGAAATATAATGGAGAAGGGGACATTTGAGACCCTCAGTTCATGGGAAAGAGGTTTAGTATTCACTTGAGAGGGCCAGGCTATGAGGCCCAGAGGGAAAGAAAGCCCATTCGTTAACTTCAGTCCCTCAGCTTCTATTAACAAGTGAAGTAAATAATCTTCTCCCTCTCACCTATAAAACATCTCTCGCCTGTAAAATAATAATTATGACCCTACCACCTCCCCTGATCATAGTATAGTGATCAGGTATTCCCCCCAGCTCCTCAGTGTTAGGGTAAGTGCAGACATCCTGGCCAATCTCTGAAGAGCAATAATGGCCACCAGCAGTAATGACCACTAAGAGCAGAACTAAGGTGGCCATTTGATTCTGGACACTGACAATGCTGCCTACTGAGAGGATGTAGGGGGAAGTGAAGCAAGACCAGGAAGTCCAGTTCTCAAGTGCACACTCCATCACTGACCTTGTAAATGTTTTGTAAGACTCGGTGCATCTTTTCTGGGTGTACAGCAGAGAGCACAAATATCAATGTGACAACATCGACCGATTCTGAGGGCACATGTTCCAGAAGGTCATCTTTCGTCAGATCACAGTGGAAAACCTTGCATCTTTCTGTGTTGTATAAAGGATTCTGCTAAAGAAGGGGAAAGCATGAAAGAATTTCAACTCAGCATCCATACAGATAGAGAAAAACAGCAGCAAAGGGAGACTGTGTTCTGCTGCAGAGAAATAAAAAAAAAAATCCCTTTATTCCTAGGGAAAATGAGAAATGCATTTTGCTAAAGGTCATAAAGTTCAATATTGCCATGAGAGGCAAGATATCATTGTAATGAATAATTTTGTGTGTGTGTGTGTGTGTGTGTGTGTGTGTGTGTTTTGGGCCACCCAATGGTGTTTGAAGGTTACTCCCAGCTATTCATGTGGTACCAGGAATTGAACAGAATGCAAAGTTTCAGCCTAGTAAGCTATTTTTCTGGCCTTTTTTTTTTTAACAAATCATCCTTAACTGATTAGAGACCATGGTCATCACACATTCAAAGCTACTTATTTCCAAAGGAATGTTGACCAGACTTATTTAACTGGTCTTACTTATTTAATCTTCCCTTGACTCATCAAATACCAATCTAAATCCTATGAGGATTACTTCCAGCACCCCTTATTAAGATGAGCCCATAGTTCTGGGGTATAGTTAAGTTAAATAAACCTATTTTTAAGACTACTGGCATGTTCCTGGTCCATTCTGGTTGGTGGGTCTAGACCTAAGTGTGCCACAAAAAAATATATATTAAAATTAGCTTCTGTGTAAATGAAGATGTGAAAAAGAGAAGCAGAAAGCTCAATGGATGGGAAGAGATAACATTGAAAAAATGTCAACTTTCCCTATGATTCCACTTGTAATTATACCCAGCAGAATCTCAACCAAATCACAATATATTTCTAAAATTTGACAAGGTGAATCTGTCATCTCAGAGTAAAACCATTGATGACTATTTAAAATAAAGACCAATGAAGGGGGTTTTCTACTGGACTTCAAAGCAAACACAAAATTAACTACTAAAACTATGTGGATTGTGAATATGGACAAACAGATCACTGAGACTGAACAGAACCCAAAAAAAGACTTGTACATTTAAATATACATGGAAAATGATACAAATGACAGACTAAAATAAGTAGGCAATAAAGGTGAAGAAGAAGAAGAAGAAGAAGAAGAAGAAGAAGAAGAAGAAGAAGAAGAAGAAGAAGAAGAAGAAGAAGAAGAAGAAGAAGAAGAAGAAGAAGAAGAAGAAGGAAGAAGAGAGGAGGAAGAAGAAGAAGAAGGAGGAGGAGGAGGAGAAGAAGAAGAAGAAGGAGGAGGAAGAAGAAGAGGAGGAAGAAGAAGAAGAAGAAGAAGAAGAAGAAGAAGAAGAAGAAGAAGAAGAAGAAGAAGAAGAAGAAGAAGAAGAAGAAGAAGAAACATGAACTTCTCAATGTATTGCATTTGAACACTAGCCTCATTCATGGTAGTGAAGAACAAGTAGTTAAATGATAATGAAAGGATGTCCAGATTCAGCTCAGATGGCTAAGGCAGAAAGATGGTCTCATCCTCACAAGAAAAGGCCTGCAGAGAAGTAGAGAAGGACTTCTTTTGTGAAGCAAAAGCAGAGAACAGATGTCAAAGAATAGCCATTCCAAATTTTCTGGGAGAAAAGGGAACTAAAAACGTGCTTTTCCAAGGCTGAGGGATGAGAGTGAAAAGCCACCAAGCTGTGGAGATTATTTAGGCAGGCACTGTTACATAACTGAGACTCCAGGGTCCAGAGGCCTATCCTTGCCCTTTCACTAGTGTTTCTGGCAACATCACCACCAGGCTCTCAGAATGAATGGTGCCCAGGCTGGAGTTGGCCTTTCTCATCCTTATAAGAAAAAAGAAAAGAAAATCTGCAGGGCAAAGGTCATTTTAGAACATCAGGGAAAATAGCTTTAGGACCTTTGAGGAAGATACAATCTCTTCTTCCTCCTCCAGAAGTGGAAGAGATGGGAAAGAAAATGTGTCTAGAGAGGCAAACACACCAGTGAAGGCTTATTCTGAGACACAGATCTCAACTATACAGATCTAAAAAGCTTCCTGCACACTGCCTGACCAGGTAAGGTCCTGAGCATCCCATGACAGTTTTTTGTACCACAGGGCTTGAGCACTACCAGGAATAACCCCTATTTAAAAAAAAAAAAAAGACAATAACAACAACCAAACAACTGGGCCAGTGTTAGGGTGCTTGCTTTGCATGCTGGTGACTTGGGTTCTATCACCAGTACCACATATGCTCACCTGAGTCTGTAAGAGTGACCCCTGAACACAAAGCCAGGAATAGGCCCAGAACACTACCAGGTGTGGCCCCAAAACAAAACCTCAAACTCAAAGTCAACCCAAAAAACTGCCTAAGATTCAGAATTTTAGAGAACAATACCCTCACATCCAACTGGGAGGGTAATACAAGAAACTAAGGGAATAGCACAAAGAGAAGAGCCAAAGCCAAGTGAAGAGAGGAAAAAAAAAATAAGGTTGCTGGAGGAGTCCAGGTTTCCAGACCCACATAATAACCAACCTCATAGGTAACCATGGGACAACAGACGTCACCCTCAGCCCAACTCCCAGCTAGACCATTACACTTATTTCCTTAGTAATCAATAACAAATATTTATAGGTTCTATACAGTATAACCACTCTCAACCATTAAAACATGAGGCATACCAAAAGGTAAGAAATAGCAATCTGAAGACCAATCAGCAGTCAGACTCAGAAGTACTACTGGGATGGGACTAAAAGGTTGGTCACTGAAAGAACAATTTGTGATCAGGGCATATAAGTGAGGTCAGAGAGATGTCAGCAGAAACAAAAACATACCTGGAAATTACAAAAAGAAAAAAACTGTAAAAAATGAAGAATGCTTTTAAGAAGCTTATCTGTATGGATGCCTACAACTAGGGAGGAGTCAATGACCTGGTTAGACAAGAATTACAATGGGCCAGAATGATAGCACAGAAGGTAGGGCTCTTGCCTTACATGCAGCCTACCCTGCATCCTATATGGTACCCTGACAGGAGTAATTCCTGAGAGAAGAGCCAGGACTAACCACTGATAACCTTTGGGAGTGGTTCCAAAACTAAAAAAAACAAACAAACAAAAAGAATTACAACTAGAAAATGCAAAGAGAAAATAGTTAAACTTAAACATGGCGAAGAAAAGTCCATTAACCTAAACAAACTTAAAAATACCATAAAGCAATGATGAATAAACTGGAAGAAACATTTGTAACAGCTAGACTATATCCTTAAAGTAAAAGAAGTGACAGAAAAAAATGGACAGGGCCCGGAGAGATAGCACAGCGGTGTTTGCCTTGCAAGCAACCGATTCAGGACCAAAGGTGGTTGGTTCAAATCCCGGTGTCCCATCTGGTCCCCCGTGCCTGCCAGGAGCTATTTCTGAGCAGACAGCCAGGAGTATCCCCTGAGCACCGGCGGGTGTGGCCCAAAAACCAAAAAAACAAACAAAACAAAACAAAAAAAAAACCCCAAAAAAGAAAAAGAAAAAATGGACAGGACACCTGAACAGAGAATTCCTATTATAGTGGATCTATATGCATGGAGACTTGTCTATTTTGTTTACTATATTTCTCAGAGCTTAGAACAACTGGGCACACATTAGCCTCTCTTTTACATATGTCCATATATATTATGTGTGTGTTTATATATACATATATGGAATAAAGGAAATCATAATTAGAAGAGAAACATTTTTCTATTACAGTATCTTTAAACTTTTTGGTTATAAGGAATAAACAAAATAAAAGACATGGAGGGTTTTTTGGGATTTTTTTTTGCCCATAGAATAGGGAAACCTAAAAAAGCCTAATGTGGAAAGGTTCTTTTTGCCCATAGAATGAAAAAATCTAAAAAAAACCTAATGTGGAAGGGGTAGGAAAAAAGGTAGTTTTATTCTCTTAGAGGGAAATGTCATTAAGAAAATTTAACTATACAAAAACTTAAAAATATTTTCTTTTTTTTTTTTTTTGTAGTGCCACTAGTTTTATTTATTTATTTTTTATTTAAACACCTTGATTACATACATGATTGTTTTTGGGTTTCAGTCATGTAAAGAACACCACCCATCACCAGTGCAACATTCCCATCACCAATGTCCAAGTCTCCCTCCTACCCACCCAACCCCCGCCTGTACTCTAAACAGGCTCTCCATTTCCCTCATACATTCTCATTATAAGGAAAGTTCAAAATGTAGTTATTTCTCTAACTAAACTCATCACTCTTTGTGGTGAGCTTCCTATGGTGAGCTGGAACATCCAGCTCTTTTCACTTTTGTGTCTGGAAATTATTATTGCAAGAATGTCTTTCATTTCTCTTAAAACCAATAGATGAGTGAGACCATTCTGCGTTTTTCTCTCTCTCTCTGACTTATTTCACTCAGCATAATAGATTCCGTATACATCCATGTATAGGAAAATTTCATGACTTCATCTCTCCTGACAGCTGCATAATATTCCATTGTGTATATGTACCACAGTTTCTTTAGCCATTCATCTGTTGAAGGGCATCTTGGTTGTTTCCAGAGTCTTGCTATGGTAAATAGTGCTGCAATGAATATAGGTGTAAGGAAGGGGTTTTTGTACTGTGATTTTGTGTTCCTAGGGTATATTCCTAGGAGTGGTATAGCTGGATCATATGGGAGCTCGATTTCCAGTTTTTGAAGGAATCTCCATATCGCTTTCCATAAAGGTTGAACTAGACGGCATTCCCACCAGCAGTGGATAAGAGTTCCTTTCTCTCCACATCCCCGCCAACACTGTTTGTTCTCATTCTTTGTGATGTGCGCCATTCTCTGTGGAGCAGGAAACCCTAAATGGAGCAGGGAAAGCCTCTTCAACAAGTGGTGTTGGCACAATTGGATAGCCGCTTGCAAAAAATTGAACGTAGACCCCCAGCTATCATCATGCACGAAGGTAAAATCCAAATGGATTAAAGACCTCGATATCAGCCCCCAAACCATAAGATATATAGAACAGCACATAGGCAAGACACTCCAGGACATTACAGGCATCTTCAAGGAGGAAACTGCACTCTCCAAGCAAGTGAAAGCAGAGATTAACAGATGGGAATATATTAAGCTGAGAAGTTTCTGCACCTCAAAGGAAATAGTGCCCAGGATACAAGAGCCACCCACTGAGTGGGAGAAACTATTCACCCAATACCCATCAGATAAGGGGCTAATCTCCAAAATATACAAGGCACTGACAGAACTTTACAAGAAAAAAACATCTAATCCCATCAAAAAATGGGGAGAAGAAATGAACAGACACTTTGACAAAGAAGAAATACAAATGGCCAAAAGACACATGAAAAAGTGCTCCACATCACTAATCATCAGGGAGATGCAAATCAAAACAACGATGAGATACCACCTCACACCACAGAGAAAAACTTAAAAATATTTTCAAGAAGTAACACTTTAATCAAACCCACTTTGACTTCCAGCACTACATATGGTTCTGATCAATGTCAAGCATGATCCTTGTAGGACTGTATTAGTAGACACAGTAGATAAGGTATTTGCCTCGCACACTGCTGGCCTGATTTCAATCCAGCATCCCATATGGTTCCCTGAGCACTGCCAGGAGTGATTCCTGAGTATAGGATTAGGAGCAGCCCCTCAGCACTACCACACATGGGACAAACACACACAAACTCAAGTAAATAAAAAGAAATACGATGACAGGTAAAGTAAAGGCGAAATACATATATGCACTATCCTATAGATTTATAGGAAGTTGTTAGATTATACCCTGCTTTTACCCAAAACACCTTTCCCAGCTTTCTCTTTCCTTCTCACTCATTTCTTTAACATGTAAAAGGCCTGGCCCGGAGAGATAGCACAGCGGCGTTTGCCTTGCAAGTAGCCGATCCAGGACCAAAGGTGGTTGGTTCGAATCCCGGTGTCCCATATGGTCCCCTGTGCCTGCCAGGAGCTATTTCTGAGCAGACAGCCAGGAGTAACCCCTGAGCACCGCCGGGTGTGACCCAAAAACAAACAAAACAAACAAACAAACAAAAAAAAAACCATGTAAAAGTCCGCCGAGACTAACTTTTTTCTCTCATTCAACCCTTCCCCAACCAGTTGGAATTTGATCTGGTAAACAGAATTTTTGGTTTGGCGGGCTAGAGACCACAAGGCGAAAAGCCACCTGATTCCAAGATTCTCTCCCTTATGACTGTCTTGGATTATTAATTCTTTGCTGCTAAGCTGCTTCAGACCCACTCACCTGAGGTTTGAAATACAGTGTATGGTTTTACAAGAGACAATGTAAAGAGTGCAAGTTACAGCACAATGTTATACTTCTAGGAAACAAAAAAATCTAAATGGATGCTAACGGCAGGAAAATATATAGGAGATTACATACATGCTGCCAACATTTCTTCCATGATAGCAAAAGTAAAATTTACAAGTAAAAATTATAAGTGAAATTAAGAAGTTATTTCAATTCAATCAAAACAGGCTTATTCGGGCCCGGAGAGATAGCACAGCGGCGTTTGCCTTGCAAGCAGCCGATCTAGGACCAAAGGTGGTTGGTTCGAATCCCATTGTCCCATATGGTCCCCCGTGCCTGCCAGGAGCTATTTCTGAGCAGACAGCCAGGAGTAACCCCTGAGCACCGCCGGGTGTAGCCCAAAAACAAAAAAACAAAAAAACAAAACAAAAAAAAAAAAAACAGGCTTATTTTGTGGTGAGATAAATAAGTATTAGGGCCTGTTGATCAGAGGAAATATGGCAGGTACATCCCTTATCAATTTTTCTAAAAATAATTTACCTGATTCAAATTCACTTTTATTTTACAGGAACTACAGGGGATGGAACTACAAGTTAAAATAGTGATTAGGATGCTTGCCTTGCATACAGCCAAGATTTGATTCCCTAGCACTACTTATGGTTCCCCAAGCACTGCCAGTGGTGATCACTGAGTGCAACACCAGGAGTGTAGATATTACCGGGTATGACCAAAACGCAAACAAAAACCCAAGAAAGACATTTTCAAGCCCATTTGTATGTGGAGATTTATCACAGAAAATGACTTACTCTCCTAAAATTGTCAGTGGAGAAAAAGTTCAAAGCGTAAGTCAGGAGTATTTTGTGCTAAAGAGAGTTAAGGTACACGATGAAATTCAAGATTAGTACCTGGTTAAATCAGCTATAATGAGCTGCAGAGTGTATGGCAGGCAGGTGTTGAGCCAAGTGTTCAATCTTTAGCAAATTGCAAAGAAAAAATGTTTTACAAAACACACTGGAACTAGATGGAGATATTTGAATCTGGGTTGGATATTAAAGACATGAAAAGATTAGAGACGATAAGTCTGTTGTTAGATAGAAAAGTTACTTTTTCTTTTGTTTTAGGATCACATCCTGCGATGCTCAGGGCTTATTCCTGACTCTTTGTGGAGATCATTCCTAGCAGTCTTCGGGGATAATATGAGATGTTGCAGATGATCTGCATGCAAGGTAAGGGCCCTCCCTACTGTACTACCTCTCCAGGTCTCGAGAAAATTTTTTTATGTGTGCAGACATTAAAGAATGAAATATCTTGGGGCTGGAGCAATAACACAGTGTTAGGGTGTTTGCCTTGCATGTGGTTGACCTGGTATGGACCCGGATTCAATCCCTGGCATCACATATGGCTCCCCTGAGCCTGTCTGAGTGATTTCTGAGTGCAGAGCTGAGAGTAACCCTTGAGCATTGCCAGGTGTGCCCCTCCTCGCCCCCAAAAAGAATGAAATCTCTTGACATATATAGTTGAAAAACTTTCACAAATAAAAAATGTCTACAGAAGTAGCAAAATGCTCCTTAAATTTTAGTCTGGGAATAAGTTTCCAATTAAAGCTATTTCTAAATATGTATGTAACAAGAAAAGTATTCTCAAAGTGACCCCAGTTATTTAACTTCAAGGGAAGGAAAAGAACAAAGAAGGATATGAATTTGGTGGTCAGATAAACCATATCTAATAGATACAAAAACAACAACAAAGGTAACAGAAGAAAATATATGGATGGGGGACCAACCTTGACATATTCGACTGCTCTTGGAGAAAAATCACAGGCATAGGCAAAGATATTTTGATCTTCTTCTAAAAGTGGGAATAAACAATTACCAACACCGCATCCGGCTTCAAGTATAGTCAGCTTTTGATCTTCAAACTAAGAAGAGAATCCAAAGTATAGTAGGTTTATATATGAAGAAAGCAACAAAATATGAACATAAGGTCCAGAATATGAGTGCCATGATATACAAGCAAATGTCAATAACTCATCTACATTCGATGCTGGAAAGCCAAATGTGGAGAAATAGAACACAGAGCCAAATCCACAACTAAACTACTTGCAGAATCCCTCTCCTTACCTGTGTCCTGTCCTGTTTAAATCCCTTAAACAGGCTTGTGTTCACTTTCATCTGCAAGTGGGGTTCATACTAAACCTCCTTCACAACGTAATTATAAGGATTAACCTGTAAAACTCGTGCCAAGTTCCAGAAAAAGGTCAAGGGAAAGTGTTTATCATTGTCACAAATTAGAGTCTATCTAAGAAGTCACTAAAAATGAATCTAACATTTACAACTTTTGGATTAGCATTAAAGAGTAAATGCCCATTAAATTGTATATCTAAGCAATGGCTAAATTACTTAAAACCATTTTTTCTCCTTTTTAAAAAATTTTTAACTTGGGAGCCACAACTCATGGTCCTCTGGGGATCAAACTGGGTTTGGCAGCATGCAAATCAAGTGTCTTAATTCCTGTACTCTCTCCACCCAGCAAACCAGTTTATTTCTAAGGTAAATTCTGTCTGGCACGCTTCCTATATGTGCCACCCTCTCCGTGGGAATTCACGAAAGCACTCCTTCCTTTTTACAAGTTTACAAGAAGAAACTTTGCATTGATAAGCATCATTAGCTTACCTCCCTACATGATCTCAGTTCCTCAAACTCTCTGGTGGTCCAGTGTCTATCTTTGAAAAAATTAGTACTATTTCTCTTGTAAAAAAGATCCCAATTTTTCTGGGCCTCTTTTTCCAGCTTTTGCTGTTTAAATTCAGATACTAAAGTCTGGTCTTTTTTCAGTTTCTCCTCTTCTTCTGAGCTGAGAATCCTTGTCTGCTGCTCTTTCTTTTGCAGAGAAACCATCTTATAATTGCACGGTCATACATTTAATACTGCTGAAGGCAGGGGAGTAAGGAAGGAATCCAATCCAATGCAGGCATAGTTTTCTTACAGATGGCTCCTGAGGTTGAATGGATGTGAAGCTTCAAGCAGCATCTGGTAATTTGGAGGAAAGAGAATGAGATTCCGATTTAGGGATTTTAGGACAGTTTTTGAAAACGCTGCAAACAGATCAATTCATCAGTGAAGAGGTTACAGAGACCCATCAGCCCCTCCCTTCAGTGAGCTCACAAAGGGGTCGGAGCCTTCAGCACCCCCCAACTCTGACTCAAACCACACCAGGGTAAACCCACCACTGCAATGAGGCCATTTATATATATACATATATATTTAGAAAAAAAGACACATAAAATGGGTCAGGAGACCCAGCAGAGGAAAAAAAATTTTTTCAGTGTCTGACAAAGGGATGACTTCAGTTGTTGTTGCTTCTTGTGACAGTGTAGGTAGGGCAACGTGGCTACAACCGTGTCAACTTTGACAGTCTTGACAGTGACTACACCTTCATCACTTCCCAATGCCCAACCAAGCCCTCTCCCCTCTCTCACAGTCCTGGGGTCGCTTCTACTTTGCCTCTGGAAAATGACTGAGGTAAGAAATAAAATCCACGACCAAGTGGACCCAGACTGAAAGCAACAGGGTATGTGTTTGGGGTGGTCTGTCAATGGACAGACAATGGGGGAACCAGTTCCCCCCCCCAAAAAAGAAGACGGTATGTTTTTTTCCAGGGAGAAAGAATCATGATGCTCAGGGCGGGTGTCTAGCCTCCTCTGAAAGAACATGAAGCACATGAAATAAATGAAGCATGAAGCCCATGAAGTAATGAAATATATGAAGCACATGAAAAAACATGAAGCATATGAAGCACATGAAACACATGAAGCACATGAAGCAAAGGAGGCTTTGCTCTTCAGGCCCTCAGAGACCCCAAGATGCCAGGCGTGGGACCCCTCTTTCTCAGGTTCCCCGTTGCAAATCAAGTCTTCCGTCTCCTAGGGGGCGTTGTAGGGAGTCAACCATAATGACTCTATAATCCTATCCGTCGCCATAGAGTGCTGTCGTCAGTTCCAGGCCTCACCTTGCTGGGTGGGTACAACTAGGAGCCCTCAATCTTCCGCCATGCTCATGACCCGGAAGTCGAACCGGGCAGCCGGGGCAGCGACGACGCGATGCCCCGGAAGTCGACCCAGCCGGCCTGCGAGAAGCCGGAAGTTGGCTCATCAGGGCGGTGGCGGCGGCCATACTTGCGGAAGTCCCGCCCGTTGTGGCGGATGTCCCTTACGTCACTTCCGCCCGGCTTCCCCGCACCCAGTCGCCGCGGAGTGGTCTGACTTCCGGTCCCGGCTGGGCGCCGGCTGGGCACCTCTGCATGGGCGCCTGGTTCTCCCGGACGCCATGAACGGGACGGCGAACCCGCTGCTGGACCGCGAGGAGCATTGCCTGCGACTCGGGGAGAGCTTCGAGAAGCGGCCCCGGACCTCGTTCCACACCATTCGCTGTGAGTGCGTGCGTCCTCGTGTCCCCTCGGGGCTGCTGCTGCGCCTCTGCTCATCACAGCTCCCACCCCTCTTCCACTGGCCCTGCAAAGAGTTGGGGAGGCCCCCCCAACTTCTGCCAGCCTCACCTGCACCCTCTCCGAAATTTAGATTTTTTTTTCACCCCAACCAGCCTCACCTGCACCTCAACCTCTCAGGGATTTAGATTTTTCACCCCAACATTCCCACCCACCCCCATTGCACCCCAATGCCTCATCTTCCCCCCACCACACACACACAGAAACACTGTTCTCCTGCCTCCTGGTCCCAGATGCTTCTTTGCAAAACTACTGGGCCCTCTCTATTTTCTTCTCCCAGCCCTCCTTGCTTGTGCTCACCTGTACCCCAGTTCTTTTCTTTACCAAAAGCTGAAACACCCCTCCTAATTATTCTCCTGCCAACCACCCCACAAGGCCCCTTCCACCTTGGAAGAGGGGCTCCTCTATGGTTTGCTCCCCCCAAGCCCATTCCATGCTATTCCTAGAATAGCATGAAGTCAAGAATTTTTTGGGGGGCCTGGCAATGAGCTTCACCCATGAGTACTAGTTGCAAAAAGGATAGAAGCATAAGGACTGTCCGAATGATGGTTCTGCATGGACTGTCTGGGCTCTGGGGTTGATTTACAGACTCCTGGGGGGGGCGGTCCCAGGGAAAGATGTGGGGGGTCAGCAGTCTAGCTGCCCTTCCCTATGATTCACAGGGGAGAGCCAGTGCTGGTTATGACTTGTTTATGTCCGAGGCGCTAATATTGTGACTCAACTGCACTGCCAGAGGGTGTGCTCCATAATGAAGAGCCATCCTGGCGTAGTCACTTGCCTGTCATTACTTTTTTCTCACTACCATTGCTATTGACAGCCTGTCGATCTGGCTCTCTGGAGAGAAGATTCTTGGGGAGGGGGGGGGGTGTGTGTGGCAGAGAAGTGGCCTTTGCATGGAAGGGATGTTGTAATGGGGTGGAAGGCATTTGGAAGAAGACCCTACACTTAAGGGCCATCTGAAGCAGGATAAGGTGGAGGGAGGTGGCCGCTGAACACGCCCAGCCTAACTGCAGTTGGAATTGGAGAAGTATTGCTTTGGCAGAGATAATAACTCTCCAGCCATCATCTGTGAATGCCTCCCCCCCACCACCCCCCACCCCCGTTCAGGGAGATCTTTTTTGTTAAAGCTTTGGAAGTACAATAGCTCGTTTCAAATTGCAGAGTTCCTGCTTATATGTCACGGTGGCCTTCCTTATTCCTTACAGGGTTTTACAATCACAGTGTTTTTTTAATGGGCTCTATGAAATGCTTTGATCCTCCCTAACAACTCATGTGAAGCACTAGGGCATAAAAAGACATGGGTTACCATCTGCCATTTAAGGGTAGATAATGTTTTTGCTTAACAAAATAAGGGCACGAAGGTGAAAACAGACACACACAACTCATTTTTTTTCTCCTTTTAAAATAACACAGCTGGGGCAGTTGTGATAGCACAGTGGGGGAGGGCATTTGCCTTTTACCCTATCTACCCGCATTGGAACTCACTCTGGCATCCCTTTTGGTCTAAACAGCTGGGTGGGGCCGAAGGGATAGTAGAACTGATAGTGTGCTTGCCTTGTTTGCTGCCCATCTGGGTTTGATCCCCTGTATCCTATTATAGTCTCCTGGGCCAGCTAGGAGCAATCCTTGAGTGAAAAATCAGGAGTAAGCCTTGAGCACCACCAGGTGTGGCCCAAGAAAAATCAAGAAAGTCATTTTAAAAATGAGCTGGGGAGGGAGGAAAAATATGTGGAGGTAGAGATGAAGCAAGATTGTCCCTGGGTGACACCACTATTGGGTAATAGTACCCAGGGGCTCATTATACTGTTGTTTTCTATATGTGAAGCTTTGGGGGACAGGGAGCGGGGGCTAAATTTCGTGTGTGTGTGTGTGTGTGTGTGTGTGTGTGTGTGTGTGTGTGTGTGTGTGTGTGTGTGTATTCATTATACTGTTGTTTTGTATATGTGAAGCTTTGGGGGACAGGGAGTGGGGGCTAAATTTCATGTGTGTGTGTGTGTGTGTGTGTGTGTGTGTGTGTGTGTGTGTGTGTGTGTGTGTGTGTGTGTGTGATTTTCTGTGCCAGCATTCTACACATGAGAAGTGTGAATCTTTTTTGAGCTATATTCTCATCTCCTCACAGTGACATTGTCGTTTTGGTTTTTGGGCCACTCCTGGCAACACTCAGTGGTTACTCCTGGCTCTGTGCTCATAGATTACTCCTGGCCTGCTTAGGGGGAGCATATGGGATGCCAGGGATCAAAACCTGATCAGCTGCTTTGCAAAGCAAACACCCTACCTCCTGTGCTATCACTCCAGCCCCACATTTAATTTTTTATATTTTCTTTTAGTTTTTGGGTCACACCTGGCAGCGCTCAGGAGTTCCTCCTGGCTCTATGTTCAGAAATCGTTCCTGGCAGGCTTGTGGGACCCTATGGGATGCCAGGATTTGAACCATCGACTTTCTGCATGCAAGGCAAACGCCTTACCTCCATGCTATCTCTTCGGCCCCACATTTAATTTTTTTATTTAATTTTTTGCTTATTGATTAATGCAACTGTTTGCTTAGTTCCTAAAAGCGAATGCCTAGGAAGCCTTTAGTGTAAGGTGGATAAATGCTTTTTTTCTTTCCTTAGATGACTTTAAGCCAGCATCTATTGACACTTCCTGCGAAGGAGAGCTTCAGGTTGGCAAAGGAGATGAAGTCACAATCACACTGCCACATATCCCTGTAAGTTTATGCCTTCGTTGCATTTTTTTGGTAGTGTTAATTCACAGGGAATCCTTAGAGTATGTTGCCATCTGAATGTCTAAATTCTGGGGCTAGAGAGATAGCAGCTGGTAGGGCATTTGCCTTGCCTCCATCCTCAGCATCCCGAACCTGCCAGAAGTAACCCCTCAACATCACCAGGTGTGGACCTTCCCCCCAAAGTGTCTATATTCTGAATGACTGGCTTAACCATAGAGGGTATAAACTCCTCTTCCCTGTGCTACCTTGTAAACAAGGTGTTAGCTCAGCTTTAGCCCTGCCCCCCCATGAGTTAGGAGCTCCCCATAGGAATTCTGAAGAGTTCCCCAAAGTGACTTGGAAGAGAGGAGGCCTCAGAGCCTTTGCATGTTTACAGCAGCCTTCAGAAAGTTGAGTTCCCAGGCCAGAAGTTACTGTGTGCAGGATCAACTGAAGGTGATGGCTTTTCAGTTGTTAGGAAAGGAGTGAAGAACAGGCATATAATTCCACCTGGGGTGTGGAGGTTCGGAGCATTGGGCTATCTGAAGGCTAGAAGGCACCCATGGAAAGCTGAGTTGCAATCCCTTGCAAAGCTTTGTGAAGTCTTACTCAAGATTGCACTCTGATCACAAAACCTGAGGGTCAGGCTCTTTAATGAACCTGGCATTGCCCGTCGTAGCCCTATCCTAGGACGTCCAAGTTCTTGGTTTCCCCCAGATGGAATGGTCTGCTCAGCACCGTAGATGGGGTTCTGTACAGGCCAACTCAGGAATGCTGTGCAGAGGAAAATTTACTTGTCTGTAGTCCAAACTGGCTGTTTGTTTCTTTAACTGCCTTTAGCAGGTTACATCATCTCCCTTTGGACCTTAATTTTCCCGGTATAATATAAATGGGTTAAATAAATCCCTAAGGTCCCTTCCAACTCTTTAAATTTTGCTCTCTGGATGAGGAGTCAGGGAACAAGCTGTTTTGAATTCTGTGTAAAACTTATATTTATAAATATGGAGTCCCCAGTGTGCACATCACTAGGCAGAGAAGACCGCCTTAAAATTAAGTAGGCACATTTCTTGCCTTTGGGGAACATCATCTGTAAACAAACATAAGAAAACTTACACTTTTTGTAGAAAATCAGGGAAGGCTTGCCTAAGGAAGTGACCTTCGAGCAGATTGTGAAGAGTTGAGTAATTGGAAGAGAGGGAAGGGCGGGATATTGATGGCGGAAGCTTGTATATGCCTGTAAACTAGAGCCTGTGGATGGGAAGGCAGGCCAGCTGCCTCCTGCTGTGAGCACTAAGGCCGAGGATCCACAAAGCTGGAGGGCCAGATGTCTGGTTTTAAGATTTTATTTTTTGACCTCAGAACCAAAGCAGAGGAGTAGCCTGGTGTCCTTACTCTGAGCTGTTCTGAATATACCGGCCCTTGGAGATGCTCAGCCAGTTACGTGACATGAGGAAGTTACACATCATTCACCTGTTTTGCCTTTCATAGTGAGAGCTATATGCAGGGTAATGTGAGCAGCAAATAATTTCCTTTCCTTATTCCTGTGTCACATTACTATTTTGTTTTGTTTTGTTTTTGGGTCACACCTGTCAGCACTCAGGGGTTACTTCTGGCTCTATGCTCAGAAATTGCCCCTGGTAGACTCGGGGGACCATACAGGATTCCAGTATTCAAACCACCGTCCTTCTGCATGCAAGGCAAATGCCTGCTGCTGTGCTATCTCTCTGGCCCCACCATTATTATTTTTGGGCTAAGGTTCACTCTTGGTTCAGGAGTTGTTTATAGCAGTGCTTGGAGGGCCATGGTGTGCCAGAGATTAACCTGGGACTCCTATATGTAAAACATATACCCTAGACCAGTGCTCCTCAAACTGTGGCCCGCGTGCCACATATTATGTTTGTATCTGTTTTGTTTCTTCATTGCAAAATAAGATATATGCAGTGTGCATAAGAATTTGTTCATAAGTTTTGTTTTTACTATAGTCAGACCCTCCAATGGTCTGAGGGACAGTGAACTGGCCCCCTGTTTAAAAAGTTTGAGGACTCCTGCTAGACCATTCTGTGGCCCATACGTTACCTTTTTTTTTTTTTTTTTTTTAATTTAAACACCTGGTTGGTTACAAGGTTGTTCATAAGACAGTTTTATTTTGTTTTTTGTTTTTTGTTTTTTTTACAGATAAAGTTGTTCATGATTAGGTTATAGTCACACAGTGACAGCCTTCACTAATGTGCATTTAAAATAGGGAATACTTCACAAATTTGCATGTCATCCTTATGCAGGAGCCATGCTAATCTCTGCATTGTTTCAATTTTAGTATATATGCTGCCGAAGCAAGTACCATTATTTAAGATTTGCTTATGTCCAGGAAAATGAATAAATTACCTTTCTAGATTACCTAGAACTAATTACAAGCTCACTCATGCTTGCTATATTGTTTCTGTTTTATTTTTACCCAGGAAGCCAGAGGGTTAAATGCGAGTTAGTTCATTCCATTCCTCTTAAGTGTCTATAGAATAAGTTTAGCTATTCATTACCAATCTGTTTAACTTGCTTTTCTTGGTGACATGTAGGGATCCACACCACCAATGACTGTATTCAAAGGGAACAAAAGGCCTTATCAAAAAGACTGTGTACTTATCATCAACCATGACACTGGGGAATATGTGCTGGAAAAACTCAGTAGCAGCATTCAGGTCAAGAAAACACGGTACGTGACCCAGATTCAAGTCTTCAAAGCCCCTGCCTTTGTATCACCTCTTCACTCTCATGAGGACTTAAGCATCTGGAGGACTCAGATTTTCATCCACGTGATAGCCAATCTCCCAGGCAGACCCCTGTATTTCTCCCAAATAGAATGGAAAGAAATCATGAAGTGTAGAACTTGTTGGAGAAAAGATGTGTTTTATAAATCAGTTTTATTAATCTCACAATTACTAATACAGTACCACCTGAAATACTTGAATGAATGGAGTTAAGAAAGAATAATGAGAACGGGGATATGGGAATGTGACGAGGGAAAGAATAATGAAAATATTATTTTTTTTTACAATATACATTTGACAAATTAAAGCTTTGCCTGATTTTGGAGTTCTCCTGAATATTTTATTCAGCAGGCATCTTATGGGAGGTCAGATTTTATTTTGAAAAGTAAAAATCATTTTACAAATAAAAGTAACCAAGCATGGGGGCTGGAATAATAGTACAGTAGGTGTGTGTTTGCTTTGCATGATGGTTACCCAAGTTCAGCTCCCAGCATCCCATATGATCTCCCCAACTTGCCAGGAGAAAGCTCCTGTGAGTACCACTGGGTGTGCCCCCTCATAAAAAGAAGTAACCAAGCAACTTTATATGTTATGTTGTGATATAGCAATTATTGCAAAGTTGTAATTAAATTTTATAGTGTTAGAGCACAGCATTTATTTGTGTCTACATTTTCTTTACTAATTCAGAAAAAGAAAAAGAACTGCCATATATTCTGTGCCAGGCTCTTGGCTAAGATGTCTATGTGTGTTATCTAATCTTCACAAATTGTCTCTTCTGAAGATGCTATCCTAGGGGAAGTGGTTGCCTTTTTAATTTTTTTTAAAATGGTTTTGTTTTGTTTTGAGGCCACACTCAGCTCAGGGCTCACTCCTGGCTCTGCACTCAGGAATTACTCCTGGAGGTGCTCAGGGGGCCATATGGATGCCAGGGATTGAACTGGGATGGCATTGTGCAAGACTAATGCCCTACCTGTTGTACTGTCACTAGCCCCTAGCTTTTTAAAAGTCAAAATATGGACCAGAGATAGTACAGGATGGGAGGCACTTGCCTTGCTTGCTGTTGAAGTAGTCATCACCTGGTTCTAATCCCTAACACCACAGGAGCATGGCCACAAGTCATTCCTGAATGCCACAGGATGTGCCCTCCCATTCAAATTAAAGTTTAAAAGTCTTTTAAGCCAAAATGGATGAAAAGACTGAGAATTGCACTTTATCTAAATTCATCACCTGTGCTGGTGTCTGCAGAGTTGCTTTCCATCCACTCCATTCTTAACCCAGCACTGTATTTTATTTTATTTATTTATTTATTTATTTATTGTATTTTGGGTCACACCCGGCAGTGCTCAGGGGTTACTCCTGGCTCTATGCTCAGAAGTCACTCCTGGCAGGCTCGGGGGGGCCATATGGGATGCTAGGATTCAAACCACCATCCTTCTGCATGCAAGGCAAACGCCCTACCTCCGTACTATCTCTCCGGCCCCCAGCACTGTATTATGAGGATGTGGTACTTTGGGGTGTCCACTCAATGTGAACACATCAAGTGCTCGATGGCTTAACCACACCCTGGCCCCTGCCTCTCTTTAGTGCCGAGCACAGGCTAGTTTAGGGAGAAGTTAAATATTCTGTCTCAGACATGCAAAGCACAATAAAAAAAATAGTTGGCAGCTCCTTGAATTTTCAGGGTGAGACCTATTTTGTTTATTTGATCCATTTTGCAGCCATGAAAATAGTAGAGAGTCACTGCAGCTCTGAGCTCAACACATTCTTCCAGATCTCTTTTTTTTCCTTGTTCTTTGCTAAGGTATTGATAGTAGTCATTCTTTTCAGACATTGCTCCTAATTTTGACTCACTGGCACCTGGTTGGCATGTGTACTCAATACACGGGATGCCCCAGCCCTGAAAAAGGTCTGTGGATTCTCCAGGCTTATTTCTGAGCACCTCTCCTATACCTGCTGCTCCACCAGTGCTGTTGCCTCAGTGTTCTTCTAGGGACTAGTAATGCTATCTCTCTGATGCTTATAAAAAGTGTAGCTTCCAAAAGGTAAGGTGCCTGCCTTGCCTGCGCTAGCCTTGGACGGACCTCGGTTCGATCCCCCGGTGTCCCATATGGTCCCCCAAGCCAGGAGCAACTTCTGAGCACATAGCCAGGAGTAACCCCTGAGCGTTACCGGGTGTGGCCCAAAAAAACAAAACAAAACAAAAAAATGTAGCTTCCAGATCTCTTTAGTCAGAACCCATAGTTTCATTAAATCACCAGGTTAAAATTTGAAATATGCTGGCTGGCTGGTCCCTTTACCAGCCAGGACATGTTGAAATGGCATTTTCTGTTTTGGTACATTTTCATTGCTTATCTAGCAGTAGGAGCTAACTTGTACATGACAAAAAAAATGGAAAGTCACGGGAAAATGTACAAACTGGCCAGTAAATTGAAGAGCTGGTTTTATTTTAAACACATGTAGGATCATAGCTTCCTGTCGTGTATTTGTCGAGTAGTCTTGTCTTCAGGCAGAAGACGATTTTCCTCTTCCAGTTTGCTTCTCCATATCCATGTGCTGAGTCCACTGTTTGCTGGGAAGTTCTCTGAGGACAGATCCATTTTCTTCTGTCTCTGGTACATAGTGTAGAATCAGGATGCAGTCAGTTGAGTGAACAATCATATTATTATAATAAAAAATGTAAATTCGCCAGTATTTTTGAAACGTAAGAGCTGGTTTTCTGAGTAGCCACCTGGAAAAATTCAAGAATTTCTCCTCCCTCTCCCTCTCTCGCACCTTCACCTTCTCCCTCCCTCCCTTCCCACCCATTTATAGTCTAATTCTCATTTCAGAGCTGAGGGTAGCAGTAAAATCCAAGCCCGGATGGAACAGCAGCCCACACGTCCCCCACAGCCCTCACAGCCACCACAGCCACCTCCACCACCGCCACCACCGATGCCCTTCAGAGCCCCAACGAAGCCTCCAGCTGGATCCAAAACTTCTCCCTTGAAAGACAACCCCTCACCTGAGCCTCAGCTGGATGACATCAAACGAGGTAAAGCACATTCCTAGGAGCCTTGCGAGCCTGGATGGATGGGAACCATGTTTGTGGAAATCATCCGGTGCCATATTGCCCTATCAGCTACCTTCCAGATCAGGAGGGCGGGTGCTGCCATTTATCTCAGTGGATGAGGAAAAGTGACTTGAGTTGCCTCTGTCTCTGCAACTGTTTTGCATTTAGATAATGGCTCCCGACTGCTGTCTAACAAGTCCATGTAGCATGTTTTTAGGCTCTGGGGAAAAATGTTTCCATTTCTACATATTTGCATGCACTTCTGAATCTTATGTTTGAATCAAAAATGGGTGTGGAGGGAAAAAAAGTAAAAATGGGGTTTGGGTGCAGTTAGAGAAATAACTACATCGAGAATTATCATAACCAGGTGAATGAGGTAAGTAGAAAGCCTGTCTAGAGCACAGGTGGGGGTGGGGTGGGGAGGAGGGAGATTTGGGACATTGGTGATGGGAATGTTGCACTGGTGAAGGGGCGTGTTCTTTACATGACTGAAACCCAACCACAATCATGTTTGTAATCAAGGTGTTTAAATAAAGATATTAATTTTAAAAAATGGGGTGTGGGGAAGAAAACCAGTTGTGCCCATGTTAGTGTTTTACTGGATGAGGACATCCTGTTCTTTGTAAAGTCTGTAAATATCAAAATGCCGATGAGTTGTCCTTAGGAAGCATCTTGTAGAAGTGCCTCTAAGATCACTCTAGTCAGTTTTCAGTTAAGTCTCTTGATTTTTTTTTTTATTTGTAGATATTGGGTACTCTTGAGAAATTAGCCTATGAGTTGTTCGTTGTTGTCAGTTATGTTTGAAAGAATTATTAGGTTTAAGTCCCTATTCTATGTTTGAGTAGGAAAGTTTGGCAGCTTGCTTTAATGTTTTTGTTTTGATTTTGATTTTGGCCACACCCACCCAGCAGGATTAGGGATTATTCCTATCTCTGAGCTCAGAAATCACTGTGGCAAGACACTGAGAACCATATGGGATGCTGGGGATCAAACCCAGGTCTGCCATGTGCAAGGCAAACACCCTACCTGCTGTACTACCACTCCAGCCCCACATCTTGCTTTATAGAGTCTGTAATTGATGTATTGTCAATGTTTTCAGTACACACACACACACACATGCGCGTGCGCGCGCACACACACACTTTCCCCATTACTTTTTCTCGTCTAAGTCTCATAATATGGGATGGAAGAGCTGGAGAGGACAAAGATACTGCTGCGCTGGCCTTTATTCCAGAATGTCAGAGAATATACTTTGACTTCTCTCTTCTGCTTAGTGGCACATCTAAAACAATCTACTTATCCTTCCAGCTCCTCATCAAATGCTTTACAACTCTTTAGTATTGCTGCTTCTTATCTAGAGTTAAATCTTGTAATTCAAGTGAATAAAGCCAAAAGAGACAACTCACTCCCAACAGAATAACCATTCTCCCTTAGCCAGAACCAGTTTGCTTTCTGGTTCCGGAGGTCAAGTTTCAGAAGCCTTCTTTCTTTGAAGATGGGATTGTCATGAGAAGTGGTTGTGTGGGGCCTGAGAAGTAGGATTTTAGCGAAATGATTCCTTCCTTGCTGTTGGATTGTGCTGTGCTTTCTCCTGAACACCGCCAGGAGATTGGGCTGTTGTGCTCATCCCGCGTGTCATTTCCTTCCAGAGCTGAGGGCTGAGGTCGACATCATCGAGCAGATGAGCAGCAGCAGTGGGAGCAGCTCCTCGGATTCGGAGAGCTCCTCAGGAAGTGACGATGATGACGACAGCTCCAGCAGTGGCGGTGAGGACAACACCTCCGCCTCTCCGCCACAGCCCTCGCACCAGCAGCCCTATGGCAGCAGGCTAGATGTTGCCAACGGGACCGATCGTACTCAAGGAAGCAACCAGCTCATGAACACCCTCCGTGAGTATGGTAGAAATTCAAAAATAGCTCCGGCCTAAAAAAGGCAGAGATGAGTTGGAAGGCTGGAGAGAGAAGATAGCACTTCAGCACGGGTGGCTAGAGTGCACACGTCTGCATGCTTTTCATGCTAGAGACCTGCCTGAGTTTCATTCCTGGCACCATGTGCTCCTGCACTCACCAGCAGGAGTAACCCCTGTGCACTGCTGGGTGTGGCCCCCCAAACCAGAGCCATAAAGCTGTAAATTATCCAGTAGTGGGGAAAAAAGAAGCATAAAGCTAAAAATCGCTTCTTCCTTTTTCTGCCTCACTTGGCCCAATTTAGGGTTTTAAGAAACTGGAAAAAGTGCTGAAGTGTGCCCAGTAAGGCTTTCTCGGCTTGTTTATGCCAGGTTTGAGGGCCTCTGCCTGCCACCAGACTTGTCTCCTGCCTCTAAGTTTCCTTATGTTCTCAGAAACCCAGTGTCTCCACTGTAGTATCTTGCAACCCATAGACTGGCAGCCTTTTAGGCTATATTTGGAGTCCACCTCACCTTTGGCAAAAGAGCTGGGGTTTTTTGTTTTGTTTTTTTGTTTGTTTGTTTGATTTTTGGGTCACACCCGAGCAGTGCTCCTGGGTTACTCCTGGCTCTGCACTCATAAATCACTCCTGGCTGGCTCAGGGGACCATATGGGATGCCAGGATTCGAACCATCGTTGTCCGTCGTGAATCGGCTGCATGCAAGGCAAACGCCCTACCACTGTGTTATCTCTCCAGCTCCAAGAAGAGCTGTTTTAATGTAGATGTGTTCCAATACAGATGGTGTGAACACGGGTGTAAGGAGGAGCCAAAAGGCAAATTGTTTTTGAAGTCCTGCCAAATGTTCTCCTCTGGCATGATTTTCTTTCAGGAGGTTAGAAGGCCTGGAGATAGTGATGGGGAAGCTAACCTAGTTCTTCATCATCTACTATGGGTCAGAGATGGTTCTTAACTTAGATACAGCTGGACCAGATGAATCTTGGTTGTGGGGTCTGTCCTGTGCATCACAAGATGGTTAAAAGCCGACCTCCCGGGCTAAAGTGCTATATAGTTGGTAGGGCATTGCCTTGCACATGATCAACCTGGATTCGATTCCTGGCATCCCATATGTAATTCCTGAGTAGTTCCTGAACTTAGAGCCAGGAAGTAAATCCTAATCACTCCTGGGTGTGTCCCAAAATAAATAAGTTGACTCAGTCCAGTAAATTTTATTTTCATTCTCTCAATTTTATCAAAATTGTCTCATGACATTGAAAAATGGGGTGGGGCAGAATTACCCATTGAAGGCCACTACATTAGCTCTTGCTCTTTTTTGGTTGTTTCTTTGGGGTGTTTTGTTTTTTGCCTACCCCAGCAGTGCTCAGGATTTACTTCAGACTTTGTACTTAGGAATCACTCCTTGCAGGAATTGGGGACCATTTGAGATACTAGAGATTAAATCTGAATGACTACATGCACAGCAAGCACCCTACTCACTGTACTATTGCGTTCCCTCCTGTAGCCTTGCCCTTTTTTTTCGGAGGGTGGGGCATTCCCAGCAATAATCTGCCACCCAGGCCAGAGGGCTCAACGTTTGGATCTGCCAGATGTGGTGATGCTCACACCTACTGTTGATCTTGGCCAACAGGGTAGTATCAGGGATTCACTTGAGGCTCTTGAGCTGAAAGACCTGTGCCACTGACCCCTGAGCTCACAGTTGCCTGGTCCTACTCTTACAACTTGAATCAGCTCAGCACTGTTATGACCTGTGTAAGATCTGCTATTCCCAGTCTGTCTCCCACATTCTAGATAACAAGTTCTATTTTTTTTTTTCTTGATTTGGGTCAAACCTGGCTGTGCTCAGTGCTTATTCCTGGCTCTGCTATCGGGCTCATTTCTAGTGAGCTGCTGGGGATTGAACTCTAGTCAGCCGTGTGTAAGGCAAGTGCTTTACCTATTGCACTATCTTTCTGGCCCAAACTGGAGCTGCTTAGTGCTTCTTTCAAGTGACATGAAATAGTAAATTTCACATTTCACATTTGGTGTCACCCTGGTAAAATAGTCAGCCACCTTGGCCATAACTGATTTCTTCCTTGTGCTCAGTCAATACACAAGGGTCAGGTGATCTCTTAACTCAGCAAAAATTACATATTTGCTACACTTCAAAGTAAAAAAAAAAACATACAAAGTAGTAATAACATAACTTATTTTTCTTCAGTACATTTCCCTGTGCTACACTACGGGCTAGAGCAATAGTACAGCAGGTAGGGCTTTTGCTTTGCGTTTGGCTGACCAAGGTTCTATTCTAGACTTGGGAGAGGTAATGGGCCATAGAAACAGTAACTCTCCCTCAGTACTTTGAGCAGGATGTCTTCCCAAGTAAGGATATTATGTTCATGTGTGACAGGTTAGTGTGACTGGAGCTAAAAAACCCAGTTATAAAATTCTTCACAGAACTGGTTTAGTCCAAGTTCAAACAGATCTATTTATTGTAGTTCTTTTTCTTTGCTTTGCTTTTTTGAGGGGTAGGAAAGTCCACATCTGGTGGTACTCTGGGGTCGCTCCTGGCAGGTTTGGGGGACGATAAGGGATGCCAGAAATTGAACTTGGGTCTGCCATGTGGAAGGCAAATGCCCTACCCTCTGTGCTATTGCTCCAGCCCCTGCTAATTTTCTTATTGTCTAACTTAATAGAAAGCCACTGAATTCTTTTGTGTTTGTTTTAAGCCAGTAGATTCTTTCTTTCTTTTTTTTTTTTTTTTAGCCAGTAGATTCTTAACATCCACATCTGTTGCCAAAAGTTGTTCAGGTTGCAACATGTGAAGAAAATCTAGCACTGCACAGTGGTGTGTCCTTAGAGAAGACAGGTCTCAGTTGCCCACTCCCAATAGAATATCAAGGACCCCTGTGACCTTAGAACAAAATTTAAAAGGACCTGGCACAGATACTTGCATTCTGGAAGTTAAAAAGATGCTTTTTTGTAATTTAATGGAAGGGATGTCCTGAATTTCTTTTAGTCTTAGATGACCTTATAGTCTCTGTTCTTAAATCAGACACACACTAAACATTGAAGATTTTACAGGAAACTCATCAGATGAGATTTGAGGTGTGTCTTGGACAGTGGCATGCCAGAGGCAGTGTTAACATATTGGTGTGAGCAGTGCCCAGCTGCTTTTGTAAGGGGAGCCTACCTACTATTTATTATTTCTGCTTTTACAAAAGCAGCCTTCAGTTAAGCCATTCCACTAGTGAATCCATTATTTGTCTTTTCTCTCTTAGTACATTTAAATTCAGTTTCACCTACTTGTCCCCCAGTCTATCCCTGTAAGGAGTGGTGCTATGTCTTACACTTACAAAAATAACATTTCTTTTGAAATGTTGACTGTACCAGTTTTGTCAGTGACCTAAGCAGGTTTTCCTAATGAAACTGACCTGTTTGTGCTATAGAGTGGTAACCAAGATCCTCAGTTTCTTGGGGCTGCAGAGATAGCACAGCAGTAGGGCATTTGCCTTGCATGCAGCCAACCTTCTCGGCATCCCATATGGTCCCCCAGCCTGCCAAGGGCGGTTTCTGAGAGCAGAGTGACCCCTGAGCACTATTGGGTGTGGCCCCAAAGCCAATCAATCAGTTAATCAAATAAATAAAGTTTAAAAAGAAATCCTCAGTTCCCGGGGTTCCAGGGATAGGGATGTTTATGTAGGGCGGTGGCCATTTTAAATGTGTCATTTTGATTTGATTCTGTTTTCTTTTTTATAGGGAATGACTTGCAGTTGAGTGAGTCTGGCAGTGACAGTGATGACTAGAGCCAGATCTTTTGAAATCAGCCAATTGGTTCACAAATACGCTGCAAGACGGGGCTACTTGAGCATGGAATCCATAGTCAAGAGGAAAATGTGGTGGGTTGGTGACCTATAGGAGTTTGAGGCTCCGGAGCTCTCATATTCCAGTCCTTCGACTTGGTGGTGATGGGTGATTTTTCTCATGTAATCTCGTGTTTCCGAGTTTAAGTAGAGCTATAGAAGAACTTACAGAACTGCATTTCTATTTGGTTAAGACTGTTAATGAAAACCAGAGTGCCCTAAGGGACTCAGGCCCTTCCCTCACCAGGCCAGTGATGATACAGCTTCAAACCTCAGTAGCCACCAGTTGGGCAGTTGGTCTGCAGCAGTGAAGTGAAACACTGTCTTGGAGAGATTCACAAGAGAGTGGAACCTCAAAGTGCCACATAGACTGTTCTAGAACCACTTTCAGTTGTTGACAAAAAGTGGAAGGAACCTTTGTTAGACCAAGCGTGACGAGCCTGTCTAGAAGTAGACTTCCAGGTGGGAGCTAGCTTCTGAGCTGGGCACCCCCCCCCACCCCCCACCTAACCTCTGTTCCTCAAGCCCTCTCAGTACAGGAAAGGGAAACACACCTCTGCACTATGGTGGCTTCCTGCCTCCACTCCATGCTTTTCTCACTACTCCCTTCCTGAAATTTCCTCTATCGGAACCAGAGTTCTCCTACATGGAACTAATATATCCACTGGCTCTTTACTTGGAGTTACAAGACCACAATAATGGGTTCATCAGATTCAAATCCAGGCAATTCCTAACTCATGTAGTTGGATGAGCAGATAAACACAGCAGCTGATTCTGTGACTCCATTGAATTGGGTCTTTTAGTTCCACGTAGTAGATTCCTCCCGAATGTTATTCATTCAGCAGACTTGGGACCAGGGGCAAGGGGAGAGAGCTACAGTGAAGACAAGTTTCTCAGAACTGGGAAGCAGCTGCTGGCTTCCCAGACCAGAACCGAGGGAGCTGTGCTGTATGAAGCAAGCACATGTTTGGGTGCGGTATTTGCATTCATGCTTTTGTACCACTGTTTGTGCCTGACTCCTGGACTGATGGCTATATTTTATAGACAACTTGAGCTAAGTCACAAGGTTGCCTTCTGCAGTGAGCAGTTTCCAAATAAGTTTGTTGTTGCAAGAAACAGGTCACTAGTAAATGTCTGTCATGGGTGATCCCAGAGTTAGTATGGAGTAGCCCATTTCCACCATTGGAGTGAATACAGACTAAACATGACTGTTGTTCCTTAAGATCAGTGAACTCAGATGGTCTCCTCCTCCTCAGCTAAGGGAAGGATGTGATCAGACCAAGGAAGAAAGCAGAGAGTCAGGGATGGAGACTGGTTAAAGTTAGGCCTGTTGGTGACTGTTTCACCTATGTGGGGACCCCAGGGAATTGCAGAGGTAACTGATCGGCGTGTGGTGTATCCTTATTCCTCTCTACCCATCATAGGCATTTGGGTGGATCGCCTCTTTAATCTGGATTCTTAGTCCCTTATAAGGTTTAGTGGGTTTAATTAATGGCAGATAGGGACTTGTATATAATGAGTTGCTAAGTGCTTTGTACTTCCTGGGAAATGACAACTCAGGGAAGGCGATGGTCATGGTTGAGAGACTTGAATTATTGGAGATGGGAATTGTATTCACTGATCTTTATTGGGGCAGGCTTCAGGAACTTGAACGAAATACAGCTTTTAAGCCTCTCTTTTCCTCCACTTCTGAAGTCGATTGATAGAGAGAGAACTGTGGTTTGAAGCATGTTGGTCGAGATGTTTCTATGGGAAATCCCTGTGTGGAGGACTGACTTGGTGACTGGTGAGCTCCATCCCTCAGCTCGTTCCTTCTGCTCAAACCACACAGCCTACTCCTGCAGGTCTCTGTCTCTACCCCCCAAAGTAAGGAATCTCAGCAGACTGCACTTGCTTTTCCTACCTCTGTGCCTTCTCAGTTCCACCTACCCTTATCCCACCCCACCCCACCTCAAATCTGCCATCGTCATAGGTTCTGTCTCTGGTGTTTTAGTTCTCTTATCTCCCCACCCCCCAATTTTTGGGGTTTACTAACCTTCCTCTCACTTGAGTTCATTTTGGTGTGAATTCCTCAAGAGTTGGGACTGTTCTCATCTCTGTTCCCTGCAGTGTCCACAGGAAGAAACCTCCAATGCTGACAGTCTGATGGGAAGGAGGCAGAGATAACTGACAGGGAAATTGGGAGAGACAGACAAGAGTCCAGATGTTTGGAATCCGCTGGTTTTTATGAATTGGAAGTCTCTCAGATTCATGCTGATTTTCATGAATTTTTAGATGTTAAATTTTCCTCATACTGTATTGGTCTGCCATTCCTTGGGTCACTCGGCAAAGTAAAATGATTTTGGTCCAAAGCACCGAGGGTTCCATGCAAAGCCACGGTGAAGACATGAGTTGGGGGAACTTTGTACTAGTGATCTGTAGTGATGCCACTCATTTACTATTTTATTTCTGTGGCAGGATTATTTCTCATTTCTGGGTGTGGTATTAATATATATGTGCTTCAGTGGTAGGAAACATGACAATTCAAAAATCCCTTTGTCCTATTTGAGAGACTGCTTCAGTCAGGGTGTGTGGGAGTGAACGTGGTTTTATGTATATGTGTGTCTGTGTGTGTGATGTATTTATTACATTATCTTGAAAGAGTAAATAGGTGGATAAATTTTGGTATAGCCAAATTGGATGCTTCCAGTTGGCAAGGAAGGTATGAATTCCAAAACTCAGGCCTTAACCAATAGGTTGGAAGACAAGACCAATTAAAGCTTTATGAAACGTGTTTTTATGTTGCTCATATTACTTTTGTCTTGGGTTCACTCTCATAAATGATTCTTAAAACTTTGTGCCTAAAAGTTTGTTTTGCTTAATTATAAAGTAGATGTGCATGTTTACATTTATGTAAAATATTTGCTATGTAAAGTAACTTTTGTTCTCCTAAAAAGATCACTATATTTAAGTAAAAAATGAAGGTCAGCAATATTCCATGTCTTGGTGGATTTTACTTTCTTAGCAGGAATTAATGATTTGAAAAAAAATGAAAAATAGAATTTTTTTTTTAATGGGCCACACCGGGCAACACTCAGGGGTTACTCCTGGCTCTGTGCTCAGAAATCACACCTGACAGTTTGGGGGACCACATAGGATGCCAGGTCCATCCTGGGTTGGCTACGTACAAGGCAAACACTCTACCACTGTGTTATCCCTCCAGCCCCGAAAAATGGAATCTTTTAAAAATCCTTTGTGCTCAAGTCTAATGACACCTTTTGCTTTGGGTTTAATACTAGGATGTACACATCAACTTTAAAGGCTGTTCAAAACAAAAGAATTACTTTAGAAAGCCACATGGCAACTGAGGCCCTTTTACCTGATATGGAAAGCAAGGCAAAAAAGAAGCATGAGTCCTAGATTCAGCTGAATTGCAAGACAGACTAGTCCTTTCATCTTGAATGCCATCCACACAATTATGTGGGGGCTATGCACAATAATACTCACAAGCTGGAGGTGACCTACCTCCTGCTTCCAATTTCACACTTGTGGACAGCCATGTCCACACCTGTCTGGCAGCCTTGGCTCTCTTGCTAGCTGTGAACTCCTAAATTGTCTCTGACCATCTTTTTTTTGTTTGTTTTGTTTCTTTGTTTTATTTTGGGCCCTCACCTGGTGCTGCTCAGGTTTTACTCCTGGCTCTTCGTTCAGAAATGATGCCTTGTGTGGTTTAGGGAACTATATTTGATGCTAGGGATTGAACCAGAGTTGCCCTCATGCACACAAGCCTCCTACTCACTGCTTTTATTCTGGCCCCAATTGTGTCTTTCACCTACAGGGTACTTAAAATTAGATCAAATATAAGCACTTGTGGGAGCCAAAGAGATAGCACAGCTGTAGGATGTTTGCCTTGCAAGCAACCAATACAGGACTGTCGGTGGTTCGAATCCTGGCATCCCACGAGGTCCCTCGTGCCTGCCAGGAGCGATTTCTGAGCACAGAGCCAGGAGTAACCTCCTGAGCGCCAACACCAGGTGTGACCCAAAACCCAAAAAATAAATATAAGCACTTATTAAGAGAAGTCAACTAGGAATCCTTGGCTGCTTACTCCTCCTCACCTCTATTTCCTTAGAGGAAGGAGAAGTTTGAGACTCAACCAAGATTGGTGAAGAAGTGAAAATCATTGATCCACCTGAGTTGTATCCTGTTTTTACTGTTTCCACTACATTGAACATTTAACATGCTATAGCAAGACTCTGGGTTAAGACAGCAAACATTCCTTTTGTCAACCCTGAATTGCATAACTTTAGAGGGAATGGTCTTGACTGAGCACCTTCGCAAACCTGCAGTTCTGAGGTTTGGCATATATGGGAGTGCTTTGGCCAGCACAAATGGATTGGCTCCATGTGTCTTACTTTCTAGCAACCCAGCTGCTTGTAACAAAAGGCAGAGGTGCTTGAATGAGAAGGCAGACAACTGAGCCTTTCACCATTGCTGAGCTGAGAATCAGAGGATGGGAAAATAGACTTTTCCCAATCGACAAAAGGAGTTGCAAGTGCCTTGGAAGGGATATGAATGGAAGAAGATGTGAAGATTTAGGACGGTTATTACAATCTACTATCTCTACCTACCCTTATTTCCACCATGATCAAACACTGGAATATAGGTTCTCTAAGGTCCCTCACAGTTTTTTCCTGGCCAAATAATAGAAGGCTTATTATTTATGATACCTATAGAAGGCACCAAACCCAATCCAAGCTCCTCTAGACTTGGCACTTTGCTCCTTAGCCCCTATATTTGTTTGCTTCCCTCCCACCCTTTATCACCTAAAACACATTTCCTGTAACCTGTTGTTCACTAATAAGCTACCCCAAAGCTTAATGGCTTGTAACAACCATTATGTCTCATGATGTTTGTTGGTGGCAGTTGTGGCATCAACTGAGATGACTTGGCTCTTTGGCAATGGGCAGGACTGGAGAGTCCATCCACATGTCTTCAGGCCACTCTAATGAACCCTACGATTTGGACCCCACTGCTCTGAGACATTTGTCTTGATGAGCCTCAGCTGAAACTCCAGGATCAGGGTGACCAATTTCAACTTAAGAGGTGATGGAATGAGGGTAACCTTGGGATGGAGGTGGGTAGCTGGGCATGGAATTTGGTATGACACAGATTAGGGTTTGGACATCAAGATCAAAACCAAAAGTTGTACTGGGGTTGGGGCTAGAGGAAAAACAAGACAATTCCTCACAGTCCTTAAAGGAATTTTGGGAGCCCAAATAGCAACAGTTTAAATTTTCCATCAACATAAGTGCCCTGGTAGAATTTCAGTTTACATGGATCCTTTTTCATTCCTATAAAGGAAATGGTGGGAACAAGAGAACAGAAGTCAGATGAAGTAGCCAATTTTTTAAATAGAGTTACTTCTAGAATTCAGATGTCTTGGGCTCAAGAGAATTTCAATGAATTCCCAGAGCAAAAGTTCCTTTGAAGTATTGAATTGCTAACCCAGAGGGCCTGTGATCTCTCGGCACTGCTTGGAGGTCCCACAGAAACAAAAGTAAAAGAAAGCACTTCTTTAACAGGTAATATGAGTTCTACTTCTTAGGGGTGGGATATTTTAACCCATTCCCCTTGTCTGATGGACACCCCAGAGTGGATACAAATGAAGACAATACCTCATTTGTGGATCTGCTGGGCCCAGGTCAGTAACAGGTTGCTCAAATTCAGTTACCTCACAATGGTGAAGTGCCAAGGCCCTTGACCTGTGTTCTCATAGTTACCCCACAAACAGAAGCTCCAACTTTCACTGAATGTAGGGAGGACACGGCCAGCAACTGAAGCAAAGCAGACATGAAGTAGACATTGTTCATTAATTAAGAGGCTTGGGGATTTGCAGCCTCCAAGTCCCTATTAAAGTGGCAAAGTGTGTGACCCATAAGTTGAAGAAACTTTGAGCATCTTCCCAAGCACAGCTTCCTAAGGCCCAGTCCCCAACTGGACTTTGCATAGCAGTTTGGCCCTCAAACAACTTTTCAAAATGGGTTAAAAGGTGTCCTGGATCTAAACCCTTCCTGGTTATGGTTTCCAGCCGAAGTGATGGGTCCTTGGAGCAGTTGGCCTTAAGTTACTGTAAAAGGAAAAATTTGGTCCTCCTTGGACAAAAAGATTAACTGTGTTGCCATTTGCAGGAGGGTCAGTGCAGCTGTTACAGAGCCAGCAGCCAAGGGTTCAGGAAACCATCTTGATCTCATTGTGTCCCAAGCTTTGCTACAGCTGAGAATGTCCTAATGTCCTTTTTCTGAGTGACTGCTGCTTTCTTTCTAGTGAAACTCCTGCTACTGGAAGAGAATTTTGAGTAAAATTCTGAGCTGTCAACTCTTGGCAGATTACAAGCTCATCTATAAGAATAGAACATTTTGCTCTTGCCTGGAATTTGTGGCAGAAGTACATGAGTAACTACCACAAAGTGTTTCCCTCTGCCCTTGGCAATAGTTGAAGGCAGAGCACTCGTGTGGTTCTTTGTGATATTTTTCCAAGAAAGCGGCATGTTCGTCTAGACAGGGTCAATCCCATTATAACATGATCTCACCTTTCCCTGGCTGCTCCTCCCCCCCCCCCTTTTGTTTAAATTATAACACTGATTTACCAAGTTATTTCAGAAATCATTTTAGACATTAAATGTTCTAACACTGAGGCCGAAGAGATAGCATGGAGGTAAAACATTTGCCTTGCATGCAGAAGGTCAGTGGTTTGAATCCCGGCATCCCATATGGTCCCCCGAGCCTGCCAGGAGTGATTTCTGAGCGTAGAGCCAAGAGTAGCCCCTGAACGCTGCTGGGTGTGACCAAAAACAAAACAAAAAAAATGTTCTAACACCAATCCTACCAATAGTATGACCCCTCCCTTTACCAGTGTCCCTACTTCCACCCACCACTATAGCCTGCCTCCAAGCAGGCACAAATGTGTTTCATATTGCTTGTTCCAAAAGCGATACAAACACAAATGGAATTATCAGAACTTAGACCAACAAGGGTAAATTTAAAGTGATTGTTAAATCTCTCCCTTATTTTACTAAATAAATTCCATGTCTAAGGATTTACTGAGCTGTGGTTAGTGCTAATAGAACCTCCTGTGTCACGATTTAGGTTCACTGAGTTTGGTAGATAACTATGTAACTTTCCCATCAGTTTTTGATATTACAAGACTGACACTACTATAAAATTTTGAGGTCAAGAATTTATAGATCTGAAACAAAATTGTAGGTTAGAAGTTTAAAGTTAATTATAGAGCTGGGCTGTGTCTATTGGAGTTGTAAAGTGTGGTACTGGGCTGCTGTGGTTCATGGAGAAAGGGGAATCTGACCCTCACCCCGTTCTTGAGAATGCCCACAGAAGTATCAATGCCCCCCTTTTCTTCCTGGCTGTTCCCTTTATAATCTCTGTACATCCGTTCCCTTCCCAAATCTTGTTTTTGTTTTTGGGTCACACCCAGCAGAGCTCAGGTGACCGTATGGGATGCGGGGATTTGAACCACCATCTGTTTTGGGTCAGTTGCATGCAAAGCAAACGCCCTACTGCTGTACTATCTCTTCAACCCCTTCCCAAATCTTAACCTAACTTTGACTTTCAATGAAATGCCCAATAGTTTGGGTTTTTGGTCAATAAACCTTATTCTGCTGGTCTTCAGGATCATCCCTAGAGGTACTCATCCTCAGAGAGGCCAGTACTCAGCGTGTGAGCATACGTTGGCCATTTTCACAGCTTTGCCATAGTGCCAACTGCTGTAACTCATCCACAGCCTCAAGGAGAGGGGGGAAGTTACTTCGGGTTTTTAAGTGGCTTGCCCTGACACACAGTGATGATAATGACACATCAGTCATCCTGAGGTGTCACAAGGTTTAATTAATTATCAGTAAAGTTCACCATGACCCAGTTTATGAAGGAGGAAGTAGAGAAGTGAAGCAAGTTGTCCGAAATGAGCTGGTGACCAACTAGTCTCTAAATCTAGGGCTCTCCCTTTTCAAAACTACAGCAAATTTTCCACATCCTGAGGTGCCCTATGAAAATCTGCCTCTCCAAACCAATCAAACAAGCACCCTCTGGGGGTTGGGCAGCCTTTCCAAATGACCCCCAAAACAACTCGTGTTCTTGGAGAAGCAAAAGCAAATGCTGCAGTGAGTATATTCCGAGCACCTATTTCCCACAGTATTTCCCAGTATTTGATTTGGCTGCTACCCTTTCTCCCACGCAATCTAGTACTCCTGGAGCATCCTGGGCCGGGGTGATCTTATAACCTTTGATTAAAAGGAGCAGGCACGGGCCCGGAGAGATAGCACAGCAGTGTTTGCCTTGCAAGCAGCCCATCCAGGACCAAAGATGGTTGGTTCGAATCCCGGTGTCCCATATGGTCCCCCGTGCCTGCCAGGAGCTATTTCTGAGCAGACAGCTAGGAGTAACCCCTGAGCAATGCTGGGTGTGGCCCCCCCCAAAAAAAAAAAAAAAAAAAGGAGCAGGCACAATTTTTAATTTTTGGAGGAAATTGTGCCTGCTCCTTTTAATCAAAGGTTATAAGATCACCCCGGCCCAGGATGTGCATGGAATCTATCATGCTGAATGAAATAAGTCAGAGAGAGAGAGAGAGAGAGAGAGAGAGAGAGAGATGCAGAATAGTCTCACTCATCTATGGGTTTTAAGAAAAATAAGTCATTTTTGCAACAATCCTCAGAGACAATGAGAGGAGGGCTGGAACTTTCAGCTCACTTCATGAAGCTCACCACAAAGAGTGAGGAGTGCAGTTATAGAAATAACTACACTGAGAAATACTATAACCATGTGAATGAATGAGGAAACTGGAAAGCCTTTCTGGCATACGGGTGAGGGTGGGGTGGGATGGAGGGAGATTTGGGACATTGGTGGTGGGAATGTTGCACTGGTGAAGGGGGGTGTTCTTTACCTGACTGAAACCTAATCACAATCATTTGTAATCAAGATGTTTAAATAAAGATACTAATAAAGAGAAATAAAAGAGGGACTGGAGTGAGCACAAACAAAAAAGGAGCAGGCACGAGGCCAGAGCAGTGGTGCAAGCGGTAGGGCGTTTGCCTTGCACGCCCTAATCTAGGACAGACCATGGTTCGATCCCCCATGGTCCCATATGGTCTCCCAAGCCAGGAGCGATTTCTGAGCGCATAGCCAGGAGTAAGCCCTGAACGTCACTGGGAGTGACCCAAAAAAATAAAAACAAAATGGTGCAGGCACTCCGTGTCATTCTCTTGGTAATTGATATTGGCTTAGAAAGGGACTTGTGACCCTAAATAGAAGTTCCAGGTAAGTTGCTAGGGCTTCAGAGAAAAGGCAACTTGGTAGACGGGAGACACTGGGCCAGAATTTCTCCTGGATATTCAGGTTGCAGTTGCCATCTTGGAGGGGCAAGTTAATAGGAGAGATGTAGATGACTGAAACAAGAATCTAAGTGGGGAAGTGCTTGATCTCCACTCTTCATTCGAAATGTATGTTCCTTGAACCCATAAGCTTCACTCATGCTTTATATCTTATTTGGGTTGAAGTTTTTGCCACTTACCAACAAAAAACAGCTGGACAGGCATAACCTCTTGTGACCATTTCTGAAGACCCTTCATTCTCTGCCCTATAAAACCCTCTTGAAAGAATCTGAGAGACTCCCTTATACTGAGTCCTGGGACAACAGTACTAAGGGAGGTGCCTATAGAGATGTCAGAGTTTATAGGAAAACTTTCTTAGTATGTCCTCTGCCCCTGGCATACACTTTCATGAAGATTTGATGCAGTGCAAGTCCATGGGGGCCCAGAGTGGCACATGAGGAAACCTCATATCCAAGTCCTAACCTCCCTCAACAGACCTTGTCCCTCACCAACCCTCCTGCTCACAGGTGTGAGTAGGTGTCACATTTGGTGTGGGAGGGGATTAAGCTCAGAACCATGGGATTGAAGTGGAAACAGTTGTTTCCTGGATCCCTGGAGCATGATCGAATATTAAAGATTAAAGACCGAAGATCACCTTTAATCTTGGACCCATAGACCCATGCCTTGGAGGAGAATCACAGCCAGAAAAGGACCAAATTGGTCCCAGGACAGGTTCCCTTATTGCCAAGTCCCAGGCAAGGAAGATCTCCAATCCACCCATACCTAACATTCTCCTACAAGGCCAGGAGATCTGGTGGGACTGATCTTGAACAAGACTTGATCTTGAGCAAGCTCTCCCACTTCCACCATGCCTGGGCCCTCAGTTTCCCTCCTCTATCCCAAGGAAACACAATTGTACCCATATTCTAGAACCTCTGCAGGAACAACAGACTTGAATGCAAACATCTCATTCCATTCAGCCATGTTGGATGGAGAGAGGGATGCACACACAAGCTTCAGGGAAGAGAAAAGCGAAGAGGGGGAAGGAACAGCCTTTATTTCTGGATGAGCCCTCTGGAGGTTCCAGGATGGAGGCTATAGCATTCTGGGGAAGCACCTCACCCTGGAACTTGCAGCCGAGACTGAGACTGCAGAGCTGACCACTGTGTCCATCTAAGGTCCCACCTGTGGATCATCACGCCAACTCCAGATCACTGGCCCAATAGCCTGCTGGGCTCAAGAGTGCTGAGGCTCAGGTACATGATTCAAAAGCCCAGACTGGGCCCCCAGCTGATCACAGACAATGAGCAAATCCCATTTGAGATCTGCAGGCTGGAGTGGAGGATGTCTTAGCAAACCAAAGCTCAGACACAGGAAAAAGGGTCCTGGAGACTTGTGGAGTCCAGGTACATAGACATGAGTACAAGGCTATGTTGTACAGAGACAGTGGTAACAGATCAGGAAGGACAGTGTCTACTGGGGAGTCACTCAGCACTGGGTCCAGCTCTGAAATCAGGTGGGATCTTCCTAAGAACTCCATAGTGGCACTGCCAGCAAATCTCCAGAACTAGACATAATGTCCAAGTACAGAGAGCCTCCTGGTGAAGATGCTGCCAGAGTTGGCGCCAGCATCTGTGAAGACCTTGGAGGATGAAATTATGGCAGCTCTCAGCTCTGAGGTCCAAGATAACTGGGTCCCTCTCATCAGAGCAGGACCATGTGATTGCCTCCTCGCTACTTCTTCACAGTTGTGTCTCTTCATGAGGGAGCCACCTCAGCATCCACGGACAATTTGAGGGACCTCTTCGTGGAGCTAGAGCTCTCCTCTGAGAGAACAGGCCTATGTTGTCCAGGCTTTGTGGTTCAAGGCCCAAGGCCCCAGCCCACATGAGAGGTGGGCACACAGAGGCCTATTCACCAGACCCCTATGACAACCCTGCAGGTTTTGACCTAAGTTTGACCCTGTACAGCCAAGTCCTGGCAGCGGTGGCTCCCTTGTGAGGAAAATTATAGGTCTCTTAGGGCCGGGACAGTGCAATGGCAGATAGACCCCATGTGGGGTCTGTGGAAGGCTGTTCAGCATTTGGAGGAAGTCAGGAGGTGGTGGTCCTAGCATCTTCCCACTGAGCTGAGTTAAAAGCATGTTGAAGTAGCAAGCCTTTCCCTGTGTATTTGTGTCACATGATGATGAAGTCCAGGTGATGTGAGGCCAGCTGGACATGGCCGGGAAATGGCTGCCCATGCAATGATGTGGCCCACCTGCGCCCCTCACGTGAAGTAGCGGCAAGGTGTGGAGTCGATGGAGCAGTATGGGGTGCACTGCAAGTCTCCATAGGACCTGTGGGGGAGACACAGAAAAATCTGAGAACCTGCCCATCCCCTCTCCGCCACCTACCTCGAGGGTTTGGGGTCCAATCTCATCCACAGCAGCGCCTGTAACCACCACACTTGGGGTCCAGGTATAGTACAGACTGTCCACTTCTGGGGTGAGGGGCTTGAGGTGGGTGTTGTGTCCTGACCTCTCAACACCCCGAATGTCCCAAATTTGGGGGGGGTGGTCTTAAGCAGAAGAAAATGGTTCTTTCTCCTACCATAGTACCTACCTGAGAATCCAACCCTTCTCAACCCTGCAAAGATTCCCCTATGCTGTGTGTCAAAACATCCTGTGCTGGGGCCGGAGAGATAGCATGGAGGTAAGGTGTTTGCCTTTCATGCAGAAGGTCATTGGTTCGAATCCCAGCATCCCATATGGTACCCCGTGCCTGTCAGGAGCAATTTCTGAGCCTGGAGCCAGGAGTAACCCCTGAGCACTGCCGGGTGTGACCCAAAAACCACAAAAAAAAAAAAATTTTCTGTGCCAAAGCCAACAGTCAAATTCTCTGGGGTTCAATAAGGTGGCCCTAGCCAACTAGACCTATTGCATTCTTTTTTTTGGGGGGGGGGAGGTTTGGGTCACACCCGGCAGCGCTCAGGGGTTACTCCTGGCTCTATGCTCAGAAATCGCTCCTGGCAGGCTCAGGGGACTATATGGGATGCCAAGATTCAAACCGATGACCTTCTGCATGAAAGGCAAATGCCTTACCTCCATGCTATCTCCCCGGCCCTGACCTATTGCATCCTTAAAATCCATCTAACATGACTGAATTTTTTTCTAATGAATGTCAATCACTATATGTGGTTGTGGTTGATCCTCCTTGAATCATGTCTGCATCTGTGCTAATCTTGAGACAGTGTGAGCCTTTACACACACACTCACAGGCATCCACGGGGCTTCTGGGCATTGGAAAAGCCCTCCAATCATATTTTTGTGGAGCCTGCAGCAGCCCTGCCCAGTTCCTGGGTTCCTCTCTATGTCCTCTCTGGAGTAGTGAAGACATAGGATGAAGTGGTCTCCTTGCAATGCTGAAGTTCCCCCAAGTCTGCAGTTCCCCCAGCTGATTTGATCTTTGTTTGGGGAAGGGAGTTTTGAGGAGACCCTCTCAGAAGGGAGAGCAGAGAGGATCAGTACAGTCTGTTCTCTCACAGGACAGGACCCAAGCCTTCCAGATGGCAGAGACCAGCAGAGGCTGGTGGCTAGCTTCCTGAGAGTCTGGAGGACTGGGAAGCCAACAGTCCTCTCAGAGGCCAAGGGAAGAGCAGGGGGTGGAACAAAGGAGAGAAATGCTCCCTTTGTTTAACCAAGGATTGGGTACAACTCTGGTTCAGTAAGGTTTGTGATGCTATTTTGAACCCTAAAAGGAGGCCGTGTTCTAGACGTAGACCCCTCCTGGGACCTGCAATGGGCTTAGAAGATAAACTTATGGAGACCAGGACTACAGATATGCATATAGGTCACATATGCACTGCTGAGCCATCTCTGGGAAAACTAAGGAGTGTCCCTGAAGGGGGACCCTAAGTTCCAGGGGGTTATTGTTGAGGCCACACAAAGCAGCCAGATTAGATGAAATACAGCTGCAATCTCGCTTCAACTCACAATGAAGCTGTGGATAACACTGATGCTTAAAGCCTGTGAGGCCCTAATACCCCATCCTTCTGGGTTTCTTCCTCACCCCTACAATCCAGCAGAATTTGGGTGTTGGAGCTGCCTCTCAGGACCCCGAAAGCTGAGGTGCCCCAGCCCAGGACAATGTCTTAGTGGAACACAGACTACATCTAATGACTATCCCCCTTGGAAGCAGGAACTTTGTTATTCTGTCACTGAACCTCCCTGGAACATGAGATGAAGGGGAAACATAGCAGGAGGGAGGCATGTGGAAATAGTTCCTACCCAGGCAGGTATGTCTCACATGTCAGGTAGCCAAAATCAGAGCCGTCACAGTCCTCCACGCCCCTGTGTCGGTGACCATCTCCACAGTAGGCCCGGTGACAACCTGAGGAGAGTCAGGAAGTGAGAGGGCGAGACGGCCTCATGCCTCACCCTGTCAGGATAGTGTGACCACCACTCCACCAACAGGCTTCCATGAAGCTTCAAGAACAATCCCGGGTGGCCCCTTAGACATCCAAATACCACCCTTGAGAACCATCTATTGGCCTCTCAGGGTCTCATGTCCTCATCTCACACAAGCTGGGGTGTAGGCATGAGGGCATCCCTGAGATGGGCATAGACCATGGAGACTTGTCTGTCTGTCTATAAGGGGCTTCAGGCCAGTGACACTGGCCCTTGTGTGTCATGAGGACAGATCTTTAATGGGGGGGTCTCCTCTCTCACGTGGGCTCCTCTGTTGTAAGCTCTTTCCTGTCATGTGATTTATGGGCCATTGTCAGAAGGGTTCCAGACAAACCCATGCCCCAAGTGAAACCTCAGTTTCCAGACCCCTCAAGCCCCCATCCCCCACTCTGTCTTTCTCCTTGCCCCTCTTGAGTGCAGAAACCTGACTGTGTCCTTATTTTTCCTGGTTACTCAATCCTGCGTCCATTTCCCTTTTGAGGAAGTATGGTGGGAATATGGGGTTTGACCAGAATGAGGCCTAGGAACCCAATTTTCCCTAGAGCTGCACTTGGGGACCAGGAGGCCTTTCAGGGAAAACCCCCTTGATTACAACCCCCCTGGGCAGTCTGGAGGTGTCAGAGCTGCCATTTGTCTGGAGAGCGTGTCAGGAGCCAGAGCTTCTGTCTTTTCCCATGTACCCCTATACAGGGCATCCCCAAACCAGGCCCCACTCACTGATGCAGCTGTCATTGGCATCGTCGTTCCCGTCATCACATTCCTCCCCAGGCTGGATGACCCCATCCCCACAGGTGCTGCGGCGGGCAACAGGATAGCCCCCAGGGTAGAATGGGGTCAGCTGGCCACAGAGACACACCACAGTTACCAGGGCTATCATGGCAGGTAGGCACAGGCAGGGGAGGCATTGGATTGGGGGACCCAGTCAGGGGACAGCCCTGGGGCTGACAATCATTCCTCTCCTGTCACCTGAGCTCAGGTGATGTCAGGAAGGTAGGGAAGTGACTGTACAGAGGCCATGTTCCCCAGCACAGAGCAGAGGCTGTGTGCAGGGCCTGGAGAGGGGCTCAGCCCTTTCTGCAGACAGCACTGCCTCCACCTGATGGCCTCCCCTTCCTTTTTTGGGGGGGGTCCACACCCGGTGACCCTCAGGGGTTACTCCTGGCTATGCACTCAGAAATCGCTCCTGGCATGGGGGACCATATGAGATGCTGGGGGATTGAACTGCAGTCTGTTCTAGGTTAGCACGTGCAAGGCAAACACCCTACCACTTGCGCCACCACTCCAGCCCCTGGCCTTCCCTTCCTTGAATGAGGCACTTTGGGCCCTGGTGGGGTGGACAGGCATGCAGATTACCTGGATGGGGAGCCAGCCAAAACTGTCCTTGAAGTACAGAGATCTCTGGTCTCTGCGAAAGGCGATGGCATTCTGGGTATTGAGTCTCTCCAGCTCCTCCTGGTCATTGACCACAAAGATCTGCCCAGAATACAGAGATGAGGATTCAGGCATTGGGGGCGAAAAGCTGGGACTAGAGGCAGTCTTTATTTTGGGGTTGGTACCACTGGGAGCAAGGGGACTGTTTATTATACTCCTTATCCCTTCTAGGGGATCTTGAGAGTGTGGGCATGACTTGACTCCCACAACTGCTCAATCTGATAGTTTGACATGAAAAACATTCATGGTTAAAAATGATTTTAACTTCCTCATGTTCAAAAAGTTCATTGCAAAGGCAGACCATCTATTTAAGTATATCAACATCTGGGAATAATTCTTTTAAAAAAATATTTTCATTGAATCGCCATGAGATACACAGTTACAAATTGTTCATGATTAAACTTCAGACATACAATGTCCAACACCCTTCATCAGTGTACATTTTCCTCAACCAATGTCCTCAGTTTCCCTCCCACCCTACCTCCTCTGCCTTGTCTGCTTCTGTGATATATATCCCCCCCCTCGCTCTGAAGATGATTCTTTTTGTTTATGTGATATGTGTATCTTATTTTTGTTTGTTTCTGAGCTTTGGGATCATACATTCTGGCTCTATGCTGCACAGTTGGATTTTGCTTCTGTGTTAAGGATCACTCCTGGGTACACAGGTGATCATAATGGTATCAGGAACCAAACTGGATCAGCTATGCACAAGGCAAGCTCCATCTTTTTTTTTAGGGGGTTGGGTTTTTGGGTCACACCCTGTTGCTCTGAGAGGTTACTCTTGGCTCTGAACTCAGAAATTGCTACTGACAGGCTAGGGGGACCATATGGGATGCTGGGGATTGAAATCTGGGTCCATCTGGGTCAGCTGCATGCAAAGCAAATGCCCTACTGCTCTGTTATCACTCTGGCCCCAGAAGGCAAGCTCCTTAACACTCTTTCTCTCTCTCTCTCTTTCTCTCTCTTTCTCTCTTTCTCTCTCTCCCCCCTCTCTCCTCCCTGCAAACTATTCTAAAATTATTATTTTTGTTTGTTTTTTGGTTTTGGGGCCACACCCGTTTGATGCTCAGGGGTTACTCCTGGCTAAGTGCTCAGAAATTGCCCCTGGCTTGGGGGAACCATATGGGACGCCGGAGGATCAAACCGCGGTCCTTCCTTGGCTAGCGCTTACAAGGCAGACACCTTACCTCTAGCGCCACCTTGCCGGCCCCTATTCTTAAATTATTTGTACTAAAAGAAATACCTTATAAATTATCCAACCATAGGATACTGGCTAAACAAAATACAGCTCAATCATAGAATATCCATCCAAATGATGCTATAATACATTCAGATTCAGAGTTTACATGAGATAATCCACACAAGGGTAGACAGTAGTGAATTTGGTGTAAAGAGAAAATGAAATTGTGAGTCCAATTGATAAGTCGATAATTACTGAACTAAAATGAAGGTCTATTACACTGTTCTCCTTTTGCATACATTTATATTCTTTATGATAAAAAAGTTAAAATCAGGTTGACAGGACAGGAGAGATAGTATGGTGCGTAGGATACTTGCCTCACATAAAGCCAATCTAGGTTTGATCCTTGGCATGGAATATGTCCCCTATCTTGCCGAGAGTGATTCCTCACAACAGTGCCAGGTATAAGCCTTGAATACCACCATGTGTGGCCCCCTAACAATATCTCAAGAAACAGAGACACGTTCACAACAGTTTGAACATAGCTGGGTTTCAGCTGAAGAACTGATTTACTATGTAATTCCAACCATATAAAAGTTGTTCTTGGGGCTAGAGTGATATAGTACAATGGGTAGGGTTTTTGCCTTGCATGTAGTTGACTCAGGTTTGATCCCTACTATCCTATATGCCCAGGACGGTTCCTTGAGCATCTCTAGGAGTGATTCCTGAGCACAGAGTCAGGAGTAATCTCTGAGTGTCTCTGGTGTGGCTTAAAAACTAAAACAGTTGTTCTTTTTAAAAAAAAAAAAAAAGACAAAGTGAGGCCAGGGAGATGGGTTAGAGGACCAAGGGCAGCCAGATGCAATCCCAGCACTAACTGATCCCCTCAGAATGGCGGAAAGGAACCTTGAGCACAAATATGGGAATAGCCTTTGAGTTGCTACCCCCACTCTCAAGAAAAGGAGTATTCCAAAATGAATCCTTTCTTTTCCTGTTTTTGATTTTCTGTTTCCCAATTTCCCATCAAGAGCTTATTACTCAGTATCATGGGGCAAGGAAAGGAGGAATAAACATTACCAGAAGATATTTACAAAACACTGAGATACTAGGTTCTGCAGGACAGACACCCCAGATTTCTCCTCAAAGAGTCTTACCACAGGAACTTGAGGGGAGCTGGGCCCAGACACAGAGTCCCCATGGGAGGGATTATTCACATTCCGGGGGTTCCCACACAGGCATCTTCCTGGAGGTCCCGGAAGTCCTCTTTCTCCTTTGGGTCCCATGACAAGATGTCCTAGGAAATAACAGATTACTCTGTGAATAAAGCCAGGGCAGAGAGAAGCAATTAGCTTGGGGAGGTGCCATCTTAACAGAGAAGGTAGAAATCCTCAGTGTTTCAGGACACAAGCTAACTGTGGGAGAATTTCAGATAAATGCTTTTGACTGATATGTTGAAGAGTTAATGTTTTCTGTGGGCTCTTGAATTTCCCTGTGTATGGCAGCACCTTTCCTAACCCGCCTGTCCCTATCCCCCTCTCTCTACATGCTAAAGATTAAAAAAAAAAAATCAGTCATTCTATTTCTTAGACTCTTTTTCTCCTCACCATGGGCCACTGTGTTGGCCAATTTGAGGTCTGCCATGGCAGAAGAGTGGGAACCTGGGAAATTCTATACCAATAAGGAAGAAATACAGCTGTTGGGAAACAAGAGTTTCCTCTTTTTTTCTGTCCAAAGATAGATATAATGAATGGTGCTGCTGAAGCCCTGTTGCAACCACAAGTCACAAGTATGAGCCAAGAAATCATCATAAGGAAAATTTGAAAACATTTAGCTACTTTGGAAAAAGTTAACTACTCTCCCTCTGGACTTAAGAAAAAAATAATTGTTTGGTGGGGGGGGTCTTGCTGATGGACATATGGTATGCTGATAATTGGTTTTTTTAACTAATCATTTTTGATACTTATATTTTTAAAGTATTGTATTATGTTGGGTTTTATTTTTGGTTTGTGTTTGGTTTGATTTTTTGGTCATCCAGCAGTGCTCAGAAATTACTCCCGGCAGGCTCAGGAGTAATTGGCTCATATGGGATACTGAGGCTTGAGCCCAGCTGTATGCAAGGCAACTGCTCTCCCTGCTGTGCTATCACTGTGGGCCCTGTTAATATGATTTTAATTTGTGGTGTTAAAGCATCAGATCCACGGTTTCACATATGCACACTGAACTAGTTTCTGCTCCCTTGTTCTTTTACTTTTATGTACATCTGTGCACAGGAGATGTGGGAGTTTCTTTTATTTCATCTAGAGGAAATAGAAGGTTTGAAAATGCTTGTCCTGGGCCCGGAGAGATAGCACAGTGGCGTTTGCCTTGCAAGCAGCCGATCCAGGACCAAAGGTGGTTGGTTCGAATCCCGGTGTCCCATATGGTCCCCCGTGCCTGCCAGGAGCTATTTCTGAGCAGACAGCCAGGAGTAACCCCTGAGCACTGCCGGGTGTGGCCCCAAAAAAAACTAAAAAAAAAAAAAAAAAGAAAGAAAATGCTTGTCCTACTAAAACCATCAAGAAACATGTCCTGACAACATTTGATGAGGATGAAATCCTTGCCACGTGGGTGGTCTACTAGGGGTCAGTGGTGTCTGCCTTGGCTCAGTCCTACCAAGGTTGCTGAGGAACGAACCTTTCAAAAACTCTCCAGTGCACACCAAGACTGAGAAGTCTGTTCTGGGGAAATGCCATTGTCTCTTTCCAAACCCCATCCAAGAATATTCTCCCCTTCACCTTTGCTCTCTGGGTGTCTCCTTAAGGAGCTACTAATCTGGCTTTAAACCTTATTGTTCTAAAGAAGCCTTGTGAATTTGGGGTTTTTTTGGGGGGGTGTTAATTATTTATTGGTTTGGGGGCACACAGGGATTATTCCTGGCTCTGTGGGACCATATGGGATGTCCGGGATTAAATTCAAAGTCAGTTCAATGCAAGGCAAACTCCCTACCAACAGTCTTATAACTCCAATCTGCTTTATGAATTACTGAACCTGTCATGCACCCCTCTGGTGCAGTTCATCATGCCAATGCCTCTTCTACACTGATCTCACTCAAATTCAAGATAATTTACAAGATGATTTGGATTCAAGATTATTTACAAGAAAGAATCTGACTGAGGTCCATCTCCTGACCCTCACATCCACCCCTGGAGAATATAGATTCTACAAGGCCAGGACTGGTGCCCATTTTCATGCTCTTGGAGATGACAAAGGTCAAGAAAAGACACAGGTTTGCAGGAGGACCACATGAATGGATGGAGGCAGGCTTGTTCTGAAAAGTCTAAAAGTCAAAGTGCTAGATCAAGAGTTTTCCTATGGGAAGAGAAGGAATGAGGGGACAGAGAAAAGAAATAAAAGTCTTGTTCTTGTTCTGAGAAGGGGGAAAAAAACAGACATGGAGAAAACCAGTCATGGGTTTCAGGCTGCACGTGCCATTCACAGATACCAGAAGAAAGTAAAAGAAACCCTGGAGAGAGGCCTGACCAGGCATCAGCTGTAACTGGAGGAGGATCCCCAGTGGGAAAAGAACCCTCAGACCCTCAAACCCTGAGCCTTCCTGGCTATGGGGTAAACATGTACAGATGAGAATGCAACTGGCATGCTGGCTAGGAGATTTGACTACAGCCTGCAATGGCTTAGAGACGTCTGTTCACTTGAACAGGGATAAACACAGCTCTGTAAGGGCTACAGCCTGCAGCTCTCATGTTTTGTGAATAGCTTGGAGAAACAAAGAAGCATCCAGCACAGAACTATTCTGGGTAATTGGACACCCAGGTGGGAATCTCCCAGGGCTTGTACCAGGGGTATGGAGCTGGTATTAAAGCTAGAAGATTAAAAAGCTGGTATTAAATCCAGAAGATTCTGAGATTGCAGAACCTTCTCTGGAGTCCTGGCCTCTGAGGTTTGTCCCTCTGGAAAACTAGTGATGAGGTTGAAAACTGAGTTTACTTTGACTTACAACCTGCCACTCATCCTGGACCATCATCTTAGCACATGTAAGCAGGAAGCTGGCAGTGCCTGCTGATGTGCTCATACCTACCGGGGCAGGAAGGAGGCAGGTAGGAAGCAGTCAGACTTGTCCCGGCTTACTGCAAACAGCATTCTCAAGGGTCTTGCCCACCCCCATGCCTTCTTGCCCTACAACTTGAGTAATCAGACTCTCCTGCCCTCTCTGCTTCCTCCCACCCCACCCTGCACCATCTTTCCCCTGGCATCACAGGATGTGGCCCAGAGCCCGCTTCCTGCTACCACTGCAGTTTCCCTGCTGCTTCCTTCCTCCCAGCTGTCAGAGGACATCTTTCCCAGGCTGCTTTCTGCCAAGCTTCCTTGTAGGGCACAGTGACACCAACATCCCCAGTTTAACCCAGGGGAATGGCCACTACCACTCTCCCCTGCTGAGAGGGGAACCTAGGAGATGGCAGAGAAATCACAGGACAGTCTTAAGTCACTTTCCAGCTCCCGGTGTGCACCACAGAGGCTTCCAGCCTCCCTAGGAGGAGTCCCAGGCTCACTCCTACCCTGCCATGGCCACCATCCTGACCAAAAAGTCCTTGGAGTTTGAGGTGCCCATGTGTCAGCAAAGGGCTGGACCCAGGACCTGAGGACCAGTAGGTGGGGCTGTGGCTGGGTCAGAAATATTTAGAGGGGCCAAAATGATAACACAGCAAATAGGTCATTTGTCTTGCATGCGGCCAACTCAGGATCGATCCCCAGCATCCCACATGTACCCCCAGCCTGTCAAGAGTAATGTCTGAGCTCAGAGCCAGGAGTAACCCCTGGGTGCCACATCTGGGCATGGCCCAAGAAATAAAATGCAACATAAAAAGAAATATTAGGGAGCAGGGGGGGCAGGTCTCAAGGTAGGATAATGGACTTTCCTTGGTTTGGGGCTGGGATTTTATCAGACTCAGGAACGAACTGGGTCTCTCCCAAGTCTTGATGTTGAGCTAACTTGTAAATCTCTTAAACTCCCTTCGCCCAGCTCTTCTAACTCCCCCAAAGCAAATAGGTCTACCTCATGTTCTCCAACCCTTACTCTGGGGAGTGGGTCCAAGGAAGGCATAGGGAGATGTCAGTGAGAGCTGCCCTGGGTTTCACTCTAGCTCCCAGGTGACAACCCAGGTGGGACATCTAGAGTCTGTGCAGTCACATCTGTGCTACTTTCAGGGCCTAGCCCTTCAACCACCAGCCCCCAACCCACCTGCAGATACCAGTTCCCCACTCACCTGTAGACACCAGGTCCCCAACCCATCTGTAGGCATTAGCCCTCCAACCCATTTGTAGACACCAGCCCCCCAATTCACCTGCAGATACTAGTCCTCTAACCCACCTGTAGCCACAAGATACCCTAGCTTCCAACCCAACTGCAGAGGCTGGGTCTATGTATGAGTCTCCCATATTCCTGTCTCAAGATCTTACTGTCTGGAAGAAAAGTTGGGGTGGGGGCAAAGGGCTACCACCATAGAGAATCCAGACACAAAGGAAACCCTGCAAATACAAACTATGTACCAGGGAGGGGAGTTTGTGGGGGACTGTCATGCCCCTTAAGCCAGGTGATAAGCCAGATCATAGAAATGTGTTGCAGCTTAACAGAGTCCCATAGGATGGGAGGTGAGGTTGGTTCCCATAAAGAATGGGGTGTGGAGGGCAAGAGGATCAGCTGGATGAAGAGATATTGAAAGACTCAGAGTAGGGTGAAGAAGTGTGTTGATCATATTAAAGGGAAGAGGTGCACCCACAAACAAAACTGTCTCCTGAGAAGGTTACTGCGAGTAAGGGTCTGCACTCTCACTATCCCAGAGCAGGAGAGAAATGGGGTTCAGGTTAGATGTGGACAGTCCTACCATAGATGCAGTGAGTCAACCAAGCCATCACCAACTTCCCTAGATACTTCTCAGTTTAAGGACTACATAAGTACCCCCCAAGAGCCAAGAAAGCCCTTTGCAAAGATGAACCTAAGTTATTCAGTCTCCGGAGGTGGCAGGTCAAGGTCATGGCACTGGAGGGAAATGTTCAGCTCATTAGAGCCCAGGAGGACAAGGGATGATTGGAAGGGCCCATCTGGATTACCTCATTACCTTTATAGGAACAGGGCAATGGATGTGGGACCCAGGCCTCATGTCCTTCATTTCACAGGACAGAAACAAGGTAATGCAATGACTTACTGACAACTAACTTAAGGGGATCTCCCAGTTTCTCTTTTTTCTCCCTCTTTCAAGGGTATGATGCTTTCTTCCTGGTAGACAAACCTGCTTCCTACCCTCTGTTCTCAGAAGGGCAATGCTCCTATGGCCTGGCAGAAGGAGTATGAGAGAGAAGAGGTTGGAGGGCAGGTTTGAGAGGGCGGGAGGGACTGAACCACAGAATTTCTGTACAATGATTTTGATGCAGATCAGTAAGGACTCCCTCAGAACACTGGATGAAGCAGAGCCATTTGCAACCTCACTATTTCTATGAGACTTGCTTTGGCTCCATGAACACATCACAAGTTAACTGATAAAATGTGTGCCACTTATTTTTCAATTAAAGTATAAATGGCATCATCAATCTAAAACTTCCTCTTCTCTATTCACTCCCACAAATGTCTAAACAAAACCAGAATGGTGTTTAATGTCCTTAAGTGTTAAAGTTAAATGATCCAAAATGGGGAAAAAGAGAACTATATGTGAGTATCTCTCTATCTAATTCAAAACACAAGACATATCTGTGCTGGCACCTCCCCATCTCTGGAGAGACTAATTGGGTGGAGGAAATGACACTATGAAGGAAATGAAGCAGGGGTTCTTACCTGCCGATGGAGAGCCTGGGGAGCCTGGAGGTCCTGGTCGTCCAGGTAGACCAGAAGGTCCAGGCTTGCCTGGAGGGCCCATGACTCCACTGTCTCCCTTCTGACCCTAACAAAGAGAAAGATAGGGCCTGTTAAGACAATGACCCATAGCAAACTTTCTCCCCCATTTATCTCTCAAGCAGGAATGACTTTGCACTTTATTAGCACAAGAATGAGTCAGAAACCCTAACCACCAGCTCAGGGAAAGAGATATCTGAAATAGTGGAGATTCCAAACTTTTTATCACATATAGCATATGAGAGTTGAAAGGACTAAGACAAAACACTCTCCTCTTTAGGCAGATGAGAAAGAAAAAGCCCCAGGAAGGACCCAAAACTTAATGAACTTAGTCAACATGCCTACATGATTCCCTCCCATTCTTTAGCTCTGAGAGTGAAAGATTGTTCTCTTTGTCATTGATTTTCCCTCATGCCATTTAGCTCAGATCCAGAAGTAACCTCTGTGAGCAAAATAAAAAACAAACAGAAAAAGAGACCTGGGTTTTTCCTTGGCTTGAGAGCTTGGCCACCTCCTGTCAACATTCTATGCCTCTGTTTTCTCAACTCTGAAATGAGGGCAATAAATATACATCTGCGGGGAATTATTGAGAAGCTGATAAAGATCTGATATTTTTCACCCCTAAAGATCAAAAGGTTTTCACAGAACTAAGAGCTATTGTGAGTCAAGTGAACTATCATAGAGGCTACTTGGCTTCATTTTTTTTTTACATGACTACATACTTCCCTCTTTCTCTTTTTTTGGAGGGCGGGGACACCTGACTGTGCTTAGGGCTTACTCAAGGGACCATATTGAATGCTAGTATTTGAGCTAGAGTCAGTCATATACAAGGCAACTGCCTTACCCCTGAGCTATTTCTCTAAACATTATTATTTTTCTTTTTCTGTTTTTGTTTTTTGGATCATACCCGATGGTATCAGATGTTACTCTTGGTTCTGCACTCAGGAATCACTCCTGGCCGTGCTCAGGGGACCATAGGTGATGCCAGAAATTGAACCCCTTACCTGCTTGCTATCTCTCTGGCTCAGCTCTGATGGTTTCTTTTTATTTTTAATATTTTTATTTAAAAACCTTGATTACAAACATGATTGTGGTTGGGTTTCAGTCATGTTCTGATGATTTCTTAATGATAGGGTCCTTTTTGCTGATGCTCTGGGAGTCTCAAGAGTCACACCCCCCTTGTAGTTGCCCTTAAGAATGACTTAGTGGGCCGGGAAGGTGGCGCTAGAGGTAAGGTGTCTGCCTTACAAGCGCTAGCCAAGGAACGGACCGCGGTTCGATCCCCCGGCGTCCCATATGGTCCCCCCAAGCCAGGGGCGATTTCTGAGCACATAGCCAGGAGTAACCCCTGAGCGTCAAACGGGTGTGGCCCAAAAACCAAAAAAAAAAAAAAAAAAAAAAAAGAATGACTTAGTAACAAGTCAAGTAATGTTACCCTACATTGACAGAGTAACAAGATGATGCAATTTGAGGTTCATTCTTAGGTAATTAAATTGTCTTTCTTATCCTGAGCCTTCTCAGGATATGGATAGATTCACAACCTCTTAGGTCTGGACCCTTTTTATACTTCTCCTTTGACTGATTTGCCCACCTGATGAATCATAATCTTCTGCAAGTTTGGGATGAAGATGTGTTGGGTGGGACCTTTCTAGTTATGATGGGGACATGCGACCTGAAGTCTTGTCAGCATGGTCCTTGGGACTTTCTTGGCAACGTTTAAGAATCTCTTAAACTCTTAATATAGGCCCCATGAGATCATAGTTTGTTTCTAATTTCTTCCTGGGATAGGGAGTCACTTCTTGTCCAAACTAAGACATTTCATGTGTAAGCAAGTAAGTCCCAGAATGGCAAAGGAAGTCACACCATCTTAATATAGCCACAGTTAAGTCTTGTTTCCCTAGCAGCCATGCAAGTTGGCTGTGAGCACAGGAAGTGCCACCACATGAAGGACCTGTCGTCACTCCTTGATTGTGACACTAACAGTCATAGAACATTCTGCTTATGGGTCATCTGCTCAGAACAAGTCTCTGTGAATGAGGAACTTTGAAGAACACTTTCCAGGAAAGTCTTTTTTGTTCTTTGTTGACACCAAGTTTTGCCATCCCTCTAAGGAAGTTGTTATCCCTCCGGAGCCAAAGGCCTTATAATAGTCAATTATTCTCTTGATTACTTTCCTCGGGCCTTCCAGAAGGCAAGTCCTAAAGTGTGAAGGGGCTGAGAAAATGGTAAGAGAAAGCAAGTCTCAACTCTCTAAGCCTGTGTTCCTCCAATAAGGTTGATGGATTAGTGGTGTAAAAAAAGTTAAAAATCGCTGGTTTAACACAATGATTATAACTGTTGGTTCATAGGTTGGCATGAAGGCCAGGTGCTAGTCGGCAGCTATATAAAAGTTCAAGAATGCTGTGTTAGGCTATACCTCTGATGTGGAAGCTGACTCTTCAGAGGCGCTGGACTGGGTATTTCACTTCCCTAACCTTCGTTGCCCTGTGACTAAATGTGAGTGAATGAGCTGGCTACTAAAAGTCTCCTGGCTCTGAAATGCTTATCTTCTGAAATTCCTTCTGAATTTATGATTGCAGGATAGGAGTTGACTTACAATAACCTCCAGAAACAACCAATCTACCCATCTCTTCAAATGCTTGTATAACACTCTACATTAGAAAATCACTTTATGACAAGAAAAAAGAACCATGAGGTATTTGGGGGGATGATAAAATGAGTAAAAGGGAATCAAGAGATAAAAACACTCAATTATAAAAAGATATGTAAAACCCAGGGTTAGAATGTCTAGTGTAGTAACTAGGTAATATTATAGATTGGGCATAAAAATTTTCTGAAAGGGTAAAGTTCTGAGATCTTTAAAGTTCTTATCACAGGACTGAAGAAAAAGTGAGTAGGGTGAGTAGGGTGCATGCTCTACATATGGCTGACTTGGTTTCAGTCCCTGACACTCCATATAGTCCCCTGAGCCCTACCAGTGTAATCCCTGAGCAAAGAGCCAGAAATAGTCCTTGAGCACTACCAGGTATGGTCCAAAGATAAAGAATTAAGTTTTTATCATAGGAAAGTTTTTTGTGGGGCCTGAGAGATAGCATAGTGATAGGGCATTTGCCTTGCATGCAGCCAGCTGGGGAGGGTCCCAATTCGATTTCAGGCATCCCATGTGGTCCCCCATCCTGCCAGGGGCAATTTCTGAGTGCAGAGCCAGTAGTAACCGCTGAGCATCACTGGGTGTGGCCCAAGAACCAATCGATTAATAAACAAAGTTAAAAAATTAAAATTGAGGGGCCGGAGAGATAGCATGGAGGTAAGGCGTTTGCCTCTCATGCAAAAGGTCATCGGTTCGAATCCCGGCGTCCCATATGGTCCCCCGTGCTCGCCAGGAGCGACTTCTGAGCATGGAGCCAGGAGTAACTCCTGAGCACTGCCGGGTGAGACCTAAAAAACAAAAAAAAAAAAAAAAAAAAATTAAAATTGAAATACAAAAGAAAGTTTTTCGTGGAATCAAATGTTTAAACATATTATTCTGTTTTGATATTTTTTGTTTTGTTTCAGTTTGGTTTGGTTTTTGGGTCACACCCAGCAGCACTCAGGAGATTATTCCTGGCTCTACGCTTAGAAATCGCTCCTGGCAGGCTCTGGGGACGATATGGGATGCAGGGATTTGAACCACCGACCTTCTGCATGCAAGGCAAATGCATTACCTCCATGCTATCTCTCCGGCCCCTAAACATATTATTCTGAACATTCCACAATATGGGCAGTGTTGAATTGTTAGGTCACATGTATGAAACAAATATGTTGCTATATATACACGACATATATTGCTATATATGCATCAATTCAGCTCAAAACTGCAGTATATGATGAGTAGAAAAGCACTGGGGACAGGGATTGGAGCACACTTGGGCAGCTCATAGCATCTTGTAGAAAGGATGAACTTATTTACAAACATTCTTGAAGTCACAGAATTTGGGGTTTCTTTTTTTATTATTATTTAGTTGTTTTTATTTTTGGGTTCACACCCAGTAATGCTCAGTGGTTACTCCTGGCTTTGCACTTAGGAATAACTCCTGGTGGGTCAGAGGACCATATGGAATGCCAGGGATCCAACCTAGTTAGCCACAGGCAAGGCAAGTGCCTTACCCATTATGTTATAGCTCCAGCCCTCAGGGTTGGTTTTTTTTGTTGTTGTTGTTGTTTTGTTTTGTTTTGGTTTGGTTTGGTTTTTGGTTTTTGGATCACACCCAGCAGTACTCAGGAGTTACTCCTGGCTCTATGCTCAGAAATCGCTCCTGGCAGGCTCGGGGGACCATGTGGGATGCCAGGATTGGAACCACTGACCTCCTGCATGCAAGGCAAATGCTTTACCTTCATGCTATCTCTCCGGCCCCCTCAGGGTTGTTTTTAAGATGACAACAGCCAACATTCCCAGCAGCACTGAAAAACAGTCATCTTTGTTGTAGACTTGATCAGGAAAAGTAAAATATTGTGCAAGAAAAGAACTAGAATAGAAGCCAACAGGTTCTTGGAGGAACCCTTTTTTGTTGTTGTTTTAAGTTATCTGCCCTTTTGCTTTCTTTTTCTAAATGTAGCTTTAGGAAATTGGAATCTCTAGACTAGTTGTGAGAAAAACCAAAACCAAGATGTTCTTATCTTATACCACATGAGTTATAACAGACTTATGGGGAACCAGGCATGGGCAATAAAAATGCTTAGAGGTGGACTTAAACCATGGCAACTGGGACACCTACTTAATCTACTTTATACTCAAGGGATTCTGCAGTTGTCTAGAACTTGAAACCTTGGATCTAAACTAACAATGAAATAGAAAACAGGAAATACCTTTGTGTCTCAAGAATTTCACCTCTCAGGAGTTATATGTAATTCTAAATGCTAGTGGAATGACTGTTGGTAGGAACCATGTCTTATTGGTTTGCAAGCCAAATAAATAGCATATTGTGTTGGAGAGATAGCACAAAGGACTATGCTTATCCAAGACATTTATTAGTCACTTTACTATCATGCTATCATGCTTCATGCATATTTGTAGTAGCAAGTAAAAAGTGTAAATGTCTAATTTTAAGTCAACAGTTTGGAACAGAATGACTATATCTTGACTATGAATGAACAAAGCAAAGAGTAGAAAGTTCACAGAAGAAATTAAAATGGGAGACATATACCAAAATGGCAACCGAGATGTTGAATCTTTGAAATATTTTACTTCAAAAATTTAAAAAAAATTTAAAAGATCAGATCCTTCAGAAATTCCCATCCAGGAGATGAAAGATGTGGTGCTCAAGAGAGTTCTAATGTCAACCAAGGCCACCATCCTCCCTCTCTCACAGCCCCTGCTCTGGACATGTCAGCCTGAAGATCAATGGAGTTAGAAAGAACCATTTTCCTAGACCCTTAATAGTGTGATGAAGAGTATTTTTTAAATTGGCGATCTGCATAAGGGGAAACCACTGAGACATAAAAGTTCCTTTGACAGCAGGAAGAGAGCTGAGCTGTTTTTAAACTTCTTTGGATTCTGAGGCATTGAAGTGAAGTCAGGATTTCTGGGTGAACCAAAAGATTCGAGTTTCCATTCCCTATAATTCTGTTTAGGACACATCTGTTTTCAGGAACCCACCATTCACTCTCACCTTGGAAAAGCCAGGAGTTCATCCTCTATGTCCTCCTTAAGCTCTCTCTTTTTGTTAAATTTTGGGCCACACCTGTTAGTACTCAGAGCTTACTCCTGATTCTATACTCATGGTTCACTCATGGCAGTGCCAAACACCATATGGGCTGCCATGGATCAAATTTGAGTTGGTGTCTACAAGGCAAGTGCCTTACCTATTTTACTGTCTCTCTAGTCTCACCTCTAACTTTTTACTAAGAGAAGTTAGGAGCTACCAGCAGGGTGCGCTTCTGCCTACTGGATATTGAACTTTGGATTTAGGGAGTATTTCCTATTGTCCACTTTCCACACAGGCCCCAAGCAGGTGAGAAGTCCAGGATCCTTACTTGCTTGCCTCGTTTTCCTGGTCTTCCGGTGGGCCCTCGGTGTCCTGCTATTCCAGACTCCCCCTTTGGGCCCATTTCCCCCTGGAAAGAAGGGAAATGAGAGGTGAATTAGGACCTGTGGAGCAAGGATATCTCCACAGGGCAAGACCATCACTGGCTATGAACACAATGCATTTGGTCCTTCTGAATCACTACCAAGCAATTGCTCTGGAAGGAAAAGGGTTGGGTGAAAGAAGGTAGGTTTGTCAGGAGAGAAGAAGAAAAAAGATGGTTACCCGGGTTAGAATCTTTATGGGGACTTGCATCTTGGTGTTCCAAATAACCCAATACATGGCCAAAGAGGAAGAGCTATTCTATCTCAGGAACATGTGTTCCTATGAGGGTCAAGTTGTCTATTTTGCTTTTTTGAGGGGGAGAGGAAGCCTCTTAAGCAGTGCTCTAAGGGCTCCATTGATGCTTCTTGGCCAATTGGGTCAGTGGCTTGGTATAAGGACCTGCGTATATAATGCTGCTCAGCTGCTGTGGTGCTGGGGATACCTGGGCTACCCTGGCAGTGTTGGGGACCTCCAGGGCCACACCTGGTGATGTTCAGAGGCCTCCAGGGTCTCATCCAGTGATGCTCAGGAGACCATGTGGTTCTGGGAATAGAACCCAGGTTGGATGCTTCTAGGACTGTGCCTTCACAGCTGTTCTATCTCCTTGTTCTTATGCTCTGCTTTTCATGCAAAATAAAACCTATGGGTTTTTAAAGAACTGAACCATTTTGATAACTGGCATCTTTAGACTATTTCTCGTCATTTAACTGTGGGGAGAGAAGTTCCAGAAAGATGTTCAAACATTTCTCATTATAATTATGAAAAAGGACCTGGAAAGTATTATAAACCAGATTCCTGCCTGAAAACCCCTTTCAAGTAGCAGAACTAAATGCAGAATCCCATAGTCTAGGGCTAACTTTTAATGAAACCCATTTTTTGCTTAGTTTTATCTCTTCCTGTGGGTTCAGGATTCTTTACTTAAAGATTGCTATAATATCTTTACTTATAGATTTTTATATTTTCTTATAGATTGCTACTAGATTAACTAAAGCAACCAGAGGAATTTTCATTGCCAGGCAGGGTCTGTGAAGAGCTGCCCATCAGGCTAAAGAGAACAGAAACACACAGATGGGTTTCCACATGGTTAGAGGATGATGGAACATGATGGGAAATTCCAATGAAAGGTGAGGTTCAAGATCAGTTTCTTAAGTTCTCTGCTAAGCTAATGGAAGGAATTTGGGCTTGCCTAAGCCACTGATAATTTACTTCTTCCCCAGTTGTCTTTCAACCTATGGTTTCTTTCCCAAGCAGTTGAGTCCTTCAACATTCTAAAGAGAGAAAGAGAGGGAGTGAGCAGATAGGAGGGATTCTTTGTGGCCAGGGAGATGTTGGCATAATTTTTCTCAGTGGTTTTGAGGAGGGCCACGGAGTGTCCTGTTTGTCTGAAAACAGACAGCAGGATAAACAACATTTTTAAAAGGTTGTCAAAGGAAAGCGTGGCCCTTCTCTTCATCAGCTAGAAGGAGCCAGTAATTTCTTGATCTAATTTCTCTCTCCTAAGACCTAATTATGATTATCATATCAGCCCTGCCTTAAAACATCCTGCCATACAAGGTTAAGAAAATTCATAGGGAAAAGTCTAGTAAAACAGAGAAACTGTCATACAAGATTTCACAGTAATTGATTATTCTTTGATCTTCACTGTTGTACTGAATGAAAACTAGCCTAAATATTTATAAATAAAATGATTTCTTCTCCTCTCTTACAGTATTTGCTTTAATGACTTGTTAAAGTCATTACTTATGATTAAGCAATTTCTCTTTAACACAATTTCACATTTATGTTGGCAGAAGCAGCGTTTTTCACAGCTGAAGGCAGTGATCAATTATAATAAATTAGTGCCAGATGACTGAAGTTATTTAAACTGCTTCCTCTTGCTGACTGAAGAAGTCCAGATAAAAATTATTTTTCAGAGTTGGAAAATAATATTTTCAGGTGAATTTCAGAAAAATAATCAGAATTCTAAGGATGCTTGCTTGCAAACGATTAGAATCTGAACTTAATTGTAGAGGGACCAGAGAGAGTACAGCAGGAAAGGCGTTTGCCTTGCATACAGCCTACCCAGGTTTGGTCCTGTCACCCTGTGAAGTCCTCTGCATTCCACCAGAAGTTATTCCTGAGAACAGAGCTAGAAGTAAGGCCTGAGCACAGACAGGTGTGTCCCAAAACAAACAGAAAAAATAAAAGGCAATACAGCAATAATTTGAAGCTAAGTTTTGAGTAACAATAGTTACAACAGGAGGAACCAGTCTCACCCAGCTGGGGAAAAATTTGTTATTCTCTGTCTAGCCCCTAACTCTCCCCCCATCTCCACCCCACACCCTAACCCAAAAGAAGAGTTTCTCAAAATAATTGTTGTCACATCAAAAATTGTCTTATGGGCCCGGAGAGATAGCACAGCAGTGTTTGCCTCGCAATAGCCGATCCAGGACCAAAGGTGGTTGGTTCGAATCCCGGTGTCCCATATGGTCCCCCGTGCCTGTCAGGAGCTATTTCTGAGCAGACAGCCAGGAGGAACCCCTGAGCACCGCCGGATATGGCCCCAAAAAAAAAACAAAAACAAACAAACAAAAAAATTGTCTTATTTGCACACTAGTATTACTTACAAAATACTTTTCTTTAACTCAATTAACTCCTATCTTATTCAGCCCAAGTAAGATATTCATAAAATTCCACAAAGAGATAGTAACAAAGGTTAAGGTACTTATTTAGCATATGGCTGTGGCTGCTGGGACCCTAGACTATATCCTGGCACTGTATATGATCCCCTAAGCATAACCAGGAGTGGCCCCTGAATACTGCTGGGTATGACCCAAAAACAAGCAACCAATAAGTTACATTAGGGGCCGGAGTGGTGGTGCTAGCGGTAAGGCTCTGCCTTGTAAGCACTAACCTAGGGCAAACTGTGGTTCGAATCCCTGGCGTCCCATATGGTCCCCCCAAGCCAGGAGCTATTTCTGAGTGCATAGCCAGGAGTAACCCTGAGCATCACTGGGTGTGGCCCAAAAATTACATTAAATCAAATGACAAATGTAATTTAATTTTAATCAAATGAGAGATAGTACATGAGGTTAAGGTGCTTGTCTTGTATGCAGCCAACCCTGTGTTTAATCCCCAGCACTACATACAGAGCACAGCTGAGAGTGAGTGATCCCCTAACCTAGATCTGAGAACTAGCCTCTGACCACTGCTATGACCCAACCCACTCAAACAAACAAACACAAATGACTGTGTGATGCTGTCACCAGGCTAAAACAGAAACTTTGCAACTAGCAGCTGGGGGCAAGGCAGAATATGTTCAGTGCCAGTATGAGGCTAAAGGCATGTTCAAAACTGCACCTACCAGGAGGGCTATGAGTCTGCACAGCAGTGTTTGCCTATATTCTTGAGAGGGCGGGGGTGGCCCACATCTTTGTGGTGCCAGGGCCCCAGCTCCCGGGCCATCTCTTTCTCCACCGATTCTGCATGTGAGCAGGAGCAAAAGCATGGGTAAAGGAAGGTAGAAGGCGCTGTGCCCACCCAGCCAGGATGTGGGGGTCCTTCTTCCACATTCAGTACGATGGAAGAAGACCCTCATGCTATCTGATCATCATGGGGAGGGCCACTCACTTCATGGGAAGGTCAGAGGGAAAGCACAGGGAAAGCAGAGCTCTGGGACCGGGTAATCAAGAGGCCTTGCACACATGTTCCCAGTACTTACTTTCTGCCCCAGCATGCCAGGAGCTCCAGGGAAGCCCTGTGGAGAGAACCACCATGCTGTGAGCTGCTGGAAAGTCCCTAAAAGCCCTGCTTCACCCACATCTCCCACTTCCGCTGTCTGTCAGTGAGCTTCTATTTCCCAACACCTACTTCCAATGTGGTAGCACCTTTCCTGCTTTCAGGTACTTAAAAAAGCAACATTCTGTCTTTTTTTTTAGGCACCATTTCATATTTCCCCAGGTTTTATTTGTTTGCTGTTGTTTTGGGGCCGCACTTGATGGTGCTCAGGAGCTACTCCTGACTCTACAGCAGAAGTAACACCTGGTGATACTAGGCAGAGCAGATGAGTGCTGAAATTTGAACCCTCATCTGCCACATGCAAGATGGTACCTTAACCTGTGGTTTTCCTTTGGCCCTACCCCCAGACTTTTTGTTTGCCAAAGATTTGGTCTCCTTTTCATTCTTTGGGTGGTTGAGAAAATGCATTAGCCACCCAACTTCTTTCAAAAAAAAATAGACCCATCTGGTCGCATGGCCCCATAAGTATCCCATTTATCGTTGACCAGACAGATGGCCATTACCTTTTCTCCTTTGGGACCTGGCTCTCCCCTTTCACCTCTGGATCCCTAGAAAGAAACCATGGGGAAGAGTTAGTGAGCGAATGCCTGGGGAGAGATGGGTGTTTGGAACCAGAAGCCTTTTAAAGATATATCCTCATTCACAGGCTAAAAATTAGATCTGAGGGAAGATATGTTTTCTAGCCAGAAGCCAGTAACTTCTTGCATTGATAAAGGGCAACTCATAAGTTATTCTGGGCCAGATCCTCCTCTTCCTAGAGGAATTGTGTGCCCAGGTCTGGCTAAGGACCTCTTTCTTGTCTTCTGATGAACCAGAAGGCTGTGTGGTAAAACTGATATGAAGTCACAGATGGCCATGCAGCCCAGCACCCCCAGACAAGTGAGGCTCTCCCTGTCACTTATTTGTCTATTCCATGTGAGGAACCCTTCTCCCTGCCCACTGGCCCTTCCACTGGAGACCACTTGTTGTTCTCTCTCTCTGCACACTGAAAGGCCAGGGCTAGCTTGGAGTGGTCATCCCAATACTGATAACCCCTCACCCCAGATCATATCCTGGCCAGCACATACCTTTTCCCCTCTGGATCCAGGGTAGCCCTGAAGAAAGAAGAATGTGTATTTAGACAGACCTCTGGGCATGCTGCCCACATGGAAGGACCTCTGAATGGGGTTGGTGGTCATGTTATACTATACACTTTATTGAGTGGGTTGGATGGGCTGTATATGTCAAGGAAGCCATAAGGGCTATGTTTATTTACACTGGGGGACCTGAAGAGCACTGGATTTCTTACGCACAGAGACATACCCAAACATACATACACACAGACACAGATATTTACAGAGATTCATATAGACATAGAGAGATACACAAAGATACAGAGACAGACACATGTAGATACAAAGACAGAAACATAGCACACATATAGAGACAGAGAAACCCACAGACACACAGATTGACACACATGGAAACACATGCATGAATAGATGGAGAGCCAGACACATCCAGGCACATGCACTTCTGAATACCAGAACAAGGATTCCCGCATGTTCATTGGTTCAAGGCCCTGTCCCGGGTCCAGCACCCCCAGGGCAGATGAAGGCAAATAATGGAGTCTGGGTTGTTGTAAGTCTGTGCCATTCCCCAGCCCAGAATAAGCATCCCAGGCTATCTCCTCCTACCTCCCTTTGTAGCAGCCCCTATTCCAGACTCTTAGCAGAAAGTCGGGCACTTCACTGACTCCAGCACTGACCTTGGAGCCCACTGGTCCTCTGGAGCCTGGCAAGCCCATCCTGCCCGGGTCACCCTTTTCACCCTATGGGATGAGAAACACAGAAAGACCCATAGTGACATGCCCAGAGAAACCAAGCCAGGATGGGGTTGGATGAGCATGGGGTCCAGCTTGTGACTCTGAGGACTTCAAATGCTCCTCATTCATTCCCAGGGACCACACCTACACTCAACTTCCCACATTGGGGATTACAGAAGTAAAGAGGGACCTCTTCAAATAAAATGGTGACTGGATACAATCAATGGAGCAGTGAATGCTTGGCCTTTTCCCAAACAGGACTGAGAAAATTGGGGAGAGGACAGGGGCACTGGGCTCTCAGAGCACCTGAAAGAATTTCATCTGCCTTGCACCTCACCTGGAAAGGGAGCTTCAGGCACTTGCATTTATTCTTTCTCCCCTGAGGAGCAGCTCTGCAGCCCTGGGGTCCTTATTGAGAAGCTAAGACTCAGGGTGGGCCATGCCACTTCTCTCAATGATTTATAGTGCGAAATCCCAGAAATCTCGATATTTATATAAAACTCTAAGGGCCAGAGAGATAGCTTTGCCTTGCATGTGATCGATCCAGATTTGATCCTTGATACCCCATATGGTCCCCCAGAATCCTGCCAAGAGTGATCCTTGAACACCACTGGGTGTTCCCCTCCCCCCCCAAAAAAATAACCCCAATAAAACTAAGAAATTTTTTACACTAGTCAGTCAAGAGCTTAACTTTACATTCTTTTAGCACTCACTTATTTTTGGAGGAGGTCTGGGCTAGGGCCATACCCTGCAGTGCTCAGTTACTTCTGGTTCTGCACTCAGGAATTACTCCTGGTAGAACAGTATAGGATGCCAAGGATGGAATCCAGGTCTATAATATGCAAGGCAAATGTCCTTACCAGCTATGCTACCTCTCTGGCCCATCCTTATGCATTCATATTAAAATGAAAACAAAACAGGTAAATTTAATCTTAATGACCCATTTTATTACATTTAATTAACACAATCTACATTATGTCAACAAGTAATTACTATGACATTATTAATACTATCTTTCACATCATAATAAAATATCTGAAACTTGTTGTGGCTTTTACATTTATATTATTTCTTTATTTAAGTGTTTAACTTTCACCCAAAATACTTGATCTGCATTGAAATTTCATTAAAATGTACCATTTTAAAATACAGATTCAAACATGAAAGTTATTCAACCTTACTTACATGGTTTTCAGATAGACAAATTAAGGCTTTTTAATTTAAGGTTAAGTTATTTAAAATCATAAATTCCATTCCTCAGTTATCCCAGCCACAATCCCATGGCTTAATAGCCACATTTTTTTTTTTGTGGTTTTTGGGTCACACCCGGCAGTGCTCAGGGGTTATTCCTGGCTCCAGGCTCAGAAATTGCTCCTGTCAGGCACGGGGGACCATATGGGATGGCGGGATTTGAACCAATGACCTCCTGCATGAAAGGCAAACACCTTACCTCCATGCTATCTCTCCAGCCCCCTTAATAGCCACATTTGGAAAGCTCCGTTACTTAGCTTTTTGAAAGAAATAAGTGTACCAACAGAAAGAATGCAGGAGTGGTTTTGTTTTGTATACATCTTTTTGTTTTTGGACAACACCTGACAGTGCTCAGTGTTCGGTGGTTACTCCTGGCTCTACACTCAGGAATCACTTCTCGTGGTACAGAGAGGACCATAGAGATACCAAGGCTAGAAGCTAGTTTTGTTGCATGCAAGACAAATGTCCCACCTGTTATACTATCATTACAGCCCCAAGGCACATGTCTTACATGCAGCCAACCCTGGTTCATTTCCTGGCACTGCATGATTACATGGTGCAGCACTGAAGGCCCCTGAGCACCAGTATAAACATGTATGATGTTAAGAATGAACAAAAATGAAGGAATAGTCTCAGGAGCATTTACCTGCCTTGCTTTGCAATGTTCATGTTAAATTTCCTCACCCAATGGTACAGTCAGCAGATGTGGTTGTGGGTGGACTAGTTTTTCATCACCAGACTTAGGAAAGGGCTTTCCTTGGCAAATCCCAAATGCAGGGTTCCAGTCATTGCACTCCTCAATCCTCCAACCCCTGCTTGATCTGAACTACAGACCCACAGCTTCCACATACAAGTTCATTCTATACCACAAAGTGATGTGCTCACTCTCAGGACCAAGGAAAGCCAAGACTTCTGACCAAGAGTGGTCCAAGAGTGGTCTGACCCCACAAAGCAGAGCTGTTGGCTGATCACAGTCTTGCAATGCAAGGGAAGGATTTGGGTCCTCCTGGGCCATCCTCATTCTCCTTTTTTTCTCCCTGTCCCTAGGAAATGTGTTTCATGTCCTCACATGAGCCATGAGCACATGCCATACTTACCCTGGGTCCTTCAGGGCCAGGCCCGCCCACAGGCCCACGTTCACCAGGAACACCCGGGAGGCCAGGTCTCCCCTTCAAAAGGGAAGAACAAAAGTCAGAACAAGGGGGGTGTTCCTCTCCTTGCAGAGAATAAGACTTCTTTTCTGGGACCTAGTAGGATATCTGGCACCTCCATGAAAGCTCCCAAGATCCTCATCCTTTTTCTTTTCCCAACTTAAGAGCATAGGAAGGAAGTTGAGCTACAGAATGTGAGGGGTGGAGAGGAAAGGAAAATCTGGCATGTTACTCTATTACTAAGGGGTGTCCACGCACATGTATCCGCTATTCAAGTGATGCTGGTGGTGAGGAAGGGATTTTAGACATCTCAGTTTGGATTTGGACTTTGTCTTTATTACCTCCACCCACTTGAATGTCTCCTATGCTCCTCTAGATTCTTGCTAAGTCAGTGAGGTAGAGTAAGGCAGGGGGTTGAGGAGCAGAGACCAGATCTTTGATCAACATGTCAACTCCTTTCTGCTACCTTTAGTGGTATTTACTCCTATCCTACAAATGTGGCCTCTGTCCACAGATCACACACTTTTTGCCCTCCTGGGGCCAACTGGCAAGTTCTGTCATGTCAGGGATGGTCCCTGTAGTGCTTACAACTCCCCAAGACATGAAGGGAGACTGTCTTGTCATCTGGTCCCTCTGCACACACTGGGCTTCTTCCCTAGCCCCTGCAGTTTCTCTGGTTTCCTGGGTTCCTTTAGACTCTATAGTGGTCCTCAAACTACCATCCGAAGGCCACCTGTTGTATTTGTTCCCGTTTTGTTTCTTCACTTCAAAATAAGATATATGCAGTGTGCATAGGAATTTATTCATAGTTTTGTTTCTACTATAGTCCAGCCTTCCAATGGTCTGAGGGACAGTAAAAATTTTGAGGACCCCACTGCTTTAGAGGATGCACCTTAATTTATTCACTATCTATCTGCTTCTGCTCCCTGCCCAGCACAAGCCAGAAACACTGGAAGAACAATGCCTGCAGAAGCAAGAGGGACTTGGAATCCATCTTGCCCTCTGTATGCACTGACCCACTTGATAGGAAGTCTCACTAGTGAGGGAGAAAGGCCCCATTCTACAACAGAGATCCCATAGGCTGGCCAATGTGCAGGCAGCCAGGCTTGGTGCTTACAAGCCAGGCAGACATCACCGATCAACCACAGCCCTGGTTAGTTCTCTGCCCAGAATTTTTTCCTGGTGTCATCTGTACCCTAAAGTTCCCAACAGGGTTTTGCTTGAGCCTCTGGTTAAGAGCAACACACTTGGAAAAAACATTTAGCCAGAAAAAAAGGATTATTTCTTTTGATTTTTTTTTTTTTTTTTTTGCTGTTGTTCTTGTTGTTTTGATTTTTGGGTCACACCTGGCAACGCTCAGGAGTTACTCAGGGCTCTACGCTCAGAAATTGCTCCTAGCAGGCTCGGGGGACCATACGGGATGCCGGATTCGAACCACCGTACTTCTGCATGCAAGGCAAACACACTGCCTCCATGCTATCTCTCCAGTTCAAAAAGGATTATTTCTATGTATGACCTAAACCTCTTTCTTGACCAAAGTTGAGCACCTAGCACCTCCTTCTCTCTCAGGGATCTAAAAGTTCAAGGCTAGTTTCCAAGGATTGCAGCAAGCAACTATTCCTAATTTCCATTGGAGCCCTGATTTCCTGTATTGTGAACACTCAATGCCCTTGACCTCATGGAAACCCCACTGACTACAGCTGGCTCCCTAAGACAAGCCTTTTGGTTTCTGGGTGCTCAGGCTCTTAAGCAGTTTCATTCAAGGAATGGTTGGTGTCATCCCATGCTGCATGGTTGGGGCATTTGAGGAATTTGGTCTCTGTGGGGTGACAAGGAGAAAAGGTTTAAGGCTTGGGACATTCGACTGAGGCTCACTGTTGGTCTCTGCAGACAGGCTATATTTGGGGGCAATCTATGGACTTCCCCAAACTCTCATGTACTTTTACCCACACACAGATATGAGAGTACCCTACCTTCCTCCCGGGCCGGCCGAGCTCCCCCTGTGAGTGGAGAAGACAGGTCAGCGGAGGCTGCTCAGGAACAGATGTTCTGGAAGCAGAGGGCTGAGTAGGGGGCGGCAATTGGGCAGCAGCCTGGGGTGTGGGAGGCTGGGGTTTCCCCATAACTTCCAGGCAGCACTGCTGGCAATCCCAGCACTGCAGCTCAGGCATCTGGGAAACCTGGGTTTGCCCCTCCCTGGTGCAGAGAACTCCCTGGCATCCCCCAGGAACATGCTCAAAGTCCCCAAACAAGAAGAGGTTGAAGAAAGTTGAGGCACCTACCTTTTCTCCTTTTAGTCCTGTCTTGCCAGGAAGGCCAGGTGGACCCTACACAACCATGGTAAGAAGTGGAGAGCACAGAAGTCAAACTGAGGCAGGACTGCAAGGTAGGGGTGGTGTGGGAGGGGGTGCTTTGTCCTAGGCCTTCCTGCAGCATTGATCCATGAGACTAAGGGCCTGGGAATGCCATCCACTCCACATCATTATCCCCAAATGCTTCTCACAGTTTTTCCTCTTTTGGCTCTCTCAGCATTTCTGAGATGAGGTAACTCTGATGGTACATAGGGGTTCCCCAATGCTCATCCCTTCCTAACACACACAGACCCTCATTTCCCTGAAATGTTCAATGTTTTGGGGAGCAGCTAATGAGTCTGGAAAAGTACTGTTTGTGAGAACCAGCTGTTTCACCACCAGTTCTAATTTTTATCTCCTCTCACTAGGCTTCCCAGGTAAGCCTATGGGAAGGGATGTAGGAACAGCTGGCCACTTAGGAGTTCCACGACAGGCACCAAAATGTGCTTTTTAAGAATGTGAAGAATGCAGGGGCTAGGGAGATAGCCTGGAATCAGGGGGCTCAAGACCTTAGTTCCACCCAACACTACTGGCCTCTGGGCACCACCGGATGTGGTCCTGGAGATCCCCAGCATCACTGGGCCTGATTAATGACCCCACATGATTCTATTGACCAACTACCACCCAGAGTAGTCCCCAGGTACAGCTTGAGGAGTGTGAGCAGGTAACAAAAAAAGGACGAGTGTTTCCCAGAGTGGAAGGAACTCAGGACTGGCAAAAATGCGTAATGGGTTTGTATTTATCGATGAAAGTAGACTTAGTTATGTTGTTCTGCAGACATAGCCTGAACTGCAACCCCCCACATCTGAAACATATGCTATAAAGCAAAGTTACTACCCTCAAATTTATTTATTTATTTATTTTGGTTTTGGGGGCCACACCAGGCAGTACTCAGGGCTGATTCCTTTTCTATTTTTTGTTTTTGGGCTACACTCAGCGGTGCTCAAGAGTGACTTTGGGCTCTGTGCTCAGGAATCACTCCTGGCAGGCTCAGGGGACCATATGGGATGCCATGCCGGAGATTAAACTTGGGTCCATCCTGGGTTGGCCATGTGCAAGGCAAATGCCCTACCGCTGTGCTATCGCTCTGGCCCTTAATTTTTAATTTTTAAAAGTGGAAGAGAAAGACTGCATGTACTGCCCCGCAGGAGGGATGCTAACCACAGTCCAGGGGGTCATGCTCAATGCCCAAACCCACAGCCAACACACAGCTGATGCGTCTGAAGTGCTCCATGGGCTGCCTGTTTGTTGAATTTCCCTGTGCAGCAGAGGGGAGAAAATCCTTTAAACCTCTATGTTCCTACACTTAGAGTCCATCTGGGACAGATCTTAGGGAGACTTGTCAGGCAGCCTCCTTCCCAGGGGATCCCCACCCTAAGACTAGGCCTGGAGTACAGAAGGTAAGACACTTGTCTTGTTGTTGTTGACACAGTTAGATCCTAGCACCCCATATGGTCTAGCTAAGACTTGCCACAATGCTCCTGAGCCCTGAGTCAGGAGTAAGTCCTAAACACAGCTAGATATGATCAACTAAACAAAGACCCTAAGCCCCAGGCCCATCACAGACCATTTAAAGTATCATCTTAGGGATCCAGTCTCTAGGAACCAGGCTTCTGCAGCTCTCCAAGGAATGTTTTTTAATAAATAAATTCTTTAAATCACCATGAGATACACAGGTACAAAGTTATTCATGATTAAGTTTCAGTCATACAATGCATATTTTCTGCCACCAAGGTTCTACCCAATGATGGAGTCCTCATCCAGGAAGGTCAGGTTGCTGAGGATCTCAGGGTCAGGGCTCTGAAGTGAACTCAGGGTGCTGTAGAACCTTTCTCATACCTTTGGCTATTCCCTTTAGCTTTGATGTAGAAAGGGCAGCTGGGCCCCGAGTCTCTACATATTCATTTTTCTGTCCTGAACAAAGGCATCCCTAACGGAGGTCAGAGTTCACAAAGGGTCAACCATTCTCATCAAAAGTTTATAGAACGGGGACCAGAGAGATAGCACAGCAGTAAGGCCTTGCATGCAGCCAACCCAGGAGGGACCCGATTCAATTCCTGGCATATTCCATATGGTTCCTCAGCCTTCCAGGGGCGATTTCTGAATGCTGAGCTAAGAGTAGCCCCTGAGCACCGCTGGGTGTGGCCTCAAATCAATAAATCAATAAATAAATAATAAACAAAGTTTAAAAAATGTTTATAGAACTGTAGCGATAGCACAGCAAGTAGGGTATTTGCTTTGCATGTGTCCAACCCAGACTCTACACCTTGGTTTCCCAAATGATCCCTAGCATAGCCAGAGTGATTCCTGAATGCAAAGCCGAAGTAACCCTTGAGCATCATTAAGTGTGAACAACAGCAACAACAAAAATTGATCATTATAATAACAATCAAATCCATCTAGGTAGCCTCATGTGGACATCTCTCTCTCAAGGCCAGTCCAAAAAGATCGTGATTATTCCTATGGCATTAAGAGGAAATTAAGAATATCAATCAAAGGAGCAACCATGTTTTGAGGCACTGAACTGAAAGTAAGCAGGTGGGGAGGAAGTTCAAAGCATGTTCAAAGGGGCTTCCCTGCCCCAGGAGAAGGCAGCAGAGGGGACAGAGCACCCACCTGGGGGCCAGGGGGTCCAGGGGAGCTGAGCGATCCATGCACACATGGGCTCTGTGTACTCTCAAGTTTCAGGATGAGGTTCTTCAGGTCTGGGGAGAGAAGCTCCAAAGCAAAGCAACACAAAATCATAGTCAGACTTAGGGAACAGAGGAGGAGTATCACCCTGGTGGACACTGGCCTGTTCTCTTGGTCAATGGCTCCCTGATACCCCCCAAGAAGGCATTCTGCTGGTTATCAGCTCCTGCTCTCTCCTCCACATGACTTGAGTAGATGACACCCACACTGATCGCTGGGGTTTCCAGACCTGATATCCTAAACAGGATTGTCCCTTAGAAACCAACCAAGGGCCAGTCACCAACATCTGCCACACTTACACTTTCCATATGCTGGTGGCCACAATCCATAAAGCTATGAAAATGTCAATAAATATTTCCTACCACCCAATACACCCTCCAAGAAGATCACTTCAACAGGCATCTTGGATTAAAATGATTGAAACCGTGACCTTGTTTTTCTGTAAATTTTTCCTAAGTCTATAGAGTGAGATAAGTGTGTTATTTATTTATGTGTGTCTTCATTTCTATAGCTATAGGGGTCAAACCTAGGGCCTCATATGCCTGGAATGGGCCCTACCCTTGAGTCACCAACCTGGTTCAAACCTGAGGAAGGAGACAGGCCAGAACCTTCAAAGCATTCATAGTCCAGGTCCCAGCTTATGGCATTAAGGCAAAGGACAGATTCCTTCTGAGAATATTCTAGAAGTGACTGGGGCTCTGAGGTGAGTTCCAAGGAGTCCTATTTCCTTTTTTTTTTGTTTTGTTTTTTGTTTTTTGTTTTTTTGGTTTTTTGGTTTTTGGGTCACATCCGGCAGTGCTCAGGGAACCACATGGGGTGCCGGGATTCGAACCACTCTCTGCATGCAAAGCAAATGCCTTACCTCCGTGCTATCTCTCTGGCCCCTATTTTCATCTTTATACAATCCCCCTTGACACTCACCAGATTGCGGCCCTCTCTGAAGAATGGTGGTGGGAACAAGGGGGGTGGTGGGGGCGTCAGAAGGCAGCAGGCTTTGGGGCTGCTCCGCTTCTTCTGATCCTGGCCAGGAAGGGCTGTTCAGAGAAATCCTCTGCTTATTCATTTGCAAAGGGCCTCTAGTACCCACTATGCCCAGGAGAGTCTGCTACTACCTACACTTCCAGCTCCAGAATCTCACTTGTGACCTCACCTCCTGCTGGCTACTTAAGCCTCAAGGTCCTTGACTGAATGAGAGGATTCAAAAATACCAGCAGACAAACCTTGCCCTGTGACAGCTAGAAAGCTCGTGTCTCCTCCTTCAGACCCCAACTAGTCACTTTGAAAAGTTCAGGCAGATTCGTGTTCTGCCCCCAAGCAATGGAGCATAGCCACAAGTCATGTTGGTTCACAGAAGTGAGGTTGTGTGAAGAAAAAATTGCTTTCTGCAGGACCTAGAACCTTCTTTCTAACCCATATTTGGGTCTAAATTTACACTGTTTGGGGTACATGGGTTTGATAAGCTGGTGCACAGACCCAAGCCCCAACTTCCTTGTAACCGCCAAAGCATCTTATTTTGCCTACCTGTGCAGCACCCAAAGTGTTTGACCAGAAGAAGGGCACAGAGTGAACATACCCTAGAAGCCAGCATTTAGGTCACAACACAGATAAACAGAAACACACACAAACACATCAAAACACACACACACACACACACACACACACACACACACATCCTGTTTCCACTCCTTCTCATCCATCATCCTGACTGCTAACCCTGGGGACTCACTGGTCCTTTTTTGAATGTTATGTAAGATGGAACCAACACAACCTGGATGCTTGTCTCTGGCCTGACTTCTTTCACTCAACACAGTGTGTGGGGGAAGCCACACAGGTATGTATGGTTGGTAGTTGCCAGAGAGCAATGTCTCTATGTTTCCACTGTGTGACTAAATTTTGACTCACATCTTAACTATGGGCTCACCCCATTCACACCCTCCATAGAAAAAAAAAAAGAAGGGAAAGTTATGAGTATTGAACCAAAAATAACCAGGACCCTCAGATATTGCAGTGGGAGGACCAACTGGCTTTTTGGAAAGCTGGTAGACAAGGGCTTCAGGAGTTGAAAATAGGCAAAAACCGAAATCCCATATTTACCTACCTAGAGAGTCACAGCAGTAATATTCCCAAATGCTCAAATCAGTCGCTATTTACTCCCTAACACTGAAGAGTGTTGGTCCCAGGATGGGATGTTCATACCACCTGACACCAGTGTCTGAACTCAGAACATGAACAGGCTCTTTACAGCAGGCTCTGGGCCTGATCTCCTTCCCAGGAGCTAATGTTTAGCCATGCTGTTTGCCCAGTCTTCTAACACCAGAAATGACCCCCACCCACCCATCCCAACACAGAGCCAGGAGTAGCCTCTGAGCACTACTGGGTGGGACCTCAAAGCCAATAAATAAATAATTAAATAAATAAATAGAAATACCTTCACCTATCATGACCTGAGAGTTATGTCTTGTGATCATCATCAGTCCCATTTTACAGGTGAAGACATTGAAACCAAGAGGTTGAGACTTGCATCTGAATTTCTGTAGAGCCAGGCTTCAACCCAGACTATCCTCTGGCCTCAGCCCTCCAGCTCCAACTCCCATGGCTGCCTGTGTGAAGACTTGGGTGGAGGCTAAGGAGGAAGCTTGGGACTCCCTGAAGGACCTAGGCCACGAATCCTGTCAAAGCCTAGCAGTAACCTGCCTGCACTGAACCCAGGAGTGCTTACTGAGGTGGAATAGTTAGGAAGAAATCATGCCAGGAAGGGGCCTTGGAAGCATCCTGGGAAAAGGATTCATTCTAGAATTGGGGATTTTGTGTGCTGATGTTGGGAGAAACTAGGATACTAGGTCTAGCTCTGTTCAAGATGGCAGCTATAATAGGAGCGACAGCCTGAATATTTCCTAACAGAGTAGACCAGAGTGAGACTAACATTGAACCAATAGGTCTGGAGCTGCAGGCTAGAACTCCTACCCCAAAGACAGAAGGCCTAGAGCTGGATCCTGAGCATCACTCGTGCTGAGTGCAATTCCTGAGGCCAGCTCAGGATGTGTGCTGTCCCTCAGGCACCTCAACAGAGTGTGTGACCACTCCTGCTCAAAAGCAGGTGAACTCTGTGGCCAAAGGCTTGCCACTCCTGGTCATACCAATGAGCACAAAGGGAGACAAAAAATAGAAATAAAAGAAGTCATGTGTTTTTCGAAGCCTGTGGTCACTCAAGCCTCAGCTGTCCCTCAGACTCATGGGAATGAAGGGATTACTTGGCCATCTTCATGGTAAGATGCTGGTCTTCTGTCTAAATCTGGCATGGTATGGTAGGGGTGGAGTGCTGGCTCCATGTTCTTTCATGAAACTCTCCATTGTTTGACCAGCGCTCCAAGCCCCTACCCATAGCCCAGTGGCTCTGGCAGACACTCTCTGGTGTTTCCAAGCAGCTTTTGCTTTCTCAGTCTCAAAACTACATGATTGCACAGGAATGCCAAGGCTGGGTCTCTTCTAGTTTCTCCAAGTTTCTTTCTAAAAATCAGAGGAAGCCAACAGCAGGCTGACTTCTGAGCATCCCTCAAGCCTTGGGCATATTCAGTGGGTTGACCCCCTTGGTTGGGGCCCAGAGCAGCTCTCCTGGCCTCTGCAGATAGCTGCATCTGTTCCAGACTTGCCCCCAACCATGAGCACCTGTGAGCATGATCTGGTAAGTCCCCATGCTCAACCACCCACTAGCCACTCACTCTACCTCACCATCTGTGGATCCAGTGTTTGCCCCATGCTGGGAGGGTCACCCCAGAGGACGGATCCTGGACCACTTACAGCAATTGCTTCTCTTATTTTCTCCTGGCAACAGCAGGGGCCAAAGCTCATTTGTTGTCTCACCCTCTGAAGCATCTGCCTTGGGTTCCCCCTCCCCAATTCGGCTCCCCACTTCTCCCTTGACCTACTTCATCTTCAGCAGGTGAAGTTCATCTATTTCTACCCGCCCCTCCCCGGAGATGTTTGTTTTTAGCACCGTCTAGTTTATTTACGGCTCATTCCGGCTCAGAATATTTCCATCAGGTGGATGTGTTTGGGGACAGCTTTCCCCCCCCCTCCCTCCCAGACAACTAAGCCAGGACTTCACATGTCTATTTTGGTGCCATCAGAGAGTGGACTGTGAGTCTCCCTCTTGGGCCTCTGCTCTGCTGGCTTGGGTGCCTTGTAGCTGAGATGCAGCCTGCAAAGTCCCAACTAACTCTGCTGTAATGGAAGCAATGAGTATATGTGCATGTATGTATGTGTGTGAGAATGCATCTGTGTGTTCGTGTATGTCTGTATGTGCAGCATTTGGTTGTACATTTTCATTTCCAGCTGCCTAGAAAATCTGATTCTCAAAGACCTTCAGGATCAGGCCCCAAACTTCAGGATACAGAAATCGTTTTGTTTGAGGTTGTTTTTTAGGGGGTCACACCTGGAAGTGCTCAGGCAGATCTTACTCCTGACTCTGCTTTTAGGGATCACTCCTGGTAGAGATCAGGGGACCTTATGTGGTGGGTGCCTGGAATCAAACTCAGCCAACTGCATGTAAGGCAAGCACCCTACCCACTCTGCTATTGCTCTGGCCCTGTAAAAAGCATTTTGCATGACTGTGACACAGACTTTGGTGGATGTTTGAGGAATCTGCTGCTTTGACTTTGGGCCTCCACACCCACCAGTGAGTTCTTGGAAAGTGATTCGCTGCCTCTTGGTACTGGGGGAGGGAGAGGGCTGGATTCTGAGTGTGAGTCTATTTGCATGTTGTGACAAATCAATGCTTCTGTCTGAAACTCAGTTTCCTCAGCTGACCACAAAAAGCCTGGCCCAATATCTAAGCCCCTTCAGAGAGAAAGGAGCACCATGTTTTCATGCCCATTACGTCCTGCACCCACCAAAACTACCTGCAGAGTCTCTCCCCATACCATCAAGCAAATGTGACATTGGAAGTCTCCAAGGAAAGTGCTACAAACACCAGCCTCTGCTCCCTGGGGAAGGTCTTGGCACTCTCAAACTACCCTGCACTTGCCCCTGCAGGTGGAAAGCTCTATAGCTTCTTCTTTCCACCTTCCTACTTTGGTCTTTCCCATCCATGGGCCATGGAGCTGGAACATCATGGATGAGCAGAAGGGGAGAGGGACCAGGCTCATGTTCAGTGTGTCATCAAGTGTCCTGACCAGAAGCAATAGTTCTGCATTTATGATGCTCTCAAAACTACCGCTTGGTCCAGAGAGTTGCTTAAGTCCCATATTTCGCTCTCCTAGGACCCTGCACACAGAACCCTTCGCGAGGCTGTACCCTCCACAGAGAAGGCATTTGAACTTTTCTGAAAGAGCTTAGACTGCAGCTGGTCATCTCACAAACTGCTCCTGAAGTACCAAGACCAGGAGTGGGTGGCAGGTGAGTACAATACCACCTGCAAAGAAAACTTTTAGTCCCCTGAGTGAAAGCCAAACCTACCAGCCTGGAGATAACGGGAAAGCTCTCAACATGCCCCTTCTCCAGATCACAAAACATGAAGTCCCTGCAAAACCACAAAGATAACAGCTGCCAATCTGCCACCTCCCTCCAAGTTAAGGGCACGAAACAGGTACCTGCAAATGCGCACCACACAGACGCACACATGTGCATGTCATGGGCCCCACCAATTCAGTATAAGATCACTCGCTGCTGCAATTCTCAAACCATCTAAGAGATTTGAGAGTTAAACACTGCTAAAAAGCTCTGAGACCAAATCCACGTTCTGCTTCATCCCGAACAGTGCATATATATTTGTAAATATATATTTACACACACACACACACACACACACACACACACACACACACACACACACACACACACACACACAAACTCACCCAAGCAGCAAGCTGAGTAATAGAGGAGCGCAGAAACGGTGAGCAGATGACTTAGGCTGAGTGATGGGGCCGTCATCGTGGGCCAGGCCTAAGGCGGACTGGCGGAGAGCACACGCTGGAGACAGGCTGCGATTCGTCACGCCCCCAGGCCTGCCAGGCACTGGGGTGGGAGTTGGCCAATCCTGGCTTTGGTGTGGCTTCAATAGCAGATGCCAAGGGTCCAGTGGCCAGTCCTGAGCTCCGGGAGCAGGAACCGGTGGACAGCTCTGCTCTGATCTCTGCTAGCTGGAAGCAGCTCTCAGTCCAGGAAAGGAGGTGAGGCTCTGTGCTCCAGCCCACCCCCAGGCTTCTAAGAGGGACCCTGCAAGGCGTGAGGAAGTGGAGTGTAGAGTGTAATCCACCCAACAGGCTGCTTTGCATTTGGCTCCAAAATTGCCTTGTCAATATGTTCTGGAAAACTTCAAAGTCAACCCCCACCGCAGCGTTCTTGAGGACCTGCGGTGCTGCAGGGAAGATTTTGGTTGCTAAGGGTCTTGGCTTGCCCAGCAACTGTCCCAGTGGTGCCAATAAAATTTGAGGGGCAGGGGGAAGGAGAACTGTACAGATGTTTATTTCCCCAGGGCTCATGGGGACTAACTTTTTGAGAAGCAGACTGTCTATAAAATAAGAAAGTAGGGCTGGAGCAGGTACAGCGTTTGCCTTGCATGTGCCTGGCCTGGGTCCAATCTCCATCTCACAGGACTGCCAGGGGTAATTCTTTTTTACTTTCTCTTTTTTTAAAGAATATATTTATTTAAGCATCATGATTACAAACATGTTTGTAGTTGGGTCTCGGTTATAAAAAAGAACACCCCCCCCCTTCACCAGTGCAACCTTCCCACCATCAATGCCCCCATCTCCTTCCTCTCCAACACCTTGCCTGTATTCAAGAGAGGCATTCTACTTCTCTCCCTACCATTGTCATGATAGTTGTTACTGTAGTTACTGTAGTTATTTCTTTAACTACACTCAGCATATGGTAAGCTTCATATCATAAGTAGGTTCTTCCAGCCCTCATCTCTATTGTCTCTGGGTATTATTACAAGACTGTCTTTTATTATTCTTAAATCCCATGTGCACCCAAAAGCAAAATTAATTAACTAACATACAAAAGTGTCAGGTATTGACTCCATGTTTACATCTATTTGACACAGTAGAGGCATGAGTGTGCCCACACACTCACTATATTTTTCTAGATGGCAAAAGCCAAGATGACTAGAACTTAGTAGTAAACACTGTTTTTGTTTGTTTCAAAGAATATGCAGAGGTATAGCTGCAGGTAAAGTAAAAAAGCTTTTGGGAAAAGTAGTCAGTAAATAATTTAGCCCCATGGGCCACGTGTGGCAACGTAAGCCAATTGTTGTAGCAGAAAATTGTTGTAGACACTGACATTACACAAAGGGATGAACATGGTGTGTTACAAAAATAAGAGGCAGCTAAAGGAGCCCCTACACGGACAATAGTTGACTCATGCCTGTTCTATAACTCACCAGAGAAAGACTCTTTGAGGCTGGGAGATGACTAGTAACCAAGGTGCCTGCCTTGCGAGCAGCATAAGATCATGGGTTCCATGGGGATGCCAACACATACGCCAAGCATGATCCTGGCAGCACTGCCATCTGTAGTGCTTCCAACCATTTCTGGCTGTACATTTAGAGGTGTGTGAGCACCACAACTACAGTGAAAAGAGGCATGAGCACTGCATCTAGGGTTGTGCTTCCCCAGTGAGCTCCACAACAACCACTAGGAAGGGTGTGGAAGAGGGAGAGGAGAAAGGACATCTCATTAATTCACTCAGGACTTCATTCTTTCAGAAACACAATGAATACCAGCTATGTGAAGTGACCCATGGGTCAGGGAAACTTGGGCTGGAGATCCTGGTTTTGTCATTTCCTGCCAATATGACATTGAGAAAACTTGTCCCTTTGCACCACAGCTCTCTCCTCTGTGAGGAGGACTAGCTGGACTCCACTTCGCAGCTTGTTTTGAGGAGCAGAGCCTTTGGGATTTCAAGGATAAATGGTGAACTTTTCGGGCCTTTTTTCATAAATATATTTTGTTCCAGGTAGAAAATAGAGGTGGTTAACAACTAGGGACTGGGATATTTATAGGGATTTACAGAAGGGTAACACAAGACTGCTTGGGGGCAGGTATATGTGAGAAATCATGAAAAGCTTCTTGAAAGAGGCAGCAATAGAGTTTAGCTTTGAAATACAGAGATTTGCTGATAATGGGTGGGAGGCATGAAAAACCAGGGGTCCTCTCTGATCCTTCCCTATAAAAGTTTCCTTTCTTCTCAGAAACACAGATTCTCTGAGAAAGAATGCAAGGGTGTGACCGAATATCAGACTGTTGCAGAAATACTGTCTGGGCCATCTTTTCCTAAGCCCCTGGTGCTGGGTCATATTCCCATAGTTCTCTCTTTCTTAGAGACCATTTTAAAAACTCTTGGGAAATCTAAATCTCTTGCTACCTTTAACACTAAATTCATCTGTATCATTACCATTTGGCTTCAGACATTTCCCAAAGAGTTTATGTACATCAACCAGTCAGCTGTCCTTAATATGTGATGGTGCACATGAAGGATAGCTGGACTGTGTGATTGGCATGACCTGCCCCATCTGCAGAACTCTGAGTCTCTGTTTTGAGCCTGAGGACACTGTTTAGGCATCTCTTTCTACTTCTCTCTTGCTGTGCCTCTTTTCTTCACCTTCATCTCATTCTTTCACTGTCTTATTCTCTGCCTCTCCAAATACTAGCAATTGAATGTCTTTAGGTATTATACATACATTCACCTTCTTTTGTTTCTTTTGGAGGGAGGAGAGTTATGTGGGGGTACACAACCAGCTCTACTCAGGGCTTACTCCTGTCATGCATTGGGGGATCCTATCATGCCAAGTTCCAAATAGGAGTTAGCAGCAAACTACCTCCTGTACTATCTTGCCAGCTCTACTGTGCTGTTTATTTGTTTTTATATGCTTGTCACCCACCCCCCAAATGCTTGGAAGCCAGCAGCATTAAAACCTGACAGTGGTAGGTAGAATTAGTGTTGGAATCCCTAAAACAACTATATTATTATTAACAACTTGGCAAATCATGGTGTTATAATCAAAATAATTAAAACAAACGCCAACAAAAATCTTGACAGAGCTAGGGGATTAGACACTGCTGAGATAGGACTCGAGATTTTTACATGCCAGGTGCATGCTCCATCATTCCAACCATATCCCCACCCCACTGGACTGATTTGAACCATCACCATCCAGTCAAGCATGCCTGCCTGGAATCCAGGTCTTGTATGTAGCTTGGCATTGTCCGTGACTTGCTGTGAAGACTGAGACAGTCAACTCCCTCTATAAGTTTGGGCTTCCCTAAATGAAAACTGAAAACATCAGGCTAGGTGAGTGCTGAGCCCTTACCAAGTCTAGTTCCTACTAGGTTTTTGTATGACACATGCATGCACCATCTTAAGGGCCCTGAGAGGGGCTAGAAGAGGCTTCTCTCTCTCTCTCTCTCTCTCTCTCTCTCTCTCTCTCTCTCTCTCTCTCTCTCTCTCTCTCCCTCTCTCTCCCTCCCTCCCTCCCTATCTCTCTCTCTCTCCCTCTCCCTCTCTCCCTCCCTCCCTCCCTCCCTCCCTCTCTCTCTCTCTCTCTCTCTCTCTCTCTCTCTCTCTCTCTCTCTCTCTCTCTCTCTCTCTCTCTCTCTCCCACCTCCTGCTCCCAGTCCAGAAATCCAGGCCCTCTGGTCATGCTCCATTCCCTCAGGTTCTTTGGCTTGGGCACCAGCTCAGCAACAGCAGAGCTGTCCACAAAATCTAATTCATAATACAAGTTTCCAGGGCCTTCCTGCAGCTGTCTAAAGGTGTCAGATTCACAGGGTTGTGCCTTTATGGCAGCTCTGGTATTTATCAAGCAGAACAGGGGACCACTTCTGGAACAGTGCCTCCCCAGACACCGTGCCAGGAGGTGATGTCCTTGCAGCTGCCATGCAGGCTTGCTCTAGGGCTATGCCCCTATAGTGAATGTTGTTCCTGCCTTTCCTCTGCCACACAGACAGGAGGAAGGCCCAGAACTCAGTTTCTATACCCAGAGCACCTGCAGGCTTCAGGGCATAGCCCAAGGCAGTCCTCCTCTGCCACATCCCCAGACCTGGGCAGGCTGAGAAGCAGGGTGGAGGGTGTGACTTCTCCCCAACTCTGACAAAGACACTGTGACCACATTTGCTAAGACCCTCAACTTGAATTCAGACCTGACTTCTGCCTCTATCCTTAGAGTGTGGTTTTAGTGGGGAAAGAAGGAGATGGGGGACATTGGTGGTGGGAAGGTTGCATTGGTGAAGGAGTTGTTCTGTTTTTTAATAACTGAAACCCAGCTACAACATGTTTGTAATCATGGTGCTTAAATAAAGATATTTTTTTAATTCTATCCAGTTCATTATTTTATTTAAAGTGTTTGGATTATAGTCAATGTTGCTCAGAAGTTACTCCTGTCTCTGTGCTCAGGGACCAAAACAGAGTCGGCCACTGAAATGATGAATGCTTTAACTCGATGCCAAGCCTGTTTTGGGGGAAATGCTCACCTCAATAAATGGGTCATGTCCCACGTGTGTTGTCTTCTCTGTACAATTACCCCTGATTGGGTAGAGAGGCACCTGCCCCAGGTAAGAGTTCACTAGTATTCTAGATCCTTCTTGAGTCTCACTCCACCCCTACCAGGTCTGCCTTATTATCGATGAGGATCATGCTCATTTTCAGAGCAGAGTCAGATCTGTGGGTATACCTAAGGTATACCAGCTGGCTGACCCTGGAGACTTCTGGGTGTTTTCTTAATCACACAATCTCTGCACTGTCAGAGAGGATCAGTTGCCAACACGCAGACAAATGGCGGCGTGGTCTCGGCCAGTAAAGAGGCCATATCTTATCCCAAGCCCTTCCCCAAGTATTTCCAGTCCACTTTCCCATGATGCATCAGGGAGTTCTGCTGAGCCTTAGTTTGCTGACTAAGCCAGGCAGCATATTACAAGTGGGCTTGCCATTCTCCATCAAAGAGTTCCAACTTTGCTGGTCGGTCTTGGACTCCTCAAAGAGGGCCACAAATTTGCTACTTCCTCTTGAGTCCATCAAAAACAAAGGTAGGGTTGGAGAGAAAGTACAAAATACAGGGTGCATGCCTAGCATGAGATTGCTTCATGATCTGGGTTCAAATCCCAGCACCACCTCTGTTTCCCTGAGTAACTTCAGGTATGGTCTCTAAGCTCAGAGACAGGGGTGGCTCCTGAGAGCCCCTGGTATGACCCCTAAACCAAAGCACAACAAAACAAAAAAGTATGAGGTAAAGAGGGAAGCAAGTGAAGAAAATGCCACAGAATTCATGTGTGTGTGTGGAGGGGGGATGTCTCTGTGTTCATGGGGCCTTCTAGAACAGGTAGGTACCACAGAGCAGAAGCCATATAAGAGCAGGTAATATAGTATTTGACTTGCATGTGGCAGATTGGAGTTCAATTTTAAGCATCCCATATGGTACTCCCAGCCCACCAAGAGTAATCCCTGAGTTTAGAGCCAGGAGTAAGACCTAAACACTGCTGACTGTGTTCCTAAAACAAGTCCAAATGAACAGGTACCACAGACTTCAGCAAGAACTAGTTGTTTTTCATAGCTCTGGAAGCCAAAGAGCCAAGTTTGTAGGCTCAGAGTTTTGGTTCTTTCCAAAGTTCTTTCCCTGGTTTTCAGACGGCTGTCTGCTCTGTGTCCTCATATGGCCTTGGCCCTGGATTCCACATGTCCTCACAGCATCCTTTTAGAGGGAGTCCAGTCAGATTGGATGAGAGGCCACCCTGAACCACCTCTCTACAGGCCTCATCTCCCTTTAGGTATCACTGCCAGGTGATGGTTGGAAATTTACCAGACCCTTTAGGAGGTACAATTCAATCACACCTCCCAGGCCATTTTCATATTCCCAAGACTATTATCTCCATTTTTATGCTGAAGGTATTTTTTCTTAAATCATTAAAAATTTTAATTTAGGGGGCTGGAGAGATGGCTTGGAGGTAAGGCGTTTGTTTGCCTTGCCTGCAGAAAACCGGTGGTTCAAATCCCAGCATCCCATATGGTTTCCCGAGCCAGCCGGGGGCAGGAGTAGCCCCTGAGCGCTGCCAGGTGTGACCCAAAACAACAACAACAACAACAACAACAAAATTAGGGTGGAGAGATAGTAAACATTTACCTTGCATGAGGCCAACATGGGCTCAGTCCCCCATATCCCTTGTTATCCCCCACACCTTCCAGGAGTGAACCCTAAAATCAAAGCCCTGAACACTGCCAAGTGTGACCCACTATCGCCAATCCAATTGTTTAAATGTTACATGATGCTTAGAGACACAGAAGATACCTTCATAACAATAAGGTCGGAGGGGGTGTCTTAGTCCAACATTCTTGTTGATAGATACCTGGAGACCCCCAGGAACTGCATGGAATTAGGGTACCAGCTAGCCATAGAGGAGCTGCAACTTTCATTAGCACATCTGAAGCAGCTAATAACTATCTGAACCCCACAGGATGTGAGTGGATTCTTCTCTGGTCACCCTGGGCCTGACCTTACAGGGGTCTCAAACTCAATTTACCTGGGGGCTGCACGAGGCAAAGTTGGGGTGTTCCTTGAGTGCAAAGTCAGTAGTAAGCCTTGAACATTGGGGAGGTGTGACCCAAACAACTAAAACAAAACAAAGCAAAAAAAGATTCCTCTAGGGCAGGGGACAAAATGTTGTATGAAGAGCTCTTTGCGGCTCGTGGGCCATGAGTTTGAGACCCCTGTGAAGAAGCATAAAGGGTCTCTTTGGGGGGGTCAATCATAAATTTCTCGTGCATCATAGATCAAAAGTGACTGGTCTGATGGTGCAGAGAGATGCAGGGAGACAGCCCATTGCTCTTGCCTCCCATAAAGGAATTTATTTTGGCCCTTATCTGAAGGAAGGCATCTGCTTTTAGAGTTCCAGTTCTAATTTGACCAAATAGCATGTGGTAAATAGAGAGGAAGGAGGAGACAATGTTATTAAGGGCCCAGGAACATCAGGAAGCTTCTCTGTGGCTGGCTGCGCTTGGCTCAGAATTCAATTACAGCAGCCTGCATAATTTAGCCAGGGCTATGAAAGGTTTTGCTTCAACCTGACTGGAGAGGCCATGTTTTTAGTTACTTGGGAGACTTGGGTCTAGGTCAGGGGTGAAACTTCTGGCCATGCTGGATCTGAGCAGAGGGATATTTCCAACACCTGCCGAGCAGCAAGGCCAATTGGAAAGATGTTGAATTTTCAGGCTTGGTTTCCAGTTTTCCACAGTGACATTTTAGCTCAGTCCACATGTGAGACTCGAGCCCACAGTGCTCATGAGCCCTCTCCCTTGAGTCCCCACCTCTTCCTCCTCTTTTAGTATTTATTGAGTGAGGGCCCATTGCAGGAGGGGATAAGAGATGCCATGTTCTTGGGTGTTCCCAGCTGCCCAACTGGCATGGACATTCCTACTGGTGTCACTGAGAGACTCAGGCCCAATTCCACAAAGTTTGCTCTGGGCTGATCCTTTTGAGCTGAGCCATAGAAAGAGGTTTGTTTAGGGCTTTTGAGGTGCCATACCCTGTAGTGTTCAGGGCTTACTCCTGGATCGCTCAGTAGTCTCATCTAGTGGTGCTTATAGGACTATATTGGTGCCAAGAGGAACCTAAGATGTCTGTAGGCAAGGTAAATGCCTTATTTGCTGTATTAGCTCTCCAATCTGATAGAGCTGGCAAACTGACCCTCAGGCCTTTTCCAGAATTATAGCTGTGGGTGTCCACCCTTCTGGAAATCCCCTCAATCTTCTCAGCTCTCAATTCCCAACTGCTGCTCAGTGTCCAACAGCTTTTTATTTTATTTTATTTTTTGTTGAAGGATTTTGGGGCACACCTGGCAGAGCTCAGGCATTACTCCTGGCTCTGCGCTCAAGGATCACTCCTGGAGAGGCTTAGGGGATCATCTGGGATATTGGGGGTCGAACCTAAGTCTGCCACATGCAAGGCAAGTATCCTTCTCGCTGTACTGTCTCTCCAATCCTGCAACAGAGTTTTACAGACAAAATCAGCCTTACCATGCTTTGAGACTGAAAACAAAACCATTGCTCCAACAACCTTTATGTAACTTGTAAGCATCTATCATCACAATAGTTGCCTATAGTAGGAGCTGGGGAATGGCTCAAGGTAAAGCGCCTGCCTTGCAAGCATAAGGCCACTATTTTAATGCCCAGTACCAGCAAGTGAGATAATTGCAATCCCAGCAGTGTCTGTGCCTGGCATTTCTTCTGTCTGATATTCCTAGTTCTAGAGACAATTTCTGGTTGCCCCTCAGCTGGGGATGTGGATCAAAACAAAGCAGAGATATTGGGCAAGCACCTGGAGTAGGCTAGATGTGAGAGCATCATATCCAGCACATGTGTGATAAGCACCACGGGTCATTAGATACATGTATGTATACATGCTACAATGAGAGACATTTGACCCTGAGAAGTGACTCCCAGTGTGACTCCAACCAAGTGTGTGTGATTCCTTTTATTGAAAAAACACCAATGAAAGAGGAAAGGGGGGATGAAATAATAAAACATTTGGGGGGGGAATTAGCAATCTGTACTGAGCACCTTGAGGCAGGCTGCACTTCTTAACAATCGCCTTAAAAATTGTCCACATTTTGTCCATTTGAAAAGTAAATAAACTGTGTCAAACAAATGCCCAGTGATCAGTCAGGTTAGGGCCTGAGCCCAGTCCAACTGTCTCCCTGTCTGAACTGTTCTGTTCTCACACAGATGTCTCAATAAATAACATGATGTATTCCTGAAATCTGGTCACCCTCTGGTTGAAGTGATGAGAAAACAAGTCTCTTTCAGAGAATTGGTGGCTGTTTGGGTCACCTCCCACCACAGATGCCGGACACTAGTAGTGGATTCAGAGCAACAGCCCAGATTTCCTGAATTTACCTCAGGGTCTCAGCTATGAGACCTCTATAAGAAGTTACTCAGAAGCTTCATTCTCCAAAGCTAGGACTAGTGTCCATACCTCTTCCCTTCTGGTCAGATCTGGACAGGATGGACAGTCCAGCTCTGAGCCTGCCACACAGACAGTTCTCACCTCTAGGCAGTAATTGAAGAAAAAGGAAAGAAACCATTTACATCCTATGTTCCAGAAAAAGCATTTCCTGAGCCCGTTACTCAGGAGCCTCCTGTCTGTGGGTAAGTGAAGAGAGCAAAGGTGTTTGGCCCCCAAATCTACATGGTTCCCTGTGAGAACATCGGAGAGAAACTCTGCTGGCCCCATTACCAACTTTCTCAAGATCTAGAGGAAGAAAGCAGTCATGATCTCTTTTCTTGGAGCCCCCTAGATTCTGAGCTCGAAGTTCAATTACTGAGGATTTGGTTTCTAGATGGCCACGGAGAATTTGAGAAGCCCCAGTTAGATCCTAGCCCACCCCCTGTGAAACCATATCAGAGAGTGATTTGGTTCTGTCAGAAACATTTTCTATGGGAACACCCCTTTTCTGTCCCCCTCAGGCCCCTCACAGGAACAGTTGGTTTCCCTGGTGATGAGCAGCATTTTGATGCCTTCTAGGCCTCTGTGAAGTCATCATGTTAGGTCCACCCGGGTCATGTGTTCCAAAAAAGAACCACAGCGTATAGCTGGAGAGCATCAGGGCTTCCTGGGGCTTCGCTCAGAAATAGGTCCAAGAAGCCAGGCTGATGGCTTGGCAAAGGGTATGGAGGTATGGATGGGAGCAATGGTGACGGTGACGTTATGGCTGTCTTCTTCCCTCCCTTCCTCGCTGCTTTCGGACCCCAGCTGGTTCTCAGTGCAAAGCCTTTAGCAGCCAGGAGGCCTCTCGTTCAGCTGTTGCCAGCTCCCCAAAACACGCCCCAGGTTTGTGCTTTTGTTGGTTGCTGAGGAGACCTACGTGCAGGCTTGAATGGAGCTAAATGCTCCAGGGGCCGGAGATGGATGAGGGCCAGGAGTATTTTTAAGTCATTTGGCTGCTGACACCTCCAGCAGCCATAGTGGCACTTCTTCAGTGGTTGCCAAAGGGGTACAAAAGGGACAGAGGTCAACTTTGTTTTGCTTTTACCTCATTGGGCAGTAGGAACCAGAAATTCAGGCTAGGATTGCTCTTTGCTTCCTGACAAATGATCTTAGGAAAGCCATGTATGTAAGACCACTGGAAAGTTCTAGAAGGAGTGATGAGAAAAGCAATTTTCACCTGCCTCCTGGCACACTCTATGTTTCAAACTCACTTAGTTCTCACAATGGCTCTCTGAGTTCAAGCCTACTTGTAGAAGTGGGTACACTGAGTACAGGAAAAGAAAATTGCTTGCCTGACCCCCTGGTCTGGATTTGAACCCTGACTGATGGCATCCTCTGCTCTTTCTTATTTGGCCCTTCTGCCCAAGTTGTGACTTGAGGGTCTGAAAGTCCTCACCTAGAATTCAACCCTGACAATTAGATGGTGCCTCAGAATGTTTGTTTCCAAGAGGGGGGTTGTAGTGGGGAGATGGCCGGGGAGAGGAATCAGGGCACAAATGGCGACATTGTGAACACAAACAGCAATATTGTGAAACTACTGTGGGATGAGGCAGAGGGGGAAAGGTATCATAACCAGACTGTGCTTGGAGAAGGTTTGCTTGGTCTATAATGTAGGTCTAGCTTCCCAATCCCTCCACTAGGCTGGGAATGAAGGCTTCCAGATTTGTCTGATTTGGGAGTGAACATCTCACTGTGAGTTTTCATTTGTATGTTTGTGTTAGAGTGCCCTGAATCAAACCCAGGGCCTCACACATGCCCTGACCTAGGCATGGACACTGACCTCCATTTGCCCCCCACCCAAATGTTTGCTGCATGTAAACAAATTCTCACAGCACTCCTTGGATTTGAAGATCATATCATTTCACCCCTGAGGAACATGAGGCTTGCGCTCATGGGGCCTTCCCAAAACTTCAGGGCTCTAAGCCAGGACAACTCATGGTGGGATGCTGTGAAGATCAGGTCGCAGGCTAACTGTGAAAATGAATGGTTGGGGGACATCATACCTACAACCAACTTCAATAATAATATAGAGTATATAGAGAACTCTTGTTCAAAACCAAGACAGTACTCTGGCTCTTCTGATGACTCACTGATGCTGGAAGGTTGTTAGTTCATTCTGGTGTTACATTTGGGTTTGGATGGCATCAGTGGTGGTACACTGAGACTTGTGAACGTACTGAATCCCCGAGTATGGAGGAGTGTCTGCCTTCTCTCACACCTGCCTTTTACTGTATCTGAGCTAGAGAGGAGCTGATGGCTTCAGAGATGATAGAGTAAAGCAGAAATCTGGGGAGCTTTCTTCACTTAAGAGTTCTCTTTGATTGAATTAAGAGAAAATGTGGAAGGTGGCTGGGAAGTACGTTATGAATTATTAAAAATGTTGATCAAGATAAGATACAAATAAACGTTGCCAAACATTGACCTATCTGGCTTCTGATTATCAGGACACGGTGCTGGGCACCAAATGTGATTCAAAATTCCTGCACGTCTTCCTATCCCTGCAATTGGCAGAATGTTCCAGCAACCAGGCAGCATTCACAGCCTTCCACCTGGTGTTACTCTACAACTCAGCTTCTGAAATTGTAGATCCCTACCAGAGGGAGGCATGTAACTGGATTTGGCCATGGGTAAAAGAATTATGAATTTGCCAGGGCATATATTCAATCAACATTAGCGAAACCATGAATCTGAGGTTTCCGGTATTGCTCATCTTGGTTGCATTTTTCAGGGGAATCAGGGTTGATAGTGGAAAATATTTAAGGGGTCCTGTTCTATAAATCTGGATTAGGATCCACTCATCTATTTGTCCTTGTATTTCTGGTTCCCCAGGGTAATCGTCTCTTAGGAGAGTCACGAATCTGGGTACAGGTGGATTGACTCCCAGCACGTAAAGCATGTCTGTGAAATGCCATTCTCATGGCCCCAGCCTTGTATCTACTGTCTGTGATTCTCCACTTCCTCTCCCAATACCCTGGTTGAAGTTTATTATATCAGTGCATCCTTCAGTTTTGTTCTTTAACCCATGCCAAAATGCAAATTCCTTCCAAAGAAAGGAGTACCTGCTCCCTGGCAAGTTGTGCACTCACTAGTATAAAGTAATTCTCAGCTTCTTGCTAAGCGCTTAGGGTTGTTGTTATCCTGAGGAGAAGATAGGGTAGAATAGAAGAAAAAGAATTCAAAGAAAGGCTAGAGAGATGGTACAATGGGCAGTGTAACCCCACCCCTCCTTATTTCTGTGTAACCTTCCCTATAAGAAAGACCTCCCATTTCTGGGAGGGGTCTTTGGTAGGTAACAAAAAGATTTGGCCTTGGGCAAAAGGGAGAATTTGCATGGATGCAGGATGGAGGAGGAAGCAGGAGGAGATCTCTGAGGGAAAAGGTACAATGCAGGACTGAATAGGAATCCAGCGTAAATGGTTATTATAGGCCACACATGTTGGCCAGGGCAAATAAAGCTGATATTTCCTGAAGCCTGCCTGCATGTGAGTTTTCTACCCGCCGCGATCACCTCAGAACCGCCAGCTCAACAGGAGGTGGATACACATGGTCCTGAGCTGGAGGAGAAAGGCCTCCATCACCATCCACCTCCATCCAAGTTCATCCAAAGGGCTTAATGCAACAAGCAGGATGCTTGCCTCTCCTGCAGCCAATCTGAGTTTGATCCCCAGAACCACCTATATCCCTCCCAGCTCTGCCAGGAATAATCCTTGAGCACAGAGCCAGGGTAAGGCTGTTACAAGTCAGCCCTTGATGGGACTGACTGATGGAGGGATGGAGGATGAGTTCTTTCTCCTCCAGCTCAGAGCACTCATCTGCCACCCTGTACAGCTGGCAGTTCTGAGGTGAATGTGGTGGATATAAAGCTAACAGGCTGTCAGGCTTCTGAAGATATCAGCTTTATTCCATGGATAAGGCTGAAGCCAAAGGCCCTGCCTTCCACAGACCATTGCTTTTATACATCCGAATCAGGTACCACCCTGGGTGGGAGCAGAATGCCAGGTCACACCTTAGGGTAGGGCACAATCACCAATCATGGTAGGATCAGTAACATAATAATCCCATGGAAATGTTTACATACACAACACTTATTCTCAAATTATGTGTGCAAAAATGCTCTAATATCTTTGTTCACAGAAGTCAATAAAAAGAAACTTGAATACTATAGACTCTTATTACAGTATAATTTATTACATTATAAAAATATTTTAGCAGACTTACTTTCAAACTGTATATATATCTGCAGAAATGTTCTTGTGATTTTGTTTAGGGAAGTTTATAGAAAAGAAACTTGGATGTTATAGACTCATATTACAGTGTTCAGTGTAAGAATGTTTAAGAATTTCCAAATTAGGGTCCAGAGAGATAGCATGGAGGTTAGGCGTTTGCCTTTCATGCAGGAGGTGATCGGTTAGAATCCCAGCATCCCATATGGTCCCCAGTGCCTGCCAGCAGCAATTTCTGAGCCTGGAGCCAGGAATAACCCCTGAATACTGCCGGGTGTGACCCAAAAACCACACACACACACACACACACACACACACACACACACAAAAGAATTTCCAAATTAAGTGTATCTGCAGAAATGATTAATGTTTATGCTCAGAGAAGTCTGTGAAAAAAATTGTTATGTGCATAAGACACAGATATGGAAAAAGGTAATTGTTTTGAGAATATGTATGCACAAGCTGACCTTGGACACGTTTACAGCCAATTTTTAATGTGCCTATGCAAAATAACAACTACTTTTATAAGGTCTGATCTGGAGTTTCAGCCTCTGGCAGAGAACAGAAAAACAAAACTTGTAGCCTTTCTTTTTTTTTAATCTTTAATTATAGTTTCTTTCACAGTACAGATGCCTTTTAATTTGATGTCATCCCATTTGTTGGCTGCTTTTATTTTCTTTGCCAATGGCATGAAAGCAGGGAGGACACTCCTGACAGCAATAGAGTCCATGCCTATTTCCTTCAGTCGATTTCCTAGAGTTGGGTCTAATGTCTAAGTCTTTATTTGCTCTGAGTTAAACTTTTGAGCCTGCTGTGAGAACATAGTCTAATGTTCTTTTGCATATGACTATCCACTTTCTCTAGCACCATTTGATGGACAGACTTTTCTTTCTTCATTTTGTGATCTTGTTTCTTTGTTGTAAAGAGACTGTGTAACGTGTAGCCTTTCTAAAAAAATTTTTGTTTTGTTTTAAACAGAAAGGGTGGAATTGTAAGATGGCACCCAGCTATTACCCCCAAAACAAAGGTGTTCTCCCTCTTCTTATTTCCTGAAAATCTCTTTTTTGATTTGTAAAAGCCTACCTGGATTACTCAACCTTCCCCCTCCTGATGTATGAAATTGGGTTAATAAAGAAAGAGGCAGTTCTGGCTTTTGGCTCAAGCAGACCACAAAGCAAAAAGCAACCTATGCCATGATCATCCTTTCCTGACTGTCTTGCCACTACCCTGCTTCTTTAAACCTATCCGCTTGGGGCTGGAGATACGGTGTGTGGGGTGATCTCACAAATTGTGGCTTTTATTTTACACCCTATGGTGCTGGAACACCAAGAAGCTCAATAGTCATGTAGTTCCTGGTATAAAACTGAGGCAAGGCCATGCAAGGCATATGGTCCTAACTGCTGTTCTATCCATACGATTGCCACACAGATGGAGAACAACCAGGAGATCTGGATTTAGCACTTTATGGTTGTATGGACTCATTATTTCATAGCTGTATAACCTAAAGTCTGGACACCCCACTGCAGCATTGGTTGTCCCCATTTTGGTTTGCAGTGAGGTTGGGTCAATGGGAGGCCTGGCTGAGATGTAGGTGAACAGAAGGAGAGAAATCAGGGAAGATCCCTAAATCCTTTTAGAGGTTCTCCATGTTCAAATTTTTCAGAGCTGCTATTCTGAGAATAGTCCCTGTGTTTCCTCAAGATACACTCATTCCATTCCTTCTCTAACCTTTAAAGCACATGGAAGGAAACAGCTTCTATGGTCAGTCTTCATAATCCTTAATGTCTCCCTCCATCCCACCATAGCTCTATATCTCCTCTGTCCAGTTCTTTTCATGGAACCATCTGATTTGCCTTTTATTTTCCCTGCTCCTGTTCTGGGTCATTCAATCTGCTCATATATCTTCCCTAAGAATCACACCTCTAAGCTGGGCCTAGGGTCTCAAGAGGGCAAAAGGTTCAAAGAAACTCAAAGGTTCTTGGGGTCAGAGCAGTGGTGCAAGCGGTAGGGCATTTGTCTTTCACAAGCTGATCTAGGACGAACTGCGGTTCAATCCCCAGGCATCCCATATGGTCCCCCAAGCCAGGAGCAATTTCTGAATGCATAGCCAAGGGTAACCCCTGAGTGTCACCGACTGTGGCCCCAAAACAAAACAAATAAAAAAACTCAAAGATTCTTATCACACTAACACATTAACGAGTTCTGCTCAAATGGACCAATGAGAACAAACCCCAGTATATAGTTAGAGCAGAAATTTTACTCCTTCATTCCCTCACCAAAGACTTGTGCCTCTCCTGTATACCAGGCCTTATCTGACATGTCACATCTTTGACCTTTGTGATGCCTCAGTCTAGACAGAGGCTTCCTTTGCGTCTATGGTGCAAGTAGCTTTGGCCTGTCTCCCAGATGCTAGTCTGCCAGAGCAGGGCTGGGACCAGAAGTTCAAGTTTTCTCTAGTCCCAAAGCTACTACAAATTCTCAAAGAGATCTATGAACCAAAAAGTTAAGAACCACCAGAAGATTGACCAAATTAATGTCCAAATCCCCTTCACTTGGCGAACCAAGATTATTTGCTCTCTGAAGCAGCCTCCTGCTCTGTTTTACTTTGGGGGTTGCATCTTTTCCTCTCATCTTTCCCAGCCCCCCCTCAGTTCCCTCCTCTTTCAGTTCCTCACCTCTCTATAAATAACTCTACACCCTTCCCCTGGTCCTTTCCCCAGGGCCCTAAACTGAGCCAGGAGCTGTTTTTATGAATGGAAAGGGCCTGGCTACACTCAGACCTGCTGGCTCAGAGCTGGCTTGGAGTTGGGCATGCCACCACCTCAGAGACTGGAGCCAAAAGGCCCAGAGTGGAGGGCACTTGAGAATTGGCTTTAATTGGCACAAACCAGAATGGGGTAAGGTGGGCTGAAGGGGGCTTCGACTGACGGGCTGCCTGTCTCCAGACTTTTGGAAACACCTGCCCTCCCACAGAAAGTTTTCCACAGGCCCCGGGTGTGTCAGTAACTCAATACTTCCTCTCTCTAGGTCAGATAGGACAAGGACAGTGATTAGTGCCCTTAGGAAACTTTGAAAGTTCTGTCTTACACTGCCCCCTCCCCCCATGACCATACCCAGCAGACACCCCAAACTCCCGGACTTAGTGGTCATTCTGAACACTTCTTTTTTTCCACCTCTCCTGAAAGTTCCTTTCTTACTGAACTTCCATCTGCCACCTCTGAGGACAAGAGAGGTTCTTTCCAGCCCAGGAAAGCATCGCTCAAGGGCAGATAGGCTAGGGGAGCTGGTTCTGAAGTGACATGGAGATTCCTAGCACCTCAGAAAATCACTTTAATCCCCTTCAAGTCCCAACATGGAAAGAGGAGTGTTTACTCCAACACTCCAACACACACACACACACACACACACACACACACACACACACACACACACACACACACACGCTCACACACTCTGAAGAGGTCAGGGATATATTTATAGAAACCTCAGCCCTCACCCTGTCTCTCCCCAGCTCCCTGAAATCTTATTCCAAAATAAAATCATACAACCCAATAGGAGAGAGTGTGGGGGAGGCAGAACCTATTTTCCTAAGGGTCTCTGGCTTGGAGCTGGAAGAGAAGGGACTCCTAGGAGGACCCTGTGCCCTTCCAGAGTCCTACCAGCAGGAGAAGAACAGGAGGAAAGAGCCAGGAAGAAGCGGGACAAATGGCAAAGGAATCTTCCTTCCTCCCCCTGCCCCAACAGACAGAAGAAAAGGGGAGCTGTAGTGAGCCTGTTACCTGCAGAAATTGGAAGAACGCTGTTGATGAAAGTAGGCTGAGATGAGAGGAAGCGGAAGAAAAGCTGAAGGCAAATTCCAAGAGTCACTGGATTCAGAACAACCATACTGGTCAGGCTCTGGCGACTATCCAGGAATCACTTATTTCTGCTCTGTGCTTGTCTTCCTCACTGCTGTTTGCTACTGCTGCTCTCTCTCTCTTGATCTCTGTGCCTGTGTGTGTGTCTCTCTCTCTCTTTCTCCTCTCTCTCCTCTCTCTCCTCTCTCTCTCTCCCCCCATGCCTTTACCAAGAAAGAATGCCAACCATTTCCCATTAAACCTTCTCCATACTACACAGGGTTATATTTATCTCAAGCACTGGATCAAATGCCCACATTAAAATTAAGATGTCAGACTTTTTGTTTCTGGAGACTGAGGTAAGTGGCCTCTTGAAGAGATGAGGAAAAGGCAGCCAAGTCTCAAATGTTCCCTCGAAGCAGTCCTCAAGGGCAACTAGAATTCTAGATTGTTCCAGCATCTGTCTACCCACTGGCAAGCGAGGTGTGCTATGACATCACAGAACCAACTCTCAGAACTCAAACTGTATTTCCAGAGATGAACCCCTGTGCTGACAACCTGTGAGGTTTTACCTATGTGATGAATGTTAAGTGGATTTGCTTTAATTACTTAGTAAAAGGGGGAAGTGGGGAGTTTTGCTTTCCAAAACAACTTTGGGAGGGTTGTTTTTATTTTGGAGGGAGTCACACCCGGCAGTGCTCAGGGACTACACTCCTGGCTCTTTGCTCAAAAATCGCTCCTGGCAGGCTTGGAGGACCATATGGGATGCCAGGATTTGAACCACCATCCATCCTGCATCAGTTGTGTGCAAGGCAAACATACTACTGCTGTGCTATATACCTCTTGCCCCACTTTTTCTATTTAAAAAGTGTTTTGGCAGGATGTTCTCACTTATCTGTCGTATATAGAATAACTCGATGAGGAAATGTAATGTAGTAAAAGGGGCACACCTAAATCACCTTTGACCCCAAAATATAGGAAGGAGAAGGTCAGAGAAGGAAAGAAGTAAAGGCCAGAAGGGAGAAGAGGAGAATGGGGAGTAATGGGAGAATAGGGGTCAGGGCTTCAGTTAAACCAATGATGTGGGAGAGGGGTATAGATGTATATCCAAAGCTCATCCTCAACAACATTGAAAACACAAAACTAAACACAGAACTTTGAAATGTGCCTGTCAAGGTGGCTGGTAGGGTAGACAAAAGCATGGAACACTAGTAGAAGTTGACATGGTGGGATTGGTTTTGAAATATTGTATGCCTAAAACCCAACTATCAACTGTAAATCACAGTTCTTCAACAAAGTGTAATAAGTGTTTGGGGATCTGTAGATATAGTACAGTGAGTAAGGCACATGTCTGGCACATGGTTAATCCAGGTTAGATCCTCAACCCCTCTAGGATTCCCCAGCCATCTGAACGTAATTCTGGAGTGCAGAGCCAGCTGTAATTCCAATAATAATTTTAAGGAAATGAAACAAAGAAGGAATACTTACCCTGCTTGGTCATCTCAGAAGAGCAACTGGACATGAGCCAAATTCAATTCACAAGGGCCTCCCTCTGGTCTCTAGATCACAGAAATGACCCAGATGAAGAACTATCTAGATGAATCCCACCAAGATTACAAACTCATGAGAAAACCAAAACAAAAATAATTATTTGTCTAAGCCATTAGTTTTACGATATATTGTTATGCAGTAAAAACTAGCAGAGACCAGAACTACCATTTTGGAAATCACAAACATTCTACTAAGGTCACATTCAAAAGCAAGAGAACAGTTTTAAAACAGAAGGGTCTACCATTGTTGTCTAAACCAAACAAACCAGCACCAGCCGTGGGTTTGAGGAAGCTTTGTGTCCCCACGATGACTAATGGGCTAACAGAGTATTTGAACTAACAGTATTAGAAGGGTTTTAAGTTAGAAGCTAGCCCTAGGGCCCGGAGAGATAGCACAGCGGTGTTTGCCTTGCAAGCAGCCAATCCAGGACCAAAGGTGGTTGGTTCGAATCCTGGTGTCCCATATGGTCCCCCGTGCCTGCCAGGAGCTATTTCTGAGCCAGGAGTAACCCCTGAGCAACGCCGGGTGTGGCCCAAAAACCAAAAAAAAAAAAAAAGAAGCTAGCCCTATTCTAGAAAGCACATTTCCCCAGAGAACCTTTCTACCACAGAAGAACAAAGGGGAGATTGGGTAAAATGAGCGAAACAATTGGTTCTGAAAACCCAACCAGTCCCAACCAGGGGCATGCTTATAAATGAACCAATAAAATTTAGGTGACTTCTAGGGAAATTGTGCACTCCCTAAATTCAGCCAATGAAGAACCTCCATAAACTCAGCCAAGGAGGAGCCAAAGGGGGGACTTATGCACTAGACTAGGGAATATAATGGCTGTTCTGATCTCAGGTTGAATACTCCTGTCTGGCAGGTAACTCGTCTAGTAAAAACACCAATTAAGGTTTGGCTTTCACTGTCCCTCAAGTCTCTACGTCTATTCTTTGAGTTTTTGGACTCATGAGTATGTTTCTCACACATCAAACTAAAGGAAAAGAAAATACAGTTGGAAATGTTTTGTAACTCTATGTTCTAACCATGCTGAGAAACTTGCATTTTCAAGTGCCTTTGTGCCTCTACATGACTGACACAAGCCTGAAGGCTTTGGTGAGTGGCAGAGGGAGTGGGAGAAAATGAGGACAGAGAGCTACCTGGAGCTAAGATGGACCTACATGCACACATTCAGGCTCTACTGATATAATTATTACAGGAATAGCTCTCCCCATGGGGAAGGTTCCAGTACAGAGGTATCTAAAAGCCCCCAGAACTTACAAAATATTTTTTTGTAAATTTCCATTTCCCCACGCATCATTGATTTTTCTGAGCCTATTTCTTAAGTGGTCACCCTAAATGACCGAGGCAGAAACTATTATCTTTCTTCAAACTCTCCTGGAAGGGCTCTGAATCTTTCATAATCTAATAATATAGGCTATTAGATTTGTCCAGAGGAAATCATTTGAGATTTGTGACAGGCTTACACCAATAAAGTCAATCAAAGTTAACATCTACTCTCTCAGGCCTGGTACAGAGGTGGGGTGTTTGCTGAAGAGCAGCAATCTGCTGATGTTCCTCAAGATTTAACAAATGCATGTTTGCCATGTAACTGAGATTCTACAGAAATACTAACTAAACTGGTCTGACCTAGTAGTTTAGGTGCAAAATTTTCACTCCTGTCTCAGATTAGAAATAACTTAAGAATATGAGGGGCTGGAGACATAGCATGGAGGTAAGGCGTTTGCCTTTCATGCACAAGGTCGGCGGTTCGAATCCTGGCATCCCATATGGTCCCCTGAGCCTGTCAGGAGTGATTTCTGAGCATAGAGTCAGAAGTAACCCCTGAGCGCAGTCGGGTCTGACCCAAAAACAAAACAAAAAAAAAAGAATATGGAATAGTCTCATTGAAACACCAGTCATTACAAAGAATAACATTTGCAACAAATGATGCTGGGAAAATTGGGTTTTAGATGCAATACAAATAAATGAGCCTTACCTCTTTTACCCTTCCACAACAAAGTAGCTCGAAGTAAGTTATAGACCTAAGTGTAAGAATGGCAACTATTATACTTTCAAAAGAAAATAGGAGCAGAAAAGTTTTAGTAACATTTATTTGGGGAAAGGTTTCTGTTTTTGAATTTAAAACTTTAAGGGCCAGAGTAATAGCACAGCAGGGAGGGCATTTGCCTTGCATGCGGCCAACCTGGGTTTGATCCCTGGCATCCCATATGGTCTCCCCAAGCACTACCAGGAGTAATTTCTGAGCACAAAGCCAGGAGTAACCCCTGAGTGCCACCAGGTGTGGGCTCAAAATATTTTTTAAAAAGCTATAAATTTAAAACAATAAAAGTTGCTTGTATGTATTGTATAGGATGTTTTGGTAGACGTATACACTGTAAAATAATAGTATAGTCAAGCTAATTAAAGTACTATCACTTCATTGAGTTCCCTTTTATTTGATAGTAAAAATAATTAAAAACTGCTCTTCTCAAAAAAATGTCAAGTATAGGGCTGGAAAGATAGTACCAACATTAAGGTAACGTGCTTCACATGAGACCAATCCACTGGGTCAATCCCTGACACCACATATTGTCTTCAAATACCTCCAAGAGTGGGCCCTGAGCATAAAACCTGGGGTAACCCTGGAGCACTTCTGGATGTGCTTCTAAAACAAACAAAAAATCAAGAGTAGGAGACAGGACTATGACCCAAATGGTACAAAATATATGCCTTGAAGGTATGAGGCCCTGGGTTGATTCTTTAGCACAGCTGAGTGTGACCCTCACAAAAAACAACAGAAGTTGAGTATGCAAGACAGTATTGGTAACATGTGCTATACCTTGAGCTCTCTAATTTTTTCATCCTACATGACAAAAACTTGATATTCTTTTACCAATATCTCCACTTTTCTCTCACCACCCCTGCTCAATCATCACTGTACTCTGTGTGCCCATGGAGGTAGGGCATTTGCCTTGCATGCAGAAGGACGGTGGTTCCAATCCCAGCATCCCATACAGTCCCCCTGAGCCTGCCAGGAGCAATTTCTGAGTGTAGAGCCAGGAGTAACCCCTGAGTGCTGCCAGGTGTGACCCAAAAAACAAACAAACAAAAAGTTCTGAAACTGTGTGATGAGGAAACTAGGATTACTGTGGACTTCATAGACTTGGCAACAGACACAAATCAGGCTCACCATGCCTCGCCTTTGGGACGCATATGTTACACAACATTATTGTCTCAATCTAAAACATTTTTTTTAACTTTGGGCCACACCCAGTGGTGCTCAGGGGTTACTCCTGGCTCTACTCTCAGAGAATACATAGGGCAAACCCTGGTCGGACACTTGCAAAGCAAAGTCCCTACCCACTGTGCTATTGCTCCAGTTTTCAAGCTAAAATTTTTAAATAAAGATTTATTTTTGGGACTGGAGAGGTGGCGCTAGAGTTAAGGTGTCTGCCTTGCAAGCGCTAGCCAAGGAAGGACTGTGGTTCTATGCCCCAGTGTCCCATATGGTCCCTCCAAGCCAAGAGCAATTTCTGAGAGCATAGCCAGGAGTAACCCCTGAGCGTCAAACAGGTGTGGCCCAAAAAAACCAAAAAAAAAAATTTTTTTTTCTTTTTTACAAAATATAATTCTTGTCTTTAGGAATAAAGGAAAAGGGGATTTGGAATGTCTGAGGTCCAACCATGCCTGTCCTTCTGCTCCTGAGAAGCACAGACCTGCTTGACTAGTTTCTGAAAAACAAAGTCTCTAAGCTGAGGCTTTCTGGCCCAGAATCTCTGACAATAGGAGGAAGGCAGAAGAGACAGCTGAGATCCTCTGGGCCCAAAGATCTGTCAACCCCGTCAAACTTCCATTAGACCCAGAATGCATGGAGGATCATGAGTCAAAGGGAAGATCCATCTCAGAGCCAGAGAGCCCATGAGTTTAACACTAAACAAATAGGTCCAGGTTGCAGCACTGGCTCTAAAACCAGGACTTTGGATGTCCCCACTCAGGGCACACACAGACCTTCCCTAGGATGGTCTTAACAACTGCACCTAAAAAGCAATCCCAGTGGTGACAAGATCCTTGTCCAATACAGCTTCTCTAAACTGTACAGGAGGGAAGCAAACACAGGTGGGGGGGACGGAGAGAGAGAGAGAGAGAGAGAGAGAGAGAGAGAGAGAGATAGATAGATAGATAGATAGAGAGAGAGAGAGAGAGAGAGAGAGAGAGAGAGAGAGAGAGAGAGATGGGGAGGGAAACTGGGGCATTGGTGGAGGAGAAAATGCACTGGTGAAGGATGGTGTATGATTTATGACAAACTCAATCATGAACAATTTTGTAACCAGGGTGCTTAAATAAAATAACTAAAAATACACACATAGGGCATCCATACACATAGAGAAACCTAACCTTGGCCACATTCTTCTTGATGTATGATAGATATAAGAGCCACTCACTTACAAGACCCAAAATAGAGAAACTCATTTGTTTGTCTAGCCTTTTTTCTTTAAAAGTTGTTGACTTCTGGGGCCGGAAAGATAGCACAGCCATAAGGTGTTTGTCTTGCACGTGGCAAACCTGGGATAGGTTCGATCCTCTGCATCCATATGGTCCCCCAAGCCCGCCAGGAGCAACCTTCTGAGCACAGAGCCAAGAGTAACGCTTGAGCACCACCAGGTGTGGTCCCCAAACCAATAATAAATAAATAAATAATATATATATATGTTGTCTTCTACAACTGTCACCACACATCCTTTTATCTTTTATTTTATTTTTTTATTTCTTTTTTTTGTTTGTTTGTTTTTTTTGGGGGGGGGCATACCCGGCATTGCTCAGGGGTTACTCCTGGCTGTCTGCTCAGAAATAGCTCCTGGCAGGCACGGGGGACCATATGGGACACCGGGATTCGAACCAACCACCTTTGGTCCTGGATCGGCTGCTTGCAAGGCAAACACCACTGTGCTATCTCTTCGGGCCCTATTTTTTTTATTTCTTATCTTGTAAATAGGGGCTCCTATCTTTGTCATAGAACCTTGAGGCATAGATTGCCATATTCAAGTTCACCTTACCTCTCATACTCTTCCTTCAGTTCCTAAAATTCCTTTTACCGTACACATTTTCCCACTCTTGTTCACAGGTGAAGAAGCAGGATTAGACTTAGAATACCTATTTACAAGTGGGAAAACTGAGGTTGCAGTGAAGTTGGTAATGAGTTCTTGGGACCTAGTAAAACTAACTAGCCCTAAATCTGGTAGAAACTCAACTGGTGGACACAGAATACCTGACAAAACTTTGAATAGGCACCAGCAAAGACCCAGAGAGGTTGGATCCCTGTTATGGAGAAAAGCTCCTATAGGCAAAAAATATCAAAAGAAGACAATCAAAAGTTTCAAACTTTTCTCCACAATGCCAGAGCAATGAAATTTTACCTAAGTAGAAAACTCCATGTGGGGACGGTTTACATAAGTTTATATAAACTAACTTGGACAAAGGAAGAGTGCATACTTGTATTACCAGCCCATGCTGCCAGGCACACGTGATCTGCATGCATATTGGCATATCTACACTCTTAAGATGTAGCCCTCAGCTCGCTCTGTCTTTGAGGAAGCCTGCCACATTCTCTCTAGAGCATTCTCTGCTGTTGTATAAAGATCATTTTGGCCATGAGAGCAATCATTGGGAGTAGAAGATCCCTATGAAGGGAAATGGATGTGGAAGCCACACATACTGGTGTTCAGGACCTATTCCTGGCTCTGTACTCAGGAGTGACCTTTGGCAGCGCCCTGGGGGCCATATATGGTGCCAAGGATAGAATCATGCCTGTCCGCATGCGAGGTCGGTTCCAGTGGAGCATTTTAGAACCACAAATGAGCTCAGACTGTTTCTTAAGCAACCTAATAGAAATAACACAGTCAGTGCTCTGAGGTCTGTGCTCTACTGAGTCTCTGCAATCCCTGCATCCAGGAAATCCCCCAATCCAAGCACGACAGAACAAGTAATACAGACAGGGGTTGTGGGTAGAGAGAGGCTCATCTTTCTGTATTTAGAACCCCTCCTTGGAGATTTGAAGTGCTTTAAAAATACCCAGCCATAGGAGAAGTGCTCTCTCCAGCTCCAAAATATATAGATACAATCTGAGATGGGAAGAACAGGTGATTCTTTATTTTAAGCATTAACTTGAGAGAGAGAAAAAATGTTTTTCCATACACTTATCATGAATTAGGTGATACCTGCTTCTTTATATGCAATTTACATGTCACTGTACTATTTTATCAACATGTATGCTCAGGAAATAAACAAGCAGGATGAACCTAGAGAAAATAGAAACAAGAAACAAACAGAAAGAGGTCTGAAGGTTTATTTATTCATTTATTCTCACTTGGGAAGTGTTGGAAGATGGGTGGGGTTGCATTTTTTAGGTTTCCAGATCCATCCATGATCTTCCACCCATGACCCTCACTTGAAGAGACACTTGTCCCATGTGTTGAAAACTGGACTTTATGGCAACATTCTCCTCTTTTGTGTTGTCCTTGTGTTTTCTCTCTCAGCGTCAGTCTCCCCAACAGCTCAGGTCTGCACGATGTTAGCCTGCAATAATATTTCACCTGACTGGGACATTGAGTCTCAGAATCGAGGCCCACTATCTTCCAGGATTTGCCTGTGATTTGCAAATTCAAAAACATTTCAAATTGAAGTCCATTTAGAAAGCAATCAGAAACCAGAGTGATAGGATAGCTGGCAGGGTGCTTGCCTTGCCAATTTGATACTTGGTACTACTTATGGTCCTCCAAGACCTGCCAGAAATGATCTCTGAGCACAGTCAGATGTAAGTCCCTACAACCATTGGAATGTAGCCCAACTTATCCCACTTCAATGGCCTATTACACTTTTGGTTTCTCAAGCTTCTTTTACAATTCTCTCCTCACCTGTCAGTTTGAATTTGGTTTTGGGGTCACACTGAGTGTGACCATATTGCAGTGCCAGGGATCAATCCAGAACTTGCTGTATACAAGGAAAGCACTTTAACCCTGGTACTATCTCTCTAGACCCTTATATTTCTTAATAGTTAAAGTGAATTTTTATATTTTTTCTTAATAAAGTGAATAATTTTGAATAAGAACTTCACAAGATCAAGGTCACTGATGAGTAATAGCATCTAAATGCAAACGACCTTCTAAGGTGATTTTCCCATTTTTTTATTCCTGCTCTATTTCAATCAATCTGGTGGTTGCTGGAAAGAATATGTGCAAAAAGCATCTCCATTTATATTAGTAATCGGTTCCATAAATAGCCGATTTACTCCAAGTTTCAGTGGCTCATTCTCAATCCTATTTGTCCAATTGTTTAAGAAAGGTGAAATGGTTTACATTCAAGGAACTGAAACTAATTACCCTGTGGTCTGTAACTGCCAATACATTTAGAAAAATAGAGAAATATACCCAGTGGTTTTGTTTATTTGGAAGGCAGGGAACCTCTTTCTGTCTCTCCTCCAGAGATGATATATTTTTAAAGTCTGGTTTTTAATTTAGGAACAATGGAAGTAGGGAGCTGTGGAAATTCTATAGGGGTTAGGGTTCACGTGTGACTTGATCACTTGCACCCCAAATTCCTCAGCACCCAGCATCACTGCATGAGGCCCTGGTGGTCTCTGGTGCCATGCCTCACCCTCAATGCATTCCTATGTTCACCACAGCACTATTTACAATTGCCAGAAACTGGAAACAACCCAGGTTGTTGACCACCAACAGATGAGTAGCTAAAGAAACTGTGGTACATCAACACAATGAAATACTATGCAGCTGTTTGGAAAAAGGAAGTCATAAAATTGTCTTATACATGGATATATGTGGAGATATTACGCTGAGTGAAATGAGTTAGAGGATAAAGGAGATACACAGAATAATCTCACTCGTGTGTCAGATATAAGAGAAACAAAAAAGAGTATGGTAGTAATATCCAAAGGCAATAGAGATGAGGGCCAAGAGAACCAGTCCATGGTAGGAAGCCTGTCATAAACAGTGGAGAGTGCAATTAAGTTAGAGAAGGGTCCACTATAATAATGATAGTTGGAACTGATCACTCTGGACAAGAATAGAGTGCTAAAAGGTGCTGAAAAGTGATATTTGGTACCCCTTCATTAACAATAGTGCAAACCACAATTTTGAAAAGGAACAAAAATAAGAAAGAGAGATAAAAAAGAGAGAGAGAAGTAAAATGTCTGTCCTAGACGCAGGCTGTGGGTGGACAGAGTGGGAAGAAAAATTGGTACCCCGGTAGTGGAAAATGTACACTGGTGAAGGGTGGTGTCGACTATATGAAAATCAGTCACGACCAATTTTCTAACTACAGTTCTTAAATAATTTTTTTTTGGTTTTTGGGTCACATCTGGTCACCAAATGAAGAAATCACCCCTGGCTTGGGGAACCATATGGGACGTGGGGAGAACGAACCGTGGTCCATCCTAGGCTAGCGCTGGCAAGGCAGGTGCCTTACCATTTATGCCACTGCTCTGGACCCTAAATAGATTATTTTTTACAAAAGAATTATGTGGTGTTCTCTTCTATTACCATTACCTCAGAATAATGTTCCTAATCAACTTCAATTACCACCTAAAGCGGAAAAGCCATCACTGTTAGAGCTGTCCTTAACAAGTTCTAAGATTTTGTGAAGCTCGAGAGATAATACAGCAGGGAAAGTACTTGCATTGCACAGAGCCAATGCCAGTTCTGTTCCCAACATCACATATGGTCACCCAAACACTACTGGAAGTGATACCTGCACATAGAACTAAGAGTAATATTTGAGCAAGGTGAGTGTGACCCAAGCCTGCCACCTACCCTCCTTTCCAACTTTTATTTGGGGCTGAAGACTTAGTATAGAGGTTAAGATACCTGCCTTGCATATTGTCAGCATTAGTTCAAGTCCTGGCACCCCATAAAGCCTTTGAGCAGTGCATGGGTGATCCCTGATCCTTACTTAGGAAATAAATCCTGATCACTACTAGATGAGAATCCCCCTTGCCCCCAAATAATAGAGAATTAACCTAACTGGCAATGACCATCCACCACAGAGCTGGGAGTAGGCCCTGAATAGCAGTGAGTGTGACTCCTTCCCCTCAAAAAAAGGAATAGATGAGTAGATAATACTTCAAAATCATTGTTCCTGGGATTAAAAACAAAAGAAAGCTATGAAATCATCTTTCACTGCTTCTCAATTTGTGCCCATAGGGATCTCTTGGGAGATCCTTAAAAATGCCCCCCAAGTTTCACCACAGGATACAATGGTCACTGGATCTGGCCTGGGCTCAATTTCAACCACTTCCAGCCATCCCACCCCCAAATGAGATCTCAGAGCTCCCATATCAGCAAGTGATTCTTGAAATATTTGCTTACTTGGCTGCAATCCTCAGATGTGCCCTAACTGGAGGGAACAGTGGCAGGGATCAAGCCAAACAGTGAATAATCTAAAAATATTGCCTATTGGGTCTGGGAAGGCAGCATGTGACTTCCCATCCACTGACTGGCCTGGCTAATTCAGTTTTTTGTAAATAAATATGCCTTTTCCTAAGCTGACACTGGCAGCCAAGGCTTGGACTGAGTGTAGAAAGAAGGTGATGCGAGCAGAGTGGAGGTGGCTGAGCCCCAAGAATGACCTTTACAGGTACTGTCAACATATGGACACAGAAGCAGGAAGCTTCCACGATGAGGCCCAACTAGATCTGACCTTTTCCTCTGAAGGGACTGGGATCAAGAGGAATAAAAAGTAAGGGGGGAAAGCTACCTTGGTGCCAGCTTCCATGCTGAGTCTTTCTAGAAGCAGCAAGATCCAACAACTATCAGGTACATCATCACCCCCTTATAAAGATGGGTCAACAGAGAGCCAGAAAGTTTATATAAGAATTATAGCCATCCATGAGAGGAACTTGTGCTTCTCATAGTTAGCCTTAGGAGAACTATTTCACTTTGATGCTGGAAAACAAGGTGTAAGTGGACAGGTAAGATCTTTAGACTTTCTAAGACTTTTTAGCAGAGTTTATGGAAAGCAAATAGGAACAACCCCATCCTTCCTACTCCCTTAAAGTGTTTGTGACTCCCATGAGGAGCAGAACCAACAGGAGCTACACTGAGGACTGAAATCCATCACCTCTCTCTGTGTCCAATCCATGGTTTCCCAGGCCTGGTCCTGCTTCCCTCCATAGTCTGAACCCTAAAATGTACATCCCTAGCCTCCTCCTCCTCTTTTCTTGTCTTCTTTTTTCTTCTCTTCTTTTTCTTCTTCTTCCTCTTTCTTCTCCTCTTCTTCTCTTTTTTCTCTTCTTCCTCCTCCTCTTCTTCCTGTTTTTCTTCTTACTCTTCTTCCCTTTTTTCTTTCTCCTCTTCTTCCTCCTCTTCCTCCAACTCCTCTTATTATTATTCTCTTCCTGGGTCTCTGGGATGCCAATGGTTCCTATGTTGTTTCTGTTGAGTTTATTCAAGACTTCTATTTTCAGGGCTGGAGAGATAGCATGGAGGTAGGGTGTTTGCCTTGCATGCAGAAGGATGGTGGTTTGAATCCCAGCATCCCATAAATTCCCCCGAGCCTGCCAGGAGTGATTTCTGAGTGTGGAGCCAGGAGTAACCCCTGAGCTCTGCCGGGTTGTGACCCAAAACCAAAACAACAACAACAAAAAAAACACAAAAAACAAACAAACAAACAAACAAAAAAAACCCTTCTATTTTCATCTGTTCATATTCTTTGAGTAGTTTATTCACTGTCTGATCATTTGCTTTAAGGTTCTTTTCCATTCTCTTCTGCTGTGTGGAGTTGTTCTGCATTTCATCTTCCAGCTCACTGACCCTGTCCTCGGTTGCTCTAACTCTGTTGGAGAGGCTTTTCATTGAATTTTCCATTTCATCTACCGAGTTTTTCAATCCTCTTATTTCAGTTTGGAGTTTTCTGTGTTCTATCTTTGTGGTCTGTTCAGCTCAACCTATGCTTTCTTTGAGTTCTCTGAGCATCCTCCATATTTCTACTCTTATCTGAGAGGATAACTAGCTAGTTGGTACATTTCGGGTTATCAGAGCTTCTATCTTCATTCTCTATATGTGAGGTTGTCCTGCATTGTTTCCCCAATGCCACGCATATAGTGCGGTTTTTACTATGTGCTGTGGTAGGGTTCATGGGTTAGAAGATGCGAGCAGCTGCGGAGCGCTCCTCTGACTCCACCTTATTGGATGGGAACAGCTTACCGAGTTTGGGCCCTGGCGAGATTATGTTCGATGGCGTCTTCTTGGCTGCCTCATGCAGAAAAACAGTATTTTGTTAAATTGTAAGGGCCCGAGTTGACTCTCAAATGGCACTGAGAATCAAAGATCACCTCCGATAATGTAAAGCACAACGGGGAGTTTATTCGGCTAGCTAAGGTCCATGTCTCATCCAACCAGAGGAGTTTTGACAAGGACCCTGAGTCAAATCTTCAAGCAGTTTATATAAAAATCACAAGCATTAACAGCACAATCATTTCATTGTATAGATGTCTTAATTTAGCTCTGATTTTTCTGGGTCAACCTTGGTTGTCTAGAGATACTCCGATTCAAACCCTGGCTGTCAAGGGATATTCTGATTCAAACTTTGGTTGTCCAGGGAGTCTTCTGTTGTCAAGGGAGCCTTATGAGGCAGAACATTCCGAGCTCACTAAACCCTAGTTTCTCATTCCTGGAGATACCAACCTTGGTTTCATTTCTGAATTAACTCTCTCTGCCTTAGCTCAGAGTGGAAAAGTACCTAAACTTTTAACCTGTCTCAAGAAGAACTCTTCACTAGGGTAAGTGATTGAATCCAAGGGGCCTTGGTTCTTACATAATGAAGTAAGCCAGAAGAAGAAGAAGAAGAAGAAAGAAGAAGAAGAAGAAGAAGAAGAAGAAGAAGAAGAAGAAGAAGAAGAAGAAGAAGAAGAAGAAGAAGAAGAAGAAGAAGAAGAAATCAAAATGGTGTCACTTATTAGTGATATTTAGAATAACTGCACGAATAAACACAATGGTCTAAATGGCAGTTGTATCGAACATCATTGGCTCCTGAGTATCACGAGGATAAGGGAAGAAACTGCAAGAGGAGAAACCCAAAAGCTTATCTTCTCATTTATATGTCAACGAGACCTGCAGCAACACATACAGCTGTTTAGATTGAGCAGGTATTCAATCAACTGCTCTTTATAGAGGTCTAGAATAATGTTCTAATGTTTTTATTCACAGAAACAGGTGCAGACAGATACATGGTGCAGACCCGGGAGCTTGTAGTTGGTTTTATGACAGTATGCTTCATGGGTAGAGACACCCTGGTTGGTTTGTTTTTTCAGGGTCAAACCCTGAAGCATTCTCCTTAGACCTCGAAGATTCAGAAGTTTCTAGGAGTATTTTGCTCTGCTCCCCAGTTGCTGTAGTAACTATTTACCTTGCTTTACCCTGGATTCAGCCTCCAGCTTGGTTCTTCTTCCAGAGTCAAGGCTTTTGGGGAGAAGAGAGGGAAGACCCAAGATTCCAGGGGGGATAGGATGTGAAAGCAGATTTGCTGTCAAGGTAGAATCCACAGGGCTTTTCTCTTTACCTTTTCGAAGGTGGAAGTCATGAGTCATGGATCTTTGAGTTTCTCTGTCCATCTTACCCTATTATTGAGATTAGAAGCAGAAAATACATCCAGAAAACACCAGATGCTTCCAATTACATCTGTCTATGTCTCACTTTCCACAGCATACAGTAGTCACTTATATCAGAGTTCTAGTTTTTAATTCCATCTAGAATTTAAGTTCCAAAACTCCTTATTTTATTTTTTAGTTATTTTTTACTTGGAGACCATACTGGCAGTGCTCAGGGCTGACTCATAGCTCTGTACTCAAGGATCACTCCTGGCAAGCTGGGGGTACTATGTGGGATACTGGGGATCAAACTTGGGTCAGCTACATGCAAGGCAAGTGCACTCCACACTGTATTATCACTCCAGCCCCAGATTCCAATTTTTAATTATTCTTATAAAATTATATCCTTGTCCTTCACATTTGCAGATATTTCAATCATGTACCACTTCTTCATTAGAATACCCACTTCCTCATGGGTCCAGCTAAGCATCTTAAAACTAAAACAGTAACAAAAACATGTTTGGATTAACTTCTTTTGGTGTTTGAAGTTCAATTTCTTCTTTGTTACAGACTTGAGACTTTCTCCTTTATCCTTACTTCATACAGCTGGGCAACTTCAAAGATTCATATTCAAATTTCTAGAAATCCTCTGTGCTATTCCCAACTTTCCTGAATCCTCATCAAATAACCTTTGGCCTCACCCAAAGGAGGAGACATATAAGGAAATTAAAACACACGGAGAGGGGGGATTGGAGTGGTGGTGCAAGTGGTAAGATGTTTGCCTTGCACGTACTAACCTAGGATGGACCGAGGTTCAATCCCCTAGCGTCCCATATGGTCCCCTGAGCCAGGAGCGATTTCTGAGCACATAGCCAGGAGTAACCCCTGAGCATTGCCGAGCAAACACACACACACACACACACACACACACACACACACACACAAACACAAACACAGTGCCTATCCTCCAGGAATTACTGACTAGATTGAGAAGAGCCACTTACTTGAAAAGTGAGATCATACTGCTAAGCAGGACAATATGCTACACAACTCCCTTTTCCTTAAAGTTGCATTTTTCTTAAAACACAGTGGAAGCCAGAATAATGGTACAGTGGGTAAGGCACTTGCCTTTCACACAGCTAACCCGAGTTCGATTCCTAGCATTCCAGATCAAGCCCTGCCAGGAATAATTCCTAAGCACAGAGTCAGGATATGCCCTGAGCAATACTGAGTGTGCTCTTGAAATAAAACAGAGAGGGAAAAAAAAATACAGTAGCATGTGTGAATGTCTATTATATATCAGGCTTTGGGCTAGGAGCTTCCAGATAGTTTTATAAAACCCCATAAAGTCCCATGAAGGATGAATGAGTTTGGAAAGATTAATAGAGAGAGATATATTAGCCTACAAAGTCAGTTCCAACTTTGGGTTATAAGTTTTCTTATCAAGAAATCATCCTTCAATGTTCAATATTTATAAGTCTCCTTGAATATTCTACATGATCAAAGCATTCATTATTCAATGAGGGGATGCAAAATAGCTTCTCAATTGAGTTTTAACTTGCAACAAATGCCTTACTTTTAGAAAGGTTAATTTCATACCTCCCCCTTCCTAGGAAAAGTCCGATAGAAATTTCAAGATAGCTTTTACAAGACATGCAGTCAATGGACGGTGTCACCAAACTGCTATTGACAATCTGGTCTTTATACTCTCTGACTGACCTCTGCTGGACATTCTATTAACCAGCAGTATTTTTTCTCTTGAAATAGCATTTACCAAAAAATTATGGCTACTATCTAGTGTTGCATACTTCAATTAAAGAGTACAGAAGTCTTTACTGCACAGCAAAATCTTATATTACGCTGAGTGCCAGAGGCAAGTGTTGTTCATGGCAAAGAATGACAGGGAGGAGTCTGCATACACTCCCTATGCTCAGTGTTCCTTAGATTTTTCCCTACAAGCCGCCCAGTTGCCATAGTCAACTTTAGAAGTAGATAAGAGTACCTGCTAATGGGCCCCACTTCAGCATAAAAAACACAGCTCCCTGTAAGATCCCCCTGGTTGACAGCTACAAGCTGGAAGCCACTACTTTATGGGGCTCATTTAGGTTCCTAACTTGCCAAGAATGTTATTTTGCTTGGTTTTTTATTTTTGGCCACCACCCACTGGTGTTCAGAGCTTTCTCCTTATACAGCACCTTACACATTATACTATCGCTTCAGCCCCAACCAAAATGGCAAGACTAATTCTTCCCTTTCATTCCTTCTCCCCCAGTTCTTGATACCCTCAATTTGTAATCAAAGTTCAAATCTTTATCATCATTCAATAACTATTCAATTTGGGGGAGGATCATAGTTAGTGGTGCTCTGGAATTACTCCTGGCAGCGCTCAGGGGACCATATATGGTGGGCCAGGATTTTAACTAGGGTTGGTCACATGCAAGACAAGTGTACCTTAAGCCCTGCACTACCTTTCCAACCCTCAATATGTTCTTTATTATTATTATTATTAGAATAGATACTTAGAGGGGCCGGGCGGTGGCGCTGGAGGTAAGGTGCCTGCCTTACCTGCGCTAGCCTAGGAGACGGACCGCAGTTCGATCCCCCGGCGTCCCATATGGTCCCCCAAGCCAGGAGCGACTTCTGAGCGCATAGCCAGGAGTAACCCCTGAGCGTTACCGGGTGTGGCCCAAAAACCAAAAAAAAAAAAAAAAAAAAAAAGAATAGATACTTAGAGCATGTCACTTAACATGTCACCCCCAGTTTCATCCAAGTTGCAGGAAACTGCAAGATTTTGTCTTATATGTAACTGCATAGTATTACATTGAATAAGTTTGTATATACCAGCATTTCTTTGTTCACCTATTTGTCACCAGACACTTTGGTTTTTCTCTTCTTGACAATTGTATTTAGCACTGCAATGAACATAGCTATGCATCTTTCATCTTTTTTGTCTCATTTTGGGGGCCATAACTGGCTCTGCTCAGGGCTTAGTCCTGGCTCTGAGTTTAGGGACCATTCCCCATGGACCACAAGGAACCATACGTAGTACTGGGGATCAAACCTGGATGAGTTGCATGCCAGGCAAGCACCTTAACCTCTGTTCTCTCCAGCCTATCTCTATATATTTTTTATTATTAACTTTATTTGTTTACTGGTTTTTGGCTCACATCCTGCGACACTTGGGCTACTCCTGGTTCTGCACTCAGAAATCGTCCCTGGCAGGCTGGGGGACCATATGGGATGCTGGGAATCAGACCCGGTCCATCCTGGGTTGGCTGACTGCAAGGCAAACGCCCTATGCTGTGCTTCCTCCCTAGTCTCTCTCTATTTTTTCAAGTAAATATTTTTTTTTATTTTAGGAATAGGTGCCAAGAAGAAGCACTGAGTCATATGGAATTTCTATATCTAACTTTTTTGAGAAATGTCAATACAGTTTTCCAAAGAAACTGAACCAGACAATATTCCTATGAATAAAGTAAAAGAGGGTTCCCTTCCAGCACTGCTTGTTTCTGGCCTTTCTGATATACATGATTCTTACTGGTGTTAGATGATATCTCCTTGACATTTTTATTTGCATTTCCTTGGCATTGAGTAGTGAACATATTTGCATACGTCTAGGGGCCATCTGCGAATCTTCTTCAAGGAAGTATCCATTCATCTCTACCTCTCTACTTATGTGTATATACACATGAGGAAATACATTCATTTCTACCCATATAAATATACATACAGATGTGTATATATACACATGGAGGTGTCCATTTATTTTCTCCATATACGTACATATATATGGTTTGAGGGACAATTCACTTCCCAGTGAGCTCAGGAAAACTGCTAAGGAACTTCTCCAGATTCCTTTCCATTTGTTTATATATGTATTATTTTTTGCACTGAACTTTGTTGTTATTATATTGGAGGCAATACTATTTAAATTGTATTGTAGGTCACATAATTACAGTAGTGTTGTCTGTCATGGCTTTGGTATACAAAATTTCTGCCCCTCACCACCACCAAAGGGCCCTAACTTCCCCACTACACCTACATCACTTCGACTCTGCCTCCCCTCCTGCCATTCATGCTCACTGACTGCTGATTTGTTTAGCTATTTCTGTAGTAGAACACATGTGATTTTTTTTTCTTTTAGTCAATTTACTATGTCATTCAAAAACGCTTTATTTTTCTTTGTATAATATAGAATTTTTCTATGGAAAATAAAATGCCTTTTTTCCTCCGCAGGGAACAAAGAAGTCTTCAAGATCATCCACTGGGGTTTTATTTACATATTAGAACGAGTCAGCCAATGAAAATCCTAGAAAAAGAAAAGACCACAAACATTCAGTAATCAGAAATAAAGGCCTCAAGCTCTTCTCAGTTTTGGCTTGCTCTGAAATATAAAAGTCCATTCATAACAATATTTGCCACAGTGCTATTAAATACTGTCTGTAGAATTTCTCTCTCAGGCATGTGTTCTCCTTGAACATGTATCTTTGCTTACTTGCTTTTTCCACTCTAGAGAAACCTGTGTTCTCTCCTGAATATGGGTTGTTTTCTTTCTTTCCCCTCTTGTCTTTTATTGTTGTTTTGTTTTGGGGCTACTTCCTGTGATATTCAGCATTTAATCCTGACTCTTCACTAAGGAATTACTCCTCGCAGTAATTCCTGAGACCAAATGGGAAACCAGGAATGGAACCTGGGTTGCCATTCTGGTTAACCTTGTCTTACCCTACAAACAATCTAAAATGAGGGCCAGGAGATGGCTCTTAGGGCTGAAGCACATTGCTTTGCACATAGAAGCACTTGGTTTGATTCCTCATCAGTGTGATCCCCTAATATTGTGGGACACACACACACACACGCACACACACACACCAAAAAAACCAACCACAGAGAATTAAAGGGACTTAAATATGTTCAAGCTAAAATCTGGAAGAACCTAATATACATTTGAAAGAAAAGGAAAGAAAGGGGCCCGGAGAGATAGCATAGTGGCGTTTGCCTTGCAAGCAGCCAATCCAGGACCAAAGGTGGTTGGTTCGAATCCCGGTGTCCCATATGGTCCCCCGTGCCTGCCAGGAGCTATTTCTGAGTGGACAGCCAGGAGTAACCCCTGAGCACCGCCGGATGTGACCCAAAAACCAAAAAAAAAAAAAAAAAAAAAAAAGGAAAGAAAGAGAGTGAGAGAGACAAAGAGAGCTACCAATTCTAAGAGAAGCTGGGTGAGAAGAGCAGAAGAGCAGAGCACTGAAATCTCTCCCAAAACTAATACCCTCCTCTTAGTAAGGCCTGAACTACTGCATCAGAGCAGGAAGAACCAGTGTACACCTATCTGTGGCAAGGACTGTGAGACACACAAGTAATCAAACGACCAATAAGTTTAGAAACCAATGTAAAATTGCACTGGAATGAGGTGCAATCTGACCAATAGGACCAATTAAAGTGGTAAGTACAAAACATCTATAAGGGTAATTCTAATGGAATTATAGAGGAGAAAAACGAAGCAGATCAGGGCTAGATGCAATAAATAGTAGTCTCTATGGTCTGTATTTGATACTAGTTTTCTGAACATGTGATCCCCAAACCTCTTGGTGGCTTTACTTTAGCTACTTTAATGGCCTGATGACAGAGGAGGGAATCCTGGGTTGTGAGACATTCCAGTCACTGGATCATACACAGCCAGCTATAAATAAAATGATGAAATCTAAAACCTGTCAATTATGTTCCTGACTAGCAAAAATTATTTCAAATTTGATGTTTTGGGGGAAGGTAAGATTCAAACCAAACACCTCACATAAATATATATGTGTAAATATATGTTTATATATAGCACACTCTTCCCAGTGAGCAACATCCCTGCTACACAGTTTAGTCATTTGATGTAATCCCACTTAATTTGCTTTTATTGTCTTTGCTTTTAAAGCCAAAATTCAAAAACTTACATACAAAACTGATTTCAAGAACCCAGAGACTTTAAGGTTTTAGTGCTACATTCAAGTTTGAATATTTTTTGATTTCATATCTATCTAGGATGTTTTCCCAACACCAATTATTGAGGAGACTTCCCTTCTACCACATTGTGATTCGTGGATCCTCTGTCAAAAGTTAACTGACTGGGCCTGGAGAGATAGCACAGCGGCGTTTGCCTTGCAAGCGGCCAATCCAGGACCTAAGGTGGTTGGTTCGAATCCCGGTGTTTCATATGGTCCCCTGTGACTGCCAGGAGCTATTTCTGAGCAGACAGCCAGGAGTCACCCCTGAGCACCGCCGGGTGTGGCCCAAAAACCAAAAACCAAAAACCAAAAAAAAAAAAAAAAGTTAACTGACTATGTATGTGTGGGTGAATTTCTGTCCTACTTATTTTTTAAGTTTTAACTTTTTAAGTTTTAAGAAACTTATTACCACAAAGCTCTCCACTTTTATGCTAATTACAGACCGTTTTAATTATTATAGTACTGTGATATCATTTTGAGTTAAAAAGTACATCTTTTTTCTTTTTCAAGATTATGCTCGCTAGATTTATTTATCCTTCAAATATCAGTTTAAACATCACTTCCTTTGAGATGCCTTTCCTCTGATCCCCGTATAAATTAAATCCTTCATTGCACATTCATTCAAAACTGTGTTCTTTCCTTTCCTTTGGAACAACTGCCATGATACATTTATTTGTGAGACTACTGGCCATTTCTGCTCTCTCCAGGAGGTAAGGGGCTTAGCCCTGTTTTGCTTCCCATAAGCAATTCATAGGCACAACTCCTCTGTAGGTAAACCAGGGTACATTGAACAAACAAATGAAACTAGCCAAACTCAGAACAAGTAAAAAAGTCAGAACTGTTACTCATAAAGCCACCTTTGAATAATGGAGTATTTTCATTTGGTAGATACTCTTAGGGCTGAGAGGGAGTGATTTCTGCTTAGCAATCTTGTTTACCTGGGTCTTCCGCACAGCTTGTGGCTCAATCATGATGTTGATGAGGGAGGGTTTACTTGTGTCTGCCAGGCTCTGCATCAGAGAGTTTTGGAGTTCTTCTGGTGTTTGCACAAAGTACCCTTGGCCCCCAAATGCACTCATGATTTTCTCATAATGTGCATTTGGTAGAAGAGAGATAGGAGGGGCCCTGAAAAAAAAGTCACAGATCAACAGAAGGAAAACTATTTTCTCTGAAATGATACATGAAAATTTTCAGGTTAAACTGTAAGACACTCCCTTGCTAAATCTCTCTCCCTTCCTTCTTTGATGTTGTTAATACTATTTCAATGACTGGGATACACACACACACAGCACACAGTTTAGTTGTGTTGCTCATCAGGTTTCAAACATCTGTATGTTGCCCATATACTTAGCTATATATATATATATATATATATATATAATGTGGTAATATTTATATATATATATATGTATATGTATATATCTATCATGGAGGCTTGCACTCAATTTCCTCTGATGTTTTCCCAGATGCTCTCTCTTTGTGGCACACACATACCTGATCGCAATATGGCTAGAAAGTTCTGTGGCAGTGGCAACGGCAGACAGCGGGGCTGCTAGGATTGGATAGAAGAAGCAGCAACACTGGGGATTTGAACTTCAGCTTAAAAGGCACTGCCTCTGTGTCCTTGGAAAGCATTCTTTCATGCCCAGAACTTTTTAATTAATGTATTTAAATACCATGGTTACAAGGTTATTCATAATTCAGTTTTTCCCCCACAGACAAAATGTTGTTCATGACTGAATTTCAGTCATACAATGTATAACACCCTTCACTAGTACACATTTCCCACCACCAATGTCCCTAGTTTCCCTCCTGCCCTACCCGTTGCCTGCAGAATGTCTCTCTCTCTCTTTCTCTCTCTTTCTCTCTCTCTCAATCTCTCTCTCTCAATCTCTCTCTGTCATCCAGATATCAAAGTTAAAATGAGAAACAGATTAAGGGGGCAAGGGTATTTTCATTAGTGCTCAGAGAGTCTGGAAGCCATTCCTGATGGTGTATGGCCAACAGGATTGGATGATTCAATGCCAAGGCCCAAGGATAGGGTGTTGCTTGAACCCTGAACTGTGGGAGACCACCAAAACTACACACAGCAGTGTTTGGCATTTTCAGGTCTCCAGGACTAAATGTGGTAATATTTAAGTTCCCATACAGGGCTGGGACCAAACCGGAGTCTTGCATGTGACCCTAACCCTACAGTTACCTCATCAGACCAAAGAACAGATTTTTACATTTTATTTAATTGAAATGACCATATGTGGTCAGAGATACTGTACTGAATAAGGCAATGAATCCAAAAGAATCAAAGAATGGGGAGAGAAATGGTTTCTATAAAACAGCAAAGGACAACAGAACAAGTGAAGTCAAGAGACATAAGTGAGTATGTCTCACTTGCAAGCCACATCTCACTCCCACCTAGGTTGGCTCATCTATTCCCCTCTCTCTCACTGTCCACATCAGTTACCAAACTATCTCAGTGTGCCTCAGCATCAGGTGATAGGAGTGGTCTGAGGTAAAAAGGTAGAAGGCTGTCAGAATCAAAAATGGAGTAACCATAAATGCAGTAAGACTCATTAATGAAAAAGATTAGATATCAAATTAATCCACCATGTCTTCAAAGGCTGCGTAGTCAGAACCTGCTTAGTGAAGCACCCAGAGAAGTTATATAACGTGGTTCCCATCCATTAAGGGGATGGGAGTGGGGACAATATGAATGAACAGTATTCAGGCACAGAAAAGACATTCCAAAGCAGCTGACTTTTTAAAGGTAGATTAAAACAGATGAGAGAAAGCAAGTATGTTGTCTAAGGTCACTTACACTGCAGTGGGATCTCCAAACTTTAGCATTTCCTTCCAAGTGTTTACATCAAAACCTTGGTAAATTCCATTATTATTCACCACCAAAAGTATGATTGGCAAGTTGTACCTAAAATTTAGAATAAATTATACATGAAGTAATTTCAAAGAAATATATTTATTATCTTAAAAATGGATAAAGTAGGATAGTATAGGAGTTAAGCACTGGCCCTGCATCCCACCAATCTTGGTTGAAATCTCCAACACCACTATGGTCCTTCGAAGCACAGAGCAGGGCAATAGCCCCTGAATACCACAGGTGTGAATCCCCAAAAATAAACTGGATGAAATAAGGTTGGGAGTTATCTCAAAGGACTGGATCACAATACTGAGATGCACAAATCCCCAAGTTTGATCCCCAGCCCTGCAAGGACCCTGAGTAGTGCCAGGTGTAGTCCTTGAGGCTCCTAGGTGATAGAAGTCTTTAGAATTGATAAGTCATCACGCCTAGCATCTCCAGGCTAAGTACTTCTGGATGTGGTCCCTGGGGTCCTAAACACTGCTAAGGAGGCTTCCAACTAAAACAAAACCAAAAAATGGATAAAGTTGTCCAGAATGAGGTTTGTCATAGTAGGATAATAAACATTAAGCACTTATTATTCAAATAAAGGATATCAAATAATGAGATGATATTTTATTATCAGAAATAACATAAGTGAAAGAAAGTGTAAAAACAGGGAATGGTAAACTTGATTACATTCCTATGTTCCTATGTGCCTTGGACAAACTTACTTGACTTGTTCTCAGACCTGCAGATGGCAGTAAGAATGCCTTGCTAGGAGAGAGCTCGAATGGTTTAGCTCATGCCTGACACATGCAAGGCCATTCCTGGTACCTCCTAGCCCTCTTCATGTAAGACAGGTATAGCTTTGGTAGGCTCTAAGCACTGTCAGGCCCAATCGATCCTCCCTGCATTTCTGGACCACACACCAAAGCATCAGGCCCACACAGCCAGGCTAAGCAATGCTGGATGTGGCCCTTACAATGACAAAAAAAGTGAAAGACAAAAAGAAATGAGTAACCCCCTGCCATGATGAAATACCTTCTAAAACCTAAATGTAGTGGCAATGATATAAGAATCCCAAGATGCGATGGTCATTCAGTAATGCTTATTTTTCCTGAGGAGCAGATCTGCTGACAGAGGAACATTTGAACCAGAATCTACTGGTGGTTTAGGTCATTTTGAAGAGTATGACTAAAGTTTTGAGGAAACAAAGGATGACAGGAGAGGGAACCATAACATAAAATTAATAAAATAAAAATGTACTTCAACAGACGAATGGCTAAAGAAACTGTGGTACATATACACAATGGAATATTATGCAGCTGTCAGGAGAGATGAAGTTATGAAATTTTCCTATACATGGATGTACACGGAATCTATTATGCTGAGTGAAATAAGTCAGAGAGAGAGAGAGAAAAACGCAGAATGGTCTCACTCATCTATGGGTTTTAAGAAAAATGAAAGACATTCTTGCAATAATAATTTTCAGACACAAAAGAGAAAAGAGCTGGAAGTTCCAGCTCACCTCAGGAAGCTCACCACAAATAGTGATGAGTTTAGTTAGAGAAATAACTACATTTTGAACTGTCCTAATAATGAGAATGTATGAGGGAAATGGAGAGCCTGTTTAGAGTACAGGCGGGGTCAGGTGGGGAGGAGGGAAACTTGGGACATTGGTGATGGGAATGTTGCACTGGTGATGGGGGATGTTCTTTACATGACTGAAACCCAAACACAATCATGTATGTAATCAAGGTGTTTAAATAAAAAAAATAAAAAATAAAAATAATAAAAATGTACTGACTTTACTAGTTTTGAAAGCCCCAAAACATTCTCTTACAAAGGGTTTAATAAGAACCTTGATAATTCTTAATAAGAAAAGAATGGCTTTCACACCAGCTTAAAAACTGGGGAAAAAGGGACGGAATATTGCATTTGCCTTGCATGCAGCTGACCCAGGACAGACAGTGGTTTGAATTCCAGCATCCCATATGGTCCACCGTGTCTGCCAGGAGCGATTTCTTTCTTTTTTTTTTTTTTTTTTGGTTTTTGGGTCACACCCGACGTTGCTCAGGGGTTACTCCTGGCTGTCTGCTCAGAAATAGCTCCTGGCAGGCACGGGGGACCATATGGGACACCGGGATTCGAACCAACCACCTTTGGTCCTGGATCAGCTGCTTGCAAGGCAAACTCCGCTGTGCTATCTCTCCGGAACCGCCAGGAGCAATTTCTAAGTGCAGAACCAGGAGTAATCCCTCAGCATCCCCGGATGTGACCCAAAAACAAAAAATGATAATAATGGGGGGAAGAAAAACGTACGACTCCTGAGCTTCTCTGTTACTATTCTAAACTTTTCATATTATTAGACTGTGCCTGGATTATCTCATTTGTTCCTCACAAACGCTGTGTGGTAAGAACTACTATTACTTCTACCCCTATTTTAGAGAAGACTGAGGTTTGGTTAAGTAACATAATTTTTCACTTGGCTCTGAAATGGTGGAGCCACATTATTTAAATCCAGGCTGCGTTCTTTACCACCACAGTCTGCAGTTTCTGTAGAAAATAAGCTTTTTCAGACTAGAATATTTAGTGACCTCAAAACCACCTCACACAGTTCAGCATGGAGTCCAGACAGCATGAAACTAGTCTGCTAATGAGAAAGACTGTGGACTTTGTAATACAAATATTCTCAAGACAAAGTGTATCAGAAGTGAACGTTTTGAGACCTCTTAGGGGAGTGGGCCTTGTATATAATTTTTCACTCTGGAAATGACTTAATTCAGAAGAATGCTATTTTACCTGCAAATGGTTTCCACTTCCATGCCAGAAAACCCAAATGCACTGTCTCCTTCCACACAGATGACCCGCTTGCCTGGGTTTCTATCTTTAGCAACAATGGCAGCTGCAATGGCAAATCCTAAACCAACTCCCATCGTTCCAAAAGTACCAGCATCGAGCCTGGGGGGACAAGATTGAGGAAGACACAAAGCTAGAATGAAACCCTCTGAGACATGCAGCAAGAAATTTGGGGAGTGAAAAAAGCATAATTTGAGCAATAGTCACATGGATTATGAAAAATAATAGGGAATAGAAACATTCTCTTTCTTTATATATATAATTTTTACACCGAGGATCTAATTCTCCAAAGATAAGCAGAACAAAAGATAAGTCACTGGCAACTTTGGTAAATTTCAGAAGACTGAATATTCTCTCAAAACACTGAGCATAGGGGCTGGAGAGATAGCACAGTGGTAAGACGTTTGCTTTGCATACAGAAGGACTGTGGTTCGAATCCCGGCATCCCATATTTTCAGACTCCACAAGACCATGTTGCAGGTTGAAGCTGTGCTCTAGATTCCTCTTCTCCCTCCCCTCCCCCCAGGCTATCTCAAGAGACTTAAAGGGGACATGTGTATTTACTTTGTATATTCCTTTAGGTGTATGTCCTTAATAAGTATAATCCTTATTGGATATTTTCTTATGTAGATGTAGTTTACTCATCCCTTTTTTGGATTTGTTTAGTAGGAAATTCTAGTAGAAATTTTAGTTTCTCTTGGGTTTTAAGTTAGAAGAGGTTATAGGGATTGTTATTTTTACCCCCCATATGCACCACTAGTATCATTTGGCATTGTTGCTTTTTGCATAGGCACATTAAAAAGGAAAATCTTGCCTACATAAAGAAGTTCTTATTAATAGGAATTAGAACTCATAAGATTTTTATTGCAGGGGGATCTTTAACCCTGAACATTTGCCATTGTGACTTGACTTATGCTTCAGTGAATGAACATTGGCCATTCACTCCCGAATGTTGGATCCCATGTTTGGAACTGGTACCAGGAATTAAACTTCTACTTGGGAAAGCCCTAATGCTGCCCTCCTCAGGGTGGGTTTAGATGACACCCTGACGACATGAAAACAGCCTTGCCACCTAATGGTGTGATGAAACCAGAAGATGCTTTGTGATGCCCTGGCTTTGACATAGGATTTGTACAGAAACCAAGATCTCAATTACTAAAGCCTGAATGTAATAACCATAATTGAAGAGAATTTTTCTTGGGACCATGATAAAAGATTTCCAGGTTAGATAATTTAGTATACACGGAGCGTATAGTTGGTCTATGGCAGTATGTTTCATGGATAGAGATACACTGTTTTTAGGTCAAAGGTTTTCCCTTTCTATTTTCTCCAACTTTTGTTGTGCCTATGCAAAAAAAAGACACCCCTTTTTAATCTTTTATATAGGAGCTTCCACCTTTTTCATAAAACCCTGGGATACAAATTACTTTGTTTTACCTCATATTTTTGCATTTTTCTATAAAATTAAAAATAGAGAAATAAAGATGGGGGCCAGGAGCCAAGTAGTCTCAGGTACAATGGTGGAGATAAAAAAGGACAGAACTATATATCCAAGTCAAAGTCAACAACGATAGAATCAAGAGATCAAAACTACAACAATCTAAACTTAAAATGGGCCTTTTATACTGGCAGGCCAGGGGACAATGAGTAGTGATATAGGATGCATTCTGGGAACGTTAGTGGAGAAAGGTTGACACTGGTAGTGGGATTGGCCTGATTCAATGTATGCCTAAAATCCAACTATGAAGGACTTTGTAAGTCACAATGGTTTCAGTAAAATAGAATAAAAAACACTGAGCATACAAATTATCACAGGATATCATGCCCACATCAAGCATAAGAAACTTTGCACAACTAAAAACTATGGGAAAAATTGTCCTTATCCACTGGATATGTATAAAGTTTTCTTAATCCGTTTCACATCTAACATAAGTCATGATTTATTTTTAGGTAGTCGTACCTATGACGAGGAAGGTAGTTCTGCAGTATAGTACGTCCAATGTCCATGGTATTTGCTCCTTCACTTACCACAATACAGTCTCTTGGTAACTGAGCTTGAACATGGAAGAACACTGTATAATAATTCATAGGCAAGGATTTTTGAGAAGCTAATTCCTAAAATATTTAAGAAATATATAAACAAATTAGAACAAAAAAAGAATAAAAAAACCTCAAGAGACTATTATCAAATTTATTTGAAAGCTGTGAAATTCCCATATTTCTGCCAAACTACCACTCTGAGAAGTTAATTTATCTGTCACCGATGAGATCAATAGTATAGGAAATGGGTTGTTTGCCTCACATGTGGTCAATCCACGGTCAGTACCAGCATCCCATATGGTCCCCTGAGCTTGTCATGAGTGATCTCTGAGCACAGAGCCAGGAATAACCCCTAAGTACTGCTAGATGTGGCTCCCAAAAAGAAAGAAAGAAAGAAAAAGAAAGAAAGAAAGAAAGAAAGAAAGAAAGAAAGAAAGAAAGAAAGAAAGAAAGAAAGAAAGAAAGAAAGAAAGAAAGAAAGAAAGAAAGAAAGAAAGAAAGAAAGAAGAAAGAAAGAAAGAAAGAAAGAAAGAAAGAAAGAAAGAAAGAAAGAAAGAAAGAAAGAAAGAAAGAAAGAAAGAAAGAAAGAAAGAAAGAAAGAAAGAAAGAAAGAAAGAAAGAAAGAAAGAAAGAAGGGAGGGAAGGAGGGAGGGAGGGAAGAAAGGGACGGAGGGAGGGAGGGAAGAAGGGAGGGAGGGAGGGAAGGAAGGGAAGGAGGGAGGGAGGGACGGAGGGAAGGAACAAAAAGGGGTGAAGAGAGGAGAGGAGAGAGAAGAAAGAGCATTAAACCAGTGAATTCCAAAATAAACCAGAATATGTAGTCATATGTAGTCAATTCTGCATATTTTAACTTTTCAGAGGTTTTTGTGTGTGTGTGTGTGTGTGTGTGTGTGTGTGTGTGTGTGTGTGTGTGTGTGTGTGGTTTTTGGGTCACACTCGGCAGTGCTCAGGGGTTATTCCTGGCTCCAGGCTCAGAAATTGCTCCTGGCAGTCACGGGGGACCATATGGGGTGCCGGGATTCGAACCAATGGCCTCCTGCATGAAAGGCAAATGCCTTACCTCCATGCTATCTCTCTGGCCCAATTTTTCAGTTTTTTTTTTTTTTTTTTGGTTTTTTTTGGGCCACACCCAGTAACGCTCAGGGGTTACTCCTGGCTATGTGCTCAGAAGTTGCTCCTGGCTTGGGGGACCATATGGGACACCGGGGGATCGAACCGCGGTCCGTCCAAGGCTAGCGCAGGCAAGGCAGGCACCTTACCTTTAGCGCCACCGCCCGGTCCCCAATTTTTCAGTTTTTGAGACTTTGGCCTTTAATTTCTTTCCCCCATAAGCTCTACCTGTACATTTCAGAGCATGATTTTGCACAGGGGGTGATTTTTAGGAAGGTAGATGACTCATGAGTCTCAATGGGTCCTGTATTACCTTAGATACAGTTTCATTACTCTTCATTTTTTCTCTCAGGGTTTCCCACCACTTACTCTCTGAAGGATACTGCCAGGATATTTTGACAAATTGTTCCAAAAGCTGGAAAAAATAAAAAAAGGAACATAAACTCTTTTTTTGAAAATAATTAAATCATATTAATATAAAATTCCTCCTGAAAAAATTGCTAGACTGTCCAGCCCTTCACATCACTGAGGCTTTCTGCTTTTGACTCTTGGCAGCAAACTGAGAGAAAATAAACAGGTGAGATGAGAAACTATTTGGGTTCATGGGAACATTCAGCAGATGGCTACCTTACCCACACTTCAGAGGGAGGGTTCTGAAGTCCTCCTCAATATCTGATCCCAGAAGGAAAAAAACACCCCTTTGTGATAAGGCCAGTAGTTAACAGCTCCCAAAATCCAAAGATTACATTATCAAGTGTTCCCATGTTTCCATAAGTGATAGAGGACTGCAGGCAAATATTGTGTAATCATGTTAACAATATCGATCTATAGCTTAAATTATAGCTATAGTTTATCTCCTGGCATAATGAAATCCTTAATTTATGTACAAATAATAATATCTGTGTAAGTCACTGATTACAGTTTGGAATAAAAGTCTCTTTATGCCTAAGGAAATACTGAGATAGATTTTCCCAGTACATAGTCATTTCTTCACCATTTGTTTTGGTTCCCCTGGTTGCTCTATCATAGTGGGTGGGATGTTGAGGGTAGCATCTGGAGGCGCTCAAGGGTTTCCCAGGGCCACACCCAGCGATTCTGGGGGAACCATTATCATCAAAATCTGAACTAGGGTTGGTCACATACAAGGCCCCGAACTACTTTTTTCAGCCATATTTATGAGCGTTCAGGTCTACTTAATATTGTTTTGCTTTGTTTTTGTTTCTATTTTTTAGCCACACTCAGCAGTGCTCAGGAACTGCTTCTAGTAGTGCTTGGACCATATGGGATCCCAGGGATTGAATCCAGGTAGCTGCATGCAAGGCAAGAGCATGATCCACTGTACTATTGCTCTGACCCCCATTCAATGTCTTTATAATACTCTCCAGAAACCTTTAACTACATAAATTTGCTCTCTTCAAAGAGTTAGATTTACCAAGTTCCATTTATATTTAAAAATAGATTTCACGGTACATTGTATTTAAAATATATATTAATAAACATCTTACCAAGTCAAGAAAGACTAAAACATTATTAAGGCTAGCTATCCTGAAAACACCAATCCAAATATGTTAAAGTCCATGCAAAAGCTCTTACCTGTTTAACAACAGCATTTATGTCTCCTAGCAAAGTCACAGCAGGCTTTACATTATTCCCTAATTCTTCAGCACAGATATCAATCTAAAAAACAAATAACAAGGTTAAAGAATAAATCGCATTTGCTTAAAAATCTCTGAAAAAGCAATAAAGGCTGATGTGTACACATCATATGTGTTTTATGGATATGTAACATAATAAGGGCAATTTGTAATTCAAGGTATTCCTTAATAAAAATTAAAATCCACAAGAACTATATGATTACTATACCTAAGTCAGAAACCTCAACATTTTCCCTAAAATCTACTCTGTAGAAATTTGGTATTTCCATTTATACTCACAGGAATGTATCCAACATGTTCAGTCATAGTTTTGAATTTAATCAAAAGAAGGTTCTACTTAATTCCATCTGAGTTCATTTGCTGTTTCAGATTTGAGAATGTATCAAAATTTCTTAGAAGACCTATTAAATAGTAGTTTGGAAGCATGATTGATCTTAAATAATATATGACTGGAATTAAAAACATACACTTCTAGTACATTTCCCAAGTGAAGCAGATGATATTGGTCCAGAAACCACATTTGGAGAACCAGTCCTAAATGATTATGTGATTGTTTATCATTTATTTATATTTTGGTTTGTTTTTAGGTTACACCTGGCAGCACTCAGGGATTACTCCTGGCAGGCTCAGGGGACCATATGGGATGCCAATGCCGGAATTCGAACCACCATCCATCCTGGATTGGTTGCATGCAAGGCAAACACCCTACCGCTGTGTAGAGGGTTCCTATTATTTATTTATTTAAAAACTCCATTTCTGTATGGTCATGGGCAAGTAGAAAAAGCTGCTTCTGCAAGAATTATTTAGCTGTCCAATAGATCCACTTTAATCAAGAAGTGGTGGTGGAACTGGACAGATAATACAACAGGTGAGGTACCTTGCACATGCCTGGTTTGGGTTCAATCCCTGGAATCCTCTATGGTCCTCTAAGTACTGTCAGGAATGATCCTTAAGTTTAGAGCCAAGAATAAGCCCCAAGTATGGTTCCAAAACAAACAAAAAGTAGCAACATCTTCCAGGTATAATCCAGGTCTGTTTAACTGGAAAGCTCTTAATGACTGCAAGAGGACTGGGATATATTAGAAGTCCCAAAAAAGTAGCAAGGAAGCAAAAGGTAGACCAGAGAAATAGCACAGGGGTTAGGTGCTTACCTTACATACAGCTAAACTACCTCATATGGTCTATGAGCACCACCAGAGTGACGCCAGAACACAGAGCAAGAAGTAAGCCCTGGGCACTGCTGGGTGTGGCCCCAATCTCTCCCCTAAACTCCCAAAATATGAAGCAAAAAGTAGGGTTGGGTCAATAGCTCAATGGGTCCATGTATATGCTTTGCAGGCAAGAGGCTTTAATCCTGGAATGTATGGAAACCCTTAGCAAATCGCCGTAGTCCCCAGCCTACAGGCATGATGGCTAAATACTAGCAGGACTGCTGGGTGCAGCCCAAGTCTCCCCACTAAAAAGGGGGTGGTGTGGTCCTGGCAGACACTGCTGAAAAAAGGCCAGCTGTGCCTTAGGTTAGCATTTCGCAGGATAGCAACAATGAACTTACTAAACATTAATGTATGATGAGAATTAACAATGCTGAGTACATTAAAAAAAAATGTGTGCCTTTGCACCTGGCATTAAAATAAGACTTGTTGGAACACACCTTATTTACTCTAAGTTGATGGGATAATCTATAACAATATTTTTCCAAGCTGGTAGAATCGATAATAATGTTTAGTCAGTTATTTTTTTAACTTTATTGATTGATTTTGGGGCCACATCCAGCAGTGCTCAGAGGTCACTCCTGGCTCTGTACTCAGAAATCAGCCCTGGCAGGCTGGGGGACCATATGGGGATGCCAGAAATTGAACTGGGTCCCTCCCGGGTGGGCCGCATGCAAGGCAAACACCCTACAGTTGTGCTATCTCCTCACACCTCCCTTTTTTAAATTTACTTATTTAGTATTGTGTAGGCTACAGATGGGTCTGGTCTTTTATTTTATTTTACTTTTTTGGTTTTTGGGCTACACCCAATGATGCTCAGGGGTTACTCCTAGCTATGCACTCAGAAATTGCTTCTGGCTTGGGGGACCATATGGGATGCCCGGGGATAGAACCACGGTCTGTCCTAGGTTATCGTGTGCAAGGCAAATGCCCTACCGTTTGTGCCACCATTCTGGCCCCATGTTTTTGGTCTTTTAATTACATCTGCCTCTTTCCACAATAGTTCTGTGGTATAATATTAAATAGACAATGAGACTGTACTCTGTCGATTAACAAGTCAATTAACTATGTCGATTAGCAAGAATCATATCCAAGAGGAAAGAATAAGTATTTTTCTGATTTCTGTTGACTAGCAAGAATCATATCCAAAAGGAAATAATAAGTACTTTTCTGATGCCTGTTTATGGTAAATAAAACTGATGACAAAGAATTTACAATATACATATAATGTTTAGATGATTGTGCTGACAAGTAATGTTTATTCTTTTTTTCCCTTAGGTCTCAGAGTAATTCTAGAGCTATCGTAAAGTTATAATCAACTTTGACTTCAGAATACATGCCAGCTCATCATTGACCCATAATGTTTATTCTATAGCAAAAAAAAGTCACGCTTGATCCAACCAATTTCCTACTATTTATAATTTTTTGCTTAAATATGAAGCATAACTCCCAATAAATTGGACTCAGTTGCAACTACTTAAGTGTGTCTGGTCTGAGGACCTACTCTTTGCTGACTCCTCACTCCCTCCCATCCTCCTATCAAATAACTAAAATCCCTCTCAGTGTTGGCCAACTCAGCTAGCCTGTGACAGCACACAACAGAAATAGCAGTTGTACACTGGTGGGTTTATTTCCAAAACATATTTTTAAAAACCCACATAAAACCAAGTAAAAGTAGAAGAAAGTAAATAGTAAAAAGAACAACTGACAGGAATTCACTGATCAGACTCATCAATGTGGGCTGAACAGGTTTCCTCTATGTAGGAAGTATTTTCTACACTATTAAGGACAAGTGGCTTTGCATGCAAGAGTCCAGGCTTACTCTAGCACATGATCCCTTGAGCACTGTCAGGGAGTAATACCCTAAGCACTGGGCTAACAGTACCCCAATCACCTAAAAATAAAGTAATAAATATCTCCTGTATGAGTACCTGTATGAACTTTACATTTGGCTGATATCTTGGAGGAAGTCCAAAATGTAAAATCCAATTTAATCTGGCACCAAATAACACAATTACATCAGCAAATTGCAAAGCCCTGTGGGGGAAAAATATGATATGACAAACAGCATATTCATATTAAGTATTTAATTACAAAATATCAGGGGCTGGAGAGATAGCACAGCGGTAAGGCATTTGGCTTGCATGCGGCCAACCCAGGACAGATCAGTTCAATTCCTGGCATTCCATATGGTGCCCCTGAGCTTGCCAGGATTTCTGAGCACAGAGCCAGGAGTAACCCTTGATCATCACTGGGTGTGGCCCAAAACCCAGTCAATCAATTAATAAATACAATTTATAAAATTTCATAGATAATATTTGTATATACCAGGAAGATCTGAACTTTTCTCCACTGCTGGATACTGCTTTGCTATTCATAGTACTGAGTTGTACATCTTTGTAAAAAAAATTTTTTTGTTTTGTTTTTGGGTCACATCCAGAAGTGCTCAGGGTTTACTCCTGTCTCTGTACTCAAAAGTTGCTCCTGGCAGACTCAGGGGACCATATGGGATGCTGGATTTGAACCTGGGTCCATCCTGTATTGGCCGCATGCAAAGCAAATGCCTTACCGCTGTGCTATCGCTCCGGCCCCCTGTAAAAACAATTTTTTAAACATTTTTATTTAATTAAAAAACTATGATTTATGATGTTATTGATAGTTGAGTTTTGGGGATATAACATTTCAGCACCAGTACTACTAACAGTGTCAATTTCCCTCTACCAGTATTCCCATACTCCCATCACTTCCCACCATCTTGGCAGGTATATTGCAAAGTTGGGTGGTTACAGCTTAGATCTCAGGTTTTCTGTGTTGTTCAATCTATAATTTGGATGTCTAGCTACACCATTCTCCCACATCCGAAGCTCTGACCCATTTCCTCTTAATGTCCTTTCTCTTCTTCTCCCTGTTCCATTGATTTCTTTCCTTCTCTGTCCTTCTCCCTAAACTTTGGGGTCAACGGTCATCTAGGCATCCCCCTTTTACATTACATTTCCTATTCCAGTTATTTATTTATTTTTTGTTTTGTTTTTGGGTGACACCTGGTGGTGCTCAGGGGTTACTCCTGGCTCTCTGCTCAGAAACTGCTCCAGGCAGGCACAGGGGACCATATGGGAGGATGCTAGAATTTGAACCATAGTTGGTCCTGGGTTGGCCTCTTGCAAGGCAAATACCATACCACTATGCTATCTCTCCAGCCCCTATTCCAGTTATTTTTACCTATCATAGGTAAGTGAGATCACCCTGATTGTCTTTCTTCTTTTGGATCCTAGTTATATATCTTTTATGCTTAAATCTTAACCTTTTTTCTTCATATTAGTTTCTTGAAGGCAATAGATTATTTCCAAATTACTTTAAAAAATATAAGATTATGTTACTACTAGTTTTTTACATATTAAAATTTTGTCAATGTAATTTCTAACATTTTAGTGACTGTTTACTGCTAACTACCCATATTAACAGTCATCTTGCTTCCTTTTTTGTTATCTCATTCATATTTTGCTTCTTTGATGCCAGGTACTACATAAGTTTCCCTGAACACACCAGGAATGATTCTTGAGAAAAAAAAAAAAAAAGCCTTGAGAACTGTTAGTGTAGTGTGGCACCCAAAAAAAGCTTTTGCCATTTTAAAAAATAAATCAATTAAAAAATTAAAAATCTTAAAAAGCAGCTAGAAAAACAGAATACTACATACTGATGAGAAATGATTCAAAGAAAGGAATATTTCTCCCCTAAAAGCAGAAGGATCAGAAGATGATGGAAAACAGTCAGTCAGTTCTGATAAATCTAAAAAAGAAAACTCCCTGACTCTCAAAAATTTTCCTAGAGGACCAGAGTGATAGCACAGCGGGTAAGGTGTTTGCCTTAGGTGCAGAAGGACGGTGGTTCAAATACCGCATCCCATATGGTCCCCTGAGCCTGCCAGGAGCGATTTCTGAGCGTAGAGCCAGAAGCAACCCCTGAGCACTGCCGGGTGTGACCAAAAAAGAAGAAAAAAAAAAAGAAAGTGTGTGTGTGTGTGTGTGTGTGTGTGTGTGTGGAGAGAGAGAGAGAGAGAGAGAGAGAGAGAGAGAGAGAGAGAGAGAGAACAGAGGACAGAGAGAGAACAGAGGACAGAGAGAGAGAACAGAGGACAGAGAGAGAGGACAGAGAGAGGAGAGAGAGAGGACAGAGGGCAAAGAGAGGAGAGAGAGAGGAAAGAGAAAGGAGAGAGGAGAGAGAGGAAGGAGAGAGGAGAGAGAGGGGGGAGAGAGAGGAGAGAGAGAGGAGAGAAGAGGAGAGAGGAGAGAGTGAGAGAGAAAGGAAAGAGGAGAGAGAGGAGAGAGGAGAAGGGAGAGGAGAGAGAAAGGAGAGAGAGAGAAGAGAAGAGAGGAGAGAGAGGAGAGAGAGAGAAGAGAGGAGAGAGAGAGAAGAGAGGAGAGAGTGAGAGAGAGAGAGAAAGAGAGAGAGAGAAGCCTAAAATCCACAAGACACTGTATTTAAAACCTGGCTGCCACACACCTGGATCTGGCAGCAGCTACACAGTTTGGATGGTTGTCGGGGACAACACCCTTCCCCATGGGGGTGGGCAGAAAGGGTAATTTACACTGTTCCACCAATCTCCTGATACTATCTTCTGCACGGGCATAAGCAGCACCTACAAGAAAAACAAACATATTAACACATTAACTAGACTCAGGATACTTCGTTCTTAATAATTCACAGAGGGCTGGGGAGATGGCTTAAATGTATGTCTAACATGAATGTACATGGAATCTATTATGCTGAGTGATTTAAGTCAGAAGGAGAGAAACGCAGAATAGCCTCACTCATCTATGGGTTTTAAGAAAATTAAAAGATATTTTTGCAATAATCCTCAGAGACAAAAGAGAGGAGGGCTGGAAGGTCCAGCTCAAGACATGAAGCTCACCACAAAGAATGAGTGCAGTTAGAGAAATAAATACACTGAGAACTATCTCAACAATGTAAATGAATGAGGGAAGTAGAAAGCCTGTCTAGAGTACAGGTGGGGGTGGGGTGGGGAGGAGAGAGATTTGGGACACCGGTGATGGAAATGCTGCACTGGTGAAGGGGGGTGTTCTTTACATGACTGTAATCATACAACTACAATCATATTTGTAATCACGGTGTTTAAATAAAAATACTAATAAAAAATGCATGTCTATAAACACAGTCCCGACCAAAACAAACAAAAACAAAAAATCAATAAAAATCCTGTCCATATACTATCATCACAATACATAAGACATATATGCAGAAAAGGAGCAGAAAAGCACTATATGCTTTAAAACGTTGTTCTCATGAGAACAAAAGAATGTGCTAATACATAGTATACCCTGAAGTGGACAAGACTTCCAGGCTCTAAGGAAAAATTTATTACTTCAAAATGAATAAACAGAGATGAAGAGAAATCTTATTCCAATTTCAAACATTTGAGCAGATACTTGTAAACAAATAAGACGATTTCTACAAAGAATAAGCATGCTTTCAAAAGCCTAGGAAAAGTCAGAATAACATTTAACACTACCTTTTCCAATAATAAGAAGGGGTTGTTTGGCATTCCTAATCACAGCTGCTGCGGCACACACGGCAGAGGTGTCTGCCATGCTGACAGGAGGCGGAAGACAGCATTCTGTGTACCTGCAAACAGATTCTGTTCAATACAATGGCCCACTTTTAACTTCTCATTGCAAATATATTCAATATGTAAAAAGGCAGAATGAGACAGTCCAATAAACCTCATTAATCCAGTTTGCAAATTCATCACAACATGTGCTCCACAAACTCAAACATATACATGTGTAAGTATGTGTATAATTAATTTTACTAATTTATATTTTACCAATTTTTGTAGGTTCTCAAAATGGTACTATATTTATTTATTTTGGTTTTAAGGCTACACCCAGGGATGCTCAGGGATTACTCCTGGCTCTGTGCTAAGAAATTACTCCTGGCAGGCTCAGAGGACCATATGGCTGTGGGGGATCATATCTGGTTTGGTTGCATGCAAGACATATCCGACCTACTCTGCTATCACTCCAGCCACACCATATATTTTTTTATTACAACTTTTTTGAAAGTTCCAAAATTTCTTGATTGACATGAAAATTCTAAGTAACCTAGCTATTAATGGGGGTAAATTAGTTATGAATACTAGAATAGTAATTTCAAATGAGGGTTTCTGCAGCTCCAAATATTTTATAGAAATTAACCCCACAGGGGCCAGAGAGCTAGTCTAGCTTGCTCTGTATGAGGCTGACCCAGGCTATATCCTTGGCGTCCCATGTGGTCCCCAAGCACTGCCAGGAGTGATTCCTCAGTGCAAAGACAGATGTAAAGACAGCCTGAACAACACTGGATGTGACCTAAAACAAAAAGCAAGCAAAAATAAATTACTCCCCCAAATAATTACTAAATAAAGCCATTTTAATTAAGAAAATTCACTTTGGCCAGAATTCACTTTAACTACTAAATCATCAGGACTTAAAACACATAAAGATTAACTTAAAAACTGCTAAACAAATTCTTAGATCACTATGTTAACAACAACTCATAAAGAAAATCAGTATAGCATCACTCACTTTATAGAATCCACATTCACTTGGAGGTTTACAAAATCTGCAGGTATATCAACATAGCAGGCACCTGGACGGCCATAAATACTGCTTCTCACGGCCTAAGTTTATTACAAACATAAAGTATTATAAAATTTTCAGTCTTTATTATTTCATTCAAAGACAATTTTAAAATTGTGATAAAAGGGGCCAAAACGGTGGCACTAGCGGTTAAGGCGTCTGCCTTGCAAGCACTAACCTAGGATGGACCACAGTTCGATCCCTCAGCATCCCATATGGCCTCTCAAGCCAGGAGCAATTTCTGAGCACATAACCAGGAGTAACCCCAAGCATCATTGGGTGTGGTCCAAAAACAAAAAAAAATTTGTGATAAAAGTACTATCTTAATGGATATCCTTGGTTGGACCAATAAATCATTTTAATTAAAAACTGAAATGCTGGGGCCGGCGAGGTGGCGCTAGAGGTAAGGTGTCTGCCTTGCAAGTGCTAGCCAAGGAAGGACCACGGTTCGATCCCCTGGCGTCCCATATGGACCCCCCAAGCTAGGGGCAATTTCTGAGTGCTTAGCCAGGAGTAAACCCTGAGCATCAAATGGATGTGGCCCGAAACCCCCCCCCTCAAAAAAAAAACCCTGAAATGCTATTAATTCCATGCTTTAGAAAGGTATTTTTGCTTCAAAGGCAGAGAAAAGTTGGGATAGGATGGAAAACTAGTTTAAAGGGCTAGAGTGCAATTTTTGTATGCAGGAAAATTACATTAGATCCCTGGTGCTAAAAGGACACCTGAGCATCTTGGAGATATTCCCTCCCAAAGCACGTAGGCCAGAGTAACTCCCCCAAAAACCACTAGATGTGGCTCCAAAACCAAAACATTAAATTAAATTAAATTAAATTAAAAATAAAGTCTTACTTGGGAAAAAAGAACAGGAGAAGAAAGAGAGGAAGGGGAGAGAAAGAAGATACAGAGAGCTTTTTCTCTATTATAATCTATCCAACATAAGCATTATATTGCATTATTTGGCTAATTATGTCTTTGGAATAAATTCTTCACGCTTGTTTTCCTCTACTCTTCCTTTCATTCTTTGCTCCTGGCCTACCCACATAACTTAACTCTATTGCCAGTGCTTATTGGTTCATCTTATTTTGCCTTTTTGTCCATTTTAAATTCTAATCTACAAACTCAGGTAGTTATAATTCAGTAATTTTATTTCCTTATAACTTCTTTTAGCAAGGGCTTTCAAATTCATGTGCTGTTAGACTTTGACCTTAGAGATCTTCCACTAGGTTCTGTCTGCCAAATCTTAACTTTCACTGCAGCCAATTTAACTGCTTTGGGAAAGTTTTCTAAAATTATGATGTTGTAACAGGTGTTAACAAATGATTTTGAAAGAGTTCAAAGGTAACTTTACACATAAATATTAATTCAAATCCATTTGTCATATGCTGTTTCATTAACTAAGATACAGTCTTAAGTGCAACAATATTTTCAGAACTACTCTTTGGTAAAAACAAAAATGATGAAAAGATTTTAATTTACAAAAAAAATATCTTGGGGCCACAGAGAGCACAGCAGTGTATGCCTTGCAAGCAGCTGATCCAGGACCTAAGGTGGTTGGTTCAAATCCCGGCGTCCCATGTGGTCTCCAGAGATATTTCTGAGCAGATAGCCAGGAGTAACACCGGAGCGCCGCTGGGTGTGGCCCCAAAACCAAAAAAAAAAAAAAAGATCTTACAGAAGAGTTTTGCAAAAGCAAACTAATCTTTTGTGAAAGTCAGCCAGGATTTCCTTATTCTATTTCTTTTTACCTTTTCACAATTAAAAATTAATTTAAAGGGATCCAGAGCGATAGTACAGCAGTTAGGGCACTTGCCTTGCACATGGCTGACCTGGGTTAGATCCCCAGCATCCTATATAGTCCCTCAAGTACCACTAGGAGTAATTCCTGAGAACAGAACCAGGAGTAATCGTTGGTTAATGAATGTAGAACCAGAAGTATCACCAGCTGTGGCCCAAAAGGAACTAAACAAAAAAAACTAATTTAAAAACCCAAAGTATGAAAACTGTTTTTCAAAAATATTCTATCTGGGACTAGGAAAATGGCTCAAGGGAATGCAGGAGTCCCTAGTTCCATCCCTGACACCATGTGGTTCTCCAATCACTTCCCGGAGTCACCCCAAACCACTGAGCTAAGTGGAACCCCAGCACTGTTGGGTGGAGCCCCAAAACTAAACTGGCATCTGTTTCTGTTAACTCAACATAATGGCAATAAACATTCAATTGTAAATAACCGTAACAATGATATTTTTAACCGTTGTAATACTGTTATTCATTCTAATGAAACTAAAATAACACAGGTTTGAATCATTAAGAAAAGGCAATTGAGTTGAAGAGCTTGAAATTAAATACTGTACCTTTTCAATCATTGAAGGAATAGCTTCTATGCTACTTGGCCGGGCAGAAAACTTGCTATATAATCTACAAGCTTCAACCTAGGCACACACACAAAAACAAACAAACAAACAACAACAACAACAAAAACCACTTAGCATTCTGATTATATTTTCATTTTTGAAGATAAAATGTTGTCATTGCTTTTGATTATACTCAGTGGCAGGATGGATCAAATGTTAAAAGTTAAACTCTTCCTTAGAAAAACCTAGGCAAGGGGCTGAAATGAGAGTACAGTGAGTAGGGCACTTACTTTGCATACAGCCAATCCAGTATCCCATATGAAAGAAGGAAGGAAGGAAAGAGGGAAGAAAGGATTCTATTCTAAGGTCAGAGAGAGAGAATAGCAGGCAGAGTGCTTGCCTTGCATGTTTCAGACTCAGTTGCTATTCCTGGCACCCCAATGTTCCCTGAACCCTATCAGGAGTGATATCGCTGAGTGCAGAGCCAGGATTAAGCCCTGAGCACCACCAGATGTGACTCAGGAACAAACAAAAACAAATAAATTGGGGCCGGGAAGGTGGCGCTAGAGGTAAGGTGTCTGCCTTGCAAGCACTAGCGTAGGACGGACCACGGTTCGATCCCCTGGTGTCCTATATGGTCCCCCCAAGCAAGGAGCTATTTCTGAACGTATAGCCAGGAGTAACCCCTGAGCGTCAAATGGGTGTGGCCCAAAAACCAAAATAAATAAATAAATAAATCTATGCAAATTACAATCAAATTTCTGTCATACAAAGATTTAGCAAGAAAATTAAAATAACACTATTTACTCAATTCAATTTCTCATCTTGAGAAAATTTGAAAATTTCTCAAATTTTCAAGTGGTTGTTTGATAATATCCAGTATCTATCACAATACAGGAGAAAAGACTCATGAACTGCTAGAGAGAGGATAAATGGATTAAAAAAGTGACAGTAGGGCCCGGAGAGATAGCACAGCGGTGTTTGCCTTGCAAGCAGCTGATCCAGGACCAAAGGTGGTTGGTTCAAATCCTGGTGTCCCATATGGTCCCCTGTGCCTGCCAGGAGCTATTTCTGAGCAGACAGCCAGGAGTAACCCCTAAGCAACGCCGGGTGTGGCCCAAAAACCAAGAAAAAAAAAAAAAGAAAGTGACAGTAGGAGTCAGAGAGATAGAATAGCAGGTAAGGTTTTGTCTTGCTAACTCAAGTTCATTCCCTAACACCATGTGTGGTGCCCCAAACTTTGACAGACCCTGAATACTACCAGGTGTAGCCCAGAAACAAAACAAACAAAAAAGTGATGGTGTCCCTCATATCAGCATTTTTTATATAGCTATTATTTATCATTAAATGAAATTTTAATTCCCTTTGGAAAACATAAAAATACAACCTTTAGAGCCAACTATGTGGCTTAAGTGGTAGAGCAAAGGCCTTGTGTATGTAAGGCTCTGAGTTCGATCCCTATTCCTACATACAATCACATGTGGTTCCCACAACAATGAATGGTGTGTGTGTGTGTGTGTGTGTGTGTGTGTGTGTGTGTGTGTAACTTGCATTAACCTATCTAGGGTGTTATATTAGTATGTCAGTTATAAATTTTGGCTTATATCTTTAAGTTCTCACTATATAATCATAGTTTAAAAGTTAATCTTTTTTTTTTTTTTGCCACACCTGGAGATGCCAAGGGTTATTTTTGGCTCAGGAACCACTCCTGGTGGGCGTGTGAAACCATGTGAGATGCTGGTGATCAAACCCATGTCAGCTACATGTAAAGCAAATTGCCCTACCCACTGTGCTATCATTCCCGCCCCTAATCATTCTTTTTTTTTTTTTTTTTTTTTATTTTTTTTTTTTGTGGTTTTTGGGTCACACCCGGCAGTGCTCAGGGGTTACTCCTGGCTCCATGCTCAGAAATTGCTCCTGGCAGGCATGGGGGACCATACGGGATGCCGGGATTTGAACCAATGACCTTCTGCATGAAAGGCAAATGCCTTACCTCCATGCTATCTCTCCGGCCCCTAATCATTCATTCTTACCTTTTACATTCTACAACTATTCTTAAAACTGTATTAATTTATAGATTTTTTTTTCTCATGTTTTAAAATATGTTTTGAGAAGGGGCCACAAAGTGGTCAGAGTTTATTCCTGGCTCTGAGTTCAGAGATCACTACTGGTCATGCGGTAGTGCTCAGAAAACTATATAGGATGTTGGGGATCAAACCTAGATCAGTTCTGCATAAGGCACATGTATTATCCACTGTATATTACTCTGGCCCCTAAAATTTTTAAAATATTTCCCTTAAGTCTCCTAAAATAAACTTGCCCAGAGTGTACTAGTAGTCATTTTTAGAAGGACTTATTCCCCTCTCAACTTTTTCTTTTCTAAAAGTCTGACAGGTACAATCCCAAATGATTTTTATTCCTGTCTCTTCTTTTTTCTTTGAATAACTAATTCAGTCTTTCAAAAAGATGTATTTCTTAGAAGAGCAGAGCCTACTTTCTCTTACAGTCCATGCAAAGATTGTCCTATAGTTTTAAAAAAAATTATCTTCACATTAACTCAAGTACTTCTATTGTTTTATATTTATGTTTCAGACAGTTTTATTTCTTCACAATAAATTTTAATGCTGTGAGGACACGAGAGAGTACAGTGGCCGAGGGGTCTACTTTGCATGCTGTTGACCAGAGTTTGATCCTCTTCATCACATGGTCCACCTTCCTGCTTCCCCAGTATCACTGGGTACAACTCCTGCACTGTCCGGTGGCCTTGCATTGAACCACCAGCCTGGCTGGCCAAGCATAGCTAGGTAAGAAGTCTGGGAAGCCACCCCCTAATAAAAACAACTAAATAACAAATCTTAATTTAAATGGTATATAATTAATTATTCTATTGAACTTCAATGGAAAAGAAACTTAAGAGTATGGTACCTGAGGAAACTCCTGAAAAGCTCCCATAGTTTCCTGACTTCTCTCGGAAGAACCACCAATCACAATCACAGGCCTGAAAGGTTAGTTTTTACAAAGAACATTATAATATGTGAAATATCCAAAAGTCTACCCAACAAAGAATAAACACTCAATAAAATGAGGGAGAGACTCACAAAGACCTTACAAAAAAAACTATAAATTAGGAGCTGGAGAGATAGTTCAATAGGCAGAGCATAGTCTTGTATGAAGGAGGCCTGGGTTCCATTCCCAGCACCACCTGATAACCTGAGCACTGCAGGACTGAAGAAAGAAAGAAGATGGAAGAAAGGGAGGGAAGGAAAAAAAAAAGAAAGTGAGGGAAGAAGGGAGGAAGGAAGAAGAGGAAGAGAGGAAGAGAGAGAAAAGAAGGAAGGAGGGAGGAAAGGGTAGGAGGAACTGTAGATAAAAAGATTTAGAAGCACCAGAGAGATAGTACTTCTGGTAGGGACCTTGCCTGCAATGAAGTCAACCCAAATTCAATCCCCAATATCCCATATGGTTCGCTCCCCCAGTCTCACAAGAGTGATCTCTGAGAACAGAGCCAGTAGTAATCCAATGAACACTTCTCTTTTTGGGGGGGGGGTGTGGCCCACATCTGGTGGCACTCAGGAGTAACTCCTAGTTTTGTGCTCAGAAATCACTCCTGGCAGGCTCTGGGGACCATATGGGATGCCAGATATCGAGCCTGGGTCGGCTGCATGCAAAGCAAATGACCTACCTACCGGCCCCCCTGAACACTTCTGGATGTAGCCTGCACTCCCCACCTCAACACCTTCTGAATATCCCCAAAAAAGAGTTAGGAAAACTTGGTGTGATATAATCTTCCTTGGTTTTAGATAAATCAGAGACAGAGGCCAGAGAGAGAGCACAGCGGTAGGGCGTTTGCCTTGCAAGTGACCGATCCAGAACCAAAGATGGTTCGAATCCCGGCATCCCTTATGGTCCCCAGAGCCTGCCAGGAGTGATTTCTGAGCGTAGAGCCAGGAGTAACCCCTGAGCACCTCCAGGTGTGACCCAAAAATCAAAAAAAAAAAAAAAAAAAGAAAGAAAAGAAAAGAAAAAATCAGAGACAATAAATATTTTCTTCCATGTTCCCCTCATCCACTCCTTTAGGATGTTGTTACATAAAATGTTACATAAAATGAATTTTTTATTGTTCCTCTTCCTTATAAAGTACAAATGATCAGAATTTCCTAAGCGTATTTGAAAAATCAAAGAATAAGAACAATTCCTCAGAACTTCTGGGTTCTTTCTCTTTGGTGTTGGAAATTGAACTCAGAGACTCATATTTGCAAAGCATACACCCTACCCGTGATTTATATTCCTGACTGCAATACACTTCTTACTCTTCAAGGAGAAAAGAAAAGATACAGCAAATCTAAAATTACTCAAGAAAGTATGCAACCCTAAAATAAATTTAAAAAGAGAATGATAAAAAGAAGGAACTATAAGAGACACATAGCAAGAAAGTAAACAACATTCTTTCTACTAGGCTGATTAAGTATTTTATGAATTGATTAAAATATGGTAAGAAGCTATCAAATAAAATATTAATAGAATCTTATTGATAAAGTGCTAGAGATGGTTAAGTTTAAGACCAAAGAGTTGTGAAATATTAAGCAGCATATAAAAATACTTAATAAGGGGCCAGAAGAATAGCACAATGGATAGAGTTTGCCTTGCATGTAGCCAACCAGGATTCAATCCCTGGATCCTATGATCCTAAATAGGAATGATCTGAAAGCAGAGTCAGGAGTAACCCCTGAGCATTACTAGGTGTGACCCAAAAACAACAAAAATAATAACAAATATAAGAATTTCAACTGTTTGCTAATTATGTATGATATCACAAATATTTATATATTGAACCTTTAAAAAATTATTTAGAGACCAGTATGGGCCAGTGAGTAGGAGTAGAGCACTTGCCTTGTATATCCCCAGCATCCATACTGTCCCCCAAGCACCTTCAGGAGAAACTCCCGAGTGCAGTCAAGAGCAATCTCTGAGCATTACTGGGTGCATTCCCAATACAAAACAAAACCAAAAACAGAGAGAGAGAGAGAGAGAGAGAGAGAGAAAGAGAGAGAGAGAGGGAGAGAGAGAGAGCAATATACATCCACATCAAGACAAATATCTACATTTATGTATAAAATATTAACAATTTCTACCTCTAAGTAAAAAAATTACTGGCGTTTTAACATTTTCTTCCTGATTATCTTAATATAATTGTTTACTAAGCTATCCCCAAGTCTTCCCTTTCTAGATGGGGGTTGGACTATATTTTAATAAATATGTTCAAGAATATCAATTACCAGCAGTTCATGTTTGCATTTGCCATACCACCCAACGCATGGATGAGACCTGGGCCAGAAACGACGAGGCAAACTCCGGGCCTAGAAGCAAAATAGAATTAATTTTACTTAAAATATTTCATAAGGATTAACAGATTCCTATCATTTTAAGGTTAAATGTAGCAACTTCCTCAAACTTTAAAAGGAAGAATTTGTGAATCTTGGTTATTATTGGCAAAGTAATTACTAGAATGACTTTTGAGTGACTTTTATCTATTTAAAATAAAGTACAAGAAAGATTTAAAAAAAAAAAAGACTGTAAAAGGCAAGATTGCATTTTCTTTAGACCAGAGAAATAGCACAGTGGATACTTGATTGCATATATGACCAGGTTTCATTCCTGGTATCCTATGCCTCACCACAAAGCCTGCACACCCCTGAGGGCAGAGCTAGGAGTAACTCCTGAGCGCCACTGGGTATGGTCCAAAAAACAACAAGATTATACTTCCTACCTTTAAGAAATGAATTTATATATCATTATCACATTGTATTTTATTAACACCATCCTATTTTAAAGTGATTATATTTGGACAGTAAAATTAACTGCATGAAAAAGCACATTTTGATGCTTGTATGGGGAGCAAAATATGTTTCTTCAAATTTCTGAGCAAATGAATGCCACTTGATCTCTGAAAGAACATTTTAATGAAAACTGCCCAGGTTTTTCAAAACTGAACTTGAACACTTTATCCTAGAAGTAAGTTTCTAAAAGTTTAAAGCACTCAAGGACAAAAATCTCCATAGTATTTATCTTGCCGTGTTATACTTAGAAAATAATTTACAAGCCTCTGCTTAAAAGAAAGTGTGCTAAAATAGAGTTTGGTTTACCTGCCTGTCAGATATCCGATCGCGGAGGCAGCGTAACAAGCCTACAAAGGAAAAACACTGGGAGGTGAGCATGTTGGTGTCTTTAGAGCAAGTGTATATAAAATAACAAATCATTAATGAAGACATTAGAACTTAGTAGTAAAGTTAGAATAAATTGAAACCATTTATTTTCATCTTAATATGTTCTACCTATAAATTTAAAGAAAAAACAGACTAGGTCTGGAATTTAGGGGTTTTGGGTTTTGGTTTTTGAGTTTTGGGGTTTTGTTGTTTTGGGGCCATGCCCAGTGATGTTCCAAGGTTACTCTTACCTCTGCACTCAGGAATTAGTCCTGGTAGTGCTTGGAGGACCATATGGGATGCTGAGAATTGAACCCACACAGGCTGATAGCACCTGTTTGTGCTATCACTTTGGCCCAGGATCTAGTTTTTGGTTTTCCAAAAACCTATATGGTCTGTTACTTATAGTATGTTCTTATAATTACTTTATGCTTAAATAAAGACTAATAGGAATGTGCTCTTTTTTATTTGTAATAGTGGTAATATGTGTTCTCTTCTTTAATCTTACCTAGGATTTATTAAATACTGATCTTTTCAAAGAATCAATTTTTGTTTTGTTCTGTTTTGTTGTTTTGTTCATTGGGAATATTTGCCTATATTATCTTTTGTCATATTTTAGGAATAATAAAAAATTGGGTATATTCTAAACTTCACATTCAACTTTACGTATCATGTACCAAACTTAAACAAACCTGCATAAAGGGGAGTAAGTACAAATTAAAATTTTATAAATCATAATTTGGGGAGGGGAGTTGGGTCACTCCCAGTGGTGCTCAGAGGCTACTCCTAAATCTATGCTCAGGAGTGAACCATGGCAAAGCTTGGGGGAAATCGCATGTGGTACCTGGGATTCAAATTTGAATTGTAGCTGCTGCAGTAGCATGCAAGGCCAGTACTTCACCTTCTATACTAAGTCAGGAGGTCCAGGGCTATTGGAGGAAGCTCACCACAAAGAGCAGTTAGTGCAGTTAGAGTAGAGAAGGGTCTGTTAGACAAAGATAGCTGGAACTGATATGATAGTTCTGGACAAGAAATAGACAAAGGGATAAAGTGACAATGCAAGGCTCTCCATTAATAATAGTGCAAACCACAGTTTAAAAAGGAAAGAGGGAGAGAGAGAGAGAGAGAGAGAGAGAGAGAGAGAGAGAGAGAGAGAGAGAGAGAGAGAGAGAGGAAATTGCCTGCCCTAGAGACAGGCAGGGGGATGAAAGGGAATGGGGACATCAGTTGTGAGAAAGGTGCACTGGTGACACATTGTATGACTGAAACCCAACAATGAACCATTTTGTAACCACAGTGCTTAAATCAAACAAGTAAAAGCGAAACAACGCAAAATAAAAAACAAGAAGGACTGCCTATCATTCATTATAGGAGGGCAAGAATGTTGCTGCGGAAGGTAAAATATAAAACATGAAGTAATTATGTTAGTGAGCAAGGGAGAGAGTTCAAAGTACTAGTGCACATGTTTTGCATGCAGAAAGCCTGGTCTGACCTCCTGAATCACATGGTCTCCTCTCATAGTAACTCCGAGCAATTAACCAAGAGTTACCCCTGAGCACCACTAGGCATGGCTCAATAAAACAAATAAATAACAACAAAAATAACAATATATATGTATATATATATAATTCTGGTAAAATATATCAATAGTGGAAGGTCCAGGAATGTAGATCAGTGGTAGAGCCCTTGCCCTGTATATATGATGCCCTTGGTTCCAGAGGAAGGAAGGAGGGAGGGAGGGATGGAGGGAAGGAGGGAGGGAGGGAAGGAGGGAGGGAGGGAGTGAGTGAGGAAGAGGGGAGGGGGAAGGAACAAAAAGAAGGAAGAAAGAGGAGAAGGGAGGTTAGAGGAAGGGAGAAAAAAAGAGAGAAAAGGGAAGAATAGAGGGAGAAAGGGAAGTAAGAAAAAGAAGGAAAAAGAAAAGAAAAATAGATTTTTCTGATTATTTCTATTTCTCTACCAAGTACCTTCACACATAGGCAGAAAGTGCATGCTGTTTTTAAAAGAGCAGCCTCTTGGAACCATACTGTTTTAATTGAAATCCCAACTCCCCAACTTTTACTGAATATAGTGAGCAAATTACACCATACTTTGGTTTCATCTACAGAACAAGCATAATTCACAGCATTGCTGTGAGGATGAAATTGCTTAATACATGCAAATTACTCAGAATATAATCCCCTGACATACTTGGCATTAAATCCCTGACATACTTGCTGGCAGATGAAAAACATGTCACAACCTATTATCCTTTTCTTTCAATGCTAACATGCAGTTGGGTAGCAATTCCTCACCTGATTTCTGAATGCCTCAGAGTCTACATTTTACACTCTCTTTTGTTGGTGGGGAACATCCCTGGCTCTGGATTCAGGAAACCAATCTATGGTGCTGGAATTTGAACCAATGTCTCAGTCACAGCTGCAAGCACCTTAACCTTCATTCTATTTCTCTAGAGTCCTAGACCTATATAACATTCTCTTAAATATCCTGACATTCGCTTTTATCCCTTAACTCAGTCACTAGTGAATATTCCATTCTGGTGGTGGTGGTGGTGGATCCTGAATAGTGCTAAGGGATTGAGGGGGCCACTCTTAGCAATACTTGGCCAAACAGACCAGACAATTCAATGGCAGAACCTGCTGGGTGGTGTTGTTCAAGTACAGTGGTCCTGGGCTGCTACCACAGATCTACACTAGTGGCCCAGAAGCATGTCTCTGGCTGCTCTAGGATCCCTTTGATTACTGCGGCATTAAGCTGACTAAAGGACAGACATATGCACAAGGAATGTTCTATATCTCAGACTCATTACATCCCAATTGGAGTTTAGTACCTTTCTCTATAAATTGACTTTTTGGATTCCAAATTTAAGTAGTCAAACCTGCCCAAATCTCTGACTCATCATAAGTATCTGCCTTCACTTTCCTACCTGGTTACTGAGTACTCAGACTACTCAGCTTTCAAGACAGCTCCCATATCATCTTCTCCAGAGACTTTCTCAGAGTCTACGTTGAGCTGATTTCCACAGCACCCGGGGTCTATCCCTATCACAGTACTCAACATAATATAACAACATTACTTGTACATGGTTCCACACTAGGTTATAAGTCACTTTAGAACTAGAAACTGTTCATAATAATTCTTCATATCCAGAGCCCAACAAAGCTAATGGACCCTTAGGAGACTCTCAACTAAGTTTCTATTGCAATAAAATGTCAGACTGACCTGCTTATATACACTCTGTGCTGCCATAAAAATCATCTTGGCAGATGGTTAGACCCAACGAGGTTTACACTTTAACCTACTATAAGCTCAAGAAGGTTTATTCCCACCTATTGAGAAAAACATTCACAATGTCACCCAATGTTTATTTTTCCAGAAGTCTGATTCCTTTCACAATTTTAGGGAACTTTCTTTCCCTTTGGTTATCCATCCAGTCTCATAGCCCAACATGCCTTGAAGGGGCCTTAAAAATACAACACAAACTTAACCTCTATAGACATTAATCATTCTTGTCCCATTAAAAAAATTGCAGCTAGGGGCCGGGCGGTGGCGCTGGAGGTAAGGTGCCTGCCTTACCTGCGCTAGCCTAGGACACAGACCTCGGTTCGATCCCCCGGCGTCCCATATGGTCCCCCAAGCCTGAGCGCATATAGCCAGGAGTAACCCCTGAGCGTCACCGGGTGTGGCCCAAAAACCAAAAAAAAAAAAAATTGCAGCTATCCTTTATATGTTCTCTTCTTCAGACATATATTTTTGGGGAATTTTGATATTGAATAATTTGTTTATTTTTTTTCTGTGCCTTGCCCACCACCTTCTTGGGCTGTGAACAACATAAAAGTTAAGATTTAATTTCCTTATATAGGTAGTATACTACAGCTTGTATATAATAAATGGGACCTCAATAAATACTTATGTAAAAAATAAACCAGGGATTGGAGAGATAGCTAAAATGGCAAAATACATGTCTGGCATGTGCAGAGCCCTGGCTGTGATTCCAATCTCTGCATGCCCCAACTCCAGCTCTACTGGGTATAGTTCTTGTGTCCCTCAATCACTCCAGCCACATAGAACTGATCACTGGAAAAGATAAGAAACTGGATATTCCACTTCTAGAAAAACACTAAAGTATGGGTCCCCTGAATAGAGTAATTGTTTCACCTTCCTACACAGGTGAAAAAACAGAATGTTGTTCTAAGTAAACACAAGACCTATAAAATTATTTTTTCTTTTTGGGCCACATACTGTAGTGCTCAGGGCTTACTCCTGGGCTCTGCCATCAGTAATCACTCCTGGAGGGGTTGGGGTGTCAGGGATTGAAACCAGTTTGGCCACATGCAAGGTAAGCACCCTACCAACTGTACTACTCTCTGATCCCAAGACTTGTTAGTCTTTTTTGTTTGTTTTTATTTTGTTTTTGTTTCTGGGACATACCTGGTGGTGCTCAGGGGTTTCTCTGGCTCTGCACTCAGGAATCACCCTGATATGGATGCTGGGGATTAATCTGCATCCCAGCGTGCTATCTCTCCACTGTAGTCAAGCACGCTCACTGTACTATCTCTCCAGCCCAGAACTTGTTAGTCTTAAAGCAAAAAGTAGAAACAGAAAAATGTACAATTCTCATATTTTGGAGATAAAAGATGCCATTTAATGAAACATATAGAAAGCCTCTTTTTGGTGTTTCCCAAAGTGAGGAAGTGAGATGGAGGGAGGAGAGCACTGAAATAGACCAGGGTGGTAATAGCCTCTAAAGCAATAGGCAGGCACTCTAGCAGGGGTCTCAAACTCAATTTACCTGGGGGCCGCAGGAGGCAAAGTCGGGGTGATCCTTGAGTGCAAAGTCAGTAGTAAGCATTGAACATTGGGAGGTGTGACCCAAACAACTAAAACAAAACAAAACAAAAAAAGATTCTCTAGGGAAGGGCCACAAAATGTTGTACAGAGGGCTGCAAACGGCCCGCCGGTCTCAAGTTTGAGACCCCTGGTTAAAGGTTCATTTCCGGGGCCGGAGAGATAGCATGGAGGTAAGGTGTTTGCCTTGCATGCAAAAGGACAGTGGTTTGAATCCCGGCATCGCATATGGTCCCCCGAGCCTGCCAGGAGTGATTTCTGAGCGTAGAGCCAGGAGTAACCCCTGAATGCTGCCAGGTGTGATCCAAAAACCAAAAAAAAGAAAAAAAGAAAAAAGGTTGATTTCCAGATGTTTGAAGTGGGCCAGCTCCAAAGACTTTTCTTGAATGAAATGTAAACTGAGCTGTGAAAGATTATGGCTACACCGGCCAATACAGCACAAAGCTGGCCATCTCAGGAGGAGAAGGTGGGCCAAGACTCTATCCTGCCAAAGCCAAACTTGCAGCTTCCATCACCCAGAATCACTGTTTCCCAATAGCCTGCCTCATCACTGTCACTCTGTGCACTCTGCACTTCCTTGCAGAGATGCCAATCTGACCACACCTCAGATTAATATCACCGGAGCTTTTTTGGAGTGAATGCAGGCATAATCCCCATGTCTTCCTTGTTTCTAGACAGTATGGCAGCTATAACCACCCCACAAACGCAGTTGCCAAGTTATCTCAGTCCAACAGCTCCTATGGACTGACAGTCCATTAAGAGTGCTGCAAATTTAGGGCCAGAGAGAGCATGGAGGCAAGGCATTTGCCTTGCATGCAAAAGGACAGTGGTTCGAATCCCGGCATCCCATATGGTCCCGAGCCTGCCAGGAGCGATTTCTGAGCATAGAGACAGAAGTAACCCCTGAGCGCTGCCAGGTGTGATCCAAAAAGAAAAAAAAAAAGAGTGCTGCAAATTTGATGGGAAAGTTAAAAAAAAAAAGTCCACCAAGCTCAATGAACAAAAACAGTAATACATAAGGCCCAATCAGCACCCACTACTTCAGTAAATCTTTAATGACTTTAGTCATTATGAGATATAACTATTACCACAAACTTTAATTGATTTTTTTTGACAATTTCATTTGCCACTTTGTTGTAATAAGAAATGGGAGTTAAAGTTGTTTGTGTCTATTGTGCCTACTAAGGGAGAAGAGGGGGAAGTGGGACATTCTGGAGAAATGGTGGGGTTGGTTTGGGAACATCGAATGAAAAACCTTATGCATCATCGTGTTTAAATATAAAATTAAAAAGTTTTTAAATCAACTACCAAAAGAAAACAAACAGCAGTCAGCATAAAGATGGGAAATTGACTATGACAATAATAGTTGGAAATTATCACTCTGGACAAGAATTGTGTGATAAAGGGAGATAAAAATAATAGGCATGATACATACCCCTTCAATAGCATTGCAAACCAGTGTCTAAAAAAAAAAGAAAAGATGAAAAAGACAAAGAGAGAGAAGAAAAATGGATGACCCAGAGGCAAGGCAGAGGGGATGGGGGGCATTGGAAATGTGCACTGGAGAAGGGTATTGTACATTGCATGACTGAAACTCAATCATAAACAACTTTGTATCTGTAATTAAAAAAAAGAACAACTGTATTAAGAACAACCTAATAACCACAGTGTTGAAATAAAGTAATATTTAAAAAATGGGAAACTGTGCCTCCCGATTCTGACACTAATACAGGATAGTGTTAGATATGTGGATTCCTGAGTCAGTGCAAAGGGCTGGAGCACATGTATGGGCATGTTTGATATCTGGCACTGAGGGCTCCCTAGTAGCATGAGTAGGGCTCTACTGACCCCTGAACACCATGGGATGTGACTCTTGAGTCCCCGGATTATGGCTAGACTGGTCCTCATAGACCCTGAAACTGGTTGGGAATGTCCTCTCCCCTAAAACAAAGCAGAGACTTCAGACTCGAAATACCAGCTCTGCCACGAGAGCACTTGCCATCTTAGAATAAATCTAACTTCGTGTCTCATCTATCATCCAGGATTAACAAGAGTTGTTGGATGATGGACGTGTGTCAAGTTCAAGTAAGGCAGAAAGTCTTCCAAACGTTTTTATGACCACTGTCATGCTTCTTTTCCCAAGCTGGTCTCCCCAGCTTCCATAACTCACCGCCTGCTCATTCCTCATCCCGACGTATCTGATGCCCACTTCCTGAGCGGCAAGGGCGATTTCGGTCACGGGGATGCCCACGATGCCAAACATGTACTCCACATTCTGAATTTGGACCCAAAAAAGCAAGGGAATGAATGAATGAATGAATGAATGAAGCTCAAAGGTTCACCTCAGCCACAAGGTCCCTTCCCAGCTAGGTAGGCAAGGAATGGCCCATCTCCATCCATTCTACCAAGCCCCGCCCCACGCCTTTCTCGTCTCCACGGCAACGTCTAGGCCCCGCCCCCACGCTTTTATCGTCCCCATGGCAACATCTAGGCTCCACCCCGCACTTTTCTCGTCCCCGTGGCGACGTCCGGGCACCGCCCCTTTCTCGTATCCATGGCAACGACTAAGCCCCGCCCCCACTTCCGCTCCACCCCGCGTGGGGTCCCCTCATACTTGTGCTTTCAGAGCCTGGGCGATAACTTTAGCGCCGGACACCTCCTCCTCATTTCCGTCGTGGCCGCGCTCCGAATCTCTTTTCGGCATCTTTCCACGGCTTGGCTGGCTAAAGGAGTCACCCTCAAAGAAGAAGGTAACCTTTCCGCCCCTCTCAGATTGACGGACTGACTGGAGGCGGGCAACCAATTGTCTTAAATAATAGGATGGAAGGGGCGGGAGCATAGAAGATACGCCCCCTTAGGGGCGGGGCGACGGGTTTGTATAAAGTGCGTTCTGCCGTCCTTCAGTCAGGAGCCAATCGGATTCTGGCAGAGCCCCCAAGAGGCGGGACTAGCAGGAGGCAGCGACCAATGCTGAATAAGGTAAAGGAGCGTCTCAGGCCTGCTGACCCCAACGATTCGGAAGCGCCCTAGCGAGGGGCTCCCGGGTGAAGGCGAGGCTGCAGGTGGGCTGAGATGAAGGGGCGTGGCATAGACAGCCACTTCCGGTTTAGGTTTTTCTCAATGGATTGCAGGCTGATTCCTGAGGCCCAGCTGGCCTGGAGGCCTTGAGCACTCACCCCACACTGTTTTGGGGTCCTGGCTCCCCTTTTCTTGGAATTTTTTCATGACTTTCATGACTCTGCAGGTCTGTGAAATAAATGCATGACTTAAAATCCCTGAGTGGATTTAAATCACCCCTCCCCACCTGCACCCCTGTGATGCATACCACCACAGGCCTGCAGAGTTTCCTTGCAAAGTTTAGGAGTGTTGGCCTCCCTGATACTCTGAATCTGAGTTTCTGCCCGGCATTAGGAGCCACAAAGGGGTCCTTTTTTGTTGTTGTTGTTGTTTTTTACTTCATCCTTTTAACCTACCTGACTTTCCATCCCTGCCTTTGCAAGATGAAGAAATGTAGATTTTATTTCATCTTATTTCATCTTATTTTATTTTATTTTATTGGTTTTTGGGTCACACCCGGCAGTACTCAGGAGTAAATCCTGGCTCTGCACTCAGACATTGCTCCTGGCTGGCTCAGGGGACCATACGGGATGCTGGGATTCGAACCACTTCTGGGTCCGCTATGTGCAAGGCAAATGCCTTACCTCTGTGCTATCGCTCAGGCCCCAGAAATGTAGATTTTCATGAACATAGTCAGTCTTTGTATACAGCCAGCCTTTGTGCCCAATAACCTTGGAGGTTATTGGGAGTGGAAAGGGATTAGAGACTTCCTCAATGGTGCTTTCTAGGAATTTCTGAGGCGCTAGGGATCTCTCTGGGTTGGCATGCGAGTCAAAGGTTTCTATCCTACTATCTCTCTTTGTTCAAACTATATAACCTTTTTAAATATTTTCAAATATATCAGAGATACAAATACACGCAATCGCCAAGATAACAAAACAATGGAAACTTTGCATTTTTTTTAAGGATTTGGAGTGTGTTAAAGCAACAATGTGTATATTGTTGCTTTATGTAATTGTGTAAATAGATAAAGTGGCTAGGAGCCTGGGGTTCAGGTCCTATGAACTGAATGAATAGCAAAGGAAATAAAAGGCTTTAAACCCAGGGTTTCACAAGGATCCTCTGCTTCCAGCTTTAAACCCTTGAATGTGGGAACTAGGACTGAAAGGAGATTTGTACTCTAGACTGCTTTCTACTCTACTCCAGACTGCTTCCATGAACTTGCCTTTTTATTATTATTGTTATTATTATTGAAGTAAACTAAGAACAATTAAATGTAAAAGATCTGAAAAAATACATGATTTTTATGGCCAGAGAGATGGCACAGTGATAGGACATTTGCCTTGCATGCTGACCCAGGACTGACCACAGTTCGACACACCCCACCCCACCCCACCCCCCCCCCCCGGCATCCCATATAGTCCCCCAATCCAAGAACAATTTCTGAGCACATAGCCAGGAGTAACCCCTGAGCGTCACCGGGTGTGGCCCAAAATTAAAAAAAAAAATACATGACTTCTAACAATGGTATAATCCTGGGTGTGTATAGACCCATCCAGAAGAAAAGTGACATTTTAACCTATTTACCTGTCAAATAACATTAACATTCTGGAAAAGGGCAAAACTTCTTTGAATGGTCTGGGGCACTTTGCCTCCATTGTGGAAACCTCACCCCTCATCATTTGTCTTATGCAGAGGCCCAAGGCTGTCAGGGCTGCAGCTACAAAGGCTTAAGGCTGCTAGGGCCAAAAGGAAATAGATACAAAGTAGGCAGCATCTTTGCAATATTATATCTCTGGCCCCCAAGGACCAGCAAGTGCTGCTCTGATCACTATCACCCCCACAAAGGTCCAAGTTTTTCCTTTTATACCTGGCATGACAAGAGGCAATGTCCAGAGAACATGTCCAGGTTCAATAGTCATTACAAAAGTAGGATATTCTTAGATTAACTTGGAGGAATATTTTCTGTCATGTTGAAATATTTCATTAATAGTCATTAGTTTATATTGCCCTATAAATATGTGAGCATATCAGTATAAAATTGTATTAATCATTATAAATAAACATAAATAAAAATTATGATGATCAGAAAAAATATCAGTCATTACAGTGTGAGTATCCAAGAGCATATCTTAAGTCCAACAGCCATACATTTTATGTCAGGCCCTGTGTAACAGTGCATGTCTTTCCATCCCCACCCTCCATCAGAAACACGGGAAAGGCTTTTAGGTTTTGGGGTCCCACACCCAGTAGTGCTGATGGGTTAATCCTGGCTCTGACTTGTAATCACTTCTAGTATGCTTTGATCCCCAAGTTCTTCTGAACTAGTATCTTAAGACAAGTTAGGCAACTGGACTTGCAAGTTTTAAAGACAGCTTTAAAAAAAAATAAGATAAACATCACTCATGCTAACAACCTAAATCAATCATTAAATTCTGCCTGATTGCCTAATTGTTGCTAAAGAATACTGTTGATTTGGACTTTGAAAGTCATGATTAGTTTGATGTGGGTAATGTAGGATATATATAGTTATGATGAGACTCAGGTGTTGAGAGGCCAAAGAGTACAGAGGGTAAGACATTTTTTTACCTTGCAGACAGCTGACTTAGGTTTCATCCCAGGCACCACATGGTCCCCAGACCCTTCCTGGGAGGGATATCTGAGCACAGAACTAGGAGTAAGGCCAAAGAATAAATATAAATAAATTCTGAGAACGGTTTCCCCAAATTTATATAGAGTGGTATTGCTAAATTCCCAATCTATTTTTCAGATTCTGCTATTTAGCATGAGGAAAATTCTGGAAGGTTGTTTACCATGCTTTCCCCTTTAGGCTTTTTATTTCAAGGCACAACATTTCTCTCTTAGGTGTAATGAGTAAGCAGAAATGATAAAAATAGATAGATAGATAGATAGATAAATAGATAGGTAGGTAGATGATTGATAGGTAGATAGATAGGTAGGTAGATAGATAGATAGGTAGGTAGATGATTGATAGATGATAGATAGGTAGGTAGGTAGGTAGGTAGATGATTGATAGATAGATAGGTAGGTAGATGATAGATAGATAGATGATAGATAGGTAGATAGGTAGATGATAGATAGATAGGTAGGTAGATAGGTAGATAGATGATAGGTAGGTAGGTAGATGATGGATAGATAGATAGATAGATAGATAGGTAGATGATAGATAGATAGATAGGTAGGTAGATGATAGATAGATAGATAGATAGATAGATAGATAGATAGATAGATAGATAGATAGATAGATCCGTACAATCACTTAGGCATCAGAACAATACCTTTCTATTCACTTGATCCATTCACAGGATCACATTCTTCTTTTGTGATTTATTCAAGGCTCATTAAGCAGACCCTGCAAATATTAATAACTTCTTTTTCATTTTCCTTGGTTTAAGTATAGAATTGGGGGATTTTTGTGGGAAAGGAAGCACCCACCAGTACTCAAGGACTGCTCCTGATGCAGCATGTTAAGACCATTCCCAGTAGTGCATTTGGTATGCCAGCTGGGGATCATATTCTATACCCTGGAATGCAAAGCATATGTTCCAGCCCTTCAAGCCATCTCCCCAGCTCTGAAGGTACATAATTTTATTCAGCGTATATTTAGTGAAATTTGGGGGTTAATTTTGTATGTGTTAAAGATGGTAGGAATAATACTTTTTTAAGTATCTCACTCGCTTGTGAGATATAAGAAAAATAAAAGATAGTATGGTGATAAAATTCATAAGCATAGAGATGAGGGCTAAGAGATCAGTCCATGGTAGGAAACTTGCCACAACACAGTGTAGTGAGTGCAGTTAGAATAGAGAAACATTCACTGTGACAGTGATAGTTGGAACTGATCACTCTTGACAAAAAATGGTTGCAGAGAGGGGATAAAGTGACGTGCATGTGCATGGTACCTCTTCATTAGCAATAGTGAAAAGCAAAATGTTTAAAGTGGGGGGGAGAGAAAGAGAGAGAGAGAGAGAGAGAGAGAGAGAGAGAGAGAGAGTATAGTTAGTAGGGTATTTTGCCCTGCACACAACCAGGTTTAATCCCTGTGTGGTCCCTTGGGCATAGCCAAGAGTAAGTAAACCCTGAGCACTGTTGGATGTAGTTCAGAAAGATACTACAGCAGTTAAAGCATTTGCTTTGCATGCAGCCTATATGGTTTGTTAGGTCTCTCCAGAAATGATCCTTGAGTGCAGAGCTCAGACTTAGCCCTGATCTCTGCTGCATGTGGCCCCAAACCAAAACAGAAAAGATAAACAATAAAGTACTCACAATGCTCTGCAGAGCAAATCACCCACCCAGAGGTCCAAATGTCCTAAAAGAATATTCAGGCAACCTGAAACTTGCGTAAGAGTTAGTAACTAGAGGAAATATGCTCTCCGAAGATCAATCTATTCCTTAGAGTCCCAAACTATAATACTACATTTTAATTTCTGTAAACTCTCAACAATACTGAACGTTCTCATGATTATTTAAAAACTTGGAAGTTGAGTTGAACTTGGAAGAAATACTAGTTATACTTTTTGCAAGTATGAAATGTTGGGTTTTCAAATAGAGAAATTAAGCTGGTTTGTGAGGCAGTATAGAATTCTGAAAATAGGTTTTATTTATAAAATATAAACAAAAAGCAAGCAGAAATAACAACAAATAAATCTATGTAGATCCCTATTTAAATCTCCTTTTTCCAATTCCTATTTAAAAACCACTATTGAAAACCCGCAGGAAATAAAGTTTAAATAATGGGTCAATATTAACGAAGCAGGAAATAGAATGGTCTTTTGACTAAAGCAGGTTAAAATGATTTTGTTTGCTTCTCGTTAAATTTATAGATTATAAAACAGAAAACTTTAGGAATTGACTTAAACCAAAAGCAGTGAAAAGCAACTAACTCATTATTGCATCATCAGGGAGAGATTTCATACCTCTTACCAGTGGTGCTTGCCCGGGAATTTTTCCCAGTTAACTGTGACCTCTAGAAGATTGGCATCCAGTTTGGCTCAGACTTACAAGCACTTAACCTTTGTTCTTCATTTCTATGCTAGTGGAAGCCAGAACTGGAGCTGTGAGCAATTGGAGCAGAAATAGAAGGATTATTGTTTCCCTCTTTTAGTGTTGTCTCCTTGTTGTGTTTTTTGTTTGGGCTTTGGAGCCATACCCAGGGAGCTTGGAGTTGCTCCCCACAATGATCCAGGGACATGTTGTGTTGGAGATAGACCCCAGACTTCCTATCTTCTAAGTGATCAAACCCAACCAGTTACATTGCAAGCAAGCAACTTACCCAATGTATTATCTCTTTAGCTCAAGACTCATTTATTATCTCCCGGCTTCTGCAGCCCAGGAGTCCAGTCATGGTGTAACTGGGTCTCTCTGCTCAGGACCTCCCATACAACAGTGGAGATAACATCCACAAGTCTCACTCTCAGACAGCCTTCTGAGAATGAATGAAGAATATCTCTACACAGGGAATGGCCCAATGCCTCTCTTAAAGGCTTTCACCTGATTGTACGTGAAGAAATTTATTAAATTTCCTCTAGCACTAAACTCATACTCAAGTTCCAGGTTGCCTGAATAGTCTCTTAGGGAAGTTGTACCTTTTTGATAGTTGATTTGCTTTTGCAGAGCATTTAGTTGATCTCTCAGAATAACTCTTAACTGGTTTATGACTTCAATAGAAGATGGGGACTTCTCTCATTTTGTTCTGGTTGATGGGAGCAAAGCACAGTTCATATCTGTGCTCAGGCAATCAAGGCTCAAACGGGGTCACATTTTGGGGTATTTATCACTCAGCATTGTCTTTTCTTTTATGAGCTTTTCAGTTATATGCATAGTGGACTCAACTCATCTGTCTTCCATGTCCAGCACTTGCTCTACTTCTCTTTTCAGTTTTATATTTCCATGTATGTTGTTCACTTTGTTCATTCCTGATCTCTGTATCCTACTTCAGTTATAGCATTACATTTCCTTTGTGCCTTAATTTGTTTGATAGTATTTTTTTTCTCCTAGTTTCTTGAGGTTATCCAAGTAATACTTTATTTCTCTATTTCTGCTCTGCCCTCCTCCCACTTTTTTCCCCTCTCTCCTCTTCTTTTGTTGTTTTTTGTGATCTTTTTTCCTTTTGTTTTGTTTTAATGTTTTGGGGACACACATAGCTGTGTTTCTGGCACTGGAGAAATAGTACTGCAGGCAGGGTGCTTGCCTTGCACACAGCTGATCTGGCTTTAATCCCTGGCACCTAGTATGGCCCCTTGAGCCTCACCAGGAGTACAGAGTCAGGAATAAGTCCTGAACACTGCCAGGTGTGGTCCCCCCCATCCCATCCCCCCCCCCCAAAAAAAAGAATAACTCCTAGACTTGGAGTACTGGAATTGAATCCAAGTTGACCACAGTTAAAGCAAACACCACACCCATTGTATTCTCTGTCCAGCCCTTTTACTTTTTATTGTTTTATGATTGGGGGTTATGCTTGGTGATGCAGAGGCTAACCCCAGTTTGGTGCTTGGGGTCACTTCTGTCAGAGCCTGAAGAATTAAGTAGTGTTGGGATTTGAACCAAGGCTTCCTGCTTGTGCCTGAATGTGTTCTAGCCTGTTGTGCTATTTCCCAGCCTCCTTTACCCTTCTTTGTTGTTTTTATTGTTTGTTTGTTTGTTTGGGGGTCACATCCAGCAGCACTAAGGGTTTTTACTCCTGGCTCTGTGCTCATAAATTGCTCCTGGCAGGCTCAGGGGACCTTATGGGATGCTGGGAATCGAACCAGTGTCCTTCCTGGGTCAGCCGTGTGCAAGGCAAATGCCCTACCACTGTTCTATTGCTCTGGCCCCACATTTTTCAAATGCTTTTTACTTTTCTTTTAAAATAGTTTATTTAAGAGGCCAAATTGATAGAGTAGCAGGCAAGGTGCTTGATTTGCATGCAGCTAACCTGGGTTCTATTCTTGGCACTCCGATATGGCCTACCGAGCCCTCTAGGAGAAATCCCTGAGTACAGAGCCAGGAGGAAGCCCTGAGCAATGTCAGGTGTGACCAAAAATAACAACAAAGCACACACACACACACACACACACACACACAAACTGCAGAATAGTATTAGATTCACAGATAAATAGACAAGAAATACCCATATATTATACAGCAGGAATATTGTTCCTATATTCTTCTGTCCCCAATATTTGCATACACTTAGTCCATTAATAAGTTGTCTCTCAGGACTGGAGCAGTAGCGCAGGCAGTAGGGCATTTGCCTTGCATGTGCTAACCTAGGATGGACCACAATTTGATCCTCCGGTGTCCCATATGGTCCTGCAAGCCAGTGGCGATTTCTGAGTGCAGAGCCAGGAGTAACCCCTGAATGTCTCAGGGTATGGCCCAAACAAACAAACAAAAAGCTGTCTCTCCAGTCTAATTCTTGTCCTTTCTGTTTGTTCGTTTGTTTGCTTTGGAGGGACACATCTGGAAGTGCTCTGGGATTACTACCATAAACTCATATATCACTCTTCATTGGAGTCCAGGGACCATATGTGGTACTGTGGATTGAGCCCAGGTCAGCCATGAACAAAACAAAGTACCTATATATTGCACTATCATTTTCCAGCCCCTTCCCTCCTTTTTAATCACATTATGTATAACTGTGGACAGTGTGAATAAGGAGTATTGAGAGAGGCCATAACTGTGCTCTGTTAGTGATGTTAGTATGAATATTCCTAGTCTCCTGCTGTAAAGGTTAAACATGATATTAACTGCGGGACCATGCTGTTCTTAGAGAATAAGGTTGCGAGTATTCTCTTTGCTTCTATTTTCTGAAGAGACTATAGAGAATTGGTATGATTTTTTTCCTCAACTCTTTGGTAAGATGCATCAGTGAACCTTCCTTGGGCCTCAAGTTTCTCTTTGGAATGCTTTTGTTGATGTACTTCTAGCCATATCCAGATGATCTATTTCTTCTTGTGTGAATTATAATGTGTTTTATCTTTTAATAAAGCAATGGATTCATTTCAGGTAGGTTGTCAAGTTTGTTCCTAGTTTTATGGCTTAACAATGGGGATACATTCTAAGAATGATGGTGTTCGTGATTTTATCATTGTACTAACATCAGAGTGCAGTGACATAAACCTGGTGGGATAACCTACTGTACACTAAGGCAGTACAATATAGCCTTCAGGTATTCCGTAGCACACTGTTGGCCAAAATTCCCATGAGTTCATAAATGTGTTTCTCAATTAATAATCTGTGGACTTTATAGGGATTCCTCTTTTTATTTCTGATGTTAAGGATGTGTCTCCTCCCTTTATTCTTAGCATGGTTAGAAGCTTATTAATTTTATTATTTTCAAAGAAGCAGCTTTTGGCTTTATTGATTTTCTCCATCAGTTGTCTATTTCCAATTTCATTGATTCCCACTTCTAATATTTATTTATTTATTTATTTATTTATTTATTTATTTATTTATTTATTTATTTATTTATGGTTCGTGTTCACATCCGGCAGTGCTCAGGTGTTATTTCTGGCTTTGTACTCAGAAATTACTCCTGGGAGACTCAAGGATTATATGGGATGCTGGGGATCAAACCCAGGTTGGCCACATACAAGACAAATACCCTACTCGTGGTGCTATTGCTCCAGCCACTTTTCTTCTTCTTCTTCTTCTTCTTCTTCTTCTTCTTCTTCTTCTTCTTCTTCTTCTTCTTCTTCTTCTTCTTCTTCTTCTTCTTCTTCTTCTTCTTCTTCTCCTTCTTCTTCTTCTCCTTCTCCTTCTCCTACTACTCCTCCTCCTCCTCCTCCTCCTCCTCCTCCTCCTCCTCTTCTTCTTCTTCTTCTTCTTCTTCTTCTTCTTCTTCTTCTTCTTCTTCTTCTTCTTCTTCTTCTTCTTCTTCTTCTTCTTCTTCTTCTTCTTCTTCTTCTTCTTCTTCTTCTTCTTCTTCTTCTTCTATTTCTCCTGCTCCAATTTTTTTTGGGAGGGCCACACTCATTTGTCGCTCAGGGGTTACGCCTGGCTATGCGCTCAGAAATCGCTCCTGGCTTGGGGGGACCTTATGGGACGCCGGGGGGATCGAACCGCGATCCTTCCTACACTAGCGCTTGCAAGGCAGACACCTTACCTCTAGCGCCACCTCCCGGCCCCCTGCTCCAATTTTTATTAATTTTTTTCTTTTCTTCTTGGTATTTGTTCTTCTTACATTAAAAACGAGATTTTTTTTTCCAGCTTTTTCCTGTGTGTCAGGACATGACTTTAAGAGAGGTACTTTACTTGAAAATCAGCATCTGATCCACTGGTGTTCCCAAAAAACATTAAGGAGTAAATCCTGAACATGAAAATAGGAGGAACCACCGAAACCAACAGATGTGGCCCCAAAATAAAACAAACCAATGTTTTCTATCTTCATATGATCTTCAGAATAATGTGAGACTATAGTCTGTAGGTGCCAGTTCTTAGATGGCCAGTTGATGGTGCTGTTGAGTACAGCACTGTCCTTGCTGACACTGCCTTCTGGAGAAGTGTCTCCTCTCTGCTATAATAACGGCTTCATCTGTTTCTCCTTCCAGATTTTGCCTCAGATATTTTGATGCTTTGTAATTAGGTACACACACTAATTATGTGTCTTGAAGAATTTATGCCCCTATAGTTCTAATAACTTACCTTGCTCCTAAAGATGCATGCCTCAAGTTCCCAGAGTTACCTATTCAGGTAGAGAGGAGAGTCTGTAGATGGACATTGCTGTGTAACTACCTGGAGGCAAGTGGCCTCTGCCTTGCTACCACTTCTGGACACCACACACCCTTAGCCTGTGCATTTCGGACCATTCATCTCAGTTTGTTGGGCCATGTTCCACCACTTCCAGAAGAGTCAGCACTGCCACATTTGTCTGTAGATGAGTAGGCTATGATGTCTCTCAACACTCGTGTGCTTGATGTCAAACTTCCTTACAGAATCATCCAGCGTGAGAAGCCACACTCCTTCCTTTCAGACCATATGCATGGACTAGAACAGCAAAGCAGTCATGTAACATAATCAGTAGCAAGTAACATCTTTGCTTTTATTTTGTTGTTGTTTTATTTTTGTCTTGGGGTCACACCTGGCTGTCTTCAGGGCTTTTTTGTGACTCATCACTCAGGGATCACTCAGGATCACACGGGCTCAGGGGACCATCTGAGAACACTGGCAATTGAATCTGGATTGGCCGTGGCTAAGGCAAGCACCCTACTTGATGTACTGTTGCTCCTACTCCAGCAAATATTGTCTCTAATTGGGGCAGGTTCTCACAATATCATTTTGACTAATGACAATGCTGAATCCAACAATATAGCAGTTTAGAGAGTAGCCAACTTCTCTGGGTCACAAAATAATATATCTTGGATTCCTGCTGATCGCTGGAAGCATATCATCTGCCTACCAGTAAAGAAAAATGGACTCATCAACTAGAAAGAGAGATACCACCCTTAAAAAAAAAAGAAAAGAAAAGAAAGAGAGATACCAGTCCTACCCAGCCAGCTATCATCCTGGTCTCAGTCATGACTGTGAAACAGTAAACAGTGCAATTGAAGTGAAGCAAACCATGGCAGAAGTAGGACAGACAGTGCAATTCCAGGAAAATGTGTTTTCACACATGTGTTTTCATACTGATGGGGAAATACCACTTAGTGTTACTGACATGAAAATTTATCTCATTAGTATTGGTAGTCACAGACTCTCTGATCCAAATGTGCTTAGTGTCACTGATATTCACAACCGCTGATACCAGATTCATGTGGTAGGGGTCAGAAGTGGGAAAGTGGTCAGGGATTGTGTCCACACCTTTGGTAATGGGACTGGGGATTGCATGTGAGGAGGCTAGCAAGAGATATAGGACCAACACAAGTGGGTCTCCAACTTGGGTCTCTGCATTAACAGAGCAGTTAACACCGAAGATAATGAAAATTTTTCCTACTGTGGTAAATGGGACCTTAAGGACATTCTAAGCTATATAAACCTCTTCTTTGTATCTGTGAAGGGGTGGGTTGGCTGGTGGATGTTGCCCTATCCTGGGACCCTCCAAGATCCTCCATTAAATTGGTACTGATGTACTGATGAGAATCTGGCTAGTAAGTCTTTGATCAGGATTAGTACTGGCTATTTCACCACCAAGAAGTGGACAACTCTTCAGAGAAATGCATTCAGCATACAGAGCATCTTGGAAAATGAGCCATATATAGAAAATGCAAAGGACTGACCTCAAGTTTATAAAGTGTGCCTAATCCTAGAAGAACTCTTCTGACTTTGTGCTAGCCAGTCTGCCCCTCCTGTCTAACTGGCCCATGCACAGTGTGCACCTTTCAATATCAGACTATGCCTACTATTCAAACTAGAATTTCTGTTATCCAGTGGACTACAGAGCCAAGAACTCAATATAGGGGCTGGAGAGATAGCATGGAGGAGGGTGTTTGCCTTGCATGCAGAAGGATGGTGGTTCGAATCCCGGCATCCCATATGGTCCCCCGAGCCTGCCAGGAGCCATTTTTGAGCATAGAGCCAGGAGTAACTCCTGAGCATTGACAGGTGTGTCCCAAAAAACAAAAAACAAAACAAAATAAAACAATATAACTCATCCTGGACCCAGCTTTTACAGTAAGAATCACTCCCCAGTTCTCTCTTCTGGTCTCACAGTGGGTGACTTGAAACAGGAGAGACATTTGTGATTATATCTACTGCTGGACATTGTCTGTTCTTGGCAAGAAGCAAAATAACCAGAAGGCTCTTTGTCTAGTAACCTAGATGTTTTCTGAAGCTAGACATTTGAGTTTGTCATTTAATGCTGTTCAGTTACAAGTAATGACAACTATGGTTTAATCTTGGGGTGTGGAGGCCGCATCCTATAGTGCTCCGGAGTCTCTCTTGGAGGTTCTCAGTGACTGGATATTGAATCAGACTAGGCTGCATGCAAGAATCCACATTATATGCAAGAACCTATCTATAATATGTCCAGCCTCTATAAATTAATATTCTTGTGGTTCCAAAGACCACCGCTTCATCTTGACTATAGAGCAAACAAATTTCATAAAAAGCTTATCTTCTTTCTGACCTTGTCCTTCCTTTCTTTAACAGAAGTAGAGCTGTCTGTGTAACTTTTCTGTGTGTGTGTGTGTGTGTGTGTGTGTGTGTGTGTGTGTGTGTGTGTGTGTGTTTGGGCCACACCCAGCAGTGCTGAGGGGTTACTCCTGGCTCCATGCTCAGAAATTGTTCCTGGCAGGCACGGGGGACCATATGGGATGCCGGGATTCAAACCGATGACCTTCTGCATGAAAGGCAAGCGCCTTACCTCCATGCTATCTCTCCGGCCCCTGTCTGTGTGACTTTTACCCATTATTCTAATAATTTGTATATCTTAAAATCGAGTAATATGCAAATTATAGAGGCAAAGATCACCCTTTCCTAAAATGAATCCTGTCTGAAATTAATATTAGTATTCCATCTTTATATTGATCCCTTTACTTTCTAATCTATTTTTTTGTTGTTATATTTATTTATTTATTTATTTATTTATTTATTTATTTATTTATTTATTTACTGGTTTCAGGAGCAAATCCAACAGTAGTCAGGGCTTATTCTTGACTCTGCGCTTAGGGATCACTTTTTTTTGTTGTTTGTTCGTTTGTTTTTTTGTGGTTTCTGGGTCACACCCGGCAGTGCTCAGGGGTTACTCCTGGCTCCATGCTCAGAAATTGTTCCTGGCAGGCAGGGGGGCCATATGGGACACCGGGATTCGAACCGATGACCTTCTGCTTGAAAAGCAAACACCTTACCTCCATGCTATCTCTCCGGCCCCAAGGATCACTTTAAAAAAAAATAACTAAGCACCATGATTACAAACATGTTTCTAGTTGGGTTTCAGTTATAAAAAATGAACGGCCCCTTCACCAGTGCAACCTTTCCACGACCAATGCTCCCCATCTTCTTCTTTCCCCACCCCTCTCCTGTATTCGAGACAGGCATACTACTTCTCTCACTCACTACATTGTCATGATAATTGTTAGTGTAGTTATTTCTCTAACTACACTCACCACTCTGTGGTAAGCTTCATATTGTGGTCCATCCTTCCAGTCCTCATCTCTATTGTCTCTGGGTGTTATTATAATAATGTCTTTTATTTTTCTTAAAACCCATAGACTATTCTGTGTCTATCTCCCTCTGACTTATTTCACTCAGGGATCACTTCTGGAGGTGCTTGAGGGACCATACAATATGGGGTGCTAAAGATCAAACTCAAGTCAGCCATAAGCAAGATTGTACTTACTGTACTATCTCTCCAGTACATGTTTCTGCATATTTAAAGTTAATTTCTTAGAGACAACTTACAGTTGGGTCTTTTTCCCCATGTGTGTGGAGGTGTCTAAGGGGTGCAGAAGAACACTACCCAATCTCCTGAACAAAGACAAGTGCTTTGCCACAGAGCCACTTCCCAGCCCTCATTGGGTCTTTCTGTATCCATTCTGACCTTTTCTTTTAATGTATATAAACCATTAACATTTAGAGTTATTGATATATTTGTATTTATTTCTTTATTTATATTGTATTTGTCACCCCCCAATTTTTATTATAACACTGTGTTTTACCAAGTTGTTCATAAACAGTCATTTCAAATATTAAATGTTCAGACACAAATCCCACCACCAGTGTAACCTTTCCTTCACCACTGTCACTAATCTCCCACCCACCACCTTATCCTGCCTCTATACAGTCATAAATTTACTTCATATTGCTTATTATAACACAAAGACAAATGGAATTATCAAAACTTAAATCAACACAGGTCAATTTGAAATGATTGTTGAATCTCTATGGTGTTACTAACTCAGTATTTAAGGATTTTGTAGGCTGTGTTTGGTGCTAGTTGAGTCTTCTATGTAACTATTTAGGCTCACTGAGCTTGGTAGATTGCTATGTAACTTTCACATCAGACTTGTTTTGATACTACCAGTTTCTCGCTATTATAAAATATTGAGGTGTCACATGACCATGTACAGCCACATGGTCCTAAAACAAATTTGGTGGCATGGAAGTTTGATAAGGTGAAGTTGTGGATCTGGACAATTTCTATCAGAGGACGTAGGGTGTGGAATTGAGCTGCTGTAGTGCATGCAGAAAGGGGAATCTGCCACCCCCAGTTTCTGAACATTCTACAGAGGTATCATCCAGGACCAGACCTCCTATGAAGTCAGCGGCCATGATTTTCTTTTCCCAGTTGTCAACTTTTTTTTAATGTTTTATTTCTGGGTTATCTTCTACTTTCTCCATAAGTTGAGGTTTGGTTTGTTTGGTCTTGGGTTCCAGGGTGATTTGTACCATGTAGGGACTCATTGTTCCTTCTTTCTTTCTTTCTTTCTTTTTTTTCTTTTTTTGGTTTTTGGGCCACACCTGTTTGACGCTCAGGGGTTACTCCTGGCTATGCACTCAGAAATCGCCCCTGGCTTGGGGGGACCATATGGGACTCCTGGGGATCAAACCGCGATCCTTCCTACGCTAGCGCTTGCAAGGCAGACACCTTATCTCTAGCACCACCTTCCCGGCCCCTCCTTTTTTTTTTTTTGGTATTTGGGTCACACCCATCAACACTCAGGGGTTGCTCCAGGCTCTACACTCAGAAATCACTACTGGCAGGCTCAGGGGACCATATGGGATGCCAGGATTCAAACCATGCAAGGCATGGTTTCTGCATGCAAGGCAAACGCCCCACCTCCATGCCATCTCTCTGGTCCTTGTTCCTTCTTTCCTTGTCTTTGTTGTAATGTTCAGGAGTAGCATATTTGTTTGTGATTATTACCCAATGTGTCCCTGTGGGCTCCCAGACCAATAGCACCACATTACCATTAAATTATTAAAGCTCTCCCTTCTCATAATATATCATAAGGAGTTGCCCCTCAGGGGCTAACCCATATTTTAGTCATCACTTTACTACTATAATTTACTTTGTTTTGTTTTGACACTTAAACAAAAACAGCTGTGTTTAGGGCTTACTCTTGGCTCTGTGCTCAGGGATCACTTCTGGTGGAGCTCAGGGGACCTTATGAAACGCCAGGGATTAAACCAGCCTTGGTTACTGCAAGGCAAGTGCCCTAGTAACTGTATTATTGCTCCAGCCCCAATATGCTTTCATTTCTTATCCAGATTTAGTATTTTGAATAGCACCACTGTTGTACTTCAGTCCAGAGTCTTCCCAAGTGTTTATTATTTGTTTTCTTGTTGAAAATCTGTTTTCCTTCATTGCCTGTGTATAAGTGTTGCCTTGATTGTTTCTATTTTGCAAGTAATTTTAATTCGTCAGTCTGTTTCCTCTATTATTTTATTTGCTTCAACTTTTAGAACATTTTTATCACACATCTGATACAAATTTTTAATTTATGCCAGTTTTCCTAGCACTCAATGTTTAACTTCCAATTTTGAGTTTATCTTTTTATTGGAGCTACCTTGTGAAAATTTAGTTTCCAGAGATCTGAGAGCTAAAACTCAGTGGACAGAGCATGTGTCTTGTTCAGTCCTGGGCACTGCATATTCTTCCCATCATTACCAAGAATAACCTTTGAGTACAGAGTTCAGACTCAATTCTAAGCATGGCCAGGTATAGCCCCAAACCAACAACCAAACAAAAACCCATATTTTCCAAATTGTCACTCAGACATCCCAATTATTATCCAATTCAACTTCTCCCATTGTTTTGAATATGGTAACATGAAAGTTTTGGGGCACATCTTGACTCTGGAGCTCATCCTATTTAAGTCTAATAAATTATCTCTTTTCTAAACCAAGGTAGAGAGTGTTCTTTTGCTTATGCCTTTAGTACTGAGCACCATAGGTCATACAAACAACTATGATGCCATGAGTTGCCTCTGTCCCGATAATGCTGTTATGAGCAGCCTCCACAGGTACTGGGAATAGGTGTCAGGACCTGTTGATCTGCTTTTGACTTGCCTTGCATGTGGTGACCCAGTTCAATCCCTGGCATCCTATATGGTACCCTAAATGTCACTGGTTGTGCCCTCCCAAACATATAGGTTCTCAGGCCCAACTCCAGACTTCTTGGATCAAAACATCTAGACTGAGCCCAGGGATGTGGATGTTTCTGCTATCCAAGTGACATTTATTTATTTATTTATTTATTTATTTATTTATTTATTTGGTTCTTGGGTCACACCCGGCAGCACTCAGGGGTTACTCCTGGCTCTAGGCTTAGAAATCACTCCTGGCAGACTCGGGGGACCATATAAGATGCTGGGATTTAAACCACTGTCCTTCTGTAGGCAAGGCAAACACCCTACCTCCACGGTATCTTTCCAACCCCCATTTTTTAAAAATTTTTATTGAATCATTATATTACAAAGTTACAAAGATATTTATGATTGTCAGGGGTCCAGGGATCCAACATAAATCCCTTCACCAGTTTCAACTTCTTTTCACCAATGTCCCTAGTTTTTCTCCTGCCCCACCACACCCAGCTTGCTTCTAGGGCTGGCACTTTTCCCCTGTGGTATTCCCTTTGTCCTGGTGTTCCCCTCCCTAACTTATCTCTCATACCCATCCCACTGGTAAGCTTCCCTCTGAACAGGTCTCCTGCGCTTCCTTTCTATTGCCTTTGGGGCTTTGCTATTCTTACAAGGTTTCTTTATATCAACACGTGAGAGATCATTCTCTGTTTCTTTTCCTCTAACATCACTCCTAACATACTCTCTAGATCAGGGGTCCTCAAACTTTTTAAACAAGGGATCAGTTCACCGTCCCTCAGACCATTGGAGGGTCTGACTATAGTAAAAACAAAACTTATGAACGAATTCTTATGCACACTGCATATATATTATTTTGCAATGAAGAAACAAAACAGATACAAATACAGTATGTGGCCCGTGGGCCATAGTTTGAGGACCACTGCTCTAGATTCATCCATGTTATGAAAATTTCATGACTTCATCTTTTCTGATAAATGAGTTCCGTGTTTTTTTAATCTAGTAATCTATGCTGGGACATTGGGTTGTTTCCTTATCTCCAGATGATTCTAAGATCACACTTTCACTTAAGAACACCTAGTCTGGCCTGACATGTCCAATGCAATGTGGCACCAGTATGTGTTCCCCAGACCTGAGATCTTTGGGTTCAACTCACATCCCACACACAGGGCTGTTTGCTCAAGCGGATGGGCCGCCTCACTTGGCACATCCAGGCAGTTGTAAATGTCACTTGGTACATCAGGCACAGCTGCAGATAAACTGTCTTGGCAAAGGCTGAACTTGAGAAAGTCTAGTAGGCCTACCACTAAGGCGACCACAGAACAGCTTTCGTGGGAACCAAGCTTGGAAAATCAAGTATTTGGGGCCTGGGTTTCACCATCTTAAAAAAAAGATAGATGAAGTTCAAAGGACGTAAATGAGGAAAGGTAGAAAAAAAAAAACCACACCATTTATTGCATAGGAATTTATTGTGAGAAATTACAAGAAATACCTATTCTGGTGATGATGTTCAAATAATCCACAAGATGGCAGTCGTGAACCTGTAGCATTCTCCTGGACTGGAACTTTCTTGTTGCAACAAAATGAAATCTAGAAAGTCCCTGACAATAAACATGCGGGCATTTCAGGGACCCCTCTCATTTGACTTGAATCGTGTAAATAATTTTCTGTTTGGGAAAAAGAAACATCATACCATTAGGTTCCAGTAAGTTCTAGTGACGCAGCTTAGATAGGCCTTAGTCAAGGACTGGGCCATTTCCTTTTATCTGTTTAATTTTATATGTTTATTTAATTCGGGACAGCACTCAGGGCTTACTTTGGGCTTTGTGCTCAAGGATCACTCCTGGCCATATTGGGTGATAAGATCAAACCCAGGATGGCTGCATGGAATACAAACACCCTCCCACATACTAGCTGTTCCCTTTTAGCAGATAAGAGCTTTTCGTTTTTATCAGATGAGATCAAAGCTAGAAAGAGAGCTTAGTAGCCTGGATCATATATTTTGCACCACAAGAAGCACCCCATTCATCAGCACTGAGCTGAAAATGGTTCTTGACCACTGCTGCATATGCCCCTAAACCCAGCCCAAAAATGACAGGAAAAAGTTTTATTTGTTTGTTTATTTTTACAAAATCTCAAAAAGAGAGAAAAAAAAAAGCCACCACTGAAATTACAAGTTACCAATTTAACTCAGGGAGCTTAGAGACTTAATTCAGTTTCTTCCCAATTTGGCTTTGGCAATTGCAGCCTCCTTGTTTGCTACTCAGCAGCCTTTAGCTGAATACTGGTCATCAGAAGTTCTGTTGGTGGATGAACGTGCAGGAAAGCCAGCCATGCTGACATCATGGTGACTGACCATAGGCTCATGTGCACTCGCCTATTCAAAGGGCAAGACCCCAGAGCAAAAAATACTGGAAAATGAAAGCTGTTGGAATTTATTGTTCTGAAATTATGTAAATGGGAGATGGGATTTATTCTCATGTGAAATGATGTCAACAAGGAAATTTAAAGTTCTAAGAATTAATTTAAAACTACTTGAAATTTGTGGTGTGTGTGTGTGTGTGTGTGTGTGTGTGTGTGTTCTCTGCATCATGACAGACATACAGAGTAGTCTTTCATTGCTTCCTAATAACCAGCAGTTCCCTCTGGTTGTATCCCTGCACATGGCTTCTGCTCCTCTCACTTCTGCTTCTTTTATCCTCGCTTTCAAGCCCCGAGTGACAAGACCTTGTGTTCAGAAGACTGCTGCTTCTATATATAATTTTCCAAAATGTGTACCTGCCTCTAGAATAATCTTACTAATGATACCTTAATCATCGTCCTTTCTTTCCCTGGCAAAAGATGCTATTGTAATAGCACAGCTTGGATGGAAACACGGCTAATGCTGAAGATGAATCATGGAGCAAGGTGGAAAGAAACGTTTCTCATGTCTAAAAATATCAAGTGATTGACATGTTACCAAATTTCCACAAACTCAATTTCCATGCAATTTAGATGGTCGTGTGTGTGTGTGTGTGTGTGTGTGTGTGTGTGTGTGTGTGTGTGTGTGTATGTGTGTGGCTTGCCAGGGCCTTCCTAATGGGGACCTTGTCACTTTCCCAGCAGAAATGAGAAGCAGAGGCTTTTTGTTGGGGAGTTGAAAGTTCAGGATTTCCAGGGTCCCTCCCACCAGTCACCCATTTCCTGTCCCTGGATGATTCTTAGCGGGTGGGTCATAGTTGATTGGCTTCTCCCTGGCCCTCCTGGCACCTAGAGAGGCAAGAATGGAGGGTTGAGGGTTGACCTCCATTTTCTCTGTCTCTGACTTCACTTTCTACTGCTTCGTCCATTCCTTGGGCTCCAACCCACTTCTCTCCTGCATGTTTCTCTTTTTCTCTTTTGGCACCAGGCTCAAACCCAGGGCTCCCCCTTTCAAAGCATATGCTCTCCATATTTCCTTTTTTTAATTGACATCTTTCACCCCAAGCAGGTTTCATTCTCTTCTTCCTGCCCTGTAATACACTTGGTTTTTGAAGGTGGGGGACAAAATCTCCCTCAATCTCACTCTTTCACATTTAAGCTGCTTTGAAGCCCAGTTCCTCTTGTGTCTGCCTAGTCTTTCGTAGAAACTTCCCTTTGCTCCTACACAATCATCTCTCTGGCTTCTCCTCCCAGGTTCCTGCTGGAACTCTTAACTTTCATCTTCTCATATGGAAAGACACATGATATCTTGCTGATACCCCAAGAATCACCAGCTGGATTGCAAACACTAGAGATATAAACCAGTATTCTGTGTCCCTATAGAAGAATATTGTTTTCTGTGGCTCTGAAAGGGGATGGGGTGCTGTGGCCACCATTTTTGGCCCCAGGAGCTCTTGACTTGCCTTTACCCAGGCCCTGTTTCCTTGGCCTCCCCTTCCTCAGTTTCCCTACCTTTCAGATACTTTATATATCTTAGAGTTATCATGACTTGGAGGAGGTAAGTTCTGCCCCATACCTCTGCCCAGGACTGGCTGTATAAAATGTAGAGGGGAGGGGAAATCAATTTACAGATTTGAATATTGCTTTCTGGGTCTTCAGAGGCCAAGTTCAGATAAGAAAGTCTCAATTACACTTTTGTTCTAGTTCAGAAACTCATGACTGCCCACTCAAAGGCCCCTTGTGGTCTTCAAACATTGTTTGCTGTGTCTCTCATGAATGCTTGGCACTTGGAGTCCCCGGGGGAAGAAGTAACAGTTTGAGATGGGGCAGGCAGGGGGTGGGAGAAGGCTGGGCATTGTGACAAGTCTTGGATTTTGCAAGGATTCTGACACAGCTTCTTCATCCTTGCTCTGTGGGTGAAAACAATCAGGAGCATTTTATGGCTGGAACTTTTGAGAGGACAAAGTGAAGACATTTGCAGCCAGGGGAGCTTGACTAGGAGACTCAGACATTGGGTGTGGAGTCAGATTTGGACAGGGTGTGGTTTGGGAGGAGCAGCAGATGCTTTGGCATCTGGGTGTTGGCTCCAGAGGGAGTTCCTGGGAGCTTGGTCATACCCAGCACTATTCCAGAGCAAGTGGCCTGGACTTGCAAGCATAAGGAGGGAAATTTCCCCATGTACTTGTCCAGGGTCTATGAGTCCAGATTTCAGCTGGAGGTCCAGACTAATTAATTGTCAGGGCAGAATCACACTCTTCACTCTAACGCATGTGTAACTATTTTTAACAACTAAAAATATCAATATCTCTTTTTGGGGGTGTACCTGGCTCTGTAATCAGTGAAAATGTTTATTACTCTTTTTTGGGTAGGGACACCCCCAGCAGGTAACCCAGGGATACAACTCTTTTCTGTGCTGGGGGACTGTAAAGTGCCAGGGATCAAACTCAGGCCTCCCACGGGCAAAGCAATTGCTCCAGCGCTTTGAGTCATTTCTCCAGCACCCCCTTTCCCAATCCCATTCTCAGGAAATAAAACATATACAGAAACTTCATTTGCTTCTGAAGGTAGGTTTTACGGAACAAAATGTACTTTCTAGAAAATTCTGTCTTTTGTCACGGCAAAAAAGATATTATTTCTTAACAGCTATTCTTTGAGCCAGGGTTGGAGAGTCCCAGAGAAGAGGGTGGGAAAATGGTGCCATGCAGTGTAAGGTGAGAAAAAATACCTCATGCTCTAGTTTTACCGAAACAGTGGATTGAGACTGGCACCAAAGTAGAAGTTGGCAGCTTCTCGGTGCCACAGGAAGAATACTGGGCTGTGTTAAGGGGAGCCACCATCTATATTCATAACGAGTCGACAAAAAGCAGGGATAACTGGAATCTGTTTGGTGTTGATGGCCAGATACTGTTTTGCCAGGATCCCAACAGCCATGTCTGGTAGACAATCCACTTGCCATATGCGTACACGGATGGTGGGTAGGATGTGGAATATATTGCAAGATTATAGAAAATAATCAGAATAATGAGTATTGCTTAACATTTGAAGTATGATGAACTGCCATCTCCCTGAGTTGGTCGGAAAAGTCAGAGCAAATGTTTGGGAAATGTTCGCCAACCAGGCAATTAACACAGCGAGACTTTCAACATGGCTTATTCTGTACTTGGGGGAGAAACAACATCCCCTTTGATTCGGAACCTGGAACGAACCCTGTGAGCCGTGTTTCATTGCTGGGATTAATAAATCACAGCTGCAGGAATTGGCTCTTGGCAGGGTGCTCCATTCAGCTGTCTTGCCTTTGCCCCCTGTTGCATTCCAGATTCCAGGCCTGCACCATGTCTGGAGCCAGCTACCCACTCTCTCTGTTCCTCTGCGGCTGGCACTTGGTTGTCCTGGGAGTCAGCGGGGAGCACTGCCCGGCCAGACAGCCTGAGGATGACTCTTACGTGGCGGCCGTGTACGAGCACCATTCTGTCCTGAGCCCAGACCCGCTGGCTCTTGTCAGCCGAGAGCAGGCGCTGGAGATCATGAACCAGAACCTGGACGTCTATGAGGAACAAGTGATGGCGGCGGCCCAAAAGGCAAGGCTTGCTGCTCCTGGATGAGAACCTGGGGTTGGGTTCTAGCATACAGTCTTTGGCTCTCTTCCACGTTCCACTGGCCCAGCAGCACCTTGCGAACCAGGTTGATAAGAGCCTGGACTCTTGCTACTCAGAGAAGCTCAGGGTACAGTTCCCTGGGCCTGCTTCAGAGCTAGTGAGAAGAAGCATACACAAGGCCCCCAACCCATGCCTGTTTTAGCAAGATACCAGGGCATGCTTGGCACCCTCAGTGTGAGAGCCCCAGGTTCAATTCCTGCTTTGTTTTGTTTTTGTTTTCCTTTTTTTTTTTTTTTTTTGATTTTTGGGTCACACCCAGTAGCACACAAGGGTTACTCCTGGCTCTACGCTCAGAAATCACTCCTGGCAGGCTTGGAGGACCATATGGGATAACGGGATTCGAACTACCATCCTTCTGCGTGCAAGGCAAATGCCTTACCTCCATGCTATCTCTCCGGCCCCACTCAATTCCTGTTTTAACTAGGGAACCTTGGGCCAGTTGTACACAGATGTGGGTGCCAGCCTCACAGCCCACAGAGTTGAATGGGGTGAGCTGGACTTGGGGTTTTTGGTGTTTGGTTTTTTGTTTTGTTTTTTTTTTGGGGGGGGGCACTCCAGGCAGTGCTCAAGGGTTACTCCTGGCTCTGAGCTCAGAAGTTGCTCCTGGCAGGCTTGGGGGACCATATGGGATGCCAAGAATCAAACCTGGGTCTGTCCCATGTTAGCCATATGCAAGGCAAATGCCCTGCCACTGTAATAACATTCCAGTCCCTGGGGTTTTGTGTGTGTGTGTGTGTGTGTGTGTGTGTGTTGGTGATAGAGATTAAACCCAGCTCACTGCAACTGCTCTGATGAGCCACCCTCCAGCCCTGCACGGGCATTTTTTGAGAAATCCCCCCGTACAGTGTAGTCATAGATACAGGCATTTTTGAAACACCCCACCTCCCTCTCGTGTGTCTGAACACTCAGAGGTTAATGAAAGAAATAGGCACCCACACAGCTGCCCTGTGCTACTAACTCAAGGGTGATTCTGGCCCCAGGCCAGACCATGTGAAGCCTAAGGCATTAGGGCTGCCAGAAGGAAATGGGATAGACAAGGGGTGGCCTGTGGAGCTTCCTGCCAGGAAGGATGGGCAGAGAGGGGCATGATGGGCCTAGATGCTCCAATGAGAAAAGGCCCTGGTGGGAGACTAACAGCCAAAGGAGGGGTGTGGCCCTTGAGTCTGAGAGGGGAGTAGGGAGCGCTTCTTGGCCTATCTGGACTGAGCCTAGCCTGCCCAAACCATCCTGCCCAAAACATCTCTGCTGCCAGAGTCTTTAGGCCCATTCACTCTGTGCAGAATACTAGGAACTTCTAGATGGTTCTTTCTGTGACCCATAGCTTTTTTTGTTTGTTTGTTTGGTTTGGTTTGGTTTTTGGGTCACACCCTGCAGTTCTCAGGGGTTACTCCTGACTCTACACTCAGAAATCGCTCCTGGCAGGCTCGGGGGACCATATGGGATGCCAGGATTCGAACCACCGTCTTTCTGCATGCAAGGCAAATGCCCTTCCTCCATGCTGTCTCTTCAGCCTCTGTGACCCATAGTTGATCACCTTTGTAATAGTCCTCTATTGTTCAATTCTCTGAGCTCTCTCCACTTTTTAGAATGCCAGGCCTTTGTCACAGCCCCTGTTTCAACTTCCCGTGGTGTGTCCCTAGTTTCCCCAACTTATACTGTGGGTCCCTGCTTTTCAGGCTCTCTATGATAATGAAGAGCAGGGAAAATGTCCCCAGAGGATTGTGGTCAGCTCTGTGGCACTGTTGAGGCTAAGGTTCTGGCACCTGCCTGGGGCCTGGCACCCCAGGCCTTCACAGCCAGAAGCACGTGTGCTGTTACTCTTCTGCCCTCCGCACCCCGTGGCAGGGCCGCACACTGTCCTCCCTTGCGGATCACTTACCTGCACGTCATTCACACCTGGGATACGCCTCACAGTTGTGTCTTTGCTGAAATCAATGTCCCTGGTGGCGTCCTCAGACCTCAGGCCTTTCTGGGCACGGGACGTGTGTTCATGTGGCACCAAAGCAGCTGCCTCTCTCCTCTCACTGCTGCTGCTCTGAGCTGTTTGAGTTGCCAGACGAGGCTCCAGGTGAGCCAATCAGCTAACCACCACCTCAAGGTAACCCCATCTCATGCCTCATCTCTGCCTGATCCTGCAATGGGCATAAAGTTGATCAGTTCATCCTTTTAGATCTTTTGGGTATCTCTGTGATTGTGAGTGGTAGAGCAACTTCTGAGACAAATTGATGGCAAATATCAAGGAGGGTGAATGCCTAAGACCCTGATTGGGATAGCTCTCCTCATGCTCCCCATGATTCTGTCAGGTCTCCCTCCTCTCCTGTTTCCAGAAGAGTCCTTCATTTTAGTGTAATATATAAGCATGACTTCAAAATTACTTAAAATTTTGTTTTCAGTGAAGGAAAAGAGTTGTGTGAATACTCTTAAAAAGTTAAGAACCTAGGGGTGGAGCGATAGCACAATAGATCAGAGCATTTGTCTTGTACACCTAACCTGGGTTTCATCTCCAGCATCCCATATGGTCCCCCAAGCCTGCCAGGAGTAATTTATTTTCTTTTTCTTTCCTTCCTTCCTTCCTTCCTTCCTTCCTTCCTTCCTTCCTTCCTTCCTTCCTTCCTTCTTTCCTTCCTTCCTTCCTTCCTTCCTTCCTTCCTTCCTTCCTTCCTTCCTTCCTTCCTTCCTTCCTTCCTTCTTTTCCTTCCTTCCTTCCTTCCTTCTTTCCTTTCTTTCTTTCCTCCCTCCCTCCCTCCCTCCCTCCCTCCCTCCCTCCCTCCCTCCCTCCCTCCCTCCCTCCCTCCCTCCTTTCTTTCTTTCTTTCTTTCTTTCTTTCTTTCTTTCTTTCTTTCTTTCTTTCTTTCTTTCTTTCTTTCTTTCTTTCTTTCTGTCACACCCAGAGATGCTCAGGGGTCACTCCTGGATCTATGCGCAGAAATCACTCCTAAAAGTGCTTGGGGGACCACATGGGATACCAGAGATTGAATCTGGGTCATCTGCATACAAGGCAAACGCCCTACCCATTGTGATATCACTCTGGCCCCTGTCAAGAGTAATTTCTGAGTGCAGAGCCAGTAATAAATTACCCCTGAGCACCACTGGGAGTGAGAACCCCCCCTTAAAAAATTAACAATTTGGGCTAGAGAGATAGTATAGCAGGCTTGCCTTGCACAGGGCTGATCTGAATTTAACCTCTAGCATCCCATAGGGTCTCCTGAGTCCACCAGAGTAATTTCTCTCAGAGCGCAAAGCCAGAAGTAATCCCTAAGCACCTCTAGGTGTGAACCAAAACAAATGATAAAAAGATAATAAATCTGGTTTAAAGAGAATTTGAAGACTAAAAGTATACCCACCAAATGAATGTTGAAATGATGCAAAATGTTGAAATAGATACAACCTGGCTCATGTCCTACAAAGCAATAGCATGCTTGTCTTAGGGGATTTTTCATTAAATAGCAAATCAAACGAGATAAATCATCTGTGATTGAGCCTATTAAACAGTGTCCTCATCAACAGAAACTACCCACATCCTGTATTATTTCCAGAATATTTGCAACAGTTCTGCTTTTCAGTGAATCCAGTAGTCTTCTGCCGGGGCTCTGTGCGCCTGGTGTCATTTTTCAGCAAAGCTAGTTGGCAATGTCTGTTGACCGCTTCTGTTTTTCCATAGCTTCGCCCGAATATTTCACTTGTATGATTTTTTTTTCTAGAGTTTGAGTGTAGATTTGTATGCAACATTCACTCAGTAAGACATGTTTTCATTACCTGTTCGCAGGTGTCACTACAGTTTTCTTTTTTATTTCTTCATATTCTTTCTCCATTTTTATAGCAGATTCATGTCCAGCAGGGCTAGGAGTGGGGGTGGATCAAACTTAGACCTCATGCATGCCAGGCAAATGTTCTCCTGTTAAGGAACACCCCTATACTGCTAATTTGCCTTTTATTAAAATCATTTGAGAACCATTCAGGTGTCCAGTACAGAAGCTACATCATGGCATCCTCTCAAATATATTGTGCCATTACAAATGATATTTTGGGATTTGGGCCACACTGGCATGGCTCAGGACTGGCACTGCTTATTCCTCACACTCAGCAGTGACCCCTGGCAATGCTCTGAGGACCATATGTGGTGCCAGGTTAAGTCACATGCAAAGCAAGTGCCTTAACCAGGTGCTTTCTGGCCCCACAAATGATATTTTGAACTATGTGTCCTGGCATTTAATACAAATAGTGAGATATTTTACTATATAAGAAAACATATATTTGATATAATCTCACATAGTGAAGAAAATATGAAACACACCAAGATACTAGCAGCAAGTATCTTCATGTTCAAGGATTCTTGCTTTACATGGAGGCTCAAAGGGTTGGAGCACTTGCTTTGGGGGAAGTCCTGGGTTCTAGCCCTAGAAAGAGCCAAGTGGACCCCCTCAAGCATCACACACTGCACTGGGAGGAGCACTGTCAGGTGTAATCCCCACCATCAACCCTGGCAAATAAACTCTTTGTATTTTTCTTATTTTTAAAATTCCTACTGTCTACATCAAGACTTCGATGTCTTTATAATCAGGGAGAAAAAAAAAATCAGGCTGAAGAGTATGGAGAGCATTCCAGAAGTAAGTGACTCATAGCTCCTGTTATTTTTGGTTATTCATGCCTTCTCTTTTTTCCTCTTCCAACAGCCGTGCACTGGCCAATGTTCCAGGCTTGACATTTGAAGCCACGTCAGTGGAAAGCCTCAGTAGAAAGAGGCCCTGACGCAGAGCCAATTGTTTGAATTTCTTGAGCTTGTCGCAGACATGGCAGGAAGGCTGCTTCCTCCCAGGCCTCACATTTAGGAAGCCCCAATGGCCCCAGGACTGGGTAAAAGCCCCTGGGTGTTCAGAAGTCTGCAGAGATCTGACTCACCCCAAAATGGGGAGCCACATGCTGGAGCAAGGCCTCTTTTCTTTGCTGAAACCAATACTGGCTTTTATGCCCAGCCCAGTGGGTCCCAACCATAGCAACATATTAAAATCATTTGGGGACTTCTCAGCAAATCCCTGTGAGGCCAGGGATGTGGCTCAGTGGGACAGTACATGTTTCACATGGGAGGTCCCGAGTTTCATCCCCAGTCCTGCAAAACCAAAACCAGATACCATACTGTGAATTGAATCTGCCCTTCTAGACGTGGCAACCCTAAACAAAATAAGATATTTTGGGGCCGGAGAGATAGCACAGCAATAGGGCGTTTGCCTTGCACATAGCTGATCCAGAATGGACGGTGGTTTAAATCCCAGCATCCCATATGGTCCCCTGAGCTTGCCAAGAGCTATTTCTGAGCGCAGAGCCAGGAGTGATCCCTGAGTGCCTCCAGGTATGACCCAACAACCAAAAAAAAAAAAAAAACAAAAAAAAAAAACAGATATTTTGGGGCTGGAGGTTGCTTCACACCCAGTAGTGCTCAGGGCTTACTCCTGGCTCTGCACGCAAGGGATCACTCAGGGTGTACTCGGAACTATATAGGGTGCAGGTATTGGGCCCAGGTTGTGTGCAAGGCCCACAGTACTGTCCTATCACTACTAAATTTTTGTGTTGTTTGTTTTGTTTGGAGGACACACAAGCCAGTGCTCAGAGCTTACTTCTGGCTCTGCCCTTCACTCCTCAGGAATCATTCCTGGCAGGGCTCAGAGGATCACATGGGGCACTAGGGATCAAAATCAGTCTATACTATCTCTTCGAACCCCAAAAAGTATTCTTTTACAATGGCTTTTCAGTGATTTTGCAAAAGTTCCCTGTCTGACTTGGATGCACACTGAAGGTGACAAACCACTAAACTGGAGATAGCACATCTGTGAATAGCTCGTACTTCTGGCCTTTGGTAATTGTTGCTTTCTCTCCAAACTCGCTCTAATTGTGGGTTTAGTACATGCTATTCCTTTTTTTTCTTTTTCTTTAGAAAGAAAAAAACAGAAAAGGGGAGAGATTGAGGGAGAGAGGAAGGGAGGGAAAGAAAGAGGGAGGGAGTCACAGAGGAGGGAGAGGGGGAGAGGGAGAGGGAGGGAGAGGGGGAGAAAGAACTCTATTCCTTTAAGCCCAGCTCTGCCTTTCCCTTCTGCCCCAACATGCTCTCAAAGAATGGTTGATGGTTGTTCCTCAGAATTTGGCCAAATGAGACTTCCCCCAAGATCATGGCTCTGAGGAGAGTCTTGCTACCCAAGTTTTGTACTCCTGGTTCCTTCTGCAGAGCAGCTCCTCAGTGGTTGCCAGATGAAGGCATAAAACAAGGAACTAATGGATAAAGTGGTACCTCAAAGCATGAAATAACAGACTATGATGTTTTTGACTTTCAGGGTGTACAGATCATAGTGTTTCCGGAAGATGGCATTCATGGATTCAACTTCACAAGGACATCTATTTACCCATTCTTGGACTTCATGCCAGATCCCCAGATAGTCCGGTGGAATCCGTGTGAAGAACCCCACCGCTTTAATGAAACTGAGGTAAGTGAGGACAACAGCCTTCCTCCTCAGGAGGCTGACCATGCCTCTAATTATGTGCGGAGAGGAATCCAGTCAGGGGCCAACGACCGAGGCTGATGACGTGAGACCTAAAGCAGGGCCTCGGATCAAATGCAGATTGCGCTAACAGTGGGCACCACAAGAATGTTTGGTAGGGCCAGAGTGAAAGTACAGTATCTAGGACACTTGCCTTTCACACAGCTGACCCTGTGATTTCTGACACCTCATCTGATCCTCTGAGTCCTGCCAGGAGTAAGCCCACAAAAACTAACTAAATTTTAAAAAGATGATGTCTAGTAATAGAAGAATCATGCTTACCTGTCATCCTGTTTTTTAAGTACATGAGAAATACATGCTTATGTGTTTATAAGAGAAATAGAAATGAATATACATAACAGAAGAAACCCCCCCCCCCCTTCATCACACAGTACTCTGTATCCTACTTCATTGCTCCAACAATTATCCTGCTAAACTCTCTACCCATAGCTCTTGGCATCCTGTTGAGCATGCTCTATGCATCTTCGTTTTAAATTCTTGATGTTATGCAGTGAATGTTATTGTACATTGACTGTGTAAGCATGTTCAAGTTTTTCAGTGAAGGGGAAATTTCTCGAAATGAGTTTCTTAGGGCTAAAGAGTTAGAATAGGGGATATAAAATGCTTGCTTTGCACATGGCAAACTCTAATTTAATCCCCAGCACCACATATGGTCCCTGGAACATTGCCAGGAGTGATCCCTGAGCAAAGAGCCAAGAAGAAACCCTGAGCACAGTCAGGTGTGTGATCCCAAAACAAAATAGTAGGATTCAAACATTTATTTTTCCTCTTTTTCTCTCCTCTAGGTCCTCCAGCGCCTAAGTTGTATGGCCATCAAAGGAAACATGTTCCTGGTGGCCAATCTTGGGACAAAGCAGCCATGTCACAGGAGTGACCCTCGGTGTCCCAAAGATGGGAGATTTCAATATAATACCAATGTTGTGTTGAGCAGCAACGGAACCCTGGTGAGCCGCTACCGCAAGCACAATCTCTACTTTGAGGCTGCTTTTGACACCCCTCTCAATGCAGATCTCACTGTCTTCGACACCCCATTTGCTGGCAGGTTCGGCGTGTTCACCTGCTTTGACATACTGTTCTTTGATCCTGCGGTCAGTCTCCTCCGAGATGTTGAGGTGAAGCACATAGTGTACCCCACAGCCTGGATGAACCAGCTCCCACTCCTGGCAGCTATTCAGATTCAGAGTGCCTTCGCCATTGCCTTTGGCATCAATGTTTTGGCTGCTAACATCCAACACCCATCTTTGGGGATGACAGGGAGCGGCATTCACACTCCCCTGCAGTCCTTTTGGTACCATGACACAGAGAGCTTCCAAGGTCACCTTCTCATAGCCCAGATAGCCAAGAACCCCCTGCGGCTCCCAGGGACCCAGAGTGACAGCAGGGAAGGAGACCCAGCCCACAAGAAGTTTTTGAAGATCTTGGCAGGCAGCCCCCACTGTGACAAGGACGTTCAGGAAGTTCTTTGTGATGGCGCCACCACCTGGAACATGAATTCTCCCCCCACGTTTCATGCCCAAATGATGTATGACAACTTCACGCTGGTCCCAGTGTGGGAAACAGAAGGCTTCACCAGCGTCTGTTCCGGGGGCCTCTGCTGTTACTTGCTGTACCAGAGGCCCACGATGTCCAAAGAGCTGTATGCCCTGGGGGTCTTCGAGGGCCTACACACTGTGCATGGCACTTACTACCTCCAGGTCTGTGCCCTGGTCAAATGTGGGGGCCTCAGCTTCGACAGCTGTGGGCAAGAGATCACAGAGGCCTCGGGGATGTTTGAGTTTCACCTGTGGGGGAACTTCAGCACTTCCTATATCTTTCCTCTGTTTCTCACCTCAGGGATGACCCTGGAAAGGCCTGACCAAGTAGGCTGGGAGAAGGAGCACTATTTCCTGAGGAAGAAGCAACTGTCATCTGGCCTGGTGACAGCGGCTCTCTATGGGCGGTTGTATGAAAGGGACTAGAGAAAGTGGGTGCCAGGTCCCACACCTATATAGGCTACAGCCACTTCTCTCCCCACAACCCATTCTGGAAGCTGTGGGAAGAAGTGGGGGATGAGGATTTTCTCTAATCCATTGTCTCTTCTCCAGAAAATGTGAATGATAGTTATATTTTTCTACCTATTTTATTTTTGGTAATCATATCTTCCTTCCAAAAAAAAATTTTTTTTTTTTTGGTTTTTGGGTCACACCCGGCAGTGCTCAGGGGTTACTCCTGGCTCTATGCTCAGAAATCGGCCCCAGCAGGCACAGGGGACCATATGGGATGCCAGGATTTGAAACACCGTCCTTCTGCATGAAAGGCAAATGCCTTACCTCCATGCTATCCCTCCGGCCCCTCTTCCAAATTTTTTTAGGAGACAGTTGATTTCAAGAAATAAAATAAATTGGGTTATATTTTACACATTCATAACAGTGGGTTGTGTGTGTGAGTGTTTTCCTTATTATTGCTAAACTGACACCTAGGGCATATAAATATTTCATAAACCTCAGACATTTTCGAAGGTAAGTCACAAACTAAAAACAAAAACTGTGTTAGAAGAGACTATTTCGGGAACCTTTTTCTTTTCACTGGCGACCAGAATTTTATTCAGACAAAGTAGTAGTGCCAGAGACACCCACAGCAACAGAAACGTGGGTCTTGAAGCAGCTTTTAAAAATAGAAGGGAAGGGCCCGGAGAGATGGCACAGCGGCGTTTGCCTTGCAAGCAGCCCATCCAGGACCAAAGGTGGTTGGTTTGAATCCCGGTGTCCCATATGGTCCCCCGTGCCTGCCAGGAGCTATTTCTGAGCAGACAGCCAGGAGTAACCCCTGAGCACTGCTGGGTGTGGCCCAAAAAAAAAAAAAAATAGAAGGGAAGTCTTCACATCTGCCTGTCAGTAAATAATGAAATGTTTCAGGCAAGACTCAGTAACTGGAAAGAGCAGAGTGGAGGAAAGGAGTGGGGGAGAGGAGGAAGGTGCTAAAGAAGGACAGTTTGTGAGTGTGGTAATAGGATTCCTTCTGTACAACATGTCTCATCCGGGGTTTCCAGGGACCATTATAAGTCACACTAACCTTGGCAAGACACTTCTAGTTGCCCAATGCGGCTCAGTTTGATCCAAGGTACCTCAGAAGGGCCTTTCCTTCTCAGAGGGACATTGAGCCAGAGGGAAGTGAAGGTGCCACAGAACTCCTGGCCTTGGCCTCCTGAAGGCTCTGAACTGCTACTGCAAACACAGCCTCCATTTTGAGGCAGCTCAACAGGTGTTTGGGGGAAGGGAGCATTGCCTCCTGCCATAAATTCTGGATTCTTGTTTATCTTATTTCTATGATATTTGTATCCAACATTTCAGAGTCAACTGACTCACTCAGTGCCTAATGACTTTCAGAACTTCGTTTTTGGGGCGTTTGGGCCACACCCAGCATGCTCAGAACTTACTCCTGTCTCTTGTGCTCCATGATCATCACTCCTGTGGGGCTTCAGTGACCATCTGTAGTGCTAGGGGTTGAACCCCGAAAGCTCCTTACCCACTGTACTAATCGGTCTGGCTCCCAACCAAGGTTTTAAAAACAGTTTTATGTGCGTATAGAAGATGCTATAAGGCAGAAAAGGAAATTCCTTCTCCACACCCTTCTGTATAGCCCTTCACACCAGTTTCTGAAGTCCGGACACTAGAGCTCCACTGACCAGCTTTCCTTCCCTGGCTTCACAGCTTATATTCATCACTGCATGAGCTTTTACCATTCATTTCCTTAAACTTCACAATTGCAAGGTCCCTGCTGACGCAGCTCTCTCGAAAAGTCCTCGTATGAGTCAGTCCTCAGGGAAAAGGCAGAAACAACTCCAGATTCCTGAGGAAGCCCTGGGGAGTCCCCCTGGTAGGCTATTCGACCTCTCCCATGAGATGACAGAGCTCTCCAGCCCTCCCAGGCATAGACCCACGGACTGAGTCAGCCAAGCCACAGGCAGCTGCGGATGTGGTTGCAACCGCCCACCCAGCATGTTTGCCCCAAACCCCAGAGAAACCAGAGTTATCTCAGAAATGCACTTTGTTCCTCCATGCCAAGATGGCTTGAATCAGCCCAGAAAGACAGGGAGGCCCTTCCTAAATTTAGACCTTAAAGAACTTCTTCAACAGCATACATTTATGAAGGCCCGTATGATTCTAGAACTTTCCTTGAGTTTCAGCCTACTGGAACGTAAAACTGCTCATGAAGTAGAAATGAGGGGTCAGAAAGAATAGTAGAACAAAAACAAGAAAAGAATTTTTTTTGTTTGTTTTTTAACTATACAAGTGGTTGCCAGATTACAGAACCAAATGGAAGATGAGGAACTTAGCAAAATAACTTATTTTTCAGGAGGAAAGAGACAACTATGATTAAGGGCTGGGATCTGGATTTTGTCCACTGTGACCCTGGCTGATACTGAGGAAGCAAAGAGCAACCTTGATGGTGGCCCAGAGGCAGGAAGTCTCTGGGCTTGTTGGTGACTCAGACTATGGGCCATTTGGAGTCCGGATGTCTGGGACCTCCTCAGGCAAGGGGTCTCACGCACGCTCCAGGCAGCTGTGAGGCCGATGGGCAAAGAGCCATGTTCATGCTGCCGTTAAGGGACCTTATTTCTGGGACGGCATTAAACACACCCATCCCTGCAGCTGGCAGCCTACACCCAGCACATCATCCTTTACTGTGACACCTGCCACCTTAGGAAACTCACAGCTCCACCTAGCCCAGTTGGTCATCAGACCAAGACTGACCCTGATAAGAGATGAGCCAATCAAAAGGTAGAAGGAACCCCAAAAACTTGCTCTCCTGATTCCCAGGGAAATGAACAGCTGTGCCATCATGGGTCACCAGCACAGCCTGCTTCTATGTGGCAACTATTTTTCTTTTTAACTGAGAAGAAATTTATTGAATTTTTATCCACCTCAATGCCCACCAGAAGTGATTCCTCAGCCATCCTCCCATATAATAACAAAAAAAACACAAACAAACAAACAACCAATAATTCTTGGGGATAGTCCAATTTTAAGTTTCATCTTTTCTCTTCCTGCCTGTACCTATTTTTAAAAACAGAGGATAGAGGAGACTCCGTATTTGCAGATACCAGAAAGACACTTATTTTCAGTAAAAACATGCAGCTTCCATGACTGTTTGCTGTGCACAACATTTCTCAGCATCACCAGAAGGAAAACAAAAACACAAAGAAGGATGTATCGTGTGTTCCATTAAATCACTGAATTTGGGGGGTGACTCACACAGAAAATGCCATGGAGGATAATTATAGGGCTGGCGGCATATTAATACGAAGATATAATAAAAGCCAGCATTGGGGCATTGCACCTGAATCTGCAGAGGAAGAATTTCATTATTTGGTGATGAATACATTTGAGTTCAGCCTCTCTAGTCTATACATCCTTGTAAAATCCAGTTTCAGACTTTTCCTAGGGGTGGGCATATAGATCAAATAAGCAGAACAGAACAATGGTACCAAACCTATTTGCTATTGGAAAGTAAAACAATCAGTAAAGCAAGAAATTAAACTGTGTGTGACTTTGGGCATATGTGTGATGTGCTTCCCTGAGAAATGGGGATGTTAAGTGAGGTGTCTTGGGCTCAACTCCTTTGGGGAGCATGCAAGGCAATACTCAGGGGTTACTCCTGGCTCCAAACTCAGGAATGATTGGCTGAGCTTCAGAGATCATAATGTCAGGGATCAAACCTGGGTCTGCCACGTAGTGTAGTATCATGGGTAGTAGTATAGTGGCCCAAACACTTTTAAATATACTCTGGAGCTGGAGAGATAGTACAGCAGGTAGGGCACTTGTCTTGCACATGGCTGATCTGGGTTTGATCCCTGGCATTTCATAGGGTTCCCCCAATCTCTCTGGAGTGATACCTGAGTGTAGAGGTGGTAATAATTCCTAAGCACAGCCAGGCGTGTTCCCCTCGCACCCTCCCAAAGATAACTCTGTCTTTCCCCTCTTCCTTATTTTTTAAAAGGATATATATAAATTTAAATATAAATATATAATATATAAATATTCATATCACATAAATATATTTATAAATATAAATAGTATATAATATATAATAAATATATATTTAAATATATAAATATACATATATTTGGTTTTTTAGCTCACACCCGGCAGCGTTCAGGGGTTATTTCTGGCTCTATGCCCAGAAATGGCTCCTGGCAGGTTCGAGGGACCATATGGGATGCTGGGATTCGAACCACCAACCTTCTGCATGCAAGGCAAATAAATGCCTTACCTCCATGCTATCTCTCCATCCCCAAAAGTGGATATATTTTTTATTTTTGTTTTTGGGTCACATCTGGCAGTGTTCAGCATTTATGCATGGTTCTATGCACAGGGATTATTCTTAGAAGGGTTCAGGGGACCATACTTGGTGCTGCAGATTAAATTTGGTTGGCCATGTGTAAGGCTAGTGCTCTACCTACTATACTATCTTTCCAGTCCCCATTTCTCCTTTCCTTCTTGTATTGGGGCTCAATCCCAGTGTCTCACAGATGGTAGGAAATACTTAAGCCACTGAACTTCTCCTTCAGTCCAGGAAGGCATGAATCCATGAAACTTTAAAGACCAGTTTCAGGAGATGGGACTGTAGAGAGAGCATAGCATGCAGAATGTTTCCCTTCCACACAGTCGACCTAGGTTCAATCCCTGGCATCCCATATAGTTACCTGAATAGTACCAGTACAGAGTGCAAAGTCGGGAGTAACACCTGAGCATTGCTGTGCTGCAGACGTCTGCGTCCCTAAGCAAAACCTTAGTGGGGTCATAAAACGTCACTGGAAGAGAGCGGGTACACGAGGCAGACAAATATGAAATATGAAATAATTGAGACCACACAAAATGCATTGTATGGGGACCCACACCTATGAGACAAGAAACAAATTTTACTGTTCAGCTGATGACATTTTAAGCACAACTCTGGTATGCAAGGTGTCTTCAGGGAAAACAAAGGGCAGAGGATCATTAGGAGGGACAATACAATGGTACCAGACCCTAGAATTTACATATCAAATAACTACCCGATGTAGGTGAGGAAGAGCCCTGCTAGAGGTAAGGGGAAACATGAGCTGAAGATGTTTTTGGGTTTGCAAAAAACAGATTTTTCAAAAAACAAGAGGAAAGAACCCCGTTCTGCAAGCAATGTTTTTGCAGTGGCTGGAAAAACGATTTTTGGGGGGATGGAAATAATTGTTTACCATCATGGAGCTAGACTCAGAAAAACAAGTTGCTGATGCCAGGTTATACTCTAAGTAACAGTTACAAATAAACTAGCCAGTGGGGAGCTTATGGCGGGCTTTGGTACTGAAATTTCTTTGTGACTGCAGGATAGCTAAGGCCGAATGTCTGTAGTAGAAAAGGAGACGAAAATCAAATTAAAGGAAAAGAGAAAATGTAATGTCAAAGCCATGCCAGAAATATAGCCAGTAATCCACGCAAGGGTCAATGATTGACTTCTCCAACGGGCCTTCTGGCAGATATTTCTTGGGAGGAAAATTAGGCACTGCACCAGGAAAGCCAAAAGCCACATCTGGTGCGTGCTTCTCTAATAAATAGAGAAATGCATGCTGCATGCCTCGACACCGTTGGGCATGGCCCATAAACAAATAAAGAAAGAAAATAGTTGAGAAGAATAATTTGGAGAAGAAAATGGCCCTGGTAAATAGACCACCACAATGGTCAGTTTAGAATGTGCACTTCAGCTCCTGGACCACTATCCCCTGCCTAATGAAGGGACGCTCTCCTCCAGCATCCTGTGAGTTGAACGGTATGAGGCAATCCCCTGGGAAGAAACAATGGCATGTTGGGTGCCATGGGAACAAGCACTAAGGCAATCTCGCCAGGCACTCAGGTGCATGATACACACAGTCCATTTCTTGTCCCTGTACCAGTAAATACCTGATTTAATTAAATATTTCCATTAAGTCTCTGTGAGGTTCAACCCTCACAGCAAGGATTCCCTAATAACAGATGTAGGGGGACTGGCCTGCCCAAACACGAGGCTATCATCTACAGACCTTCTTGGCCAGATATTCTTTTAATGCCACCTGAATTCTTTCGCTTTCCCTAGCCCTGTATGGGCATAAAGGAGTCTGTGTTCTAATATATTATTGGAAGTCGATAGTCAGTGCCTTGAATTAGTTTAAGAAGCATTTATTTTCCTCTATGTTACTCCACCCTGGATTTAGGTGTAGCTACCTGAGACCCACCCATTTCTGGGAGGGGTCTTGGGAACCAGATATTATGTGTGACCTTACCTGCAAGACCCCGCCCATTCCTGGGAGGGGTCTTGGAATAGGGAGATAAACCCTGGAGCCAGGGGATTAGGGGGTCCCTGCTGCGCTCGCTGGCTTGAGGTGCTTTGCCTCTTTTGGTCTCTGACCAGGATGGAGGTCAAAGAAAGATGGCTGAAAGGAGTTAAGATGCAGGGCCAAGAATAACTAGTCCATGAAAGGTTATGAGATAGGCCACACACCTGTGGTGGTCAGGGCATGAATAAAGCTGATGCTTCCTGATGCCTGCCTGTGAGTGAGTTCAATTCCCGCCATTCACCTGGGCCTGAAACCCGCCAGCTGGATGGGGGTTGCTGAGCCACGTGGCCTGGGATGGCAGAGAAAAATCCTTCACCATCCAGATCCATCGTTAATTATTTAATGCTACACCTCTAAAATTTTTGGGGGGTCATACCCGGAAGCACTCAGGGTTACGCCTGGTTCTACGCTCAGAAACCGCTCATGGCAGGCTCAGGGGACCATATGGGATCCTGGAATTTGAGCCATTGTCCTTCTGCATTCAAGGCAAATTTGACCTACCTCCATGCTATCTCTCCAGCCCCTACTCTAAAAAAATTTTAAGCCATATTTAAGCATTGCTCAGGGTACTAGGTAGTGCTGGGAATCAAACTTGGGCTTCCCACATTGAAAGCTTCTACTCTGTTAAGCTTTCTGGTGCCTTTTCTCTCTATTCTTTAGGGACACTCACTATCCAATCCTTGCAGGAACCACGGAACACTTTCATCACCCTTAGTGATCAGAGCCTAGGCAGGTGAATTAATAAATGTCACCCGGTTTGGTGTCTCTGGTCCAAGTCCAGAGTTTGAACACAGGGCTCTGTGCCATCCTGTAACTATATGAAACTATATAAATGTGCCCTGTGGCTAGTCCCCCTACTAGGTGATTTCCACTGGGCTGGGAATGAATCTGATTTACCTACAAAATGTTGGTACTAAACAAGCTCCTCAGATCTAAGCAGTCAGAGCAAATGCTCCAAGCAAGAAATATCCAGGCATGCATGAGCATAAGTATCTTTTGTCACTGTTTCTCTTAAAATTAATTATCTTCTCTTCCCCTACTCATATCTGGGTGAGGTTCTGGGGGCTGAATCCAAGACACATGCTGACACAGGCTTATCTGTCACACTCTAGGGAGAGGGGGGTGACTACAGGGTTCAATTGGTGTCCAGGAACCCTTCCCTGTGCTCTGGAGATCAGGTGGTGCATTTAGTTAGTACATAAGGCACTGTACTATCTCTCTGGTTTCCCAACACCCTTTTTTGAAGTGACTCGCTTTGCTCAGTGTTTGTAGCTGCTTATTAACAGGAAATGCATATCAAAACAACCACAAGATATCATCTTACACCAGTAAGAGCAGAGGATACAAAAAAGACAGGAAATGACCAGCATGGGAAAGGATGTGTTGAAGAAGGAACCCTGGTCACTCTTGGTGATTCAGATGTCTATGGAAAACAATATGGAGATTTCTCTAGAAAGTAGAGCTGGGGTTCTCCCATATGATCCAGAAATTGTGTGTGTGTGTGTGTGTGTTTGTGTGTGTGTATGTGTGTAATCCAGCCCCTAGTGTTACCTACTTGCCCTGTTTTTTTCTTGATCCATTTCTCTTTGCTCACTGACCTTGTGAGATGGTAGTAGAACCATAAATCAGGTAGGACTGTTCTATTTATATAGCTAAAAAAATACCTCACAAGTTACATGGGCAGCTGAGTGATTTTCCATGACCATTATCACAAGTTACAGGCTTAACAGTGTAGGCTCATACTATTAAAAGAATAAATCCTAGACATCACTTTTTTCTTACTTTCTTTTTTTTTTTTTTTTTTTGGTCTGAGTCACAACCCGGCAGCGCTCAGGAGTTACTTCTGGCTCTACACTCAGAAATTGCTCCTGGCAGGCTTGGGGAACCATATGGGATGCTGGGATTCAAACCACCATCCTTCTACATACAAGGCAAATGCCCTACCTCCATGCTATCTCTCCAGCCCCCAGACATCACTTTCATCTCTAAACATTTAAGTAACTCCAAGAGATAAAGGGGATAAGGATTATTTTTATAATCTAACTACAGTATCAGCATCAAATCTAGAAGGAACTGTGCCTTCTGAATATAATCAATGACTGAATTTGATCTCCAATGATCTCAAATGTCATCCACTAAAATAAATAGTGTATCTTAAAGAAAAAAAGTTTTGTTTTTCACCAATGTGAGGGTTTTTTTTTTTTCCTTTGGGTTTTGGGGTCACGTCTGGCAGCATTCAGGGGTTACTCACCTGGCTCTACACTCAGAAATCACTCCTGACAGACTTGGGGGAACCATATGGGATGCTGGGATTCAAACCACCATCCTTCTACATGCAAGGCAAATGCCCTACCTCCATGCTATCTCTCTGGCCCCGGGAATTTTTTTTAAAAGGCCAGGTATTGATTCTTTGAGAGCTTTGTAGAATTCACTATATGGTCCTGAGCTTTTGCTTCTAGTAAGACTTTAAATTGCTATTTGTATTGCACAACTTAATGTGATTTTTTTGAATCTTCAAATATTAAGGCTTCTTAATATATGTCTCAACATATTTTATCCTAGAGAATGTTTCACTGAGATGAAAGTGTATTTGTCTGTAAATGAATGTTTCTGTGTATAGCTAAGCCCATTTCTTGGCATAATTAATTTAATGCTTGCTACTTCCTTGAATCCTTGTTAGCTTTTTTTTTTTTTTTTCCCCCATACATGACAGTACTCAGAGGCTACTTTCTAGTGGGGATCTAGGGATCAAACTTAAGGCTCAGGCTCAGTGCTTAAAGCTATATCCTAGTGGTTTTGGGATCAAACTCAAGTCTCCTGCTTGTAAAGTATGAGGAGCTCTTTCTGAGCTGTTTCTGTAAGAACAGCCCTCTCCATTATATTTTATTGATAATTTTGTAAAGAACTGTTGAAAGGCAGTTTTAGCAGTGTGAATAAGTGATTCCATTTCTTCTTTCTCACTGGGTTCCTGCTGAGAAGGCTGGTGAAAACTCTGACAGAGGTGATTTCAAGTGCTACTTTTCTGTTTTCCTTTTTATCTTTTTCTTAGCTGCCTTCAAACTTAATAAAATTTTTTTTTTGTTTTGTTTTTTTGTTTGTTTGTTTTTGGTTTTTGGGCCACACCCTGTGACGCTCAGGGGTTACTCCTGGCTATGCGCTCAGAAGTTGCTCCTGGCTTCTTGGGGGACCATATGGGACGCCGGGGGATCGAACCGCGGTCCGTCCTAGGCTAGCGCAGGCAAGGCAGGCACCTTACCTCCAGCGCCACCGCCCGGCCCCCAAACTTAATAAAATTTTTTGATAATTTAACAGTGATGCCTTCAGGTCGGTCATTGTGGATTCTAATAATTGAATCTTTTTCTGTTTCTTAGACAAAGATTTTTCATTCTTTCCTTATGTTTTCAGCTATTAATTTCTTTTTGGGGGGTTGCACACCCAACAGTGCTCAGGGATCAATCCTTGTAGGGTTTGAGGAACCATATTGGGTACTTGGGATTGAAACCAGGTCAGATGCGTGCAAAGCAAGTGTCTTATCCACAGTATTATCTCAGCTATTACTTTTCTGATTATAGTCTTTGCTCCCTCCTTTCTCTTCACCTTCTGAAATTCCCATTATGCTAATATTTACATTTAATTGGAATCTAATATTATAGATTTTATTTTTCTCTAGATCTTGTTTTTGTCTCTTCAATTGAAGTCATAATTTTTGTTTGGGGGCCACATCCACTCAGTAGTGCTCAATGCTTATTCCTGGTTCTGTGCTCAGTGATCACTCCTGGCTGGCTCAGGGGAAAATGGTGTGCTGAGGAATGAACCAGGGTTGGCTGCACACCAAATGCAAACACACTACCCATTGTACTATCTCTCCAGCCTGAAAGTAAAAGTGATTTTATCTTCATTTCTGAAAATCTTTCTTGGCAATATTGAGTCTACTTTTATAGTTTCCATAGTAGATTGAATTCCAGTATATTCGTCACATGAGCATCCTGGTGTTAAAAACAAAACCTACAGTCTATGGGGCCAGAGTAATAGTAGGGTGGGTAGGGCATTTGCCTTGCATGCAACTGACCCAGATCTTATCCCTGGCACCCCATATGGTCTACCAACCCTACCAGCAGTGATCCTTGAGTGCAAAGGATCCCTAAGTATAGCCAGCTGTAGCCCAACCTATCCCCTCTCAAACCCAAAATTTAGTCTCTGGTAAAAAAATGTGCTTTTTTGATACCTCAAACCTTCTGTTTAGTTGAGGTTCTATTACTTTTTTTTGTTATGATGATTCTCAATTCTTTGCTACCTTTCCCAATTCTGTCTCTTTAACTCTGCTCTCTGGAGGTCCGTTTTGTTAGAAATTAAAGATATAAAATACTATAGCCTGGCAACTCCAATGGTAATATTCATCTCATCTCCCTCTTAGGATTTGTTATTGCTGCTAGACTTTAGTGATATATTTTAAATTCATTATTATTTTGTTTTTGTTTGGGGCCATACATGGTGGTATTCAGGGCTTACTCCTGTTTCTGCATCCAGGGATCACTTTTAGCAGTGTTTAGGGAACCAAATGTGATGATGCTGGGCATCAAACCCTGCTCAGCTGGTACAAGGCAAGTGCTCTACCACTGCACAATTGTGCTGTCCCCTGAATGACTCTGAAGTCTTTATTCTTTTTTTTTTTTTTTTTTTTTTGGTTTTTGGGCCACACCCGGCGGTGCTCAGGGGTTACTCCTGGCTGTCTGCTCAGAAATAGCTCCTGGCAGGCACGGGGGACCATATGGGACACCGGGATTCGAACCAACCACCTTTGGTCCTGGATTGGCTGCTTGCAAGGCAAACGCCGCTGAGCTATCTCTCCGGGCCCCTGAAGTCTTTATTCTTTGACAAGTGTGGCCAGTGAAGCTAGCTTAGCTGTCAGAAAGAGATTTCCTTAAAGAAAAGTGATGGTGTATGAGAGAAAATAGTTAAACAAACAAACAAACAAAAAAAAAACAGGGGGCTGGAGAGATAGCATGGAGGTAAGGCGTTTGCCTTGCATGCAGGAATGTGGTTCAAATCCCAGCATCCCATATGGTTCCTTGAGCCTACCAGGAGCGATTTCTGAGCATAGTACCAGGAGTAACCCCTGAGCACTGCCCGATGTGACCCACCCCCCACCCCCCAAAAAAAAACAGCTGGCCTGGAGCCTAGTGGTTAATAACCACACCTCTGCTTTCACTTCCACACAGCTTCAGAATTAGCCACAGAGAAGAATTTAGCCATTCTCCAGTCTTAATGTCTGCAGACTGTACTCTGTATTATATGGCATTCTGGATTTCCAGAAATCTCAAACCGATTTTGTCTCCAAGCTTTTCCTGTAAGTTTACTGCTTGCCTGGCACTTACCCGTCACTGGAGGTTAAATGCAACATTAAAGTGCTTGCCTATAATTGTTCTCAACAACCTCCCTTGAAGGGATATTTTAATACAAGTCACTAAATGACTTAGTTCCTTCCACTGCCTTAGAAATAGGATCTTGCTGTGAACCTTAAGGATACCTATTTGGGCGTAAGGCTTTGAAAGTGATTTATTTGTTCACTCTGGTTGCTGAAAAGCTAGACTAGGAAGGTGAACTCGCAGTAGTCAAGGGTACTTGCAGAGCAGGAGGTGTGGAATGCAACTACAGTAAGTTGCGAAAAAGTCACAAAGCTATTCTCAAACTCAGCAGTTTTTCTTGAATAAATGATGCCAAGGTTGTCTGTAGCCTTCACTTTCTAGACATCTGAGAATATTGATTTAGACTATTTTGGGGGGGGTGGGGGGAAACTTGGCGTCATGCCCAGCAGTGCTTAGGGACTATTCCTGATTCTGTGCTCAGGAAAGACCCTTGGCAGTGCTTGCAAATCATATATGGTGATAGTCAAACTACAACTACTCCATGTAAGGTGTGCGCTCTACCCACAGCCCCATTTGGCCATCATTTTTGAGAAGTGACTTTTCAGAGGACTTCGTTATGCCATTTATAAAGGTGCCACTTGGCAAAAACTATAAAACTATTATAGTGACTCTTAGCCACTGAATATCAGTGGATTTCCTATATTCTATATATGTAGCCTATATATATGATATATCATATATATCATATATATTTCTTCCTGTATCTCTGCATTCACCTACAGCCAAGTAAGTGACCTGAGCTCTTCTCCAGAATACTTAGATTTTGGCATTTCTTGCCTAAGGAACTTCAAAAACAAGCAACATTTCTCACATAAATGCTGGGTCCCACTATCTTTGGGGTATCTGGCTGAAAGCAGGTTACATAAGAATAGGTCAAGCAAAATTAATTTGTCAGCAGAAAAACTGATTTATGATTTCTGTATTAAAATATAACGTTGCTATTAATTTAAACATTAATAATATAATATTGTTAATTTTCTATATTAGCAACATTAGACACAGAACCTGCTATTACTCCAGGTTCCAGGAGTTCCACTGGGGTAGGATGGTTAATTCATATGAAGCCCAAGCTTTAGAGATTAGTGCTGAAGCCAATCTGAGAACTGTACCGTCTCTATTTCTTGCTGCCCATGAAGTAAGTTAAGCCAAACATCTAAACATCCAACCAACCCAGATTTCTTCTACATTCATAGAACCATCTCGGTTAATTACAACAATGGAAGTGGAAGGGCAGTGCATTAGGAAATATAATTAGTTGGTCATTTTAAATCTCTTCGACAAGGTCAAAACAATAGCAGGTAGGGTGTTTGCTTTGCAAGCAATCAACCCTGGTTCCATCTCCAGCATCCCATCTGGTTCTCAGGGCCCCACGAGGAGTGATTCCTGAGTATAGAAAAAGGAGTTAAGTCCTAAGTACCATTGGGTGTGACCTAAAATCAAAACCAACCACCCAAAAACCCCACCAAAACTCTCCTACATATGGGGTGACTAGATGGATAATAGAAATAGAGGGGGCTGAGATACAAATACTTTAAAAGGGCCACAGGTCAGGTAACTTCCCCTTTTTGGTCCTTGTCCACCTTGAAGGCTGACAACCTTTCTTTGACACTTCACTTGTGCTTGGCAATGGCAGGAAAAGTAGTTTTCACCTGCTTTTTCTATGTGTGATTTATTTTTGTGTGTTTGGAGAATGAAAGAAAGAAAAAGAGCACAAGGCATCAAGGGACACTAGACTAGAAACAATGAGGGACATTATGAAACATCAAGTAATGAATTCAAAGAGGGACAGACTAGGACTACATAACAGATTGTGGGACCTAAAACCTTTTTCTTTAGGCTATTAAAAACTGTAGCTTTATAAACATTTGATAAACATCCAGCTTTGTATGCTAATTTCACAACCCTTACTCAAGGACACATATTACCAAGTATCAGTAGAACCATCAGATTTGCTTCCGTGGATTTATCCACTCACTGGTTTGCTATTTCAGGATTTACCTATATAGCAAAGTCTGTGTTTTACATTAAACAGTTTTTAATCCTTGAGTATAAAAAGTTATCTTTTATCTGCACATAACTTCCTCACTTTTTTTGTTTGTTTTGTTTTGGGGCCACACCCAGTGGTGCTCAGGGGTTAGAAATCACTTCTGGCAGGCACAGGAAACCTTAAGGGATGCTGGGATTCGAACCATCATTGGTCCTGGGTTGGCCTCTTGCAAAGCAAATGCCTTTGTGCTGTGCTCGCTCTCTGGCCCCAACTTCCTCACTTTTCAAAAAAATCTATGCAGGGTGTGGCCGGAATGGTGCAACAGGGCATTAGCTGAACAATAGGGCTAGATCCCTGGCGTCCCATATGGTCCCAAGCCAGGAGTGATTTTTGCTCGCATAGCCAGAAATAACCCTTGAGCATCACCGCATGTGGCCCAAGCCCTCCCCCAAGTCTACGCAGTTATTATTTGCGGGGGAGGGGCACACCCGGTATCGCTCAGGGGTTACTCCTAGTTCTGTGCTCAGAAATCACTCCTGGCAGGCTCAAGGGACCATATAGGATGCCAGAGATTGAACCCAGGTCTACCACCTGGAACGCAAGGCAATTCCCTATTCACTGTGCTATCTATCAATCCAGCCCCAATCCAGTTATTCTTAACCAATTACTCCCTGAAGGCACAGACTTTATCTGGCATTGTAATACTGGTATTTAAAACCTCAGAAGGGTTTGACAAGAGCCAGCTCTGATCCCTGAAATCACACACACACACACACACACACACACACACACACACACACACACACACACACACACATGCGCGCGCGCGCCAAGAGCCAGCTCTGATCCCTGAAATCACACACACACACAGATAAAAGAAAATATTGTGGAGTGGTTAACTAGGCCTTAAAGGTGAAAGTGCAATTTCAAACTTAGGGGATGATGAAAAGAAATAATTCTGATTGAATGGAAGAGACAGTACAGCAAGTAAGGTACTTGTCTTGCATGTGGTGGACCTAGGTTTAATTCCCAATACCTTATGTGATCACTAAGTCCTTCAGGAGTGAGCCTGAAGTATGGTAACAAAATCAAAAAATAATTTTAAGATTGGCTTTTCAAATTAAGAAAATGCACTTAAGGTGCTCACTTCGGCAGCACACATACTAAAATTGGAACGATACAGAGAAGATTAGCATGGCCCCTGCGCAAGGATGACACGCAAATTCGTGAAGCGTTCCATATTTAAAAAAAAAAAAAAGAAAATGCACTTAAGGTCATATTTCAATTAAGATTCAGAGAAGACATAAGACTTATAAGAGGAAATGAGAAATGAGGCAACTACAAAAAAATTAAAAGAATGGAAAGAGAGGGTATTTATACCGAGGTGATAGAGAAATCATCAATGGAGAATAGACTATACATTATCAGTTTTAGAAGTGGTGACTGGGTAGTCCTGACTTTCTATCTTCATTTCATTAGTTTCTGATCTAGAAAAGATACTCAAAGTCACACACAAGGGTGGGGAATTACTGTTATATTTTTCTGAAGTTTGAGGTAGGCAAATAGGTTCATTTTCCATCTTTGGAAGAGTAAATACACAACCATCCAACCAGTTTTGTACTGATAGAGCCAGATAGTACAGAAGGTAAGGCACTTACCTTGCATGTGGATGCTTTAGTAGACGCTGGTTCAATATTAGCATCATATGGTATCCTGAGCATAGAGTAGGAATGGTTCCTGACCTTGCTGGTTGGGCTCTTTCCATCCAATGAATAACACACCCTAAACGTAGGCAACAAAAGCATGAAAAACAAAACACCAACTTTGATTGAAATGTTTTTCATCTAAACTATTACACAGAAGAGAACAGCAAGTATGTCCACAAATGGGCAGTGATGATTGGTAAGGCTCAACACTTCAGGACTAAATGAATGAAATGAACTGTGATAACCAAACTCAATCTATCTTCCCCAAAGAACAGAAACGAACTACTCAATACAGAAAGGGTGAAGGCATAGATGAGTTTGTCAAGTAGTGATGGTAGATAAGAAACAAATAGAGGGGCTGGTGAGATAGCATAGTGGTGTTTGCCTTGCAAGCAGCTGATCCAGGACCCAAGATGATTGGTTCGAATCCCCGTGTCCCATATGGTCCCCCGTGCCTGCCAGGAGCTATTTCTGAGAAGATAGCCAGGAGTAACCCCTGAGCACTGCCGGGTGTGGTCCCCCCCCCAAAGAAACAAATAGAAGCAGAAATTGTGAGGACAGATTTGCTAGTTTTGCATTATTATATTTTGGGGGGTAGTGTATGTCACACCTTGCAATGGGCTCTGCATTCAGAAATTAACCCATTAGCACCATGGTGGTGCTTAGAAAGGATCGAACTCACGTTGGTCATGTGCATGGCAAGCAACCTGTTCTATCTCACCAGCAGTGCTTTTTTAGCTTTTATCACAACCAATGAGAATGACTGGACTTCTGTATTTTAGTACAGAAGCTGAGCATAGTGTAAACTCAAGGCAAATTTATGGGAAAAATTATGGAATTTGAAGCAGTTATCCAGTTAAGTCTGCAGGTAAGAATATGAGTGATTCTCTGTAAGTTATAAGATTTGGGGTAGCTAAAGTAAAATACATAAGCATCTATCATTGATAGATCAGAAAGGCAGGAAAGCTCTTTTTTAACTGCTATGTATCAAGAACCCAGCAGTTCCTAATGGGAACTGTATCTCCATCAGTACCTATCTGATGTTCAATAAACATCAGTTGCTGTCACATTAGGGTTCAAAAATTAGAAACCTAATAGAACTGAAAGGAATGCAGATTTAGTAAACCAAACATATGGTACAACTTTAAAATCACCAATTTCAACAAGAACCATATTTATGTTGATTCTTTAGGGCCTTAAGAGCAGTGAATGTGGAAATGACTACACATCACATTTATATGTCAAGCCAAGTGACACTAGGCACAAATTACTTCATTCTCTACCCTACTCCTCATCTGTTACATATTACTACTTACATGATTTTGAGATAGTTGAGAAAAACCTATTTACATGAAAAGACAAAATATTCATTTTTTAGTTTCTCATAAAACATGTTAATGAATGCTATTGATATCTATTTCCATCTAGCCTACATCCCAATTCTATAAACTGTTGATTTTGTTCTCTTCTCAAATCTTAATTTCCCTTTTCAAAGCCCATGGCACTTTAAGAAACTGAGGCATGTTTCACACTGTTTTAGACATATAGTGCTATAAAACATCCATCAGAAATGTCAGTTCTCTCTGCAACTATCTTGAGGTCCCTTCTTTATTTTTGGTGTCATACCTAGTAGTGATCAGGGATAGCTCCTGATCAGGGATAGCTCCTGAAGGGCTCAGGGGACCATCTGTGATGCTGGGGATTGAATCTTGGCTGGCAACATGCAAGAAAGGCAAGACTCCAACTGGCTTCACTATCACTATGGAACCCCCAGGGTATCTTATTTATTCCCCACCCCCCTATTGCCCCCTCATAAGTTGGCTGATTCAAATGTTGACAAGTTCTCATTTTTTGTTTTTATTTTTTTACTGTAGATCTTACAGTTCCTTAATGAAACTAGTTCTGATATTCATTCCTTATTGACTTTCCTTAGCAATGCATCTTTCTTCCAATTCTAATTAACACTATATCCTTTCAAGTTAGATTTCCACTAAACTGTAAGCTCTGAGGGCAATATCCCAAATTCAAGGTCAGTCCTTGCCCATTCCCCCCTCCCCATGTAATAGACAAGCAATTGGTGTTTGCTGAATAAATGGATTTGAAAAGCCCATTTAGAAATCTGTAATTTTAGTTGAACCTAACAACTAATTATGAAATTTTAACTGATACTATGAAATATTTTAACATAAGGTAAAGTTTGTGTGTAAAAAAGAAAGACACTTGGTTTATTGCATTAAAAAACTTTATTTCATTTAAAAGATCCAATATAAGCCAAATTAAACCCCATTTGACAGCTCTATCAGATATCTCCTGAACTAAAATGGCACTGAGTTGAGTGTCTTATTTTGTGAAAGGAGGTCATTTGCAATTACCACCATTTCTCCCAAAGTAGTTCTAGAGCAGAAGCTGGTATTAAAATACATATCAGATATTTCAGATGTCATCTTTCATGCAGAAGTTAAAAAAGCAAACAGGCTTTTCTATTCTGTATGAGGATCAAAAACACAACAGAGCCTGAATGCTTTTGACATACAAGGTGTAACTATAAAGGGACTAGCTGTGTTCATTCAAATGGTTAAGTCGTCCATAGACTTACTCCAACAATACTAATACTGTTCAAGTACTATTTACCTTGGGATTACCCCTCATTAAGTGCAGACCTAAAGAAATAGTTGATCAATCTGGAAGATAAACAGACCATCACAGAATGCTATCATAAAGCAATGGAATTTTCCTGCTGAGCAAGCGATTCAAAGACCCACCTCACACATATTTTCAGAAGTCGCATCATGTACAAATAGTGATGCAAGATCTAAGGTTCCAGTATGTGTGACGATAAATGAATAACAGCTTGTTTCTTTGTAGCTACACCTTGGATTTCATCAGATGCCATGAATCTAATGGTGTGTCTAATGAGTCCTTCTGGAAATCAATTCAGCAGATGAGTAAAAATAGCCTGTGAAAGAGAAGACATGGCAGGCGAGATTCATCCTTCCAATGTCCTCAGTGTTCTCCTGGAGGATGGACCTGGGCCCAAGGACGGAGGTTACTGAGAGGGAAGCTTCAATGTCATCTAAGGAAGACCTTTCTAACACTTAGAGCTGCTCAACAACCGAATGGACTGCTTGGTGAGGTAGAGTCACTGAAGTGTTCAAGGTGGAAAGATCACCCTTGTAGAAGGGACTCCTGCATTTGTTAAGAGGTTAGACTGGATGAACCTCAGAGGGTCTCTTTCAATTCTGAGATTCTAGAAAATTTCCTCAGGGAATTCAGAAGAGAATTCCTAAAAGGAAAGAGAAAGCACACATAACGTATACTTTTAGAATCCTCTTGAGTGATTTTTTTTCAAAAGGTACAATAGAAAATGTAGTCTGCTGTCTTTAAAATGTATATTCCCCTTCCTACCACCAATAATGAGGAGGGGTCCATTAGGACTTCTTTGTATTAAAAAGAAAAGATGGAGGATTACATTTGTAATTTCTGTAAATAGTTTAGAAAAAAATGCTTAAAATTAGTAGTCAATGCCCTAGAAACTTTATAGATCTTTAGGTAATATGCACAGATACAAATACATTATTCATTAAATACAACTCACATCTGTGTTTTATTATACTCTAAAATATACAGGAATCTTGATGTACTGAAAGAGTGCAAGTAAATACAGTATTCAAGCAGTCACTATTTCTATGTACATGCTCATTATTTCTTCAAAATCCCCACAAAATTATCAAATAGATCAAAATACTGTTCTGTGTTTTCACACTTTATATTCAGAAAAACCAGCTGATAATTTACAATGTCATAAAGTTTCCAGTTTCACAATACAAAAAGGATAAACTGAAATTGGGTATTTTGAGAAAATTTATGGAACGTTACCCAGACCTTTAAGAGCCCCTCTGTATGTTAACTCGTTTTCACTGGGAAAGTGACAGTTACAGTAAAAGCAGAACCATAAAAATAGTTATTTAAAAGCCTGCACATCAGCCTTTTTAGCTTTCCTCTGTATTTGGAAAGCGATTCAAATCCTGCAGGCAATAGCTTCTTTCCCCAAACATGTTACAAACATGATGCTTAAATGTGATTAGGACCTAAAGGCTTTAGAATTTTAAATCTTGCGCAACACAGAAAATCTTCCAAGAGACCTGATGATACCTTACAAGTAACAAAGGATTGTTTTTCTTCTGATTCTTCCCTAAAAAAAGGACAACTCACCAATCCATTCTGGAGGCACAAAGTAACATAAGTGATAAAGGTATTCTATCCAAAGTAGTGAGACTGAAACATCATTACCTCTTAGCTGCAACAGGGTGAAAATAATGTTCATTTTGATTTCGTGGAATTTTCTTCTTTCAAGAATTTCTTTACATTTTTTAAACAAAAATAGCTGAATTCAAAATTGGGCAAGAACAGCATGAGCCCAATCTAGCTCAAATCTATATTACAAGAATTTTCACCCCGACTGCATCCAGTCAGCTGGTTTTCCAACCTAGTATTATAAAAGCTGGAATTCTTAAAATTTTATGTAAAAGAAAGAAAATGTAAAAATACACCTGTTTTCTTTCATGTTTTAATACATTATTAGAAGGCTTTCAGATGTTTTCTTAAAAAAAATTAAATTCAAATCTCACTTCATTTTCAGAAATATTAAAGTTTGGTTTAGGTAACATCTCATCTCACCTACACCTGCAGTTTCCACAAATGGCATTCTATTACAAACCTTTAAGTTATTTGGTCCTTTGGCAATTTACTGTGCACATAATGCCTACTGTACCACATTTTTATTGCCTTTTAATTTATAGTTTTATTGGTAAATTAAATCTAGTGTCCTTATCTCTTCTTTAATAACAGTGTGTTGTAAGCAGATTAGGGTGCACAGTGTCCCAAATTTTCCTGGCACTGCAAAATCAAATTTAAAGGTTCCACAAAGCAAACTGACATCAAAACGTTTTCTTCTGGTCAAGTCTATTTCAAGATTCTAGGAGTTCCTTTTGCAAACTTGCCTTTAAAACTCTTCTTAATGTCATCCTTTTCTTATATTTGCTCACTCTGTGATCCTTCCTCTTAGGTTGAATTTGTATGTGAATAAGAAAGTGCCTTTTCCCTGAAGAAGCACAGTTTGAAACATTAGTGTCAGTATGTCCTTCTGGACCTCTGGCTCAGCTTCTTAGTAGGTCTCGGAATCAGAGTCATTGAGCTCATCCACATCAGTATATAAGAACTGCCCGAGAATGTTGTTGAAGCTGCAATAGGAGCTAGGTTCATTCCTCATGATAGGCAAAGCTTCAAAGCTAACTGTTTTTGAGGTGTTGGTATAACGGTTAATGGCATTGAAGGTCAGGGATGATAAAGAGTTACTTGCTGAGACAGGCATCATGGTGGCCAAGATGAGAGCGAGGCAATCAGCCACATCCTTATTGGGAGCACAAGCCAAAGCTGGGGTATAGCCTAGAATTAAAGACAAAATTAAAGAAGTATATTCCATGAGTAAGAAAGTAAGCCTGAAGGCTTTCAATTCTTGCTTGGTGTATAATAAACTGGTTTCCTTAGAATTACTCAATAGTTTCCATTAAGTAGGGAAAGAGATAATTGATAGAACTATGTATTTCATTGTATAAATGGTGCATTAAAACCAGCACAAGTAAAATAAAATAAAACAAACCTACACATAAAGGTCACATTTTATTTATTTTACAAAGGAAAAAAATCGGCATAAAATCTATGATGACTATGCAGTAAAATGTGACAGAGTGAACCTTATAGATAACACTGCAGAAGAGGAAATAGGCCTAACTCTCACAACTTATTCATCTTAACTCACAGAAGAGAATGGGCTAGAATAAGAATATAACTGACAAATTTTCATTCAGATGGCCATTACAGTCTTACCATCCATCTGTAAGGACTATATGCAGACAACTCGTATGTGTAGATTCATGAATCAATTATTGGGCATGTCCTTATAAAGATGGTAACTCTCACCAACTGAGATAAAATGTGGGGGAGAGTGAACAGTTTAGCTCGGACATGACATTTGGGAGGGGTCCAGTACATTCCTGCTAGTGCTAAGTGATCATATGCAGCACCAGGAATTGAAACAGGGCCTCCTGCATACATTCCAGACTGCTGAGCTATCTCTATAGTTACCATAGTATATGCTACTTATTTTTATTTTTTGGAGAAACACGATAGCTTTCTATTGAGACTTATTTAGAAAGTTGTGAGGGAGACAAAGAGAAAAGTACATGTTCAAAAGAGAACACTGGCTTATCCAGAGTAGAAACAAGCAAAGAAACATTGACAAGCAAGCAAAATGTTACATTTAACTGTTTATCAGACGTCCATGTTGATATGGCCAATCTATAAATATGGAACCATGAGATAGCATGGGCTGGTGATAAAAAATCTTGAGAATTCTCAGAATATAAGTCAGAAACAAGAAATGGTATGAGAAAATTGAGTCATTTTCGCTCTTTTTTTTTTGTTTGTTTTGGTTTGGTTTGGTTTTTGGGTCACACTCGGCGGTGCTCAGGGGTTACTCCTGGCTGTCTGCTCAGAAATAGCTCCTGGCAGGCACGGGGGACCATATGGGACACCGAGATTCGAACCAACCACCTTTGGTCCTGGATCAGCTGCTTGCAAGGCAAACGCCGCTGTGCTATCTCTCCTGGCTCCTTTTTGCTCTTATTTTTATGATGAGGCACACCCAGTAATGCTCACTCGAGGGCTCTATGCTCAGGGATTGATTGTTCTTGGTGGTGGCTACAGGGAACTTGCAGTGCCAGGGCTGGTTTCCTGCAAGGACTTAACCTCTGTATGACTAATTCTAATTTTCTAATCGTCTATAGATACTTCTGGTTGTCAAAAACATTTAGAAAATAAATGTAGATTAGGAAAGCTGATCAAAGACTGAGTTTTAGAACCTTCAATATTAGAAAGTTAGAAGGTAAGGGGGATAAATTTTTGAAAAACTGAAAGATGGATGAGAATAACATGAGTCCTGCAAAAACTGATTACAGGACACAAAGAAAAGAACTGTTAGGGAAGAAACTATAGTCTGAAAAGGGTAGAATATAGCACTTATATAGGAAAATTAGCTTTAGACATACATGGCATTTAAGGGTCTCAATAAAATTTTACTGAATATGTAACTAATTAATTGTTTGGATGTCACATTTGTGATGCTTAGGGCTTATTTCTGGCTCTGTGCTCAGGGTTCTCTCTTGGTGGGTAATGGGGACTATATGTGATGAGGATTGTACCTGGGTTGGCCACTTACAAGGCAAGCACACTACCCATTAGAATATTGCTCCAGTCACAGATCAAATTATTTTATTATCAATATAGATGAAAGAAATAATATTAAAACAAAGTTAGTGAACATAGATAAACTATTTATATTATTAGTTAAAAATTATTTTGGTTTTTCCAAGATCACTAACTACAAAAGACTGACTATGACAACCTCAACTGAGAACTTCCCCTGGGATTATAAAGAAAGACCTTGGAGTTTGACAACTAACATTGCTGGAGACTATAGTCAGTCTCATGACAGTATGCTTCAAGGGTAGAGACACCCTGTATCTCTTAGGCCAAGGGAATTTCCTTTCTAATTTCCCCAACGTTTACTGTGCTTATGCAAAAAAACAAAAAACAAAAAACGAAACAAAAATCACAACCAAAAAACTTGCAATATCTGCCCCCTTTACCTTTCTTTTTCTTTAATTTTATTTATATTCATAGCTTCTAGATAGAGGACCCTGCCTTTTTTTTTTTTTTTTTTTTTTTATTGAACCATAGAACATGAATCAGCTTGTTCTGCCTCATATTTATGTCTTCTTGCAAACCGAGAAAAAGAAAAAAAAGTGATGGGACCCAGGGGCCAAGCAATCTCAGGAGCATAGAGTAGAAATATAAAATGGTTAGCCCTGTGCCTCAGATATACAATTAATTTTTGATAAAGGGGCAAAAAATACAAAATGGACAAGGAAAGCCTCTTTAACAAGTGGTGTTGTTACAACTGGTCAGCCACCTGCAAAAAAGCAAACTCAGATCTCCATCTAACACCGTGCACAAAGGTCAAATCCAAATAGATTAAAGACCTTGATATCGGGCCCGAAACTATAAGGTATATAGAACAACATGTACGTAAAACACTATGACATTGAGACTGAAGACATCTTCAAGGAGGAAAAAGCATTCTCTACACAAGTTGAAGCAGAGATAAACCGATGGAACTATATTAAGCTGAGAAGCTTCTGCACCTCAAAGGAAATAGTGCCTAGGATTAAAAAGCCACCCACAGAATGGGAGAAACTATTCACTCAATACCCATCAGATAAGGAGCTAATATCAAAAATATACAAGGTACTGACAGAACTTGAGAAAAAAAAAACATTTAACCCCATCAAAAATAGGGAGAAGAAACAAAAAATTTCTCAAAAAAGAAATACAAATGGCCAAAGGCATATGAAAAAATGCTCCACATCACTACAATCATCAACGAGATGCAAATCAAAACAACTATGAGGTTCCATCTCACACCACAGAGACTGGCACACATCACAAAGAACAAAAACAATCAGTGCTGGCGGAGATGTGAAGAGAAAGGAACTCTCATTCATTGTTGACGTGAATGCTGTCTAGTCCAGCATTTATGGAAAACAATATGCAGATTCCTCAAAAGACTGGAAATTGAGCTTCTAATTGATCCAGCTATACTACTGCTAGGAATATATCCTCGGAACACAGAAACACAATACAAAAATGCCTTCCTAACACCTATATTCATTGCAGCGCTATTTACAATAGCCAGACTCTGGAAACAACCAAGATGCCCTTCAACAGATGAATGGCTAAAGAAACTGTGGAACATCTATACGATGGAATATTATGCAGCTGTCAGGAGAGATGAAGTCATGAAATTTTCCTAAACATGGATGCACATAGAATCTATTATGCTGAGTGAATTAAGTGAGAGGGAGAGAAATAGACACAGAATGGTCTCACTCATCTATGGGTTTTGAAAAAAAATAAAAGACATTTATGCAATGATTCTCAGGGACAAAAGAGAGGAGAACGGAAGGTCCAGCTCACGACATGAAACTCACCACAGCGAGTGATGGGTGCAGTTAGAGAAATAATTACACTGAGAACCATCATAACAAAATGTGACTGAATGAGGGAAGTAGAAAGCCTGTCTAGAGCACAGGCCGGGGTGAGATGGGACACTTGGGACATTGGTGGTGGGAATGTTGCACTGGTAAATGTTGTTTTTTTTTTTTTGTAAAATTTCTTTTTCATGTCTTATGTTATTATAAAATAAAACTAGAATTAACAAACATGCCAAATATTTTTCACTTTTTCATTACAGACACAGCACCTAGATAGTTTTATAAAAAACATTTGTCTTTCCACACACACCTCTGTCTACAATATTATTTTTCTCTTGGCCAGGTGGGATAAAAAAAGCAACAGGTTGGGACATACTTTAACTGCATGGAGCTTAAATATACCTCTTGTTTATTGAAGTACATCCTAACTCGGAGAAAAACAGAAAAGCACTTGTGTTCGACTTGTTTGTGCATTCCAAGATGACCACTAACAAAAACAACAACAACAAAACTTGAACAAGTTGGACAACAAGAATAAAAAACTTGGAACAAACCTCCTGATTGCCACAGTGAGTAAAAAGCATCCATCATCAAAGCTGAGACTGACCCCAACTCCAGTGTAACGCGAAGTTTCATAAGTTCATTTATTGAATGAACTTTCTTGTTATCTTTCTCTTTATTTCCTTGTCACAGCACTATTCCACATTAATTCCAGCTCTCCTCTTTGACCACTAACAATATCCCAGTTTACTTCAATATGGATTGAAAGATAAAAACCCTCTAGTAAGATAAATGTTAAGGGAAAAAATAAAGAACCTACTTACCGTTTTCATCTACTGCAAGAACACTTGCTCCTTTCCCCAGCAGTTCCTGAACCACCATTGTTAGCCCATTCCGCGCAGCAACATGCAGAGGTCTGTGGGTAAAATATATGTTCACATGTGTGTGCACATTCATTCTGACCCATATCCCTATAACCACTGTCCCGCCATCCTAAATTGGGATTGGGCATGTAATGATTGAAGCGAGGGCCCAATATATCCAAGACAAATGGCCTTTCTTGTTGTGCTTTCCCCCCCCCCCCCTTTTTGGGTCACATCTGGCACTGCTCTGGGGACATATGAAATGCTGGGGATGGAACAAGGGTCAGCAAAATCCAAGGCAAATGCTCTACCCACTGTACTATCACTTAGGCCCTTTAAGACTAACGGTCTCCCACTAAGCTTCTTTCCTGGCCGACTTTCCCCCTCTTAATTCTGATTGTCAGAGCATTTTTCTTAAGCTGTGAAGAGTTAGAGGCTCTACATGTATGAGTCATTTAGGACCCATACAAATTGAGTTCTAATAGCTCTGGAGATGGGAGTTGAAGACAGCAAAACCAATGCGGCACAACAGTTAAACCTAGTCTTGCACAAAAAGATTTGGCAACAGTTGAAATTTGTTGTTAGGGTCTAATACATAAGTGATCAGTATTAAAAGATCTTTTTCTTTACCGAGTCTCAAAGTAGAATAGAAAGGACAATGATAGACATTCATCTACAATTTACTTAGTAATCTCCAGAGATTTGGCTGCTTAGGGTAAAAAGATTCATTATTTTTTAACCCTAAAGAATTTTTATTTCATTCCCTCCCCCCTTCTTTTCTTGAGCCCTGCTGGTACTCAAGGCTTACTCCTGGCTCTAAGCTCAGAGATCACTCCTGGAGGGCTCAGGGGACCATATAGGATGCCAGGGATCAAACCTGGGTTGGTTGAATGTAAGGTAATTACCCTGCTTACGTTACTATTTCTCTGAACCCTTTAATTTCATTTTTTTCTAAGCAAAGAAAATAAACTTATCCCACATGGTTCCCAAAAAAGCACATGAAAACATAATTTTCTTTCATCATATTATGGATAACTGAAAAATAGGTAATTCCTATTTCCTATAATAAATTTTCAGTTCAAAAGGGTTTTCAGAAATGTTCTTTAATTGTTGAGTTTTCCAACTGTTTTCTTTTTAGTTGCTTCTTCTTTTTTTTTTTTTTTTTTTTAGTTGCTTCTGTGAGACAGATGGCAAGGGTCCCACATTAGAAAAAAAGTGTTTATATTGGATACTGAAAGAACTTACGTTTGCAAGGCTGCATTCGTTGCATTGATGAGGTTTCTATCTGTTATCTTTTCCAGTATTAACAAGGCACTAGTTTCATGACCCTAAAATCATTATAAATAACTCTTAAAAAAGCTGGATACTGTTAGAGATAGATTTATACCAATATTAAATATCCCCGCACCCCTGTCATCCACATACTACTTTATTCAATATGCCTATGACACATATATTCTAGGTTCTAGAGTATGGCTACAGGACAAGAATAATTACAATTAGAGAAATTTTAAAAAAGATGTCATATTTAGACTTAAGCATTGTGCTCGGAAACAAATCTAATTTACTATGTGTCTCTAAAAGTTAAAAATAAAGAAACCAGATGATCATTAGACATAGACAATAGAGCTGGTTCCTAGCTCTATTCAGTGCACTGGAAAACTTTGCTTCCTATGTTAAAAGTAATGATAAAACACATCCTTAAAACGGAACATACCTTGCTGCAAGCCAAATGGAGGGCAGTGTTTTTACTGTTATCTTGTAAAGTCAGATCTGCACTAGCACTGCTAACCAGCATCTCTGGGAGGAAAAGTTGCATCAGTTTTTATGTTTATAAACACATTTCTTAGAATACTAATAACTCGCCCCCAAGAAAATATAGAAAACAAACACAACCCTCTTGCAAAAACATAAATGCAAGAAAGATGTGATATTTTACATTGTTTTTACAGTGTTATAATCACACATTAACAAAACTAACAAACATTTCAGATCTTGGATATTGATTGTTTTTTCTCCTTTTTGAAGGGCCACACTGACCAGTGCTAAGGGGTTTCTCTTGGCAGTACTGGAACTAGAACCTATGCCTTGTGTATACATCATACATGTGGTATCTCTCTTGCTCCACAAATCTTTTTTGGGGGTGGTATTTGGGTCACATTCTGTAGTGCCCAGGGGTTTGTGGTCTGAAGAATTCAAACCAGGGTTAGTTGAAAGCAAGGTTAGTGTTGTCTTTTCCCTTTGAGACTCTGGTAACTACAGGCTCTCCAGTCTACCCTGTTTTACTAAATGAAAACAGTGTGACCCTAAATAAGAACATGGATTCTACATATCTGAAGACTTTAAATCTTAGGAGTGGTGAAATAACTAGTGAGAAATTCTATAAACTGGAATCAGAAAGTTTGGAATTTTATTACTATACTGAAACAATAATAATTATTTTAAGTGATAAAAGCCTTAATCTCTTTCTTTACCAACTGTATTTGTTTGTCCATTTTCTGCTGCCATCATGAGAGGTGTCTTCCCAGAAGAGTCCACAGAATTGACTTGAGCGTTATGGCTGAGTAATAGTTGCAAACACTCTACATGATCTGTGAAGGCAGCTGCATGGAGAGGAGTCCTGCAGATCAGAGAAATGAAAAGACTTGGCTACATTTCTGTTTATACATATACAAAATATTTTTTCTACATAAAACTACTGCCTGGGTTAACACAAGTAGGCTTACTGCCTACCACGAAGTTTTCTATTTCTGACAATATAAATGGCCATTAATGAAACTTGTACACATCAGAATAAAGAATTACATAAATTAAAAATTTACATAATTTGTAATTACATAATCACAAATTATATAACATAAAGAGCAATTTGAAAAAAGTCATCTGGTCAATTCCAATACCATCATCTACTGCAACTGATGTACTCTCGACCTTTAGACATTTTTTAGAAAATTAACAGTGCTCTATGAAAAGAGAAATGGACCTCTAAAATAAAGGATTTGGCATAAAAGTTCTTTGTTTGTTTGTTTAGGGTCACATCTGGTGGTGTTCAGAGGTTATTCCTGGCTCTGCGCTCAAAAATAGTTCCTGGCAGGCCTAGGGGATACCAGGGGTGCCAGGATTCAAACCACCACCAGTCCTGAATCAGCTGTGTGCAAGGCCAATGCCCTACCGCTGTGCTATCTCTCTAACCCCTATATTTACAAGTTTTAAGAAGACAGGTTAAAACATATTTTAGGGCCAGAAGCTAGTACAGTGGGTACATGTGGCTGACTGAGCTTGATCACCAGCATTACATATGGCCTCCTTAATACAGTCAAGGATGGATCGATAGTTCAACACCTTGGACCCTCAAATCACAAAATAAAACCTCTTAATGGGAAGATTTAAAAAATTACATTTTCAAATATAAAAATAAACTCTTAATTAATAGGTCCCCTAATAATAATTTTAAACTAATAGTTTACAATGTTTTCCTTACAGAAAGTAAAATCATTTCTTTCAGTTAATTCCTACCTTCCTTTTGAATCTGTGGCATTCACAATGCTGGCACCTAACGTATCAATTAACATCTCAGCAGCACCTTCGTTGTCATTTATCCTGTGTGAGGTAACAAGATGGTCATTCTTAAGAAAATGGTGTTCCTTCTTATTCAGACCAAATCTAATTCATTCCAACTTTACTTACACAGCACAATGCAATGGACTGAATGCGTTTCCTTCTATGTTCTGAAAAACTTCCTGTTCTAAAAGAAGTTCTACACATGTTTCATGACCTAAGTGAATGAGAATCAAAATATTAAAATTCAAAGATTATAACAAAAGTCCACATATACCCACATAAAATCCACACAAATAGGGGCCAGAGAGATAGCACAGTGGTGTTTGCCTTGCAACAAGCCGATCTAGGACCTAAGGTGGTTGGTTTGAATCCCGGTGTCCCATATGGTCCCCCGTGGCTGCCAGAAGCTATTTCTGAACAGATAGCCAGGAGTGACCCCTGAGCACCACCGGGTGTGGCCCAAAAACAAAAAAAAAAAACAAAAACAAAAACAAAAAAATCCACACAAATAGAAAACTTTCCATGCATTATAAACACTTCACTAAATGCACTGTTTAAGTAATGTATTGATAATGTTACAGTAGTTAATAAAACAAGTTTTTGGTGAAAATGAATTTCATCATTCTTTCTAATCATGAACCAATTAGGAGTTCTTTTTCCACAGATGTACAATATCTCCTATGTATGAAACTCTGGGTTTGATTTCCAACACCTAAAGTCATTTTTAATAGCAATATATAGCATACTATAACCTTCAAATATGGGTTTATAACTATTGTTATTTCACATTAAGTATTTTGATCATAGCAAAGTGCTAGAGTTTGAAGTAACTTATTTAATCCTTATAACAAACCTAAGAAGGTATTTTTTTTTTAATAAATGAAAGAACAAAAAACCAAAACTAAGGTATGAAGCCATTTACTTGGCAAATCTATTCAATTTCAGAACTTGTGCTCTGATTCTGTTAAGCCTTTTCCTGCCCTGCTATTCAATCAGCAAAGACAAAAAATGTGACCCTAAGTAAGAATATAGATTCTAAGTAGCTGAAAGGTTTTAAATCTCAGAATTGGTTCTATCAAGTTGAGAATCTCTTCACGTTGTGTTTTAGTTTGTGAGAAGAAAGGTAAAGCTAGAGCTGAAGTGACAGTACAGTGGGTAGGGCATTTGCCTTGCATATGCTGACCTGGGTTCAATCCCTGGTATCCCATATAGTCCCCTGAGTCTGCCAGGAGTAATTTCTGAGCACAGAGCCAGGAGAATATCCTGAGTGCTGCCAGGTGTGGCCCCAAAACAAAAATAAAAAGAATATAAAGCTTGGACCTAGAGGAATTACACACTAGTCTTGTAAGCATAAAGCCATGATCCTGCAGTTCTGCTGTCTGTGATCCCAGCACATAGTCAAGTGTGTATAAACACAACAAAGGAGTACAACTGGTGAACAAGGCAATTAAAACAGAAGATATGTGAGAACTACCACCACAATTCTTTTTTTTTTTTTTAGTCACACCTGGCAGTGCCTAAGGGGTTACTCCGGGCTCTACACTCAGAAATCGCTCCTGGCAGTCCCATATGGTCCCCCAAGCCAGGAGCGGTTTCTGAGTGCATAGCCAGGAGTAAGCCCCGAGCATCACCAAGTATGTGACCCCCCTCCCCCAAAATAAATGGTGCAAAGTACTTGCTGAAGCAAAAGTTTAAGTAAAATCCAATCTTGGAAATAAGCATCTTGGACAACATCTTAGTTTTATAGCATGGCAAAGGACAGAGGAATAAGTTTTAAGTACCTGGTAAATTACTCCTAGGTCTTTCATAAATCTTAAAGTATGTCTTAAATATGTCACACATAAATGTCAGGAATGTTATAGTTACTTCTGCTTGTTGTAATAATAAGCATTTAACAAAGGTTTGTGTCTAAATAAGTATACTTAACCATTATAACAAGCCCAGTGAAGTGCTGTGTATCCGTGATTGTCTGCTATGGCTGGATTTGCATCCACAGATGACGCTGACTGCAAAAGGGCTCCAAGAACACCGATGTGCCCACAAGCAGCTGACAAGTGAATAGGTGTTCGACCCCTGCTATCCCGAAACAAGCACTTAGCACCATGTTGAAGTAATGTATCCACACATTCTTCATGGCCTGTAACTGCCTGAAAGAAAAATTATTTGCATAGTTTAATACACTATGTGGAGGCAAGTTATAGGACAATCATAGGTAATTAATATTTTAATTGATTTATATTTTATCTGTATTTTGGGTCATACTTGGCAATGCTGTGGGCTACTGCTATTTCTGGCTCAATGTTTTGAGGTGGCAGTGGGAATGAGTGTGTGAGGGGAGAGTGATAAACACCAGAGGGAACCATGTGGTACTGGAAATGGAACCTGTGCCTTCTGCATGAAAAACATATGTTCAGTCTATTGACCTACTCTGGTTCCTTAATATAAAAATCTTAAAGTTCATGTCGCTCCAACAATCAAGGCACTTGTTATCAGTCACTATTTTGGGGGGAGGTGGGTCACACTTGGTGGTGCTTGGGGCTTACTCCTTGTTCTTTACTGCTCAGGGATCATTTCTGGCAAGCTCAGGAGTCAATTGGGATGCCAGGGATTAAATCAGGTTGGCCACAGGCAAGGAAAGTACCTTATTCACTGTATTACCTCTTTGTCCTAGTAATTTTGTTATTGAGCACCCTGCACCCCTTTCAAAAGAAGTGGTTAGCATGCATGCCTAACAAGCTCCTAATTCCAGGTCCAATTTCAGGCACCCCAGAGTCCAAAAGCAACATCAGGTGCATCCCAGAGGCCGCAGGACAGCCAGTGTGATTGACCAGTACTACCCCTGATACCACAGTGCCTGCACAGGCTCTTAACACCAAACTGCCAGCCTATGGCTGAGAACTGGCACTGCTAAACACTATTTGGGACCTACCAGCCTCCTATCCTCCAAAGAAGTGATCTGATTCAGGTGAAGCAAATTACACATAATATAAAACCCAGAAAAAGATGCATCTGTAGTTCAATGAAAAAAGGGTGTTTGGCACTTTGGTAGCAGTGGAGGAGCATGCAGCAACCATTTACCAAAAGCATAAATGTTAACACTATTATAACAACATTAACTACAAACAAACAAAAAGACATTCACAAGGTGACAAAGGTGACAAAAATGGTTACTACTTAAGGCCCTCCCAGGAGTAGCTTCTAACCACCACTGGGAGTGGCCCAAGACAAATGATCACTTGTCAAGTTTTGGTATAATATCAAAGAAGATCAAGCAAGTGAAGAAGCTATTAAGAACTTAAATTATTTCTTTTCCAATTAATCCATAAAAGGCTGCTTTTACTTTGTCTCAATCAAATCTTTCTATTTCAATAGACTGAATACAGCGGTAGCTTTAAACACACGTCTACTCAAGTAAACCTTAGATTTAAAAAATGCAAAACTGGGGGCTGGAGAGACAGCATGGAAGTAGGGCGTTTGCCTTGCATGCAGAAGGATGGTGGTTCGAATCCTGGCATCCCACATGGTCCCTTGAGCCAGCCAGGAGCGATTTCTGAGCAAAGAGCCAGGAGTAACCCCTGAGCACTGCCGGTGTGACCCAAAAACAAAAACAACAAAACAAAACATGCAAAAGGGGGGCCAGAGCAGTGGCACAAGCGGTAACGCATCTGCCTTGCCTGCACTAGCCTAGGATGGACCACAGTTCCACCCCCCGGCATCCCATATGGTTCCCCCAAGCCGGGAGCGATTTCTGAGCGTATAGCCAGGAGTAACCCATGCGTCACTGGTGTGACCTCCCCAAATGCTTAAAAAAAAAAATAAAGGCAAAATGCCACTTTACTAACAATATTTGGGGAGGTTGAAAAATATAATTATTTTAATAAAAATCTTTAGTTTAAAAACAAAACAACAGAAGCCAATCAGTAGCACATATTTTGCATGTTAGAGACCCAGACTGAATCTCTGGCACTTCAAGCTCCTCTAGGACCAGTGGGAGTACTAAAAACCCAATAGGAGTAGCTCCTTTGCACTGATGGGTGCAAGTTGCTCTGCCTCTCCTGACCCCTTCCAAAAGGGGAAATAAAAGAGAGAGAGTGAGTGAGTGAGTGTGAGTGTGTGTGTGTGTGTGTGTGTGTGTGTTGTGTGTTGTGTGTGAGACAGAAGGGAGAGGAAGGAGGAGGTGAGGAGAAGGGAGAGGGAGAGACACATTCGGTGGTGTGTGTGTGTGTTGTGTGTGAGACAGAAGGGAGGGGAAGGAGGAGATGAGGGAAAGGGAGAGGAAGAGACACATTCGGTGGTTAAAGCCCTACCAGCTTGTCAGAGTGTCAGAGAGGCTGAAAGCACTGAATGTGATTCTGGCAGCTCTTTTTTCCACAACCTCCTGTGCTGCAAGCAATTTCCAGATGCACAGCTAAAATAAATATTCCCTAGTAAGGTTCACGACTAAATACACGTGAGCACTTCCAGTAAGGAATGTGAACACTGGCAAGTATATGCTATAACCAAGTGAATTTGTCTTCATAGAAACAGCAACAGAGGGAAAGAAAGGGAATTTTAAATTAAAAAGTCAAACTTCACACACACAAAAAAATGTCAGGGGCTGGAGAGATATAGCACAGTGGTAGGGCGTTAGAGTAGGGCGTTTGCCTTGCACGTGGCCAACCCAGGATAGAGGGTGGTTCAATTCCCGGCATCCCATATGGTCCCCGAGCCTGCTGGGGGTGATTTCTGAGTGCAGAGCCAGGAATAACCCCTGATCGACGCTGCCACCAGATATGACCCAAAAACAGAAAACAAAAACAAAAAGACAAACTCTACTTGAGGTTTTAAACTTTTGTTCCAATATTATTGTTCTAAGTTTGCTGTGTAGTTGCATACAAAAGTAATAGTAAAATGCTAAAGGCTGGCAACAATTTAATTAAAAAAAAACCAAAAAAACCAAGAAAACAAACCAAAGCTGCGCTTGGTTTAGCTTAGGAACAATGAAGAAATGAGAGTATTTTTGCTTACCCCTCTATGTAACGCTGTTCTTCCCCATTTATCTTTGGCATCTACATTTGCTCCTTTATTCAGCAGTGAGTAGACACAGTCTGTGTGCCCATTGAGGACAGACAGCATTAGAGGAGTCCTGAGCAGAAACAGAAATGTTTAGCAATACAAACTATTTCTAGAAAAAAAAATGCCTGTTCCTAAATATATCTCTAAAATATGCTTATGTTTAAAAGGTTTATTTGATATTATTCAGTTACATACCATGTGAAATTATAAAATAGTAACAAATATATAAAAATGATTTAAGAATTATTATAACTTACTGTCCATTTCCATCTTGAATATCTACTGCATTCTGTGGTTCTGCATTTCCTACAAGTAGCCGTAAGCATTCTGAATGACCATTTGTTGCTGTGAATGCAAAGTTAAAAACTTATCTATGTAAATGAGATTAGGCATCAATACTGTATTAAATGATCGTAATTTCTTCATTTATATAGGTTAAATTTGACTTATTTTCTTATAACTGTCTTTGCCATTTCTTATGTTTTCCTGGAGCAAGGAATATATTTTTGCTATGTGCCTGCAAAAGGGGCAGGCTGAGGGGAAAGAGAATTGGGTACATTGGTGTAGGGAAGGGCATATGGTGATGGGACTGGTGCTAGAAAATTGTATGCCTGAAAAACTATAGTATGAATAACTTTGTAAATCATAATGGGTTGTTGTTGTTGTTTTTTTTTTTTAATAAAAAAACCCTATTCACCAGTACAACATTCCCATCACCAATATCCCAAGTGTCCATCCTCCCCACCCCACACCGGCCTATACTCTAGACAGGCTTTCTACTTCTACTTTCTACTTCTATGTTTTATGTTTTTATGTTTTATTTTTTTTTTCTACTTTTATGTTTTAATAAACATAAAATATAGATTTTTTTTTTGTCTTTGGGCCACACCCGGTAACGCTCAGGGGTTACTCCTGGCTATGCGCTCAGAAGTTGCTCCTGGCTTGGGGGACCATATGGGATGCCGGGGGATCGAACCGCGATCCGTCCAAGGCTAGTGCAGGCAAGGCAGGCACCTTACCTCTAGCACCACCGCCCGGCCCCAAACATAAAACATAGATTTTTAAGAAAAATAAAACCCCTAGAATTAAAGCTTAAGTTCCATATTCAAGTGGGTGTAATGGTTCCCTCACTTGGACCTTTGGGTTACATTCAATCTTGTTCAGGGCTTATTCCTGGTTTTCTGATCAAGAATCACTCCTGGTGCGGTTCAGAGGGACCATGTGCAGTGCTGGGGGATCAAATTTGGTTAGGCTGCATATAAGACAAACACTTTAACGGTTGTTACTTTCTCTTATAAGAGCCACTGTACAAAATGTACTAATTAAATTAATCTATAGTGTTTATTTGGGGGGAAGGGATAAGGAAGAGTAGAAATTCAGCAGTGCTCTGGATACCATGTGGTGCCAGGAACTAAATGTCAGATTCCTCATGTAAAACATGCACTCTGAGTAATCTCCATAGCCTCTGAAACTAATTACAAAAACATAGCCTGTTACTGATAATGAAAAACATTCTTGGCTAGGATTTCTTCAAGTTTAGCTATTTAAAACGAATATATTCCTGCGGTAATTCCTAGAGTTATGTACCATCAACTGCTAATAATACAAAACTGCTACATGTAGATTTGCATTTCTACACATGCAAAACACCACAACTTTGTATACAACAGAAATCATTCATTTTTTTATTTATTTTTAATTTTTTTTTTTTTTGGTTTTGGGTCACACCTAGTAGTGCTCAGGGGCCACTCCAGGCTCTATGCTCAGAAATCACCCCTGGCAGGCTTGGGGGACCATATGGGATGCTGGGATTCGAAACACCGTCCTTCTGCATGCAAGGCAAACACCCTACTGCTATGCTATATCTCCAGCCTTTAAAACAGAAATCATTCTTATCTGGATATAATACAATACAATGGTACAACATGTTATATTTTACATGAAAAGAAACCCCAATCCAAAAGAACTTTTATAAAAAAGAAGTAAAAATATTGCACTGTGGGCCCGGAGAGATAGCACAGCAGCGTTTGCCTTGCAAGCAGCCGATCCAGGACCAAGGGTGGTTGGTTCAAATCCCGGTGTCCCATATGGTCCCCTGTGCCTGCCAGGAGCTATTTCTGAGCAGACAGCCAGGAGTAACCCCTGAGCACTGCCGGGTGTGGCCCCAAAAAAAAAAAAAAATATTGCACTGAAATATTGCAGGACTCACTAACATAAATATAATTTCTAAAGAATTTGTGTATCTGTATGATGCTGGGAATAGAATCTCGGGCCTCACATAATCAAGTAAGTGCTCTACTATTGAGTTACATCCTTGAAACAAGATAATAATTTTTAAAGAAATTATACTATTGGTATTTGCTTTTCCATAAAAGTAGAATTATCTGATTAAAAACAAATACAATTATTAAAATCATTACCAGAAATAATATATATGAAACTGAAGAACAGTTTTAGATAAAAAGTGGTAAATAAAATTAGGCATATATTTGACATACCTGCTGCATGTATAGGTGTTCTCTTCAAAACGTAATCTTTCACTAAGATTGAGGCTCCCTGATTGATGAGTACATCCACACATTCAATATGGCCCTTAAATGCAGCAAGATCTAAGGGTGTTCTTCCGCTACTATTTCGGACATCAAGATCTAACAAAGACTGTACCAACACTTCAAGTGCTTGATGGTGACCGTGATAGGCCTAAGAGTAATGAAAATATAAATAAATTAAAAATGTACATATAAAAATAGCTTCCCATGTTCCTTAGAAAACTTAAAGCAAACTTGTCTAAATATTACTGTATTTGAGAAAAATCTAAACTTCTATATTAAATATTCAAAAAATAGAATATAAATTTTTTAATAATCAAGGCTTACAGTTTTAGAAAATTAGTATTCTGAATAGAATATTATTGGGGGGTACACCTATATGTGCTCAGGACTCCTGGCTCTACATTTAGGGATCACTCCTGGTGATGCATAGGGGACCATAGAGGGTGCCAAGGATTAAACTTGAATTGGCTACATACAAAAAAACACCCTACCCACTGTATTATCACTCTGGCACCATTCAGCATGTCTTATTAATTATAAAGAACATGACAGGAATTATTCTCTCATTTTCCAGTGGAGAGAGAGGCAAAAAGGGAAAGTAGAAAAGTCAAATGAATATATAACAACATTAGAAAATAAGCATAAGCATAGAGAATATGAAGATAAGATATTTATGAAACAAAAATCAATGAACTTCTAATAAGCTACATTAAGTTAAATATATATTCTTCTTTTTTTTTTTTTTTTGGTTTTTGGGCCACACCTGGCGGTGCTCAGGGGTTACTCCTGGCTGTCTGCTCAGAAATAGCTCCTGGCAGGCATGGGGGACCATATGGGACACCGGGATTCGAACCAACCACCTTTGGTCCTGGATCGGCTGCTTGCTAGGCAAACGCCGCTGTGCTATCTCTCCGGGCCCTAAATATATATTCTTATAAACATTCCTACTCCTGTTCTAGTGAAAAAGATATCAAATACCAAGTCTCTGCTTTAACCTCTGTCCCCAACCTAACAAGCTTTCTTTCAAAAATAAACCTTATTGGGGCTCAATAAGTGCAGTGAAGTACAGAAGGTAAGATGTTCACCTTGCAAGTGGCCATCCAAGTTCAATCACTGCCACACTATTTAGCCTCTAATTTTAGCCAGTAGTGATCTCTCAGCACAACTGGTGTGGCCCCAAAACTAAAACAAACAGTACTTTTCAGCATGGGAAGAACTAAGCTGAACTCCACTTAAAATATTTAAAAGTAATCTATCCCTTATTTTTTTGTAAAGATTATCACTTAACCTGTCCTGCACAGTGAATGAATTATGAGAAAAAAACCACAAGGATATATTAAATAATACACAGATCCACCTAATCAAAAACTGTAACAGAAGCAATTGAAGGACTGACCAGTCAGTGTTCTGAAATCACCAAGAAAACAAAAATTATAGAAATACCACAAAATTGTAGTGTTGATGTTACCCATCCCCAAAGCCAATGCTAATCCTACCTGGATGGTGAGACCCTCTCACAGCTGGGAGGGGGTCTATGGCTGGTAATTAAGAGTGGCCTGGGGGGAGAGGGGAGAGGCAGATGCAGTAGGGAGAGAGATGAGAGACAGCGTGGATGCAGAGGTGCAAGAAAGAGGCTGTTTAGCTTAGACACCATGTGAGATATGCACAAGGTGGTTAGGGCCTTGTAATAAGGCGGGATGCCTCCTGAAACTTCATTTGACTGCTGTGGCTCATTTTTTCGCCTTTATCCTGAACCCAGACCTGCTGGCTGAAAGGGCTGCAGGCACTGGGCTGGACAACAAAGGCCTCACCATCCATCCATCCACACTAATTAATAACTAATTTAACAATTGGTGCTTGAACAGGGACCCAAACCCTGGACCCACTGATTAAAAGTCTGATACTCTACCGACTGAGCTATCTAGGCTTCTAAGCTCACATAGCTTCTAAGCTAAGAAGCCTTCCAGCTCCTCTGCATTCATCCTCTCTCTGATCTCCTTCCTTGCAGCCTCTGCCTCTCCCCACTCCCCCCAGGCCACTCTTTATTATCAACCACAAACCCCTCCCAGGTAAGATTAGCATTTGGCTTTGTGGGAGGGGTAACATGTCTATACTGGCTAGTTAGCAAGTTATAAGTGTATCTACTAAGGCAAGGCATTATAAAATGTCCACCATAGATAGCATCTCCCCTTAAGTTGTTCTTTGGGAAAACACAAAGCCATTTTTTTGCTTTTACTAAGACCAAACAAAATACTCAAGAAAATCTCAAATTAAAATGGTTATTCATTATGATTTAATTTTATAATCACTATTACTGAGAAGAAAAGTTGTGGGTACTAGTTTGAATCAATATGAAATCTTTGTAAGTAAGGAAACAAGTGGGCTATTAAGGTAGTACTCACAGCCAAGTGCAAAGGGCTTATTGTTGCTCTGTTGTCTGAATCATTCAACATATCTGTTCCTGAGGTTTCCATTAACTGAGGGGAACAAATGAGAATTTTAATTGATGTTTGAATGAGTTTTAGAATACTAGACCATTACAATACAAATATTAAAATAATAAAATTAGCAAAAACTAAGTTCTAGAAAGTCTATTCTAGAAGTATAGTAAATATCATAGACTGGGCTATAAATTAAGAAACTGAGGAAAATGCTGCTTATGCTATTTATTACAGTTATGTAAAAATGTACCTCCCCCCTTGATATGCATGATTCATACCACCATCTTTGTAACCATGTATGAGACTATTCTCAACTTTAATCAAAGCAAATAAATATTTATAGTTTGATTAAGAGGGTGAAGAAAATAACTTTATACTTACAACATCTAAAGGAGTTTCACTTGCAATCTGAAAAATAAAACATATTTAGAAGTACACATATATATTCAAGAGATAAATGTTAATTACAAGTTCCTACCATCATAAGGTTTTAAAGTTTTGTTTCTTTCTTTCTTTTTTTTTTTTTTGGTTTTGGGTCACACCCGGCAGCACTCAGAGGTTGCACCTTGCTCTACGCTCAGAAATCGCTCCTGGCAGGCTCGGGGGACCATATGGGATGCCAGGATTCGAACCACCGTCCATCCTGGATTGGCTGCTTGCAAGGCAAACGCCTTGCCTTAGCGCTATGCTATCTCTCCAGCCCAAGAGGTATATGAATTCTAAAAGCATTAACATCAAAGCAGAATTTGTTTCTTAAACATTTATTTTCATTTTCCTAACTATATTAGACTTAACATAAGACTTCAGATATCGGGGCCGGGCAGTGGCGCTAAAGGTAAGGTGCCTGCCTTACCTGCGTTAGCCTTGGACGGACCGTGGTTCGATCCCCCGGTGTCCCATATGGTCCCCCAAGCCAGGAGCAACTTCTGAGCACATAGCCAGGAGTAACCCCTGAGCATTACCGGGTGTGGCCCAAAAATCAAAAAAAAAAAAAAAAAAAAAAAAGACTTCAGATATCTTACCAATTGAAGACAAAGACGGTGACCATAAGCTGCTGAATAATGAACTGCATTATATCCTTGCTTGTCTCGAATCCCTGGATTTGCATCATTTCTTAATAAATATTCCAGGCACCTATGTATAAAAACATATTAAAAATGTTTAATTCTGCTATTAATCAGCAAAAAAAAGCAAGTTGAAAAACTATTTTTCTCACACTTCAATAATGTAAAAACAATAGTTTATACTATGCCTTACCTAAACTGTGCCTGTCCCTGAAACTGTGGACTGTTCTTTCAAATCTAAATAGATAAGAGTACTCTTGGTGAAGTGCTCACTGCATTTTTTGTACTATATCCCTCTATTCCTTTCTGGCTCAGTCTCATCTGACAGAACTGCTGTGATATGGAATCTCCTTTGTATGCAAATTGCTTTATTGACCAATACTTTGTTATTTAAATATAATTTACTACATCATAAATCTTAACTGATGTTCATAAAATAATCTTTAAAAAGAATCAAAAGAGTTACTTCCCAAGACTATCTGTAAGTTTAGTTTGCCTGATGGCTGTTTTTATAGCCTCTATCTAGTGATATCACCCAATTTCTTTAAATGTAAATTAAACCCTTGGGGAACATTTTTTTTGGGGGGTGCCCCACATCTATCTGTGCTCAGGGGTTTACTCCTGGCTGTGTGCTTAGAAATCACTCCTAGTAGACATGGGGGATCATATGGCATAACAAGAATTGAACCTCAGTCAAATTGAACTGTGTGAAAAGCAAGTGTCCTACCCCACTATACCATCGCTCTTGGCTCAACAGTAAGCATTCTTGTTGGATACTGCTGCTAGTCCATCAAGAACACATTTGAGTGCAATTTCTCATTACAAATACCTTAACTCAATAAACTCAATGCTTTTGCATGCAGGAGGTGTAGATGTGATCCCCAGCACCACATCACCTTCTGAGCACAACCAAAAGTAACCCAGGGCTCTAAATCAGGAGAGCCCTTAAAAAGAATTGGGTCCCTAAACAAACCAAAAAACCCTTAGGAAAACAAGGTCAAAACTCAATAACCTTGAATTACACAACTGAGATGTATATAAATATTAAAAATGATATTAATAAAAACCTTCCTGGGAAAATAATACTTTATTCCTATAATACTCAAATAACTCAGAAAGGTACTATAAGATGCCTAATTGTAATTAAAAATTTTATTGCTGAATTAGAAATTATTTGTCTCTCTAGTTAATTCAATACTGTTGTGTGGTTTGTGAGCTTCAGGAGCTAGTGATGCTGGGCTGCTTGCCATGGCAGAACGAGGGTGTGGAGGCTGCTGGACTTAGTCCACAGGGGTAAAAATCTGCCCATCATATTGCAAGAAAGCCTCGGAGTTGTCTGCTGGGTGACTGATCTACCTGGAATGGTGTGGTGGTGTGCAGAGTACAGGAGTTTGTGTAGCTGGGCTCTTTGGTGTTCAAGTGCAGAGGCTCCAACTGTAAACCTTTCAAGCAGAAAGCTTGAAATGTAGAGCTATAATTCATTTTCGGGGTGGTGGTGTGGTTTGGACCACATTGAAGATGCTCAGGAGTTATTCCTGAGCTTTGCTCAGGGGGCCCTATAGGGTGCCAGGATCAAATCTGGGCTGGGGGCCAGAGAGTTAACACAGTGGGAAGATGTTTGCCTTGCATGCAACTGATCCAGGACAGATGGTGGTTCAAATCCCGTTGCTTCTGAATTTGAGAAAACCAATGTCAAAGTTTGAAATTCTGAAATATACACTTTTTAAAAATTTTTTTATTGGAAGAGGATTTGAGGCCACACCTAATGGTGCTGAAGGATTATTCCTGGCTCTATGCTCAGAAATCGCTCCTGGCAGGCTTGGGGGACCATGTTTGATGCCAGGATTCGAACTACCATCCTTCTGCATGCAAGGCAAATGCCCTACCTCCATGCTATCTCTCAGGCCTAGAATGTTTCTTCTTTTACCAAATATTTCAAACTTGCTTTGGCGAAAGTATGATTATGTCCGATACTTGTCAACCTAGTGGTTGGAATGTTTTTCAAATTCAGAAAAATAAAACTTTAATGCTCCTCGAAGTTTCCAAAATGCTGAGTAAAAATAGATAGTAATTAACTACGTACTAATAATAACTATAACTATGGCTTAGGAATAAGAATACTAATACTTAAGAGACTCAAGGAAAGATGAGGAAGTGAAGTTAAAAAGAGAATCTGTTCAGTGGGCTGAAGCATATGATATAAACACAGGAGCTTGATTTTGATCCCTGGCACTGCATGGTCTTTCAAACTATACCAAGAGACCTTGAGACTAGCTCCTTAGCATAGTCAGGAGTGGCTTCCAAAGAAAAAATGGAATAAAAAAATTGCAATAATATTATTTCTATGGGAAATACTGTTTTACAGAAATAATAGTCCTTCATTAGTACCACATGCTACTTACTTGCCATCTGTGTCTGATGTAGCTGCATAATGCAAGGGTGTGCAGCCTCTTTCATCCAGATCATTCACACTTGCTCCTGATCCCACAAGAGCAAACAGGCACTGGTAATTGCAGTTGGCAGCAGCATAGTGCAGTGGAGATCTTTGTGTCCAAGTTAATGTAAGAAAAAAAGAACCAGAAACATATGCCAGTAAGAACATGTTTGTAACTCAACCCAGTTACAAATACTGTATTTATAGTAAGCTTGAGATGGTTTTCTACTATATACTGAGTCTTTTGGAAGGCTGGAGAGAAATCTACAAGGGTAAATTATAAAAAGGAGGCAGACAATCTCTAAGAGTGAAAGAGATTTAAATAATTTCAGATTCCCCAGATAGTAATAACTCCAGGGCCTGTGTGATACTGCAGCACATAAGATTCTGCCCTACATGTGGCCCACTCAGGTTTGGTCACTAGCATCCCATATGGTCTCTGGGGCCCTGCAGGAATGATTCCTAAACGCAGAGCCAGGGGTAACCTCTGAGCATAGTCAGAAGTGCCATCCCACCCCCTGAAAAAACACAAACCAACAAAAAACAAAACCAAAACAGTAACAATTCCAGTCATGAGAAGAATACCGAATCCCTTCATTTTCTATTAAGAAAGTTGAAATTTTTCATTTTAACACAGCTTCCCCTTACTAATAAAAAAAAGTCCCACACTGCATATGAAGAAAGTTCAGTTTGTGTCTTAGTAGAATAAAAAAAGGTAAGGAGATATAGAAATATTAAAAAGAATGTTTAGTTATAACAACTATATGGTAGAGCTGCAGATAATTAGATTTCTTGAGCAAAAATAGACATGTAAATTTGGCCCAATTGAGGCATAATTATTTTCTTAAAAATATAAAATATAAAAATATATAGACATTTTATTTTATTGAATAATAGTATAGGAATATTTCTTAAAGAACAATAAACAATTATGTTTATGCCTCCAAACTCAAAATATTTTTCAAAAGATCTTAATGCTATTTCTGATAAGAAATGGTTCAGCTCTATAAATTAAACGAATATAACTTGATATAATTATAAAAAATTTAGATACAAAAGTACTACATTCCACAACCAAAGCAATTTTTGATTTTGCCTGTCATTAATTCCTTCTCAATCCTAGGACTTTTAGAACAGTCTACTCCTCAAAACAATTCCAGAATAAAATAGTTTTCCACTAATTTACTTTAGGCACACATACCCTTTTCTGACATACACTTAGGTATTAAAATTTTAACTCTTGACGACAAATCTACTTTTTCCCCACTAATATTTTACAAATTGATTTGTCAAATCAGTTCAAACTGCTTTTAATCCTTTCTTGAATGATTCAAATACACCACCCTATGTCAATTCTTATTTGAAATAATTATAGCTTTAATTACTGCTATGATAGTTGATAGTAACAATAAGGCCTGGTGCTGAGTAATGAAAATGAGGACAAATTGAGTATAGGATGATATAAAGGGATTCTATAATTTTACTGCTATATGCTGTAAATCATAGTCAACAGAAAATATGGAGGTTCTGGTAAGCACATGCATGTATATGAGAAAATACTAAATTAAAATTATATTATGTAAAAAATTATCTTATGTATGTACTATATAAACAACTAAGTACCATAGGGCTTTACATTTTCATGACTATAAATTATTGCAAGAGGAAGAGTGATAAGAACAGCTATAATAGTCCATATAAGATAAAGTTATAAGTGAGTGGTTTTCTGATGTGAAGGCAAGGGCTAAGGTAAAAGAAAACTGTGTGAGAATATATAGAAGTTATCAACTTAATCTACCCTCTCAATAATTCATATTCCGTTCTGTATACACAAATGCAAAAGATGTTTAATTGCTAATTACCTTAAACTGTTAGAAAGTCAAGCATGTCATTAATAGTAACATCATAAAAGCTCTGAAGAGGAGCTACATCACATCCTACCTTCCAAATTTGTCCTTTTTATTAAAGTCTGCAGCACCAGTATTCAGCAGAAGGTTCAGGCACTCCAAATTTCTATCCAGGGGGGAAAAAGTTAAAAGGATTCATTGTCAGCAGTTTTATACTAAAATTGATTTAAACAAGTATAAAATCATGCTTTCAAATAAAGTTAAAAATGAGCATAGCATGTTTTATATTTAAAGAAAAATAAAAACATTAAAATGGACTTTACTTAATAAAATTTAAAATAACTAATACATCAACATATTGACAGAAACTGCCTAATGCGTCATGTCAGTATTCACAAAAAATTTCACATCTGTAAAAGAGAGTTCCTAATAATTCTTAGAAATCTTTAAAATGAATTTTTTTTTTGTTTCAGAGCCACACTCAGACATGCTCAAGGGTTATTCTTGGCAGTACTAAGGTGGGGAGGTGGTGGGGAAGACTGGAGAAAGAGAGTCCATGTCCTATATGATGCACAGGTATCATTCCTAGCTGTTTTCAGAGATCATGCCTGGCAGTTCTCAAGGAATCACATGTGGCACTAGGCATTAGATCACATCCTGCATTTACCCCAACTTCCTTTCTTTTCACCAAGTCCTTTGACTTGTAAAGGTCCATCTGGATCTCACTTGACTCTCCCCCTCCTGGTTGGTAAATAAAGAGGTTTCAGATTGGCTTGGCAGGTAGAATGGGACCAGAAGGCAAGGAGCCACTGACTTCATGATTCTCTTATGACTGGCTTGGTTTATTAATTCTTCAAGGCACGTGGGATTTCACAGCTGGGGATCAAACCTGGTTTGAGGCTATGTGCAAGGGAAGTGCCTTAACCTTTGTACCATTTTTCTGGCCCCTGAAAGCTATGTTTCATTTGGAAGGTTCCTTGGTGACTTTAGATGAAGAAAAGATTCAGGGGCCAGAGCAGTGGCACAAGCAGTAAGGTGTCTGCCTTGCATGCGCTAGCCTAGGATAGACTGCAGTTCGATCCCCCCTGCATCCCATATGGTCCCCCAAGCCAGGAGTGATTTCTGAGCGCATAGCCAGGAGTAACCCGAGCGTCACTGGGTGTGGCCCCAGATTCCAGCCATATACTCAATCCATTTCTAGACCTTAGATGCACTTCCTAGTATTCTTGGTGTAGCATATTGTTCACAGAGTACTCCGAGTTTAATGTGATTAAATTCTTGGGGGGGAAAAAAACCTCTTGATAAATACTCTTAATTGGCAGGGAAAGTGATACAGCAGCTAAAGTAGGGCAATATGACTTGCATGCAGCTGAGCCAGATTAGATTCCCAGCACCGCAGATGGACAACCAAGCTCAGCCATGTGATCTCTACACACTGACTGAGCTAGATTAAAGTACTGAGCACAGTGGCCCCAAACAAAATTACAAACTACTTAAATAGCTTCTCATATTTAGGACCTAAATTAAGAGAAATGTTAAAACAGCAACATGCTACAGTCCAAGATTTTAGTTGAAATTGGTCATTATTCAATGTCGACTGCATGGATTGGAGAGCTTGCCTTACATGCACATGGCTTCCTCAATATCTGATCCCCAGCACCACATATGGTTCTCTGAATCCTGCCAGGAATAATCCCTGAGAACAGCTGAGTGTGGCACAAATATTAAAACAAACAAACAATAACAACAACAAAAAACATACGGGGACAGGGGAAAGGAGAAGGGGGACAAACAAGCTCACTGCCTAGTTTCCCTCAGAATTAGTACTAAAACATTCAAGCTCCAATTTTCCACTTCCTATGGATTAGTTCTGGTTGAATGCAAACAGATCATCAACATTTTCCCTAAAATAAAGACTTAAAAAACACCTAAAGAACTAGATTTCCATGTTTTGATGTCTTCATTTGAGGGTATAAACTTTTTAATCCAGGAATATTTTTCTTATAGAAAACAGCACTTTCTTTCTTTTGGGGGAGGTGGGGTTGGTTTTGCTTTTTGGGTCATACCCAATAGTGCTCAGAGCTTACTCCTGGCAGGGTTCAGGGGACATATGGAATACAGGGGATGGAACCTGGTAGGCCACGTGCAAGGCAAGCATCCTGTAATATCACTCCAGCTCAGCTTTCTTTTTACAGGTTTATTCTATCTTTTCAATGAACAACTTATGTAGAAAATGAAAAATAATTTCGACGACTCTGGACTTTCTTCTCCCATACCATTTATTACAACTTATCCCCATTTTGTAATATCCCAGAACTAATAGCACAATAGAAAAGAAAAAAAGAAAAGTGCCAGGAATAACGATCTTGTGTTTGTTTTTAGGTTACACCTAGAAGTATTCAGGGGCTACCAATTATCTTTTCCTTAAAGAAGTGAAAACACTGTTAACATACCCTCCAGCTGCAGCCGCATGCAGACAGGTCCTGCCAAAATCATCTGGGGTATCTATATCAAAGCCTACAAGAAGTAACACATCTTTTAGGTACCAACTATAGGTATTTAATATTATAAATCAAATGTTCTATCATGTCAGGAATTATGCACTCTCCCATTAAAATATGAATTCCAAGCAGATACAAAATTATTAAAAATAAATTAATAATCACTACAGGACCAGGTTTTTTTTTTTAAAGTGCTAGGCTACTCATTTAAAAGTGATGGGAAAAAATATTTATTTATATAAAAGTAATAGGAAAGGGGCCAGAGCGATAGCACAGCCAATAGGGCATTTGCCTAGTATGCGGTCGACCTGGGCTCAAGTGCCAGAATTCCATATGAACCCCCAAGAATGCCAGGAGTTATTTCCGAGTGCAGAACCAGTAATAAATCCTAAGCACAGCTGGGTGTGGCCCCAAAACCAAAATAAATGTCATAAGAAGATACAATGATTATTCAACAATAAGAAGAAACCACAGGCATACCTCAAAGATATTGCAGATTTTGTACCAGATCACCACAATAAAATATTACCACAGTGTCACACAATTTTTCTTTGGCTTTTTATGGCATATTAAAGTGCTATTAGTGTGGGAGGGAACCTTGAGATACTGGTGGAAGGATAACAACACTTGTGGTGGGCTTGAACGTGGAACACTGTATGACTGAAACTCTATTATTATTATTAAGCGTATTGTAAATCGGGGCAGAGAGATAGCATGGAGGTAAGGCATTTGCCTTGCATGCAGAAGGATGGTGGTTCAAATTCTGGCATCCCATATGGTCCCCCCAGCCTGCCAGGAGCAATTTCTGAGCGTAGAGCCAGGAGTAACCCCTGAATGCTGCCGGGTGTGACCCATAAACCAAAAGAAAAAAAAAAGAGTAAGAGTATTGTAAATCACAATGTTTAAATAAAAATCATAAAAGGAAAAAGTGATATTGGGTCATGGATGAGGCTCAGTTGTAAAGCACCTATCTTGCACATCTGCAGCCCTGGGCTTGATCCGTTATCACAGAGACAGCTGTGTTATCACACAGCTTTATACTATACTGTAGTCTATGAGAAGAGAGAAAAAAAGCATGTGTCAGGGCCGGAGAGATGGCACAGAGGTAGGGCATTTGCCTTGCATGCAGAAGGATGGTGGTTCGAATCCTGGCATCCCATATGGTCCCCAAACCTGCCAGGAGTAATTTCTGAGTAGAGCAATTTGAGGGCTGCCGGGTGGGACCCAACAGCCAAAAAACAAAACAAAACAAAACAAAAAAAAGCATGTGTCAAAACAAAAATAAATATGTACATACCTTAATTTATAAACTCTTAGTTGGGGAGTCTAGAACATAACTCAAAGTTCCTAGAAGCATTTGCCTCCTACTTGTGAGATCTAAATTTTATCCCTAGTACTGAAAAAATATAAAAACTAAAAAGACACTTTACTGAGCTAGGGATATGACTCCAGGGAAGAGGAAATGTCTTGCATATGTAAAAGCCTGGGTTTAATCCCTCTCTAGCACTACATGGAAAATAAGACTAAATAATCATTATTGTCTAAAAATATATGTATACACATAATTTGAGCTTTTATTTTGGGCAGCGTAGTTCTCTGTGTTGGTAGGAGATCTTGCTAAAAAAAGAGGAGAGAAAGAATTCAACAGGGTGAAGCACATGCTTTGCATAAAAGAGGTGCAGGCTCAATCTCCCAGCATGTCTCTCAAATACTGCATGGATTCCTAAACAAACCATTGAGAGCAAACCCTAATACAGAGCAAGAAGGAGTCCAGAAACACCACGGAGATGTGGCTCCAAAACAAAACAAAGAAAAAAGTAGTATCTAAAAAGTGAAACAAAGGGGACTCTAAACAAAATGTTAGCTTATGAAATACTACTAAATTGTATAGTGGTGGTTATACACAGTAACTATTTTGAACGTTAAGTGGATGAATTCAAGTATCAACTATACTGTACACCTGAAATAAATAACTTGTCAATTATACATTATTGCGGGGGAGGGGGGGAGTTTGTGAAAATTGTTTTTACCTGAAGAAAGAAGTTTCCTACAGCAATCGGAAAAACCACTTAAGGCTGCCAAATGGAGGGGGAACATTCCATGTATGCCACGCCTAAATGAAACAGGACAGAATGCTCAACACAATGCCAAAAAAGCAAAAACAAAAAACCCCAATCATTTACATCCATTACAAAGAAACCACTTGAAAGCAAAAAAGATAACTAAATAAAGTAAAAGAATTCTTTAATACCTTGAAAATTAATTTGTCCAAAGGCTCAAAGTAAGCAAAAATTTATTATAGAAAAAATTTTCTATAAGAGTATGGGATTTTCTATTGTAGCACCCACTACAATAGGGGTGTATTCTATTGTAGCACCCATTGTCAATAGGGGATTTGCTAGAGAAAGAGGAATTAATGTGTGCAGCTGTGCTGAGCATGTTCTGTAGCTTCACTGGAAACCAGTTACACATTACTCAAATTATGACAGAGTGTTTATGTGGAAATTGGACTAGGAAGAAAATCCCACTGAAAAGGGAAATCAGCCCCCCCCCCAACCTTGGCGGGTGTTCCGCCCCTTAAGGAAGTCGTCACTGCCTCGGCCCCACCTCTACCCCCACCTCACGAATCATTGGTGTTGTCCTGGCGGAAGTCCAGCCCTCAAGGACTCTCCTTCCCCTCCCACTTCCCATCCTATATAAGGGGGTGATCAGGGAAACACGTGGTCTTTTGGTTCTGTTGGGAATCCATAGACCCTGGCCATTCATAATGGTCAGTATTAAAGCACTTTTCAAAGCATATGCTGGAAACTCATAAGCCTCTTCATTTCTCTGCGCCGGGTAACTAAATTAGGACTTCCGGACCTTTCAGTTTGGCGAGCCAGCCAGGAGTCCTCAATTCTGCCTGGCACAGAGAGCTATGAACAGGTGTCTGGTGAGTTCTGATGTGTGTGTGTGTGTGTGTGTGTGTGTGTGTGTGTGTGTGTGTGTGTGTGTGCGCGCGCGCGCGCGCTTTGCTTCGTGTCTGTCTTAGTCTGAGATTATGTTGTATTCTGTGACCAGCGGAAAGCTGACTTTGTGGTGGCTTGGCTAATGTTATGAGCTCTTTGCTCGATGTGGAAACCGAGTAGAAGCAGACTTTGTTTCATAGGGGGGTTAGAGTCCCCCCGGAGGGGGGTCAGAGTCCCCCCGGGTGACTAAGGGATCTTCCACCTGATGTGTTTCCAGGTGTGTGTGGTCCTCCACCTGACGCGTATACCAGGTGGGCAGGAAAAGTTGACGAGCTTTGGCTGCTTAGGTCACAACCCTGGTGGTACCCCAGGGGTTCAGTAAGAGCGGCGGGAAGACGTTCCCGCTGCTGCTAGGAGGTTGTCTGCCTGTGATTTGTGGAGCTCAAAAACTTGGTTGTTATTAGCATAGCCGTCTGTCTAGGAATCTGTGAATTTTACAGTTGTGTCTCTGGATGTTCGTTTGACTCCCCTCTGACTGCCTCCTTTGCCTGTCTGCCTTCCTGGCGATTCTACAAGTTTGATGAGACAAATTCAATCCACCCCACTTACTCTGACACTAGAACTTTGGGAAAAGATTACTTGAACGCATTTGTTTGGGTTGTTTCCGTGTGGCGCCACTGTTTGTCTGTTTGTTTGTTTTTGTCTGTGTGTTCTATGTTTTTTTCCTTTGGTCTAACCACGGGACGCGCGACCCCCGCCACCCGTGGCGCTGCGAGAGGGCGCCCGAAACCCGCCTAACCCGCTCCCCACCCAACCAGGAAGCGGGCGCGTGCAAGGGCCACGCTAGGAACATGGCGGAGGGTGTTGGAGATTGCAAATCCCAGATTTCTCAAATGGCCATCAGGGACAAATTTTCCCTGGAGAATTTCTGAACCTTGCCATCCCCAATTATCCTGCCATGTGTTCAGGCCAAAAAGAGCAACTGCCGCTTTTGTTCTAGCTGAAGAAAAAAAAAAAAAAAATAAGTGCTTTTAAACTCCAGACTGAAGAAATTCACTAAGCCCCAGGGCAAACCATTGTCCTCCCAGCCTCACCTGGCTGGGGAATGTAGATCATTTACATATCAAAAAAAAAATCTAGCTAATGGTTTGAAAGTCAGAAAAAAAAACTTTGAGCCTTTAAATTTCTAACTTAAAGTTTTTTTTTAAAAAAATATAAGAGAATGTTGCAGATTACTGTTGTTATTTTTGTTTGTTTGTTTTTCAGTGCACGTGAAGATTTTTAGCAGCGGAACCACTGCTAAAGAATGAGTGAAGAAGTTTTTTTTTTTTTTTTAAAAAAAAAAAAAAAGGGAAGGAAAGGAGAAGGAGCCAAATGGTAGGGCGTTTGCCTTGCATGCAGAAAGGAAAGTGGTGTAAAAAAATTAAAAATGTGTAATAAAAAATCTGTATAATCAGGGGCCGGGCGGTGGCGCTCGAGGTAAGGTGCCTGCCTTACCTGCGCTAGCCTAGGAGACGGACCGCGGTTCGATCCCCCGGCGCCCCATATGGTCCCCCAAGCCAGGAGCGACTTCTGAGCGCATAGCCAGGAGTAACCCCTGAGCGTCACCGGGTGTGGCCCAAAAACCAAAAAAAAAAAAAAAAAAAAAAAAAAAAAAAAAAAAAAAATCTGTATAATCAATCTAAATAATTATTAATATGTCTCTAGGTTAAAAAAAAGTGTAAGTGTTTTTAAGCATGTTCTACCAAAAGTAGTAAGCATTCATTCTTTCTGGTTTTCAACATTAATTTGTGTAACGTAAATTGCTGGTGTTTCAATTGCTGGTGTTTTCTGTTTAGAAAACTAAGTGAATTTCTATATTTAAAATCAAGCATAATTAAAATATTATTTTGCAATTTTTCATTATATGTTACCAAGAACATTAATATTTGTATCACAGAAGGTTTTATAAAATTGGTCATGGTTTTAAAAATGTATAAAATATTTCGTTGTAAAAAAGAGATTCTAAAATTATCTAAGTAATTTAAGTAATATTTGCTTTTTCTCTTCTCCCAGAACCTTTTAGTACCATTTATATCATGGCATCATGTTGCTTTGCACAAGATACAAGCAGATGGCTTTTCTCTCTGCATGAGGAGTAGTCCTCATGCAAACAGAAAATCAAAAAAATTAGTGAGGGGACCCCAAAGCCCTCTTTCAGAGGAATAATTGGAGTTAAGGTGGTGTGGCAAGCAGGCATCCTCAAGCATTTGGCTGAAAAGACCGGCGAGAGACTGAAATAAATGGCCTGAGTAAGGAAATTGAAGATTTTCCTAGAAGATCATCACAGCCTGTGGGCCCTGCTCTCCCCCTCAATCTCAGAAGAAGAGAATTCGAGGTCAGTCTCTTCCAAACCTGGAGAGGAGTGGAACAGACAAGTCACCTCTAAAAATTCCTGCAGAGGGTGAGATGCCCAGCCAGAAGAACCTCATGCTGAACCAACCAACTCATTAGCCAAACCTGAGTGACTGTGAAAAACCTGCAGTGTCCACAACCTATCCTCAGAAAAGCTCTGTAAGTAATGGGGGTGCCCCAGATGGAGATTTCTCCAACAGTGCTGTATATGTGCAAAGGAAAAAGCCAAGTTATTCAAATACCTGGTAAGGTACAAGGTAAAGGTGGAGAGAAAAACCATTTTTGGTAGCTAATTAAAATTCTAGTGGGCCTAACTTAAAACCCACTTCTTTGAAGTAACTTATGCAAAAATGCTCTTACTAGTTGTAAATGCGAATGTTAGTCTAACTGAAGTAACTCAAAACTGTTCATTTATAATGCTAAAATGCTTTGTTTTCTGTTGATTAATTTGTGCTATCATTACAGACAATAAGAACAGCTGTGCCATTCAAGTTGTGCTATTTACTGCTCCAAGGCCTGAGTGGGTTAAGTAATATTCCCCTGTATAATTGATCTAATCCTTTTCAGGTGTTAAAACTGCAAAAGTGAACCAGTTAACTGCTCCTTTAGAAAAATATGAAATTTCACCCTATCTAAAGATTGAAACTGCAGTCCCCTGTCAGCCTGAAGTAGCTACAGAAGATTGATCTTCGACCACGTTCCCTCTAATAACTTCTAGGGTGATGAAATCTCTAAAGCAAAATGGTCATCAGAAAAAGCTATAAGGGGAATAAGGGAAAAAGAAAGGCCACAGAAATTAATAAGCCAAGTTAACAATTAAAAATAACATTATGCCTATCTATCCCAGAGGTTAAAGCAGGTAGCAAAAATTATGTTTCTCTTGGTAATGTTAAAAAATAAAACAGTCATTAATAAAAATAAAATTTCTTCATCTCTGTCTAACCCAGTGCAGAAAAGGCAACTGGAGTTTAGGGCTTTCTACCCCAACAGCTGTTTAAGTTGCAGAAATGGTGTCAGCAGAAACCTCCTTATTTTCGTTGTGAAATTCACAGCCTATGAAAAAAAAGCAACCATATGGGGCCCCGCCCAGTGCAAATGTTTTCTGAGTCTTATAATGTTTTTCTCTCCCCCCTTCCACTCTCCTAGCAGCTCGGCCGGCCGCCATCGATGCCCCCTACAAAGCCAAGTCTGAAAGGGACTCAAACAGGCATATAAGCCCCAGAAGCCGAAAGACCAGGTCCTAGTAAATCTAGTAAATCGGTACCGCTCGCAAACACTAGAGCCTATGTGGAAAGAACTGCTGTCAAGGTGAACTGCATGCTTCCTGGGTTCACGCCTTCCATCTAAAACCTGGAAAGTGGAGCACACTGAGAATCCCCTCAAGATACGGGTCCGGCGGGCACACTTCAGCCCTAATGCACTCACTGACTCTGGCAATGCTCTCCCTGGCACTTGCTAAAAAAGGGCTTAATCAGGTCATACACCCAGATGAACTGGTGAAAAGACTATATGGAAACCCCTGTGACTGAAGGGTGGGGGCATCAAATCAATAGTAGGCTTGTGTAAAACTAGAACCGCTTACCTCCGGTCCCCTACTCCTTCCCATGTGGTGGTGGGGGAGCCGAAATGGGGGTGTAAAGCAAAACCTCAGCCTTTGCCTCCCTCTTGGGGGTGGGGGGAAAAATTGGCCTCTGGCTGTCCCTGTCTAACTAGGTAATCTAATCTTTGCTTCTTCTAGCTGTACTTATGTCAAAAGGTAGTCCTGTTTAGCTTTAAATCTTCTGTTTGCTATTCATAACAGCACCAAATCTGTAAACCTGGGTCAGGTAGGAGGTACTCAGTGCTCAGAAGTCCTGCCTGCTCCCTCTAGCCCAGGGTATTTACCTCCGGAACGGGTATAAATGTGTGGTAAAAATTTGGCTTATACATCCCAGCATTAGTGCTCAAAAGTAGCAGGTAAATTGGTAACTGGGGGAGCAGGGCTAGCAGAACTAGCGGGGCTAAACAAAAATAACAAACTCTCACAAAAGTTAATTTCAAATGTGTAAAACAGAATCAAGCACCATCAAGAGTAGCTGGCCAAGATAAAAAGCTATTAAATGGTCCCTTATGGTCTTTATGAAATGGAATTCTCCCCTATCTAATACCCCTACTGGGGCCCCTCCTAAGCCTTTTTACTTCTGGTAGCCATTGGCCCATGCAGGGTTAGCTCATGCAAATAATTATGACCAGTAATATCAGAAAGTAAAGGCCCCAAATCACATTGGCTTCTAGGATTAGAAGCCTCCAGTACAAGAAGTGGGGATTGAAAAGGGAAATCAGCCCCCCCCCCAACCTTGGCGGGTGTTCCGCCCCTTAAGGAAGTCGTCACTACCTCGGCCCCACCTCTACCCCCACCTCACGAATCATTGGTGTTGTCCTGGCGGAAGTCCAGCCCTCAAGGACTCTCCTTCCCCTCCCACTTCCCATCCTATATAAGGGGGTGATCAGGGAAACACGTGGTCTTTTGGTTCTGTTGGGAATCCATAGACCCTGGCCATTCATAATGGTCAGTATTAAAGCACTTTTCAAAGCATATGCTGGAACTCATAAGCCTCTTCATTTCTCTGCGCCGGGTAACTAAATTAGGACTTCCGGACCTTTCACCACCATTAAGAATCTAATGAGGCAAATGGTGAAAAAAATGGAGATATTTTTAGTAAAACATGAAAAGCAAATATGTGTGGCAATAATAATGAGTATCCAGAGAGATAGTAGAGTGAATAAGATGCTTTCCTTGCATGGAGTTGACCCAGATTCTATTCCTTAACTCAGAAAGAGGATAGAGTCCTAAGCATAGATGAGGTTGGCCAACACCCACCCAACCCCCTAAGGGCAAATGAATACAATAAACACTCTATAGATAAGAAAAACTTCCAGATGTGGTGTCCAGTAGGTAAAGTGCTTGCCTTGTAATGGCAGCGACCCAGGTTCAATACTACAATTTCTATGGCCCCCAAGTTTCTTAATGAGTGATCCCTAAGCATAAAACCAGGAAAAACCTGAGCATCCCAACCTCCTAAAAAGTCCAAATCAGGGGCCCAAACAATAGCACAATGGATAGGGTACTTGTAAGCAGCTGACCTGGGTTTGATTCTCAGTATCCCGTATGGTTTTCTGATCCTGCCAGACATTATTTCTGAGTGCAGAGCCAGGAGTAACTCCTGAGTGCCACCAGGTGTGGCCAAAAAAAAACAAAACAAAAAAACCCCAAAACAGCCCAAATCAATAACATGTAAAAATTTTAAGTATAGTAGGATATCATGTGTAAAGCTTAGAATACTAAACACATCTGAATGGAAACGTGATAAAGAAAACCATTAGAATGTCAAACTGACATTAAGTAGGGTGTTGTGCTTTCTTTATAGGAAAAGAAATGATAGATTCTAACAAAACCTTAAATAAAAACATATAATATAAATAATATCTATATAGTGAATATAACAGATATATAATACATAAATAGGAACGTGACACAAGAACATATGCCTGATATGTATGAGGTCCTGGATTTGATCTCCAGGACTTCATGGCTCTCACACACATCTTAGGTAAAGCCCCATGAATAAAACATTTAAATAATTATCTCTGGGGCAGTAGAGATGCAGTAAGAAGGTTAAGGGCCTTGCACACAGCTTCTGAGTGTAGATAAAGGAGTAACTCCTGAGTATTGCCGAGTATGGGTACTCTACACTCCTCCCCCCACCCAACCCCCCACCCCCCCACCCCCGCAAAGAGTTCTGGGGCTGGAGAGATAGTATAGTGGGGGAAGAGGCCAATTCAGGTTCCATTCCCAGCTCCCCATATAGTCTCCTGAATTCTACTTGAGTGCAAATCTATGAGTAAACCCTGAGCCCTGGTGGCCCTCACCCCCAATTTCTGAGGGTTCAAGGGGCTGCAGTACACATGTTGTGTTCAGAAACCTCAGGTTTAACCACTGGCACCACAAGGTCATCCAAGAACTGCCAGGAGCAAACCTGAGAACTGAGTTGAAAAAAGCATATATATAAGCACTACTAAAAGTTGCCTTAAATAAAGCTCTTCTGCTAAAATTAATAAACAGAAAAAATACTTTGCAGCAGCTACCTAAGAATCTTTGATTTACCAGAACAGTTAGAACACCACTCTCAACAGGTAGTATTGAGATAAAAAGAAATGAACATAATACCTGGGGCCTTTTGTTTTTAAATAATAAAAAAATTAAACTTTGCTTAAAATGGTTTATTACTCATAATGTAGAAAAAAGCATTGTTTATAAAATAACTATTCCAGTAATCAGTATAATCCTAAGGTAAAATTCTTATTTGTACAAGAAATATCAATTCCCCGTGCTTCCCCGTCATAGCTATTGACACACTGGTAAGTACTTACTTTGCAGTGTCAGCACCACTTGTAATGAGAGTGTTGATTAGCAGCTCATGGCCATACCTTGCTGCTATATGCAAAGGGGTGTTTCCATTCTTATCCTCACAGTCAATTACAGCTCCTGCAACAAAGGGTACAGTATTAGATATTGGACTTAAGAGCAAGTCAACTTACTATTTAAAAATAATACAAAAAGCTATTCTAGCACAAACTAGTGAATATAAAAATTTATATTATATTCATAGAACAATTTATTCAATCATGCATGTGGATTTATACAGGACATTTAAAACAATTCTGTGAATTGAGCACAATATGTTAATGGGTTTAAAAATGACAAAGGAGGGGCCAGAGAGATAGTAAAATGAGTAGGGCACTTTCCTTATGTGGCTAACCTGGTTTTGATTTCTGGCACTCCCTATAGTCCTCTAACTCACCAGGACAGATATGAGCACAAGATCCCCAAGAGTATCCCTTTAGGCACAGTGGGTGTGGCTCCAAATCCAATAAATAAAATAAAATGAGATTTAACATTTGGGGGCCAGAGTGATAGTATGATGGATGAGGCCAACCCAGATCCAATCCCAGGTATCCCATACAGTTCCCTGAGCACTGTCAAGAGCACCCCCTAAGCATCACTGAGTGTAACCCCAAAACACAAAAATACAAAGGACTCAGAGGATTCCACAATCTACAAACCACTGTATTAAAATAAGTATACTTTTCCTCCATTCTCTTATTGGGGACTCTAGACCACTGGCCGCTGGGTGTGTCTCAGTGGCATTGAGCCTGTCAAGAAGGTTCTTTAAGCCACAGATTCATCTTTTAAGTTCCACAAACGCTTTTCTTTAGAGCAAAACTTTAGCCCAGTAGTGCTCGGGAGCACCACCAAGGTTATACCTGGTGCCTGATGTGCAGAGTAGTACTTAGGAGAACTTGTGGTACTAGGAACTGAGTTTAAACATATTTGAGTACATTTACAATCCCCGAACTTTGTTCTCAGTTCCAATTATTCATAGTTGGAATGCGCACACTCTGCATCATAAAGAAGAATGTGGAATGCTTCACTGATTATCTGACTTACATTTGTGGCAATATATAGAAAACTGCATTATACCTATATCTATATGTTCCTGTAGAACTTGTAGATCTTGAGGACATATTCTTAATAGTTCCTTGGAATACAACTTGGGAAACAGAGCTTTCAAGTAATACATTTAAAAATTATTGCTTACACAATATAAAATTAGTTTGTGCTTGCAGTTTTGCAGGCTTGGTTGCTAGGGAGAATGTGGGAAACTGGGGTCAATGGAAGAGGGAATAGCACTCTGATGATGGGAATGATGTTGAACACTAAATGCCAGAAACAACTGTATTATGAGCAACCTTGTAAACCAATGTTTAAATAAAGTAATTTATTTATTTTTTAAAAATAAATTAACTTTAAAAGAATCCAATAACACAGGGCAAGGAGGTTGTGGTGTAAAGAACTTTTGCTTATCTGAGGCCCCTGAATTTAATTTCTGGCATTTAAAAAGAAAAAAAAACTATTAAAAAAATATTATTTAAAGGTGAAAATAAAAAATTCATGCTTCCATTAAAAATATTATTATTTAAAGGTTTGGCTCACCTAATATTTTATTCATTAAAATAAAAAAAATTCAAGTTTAAAACAATATTTAAATCCTAAAAATAGTCAAAAATACTAAAAAGGGAGAGATCAATGCAAAAGTTCTATTAACATATAATGCAGTTTTTTATTTAGCAAATATTTTAAAAACCCAAAATTAATAAAAATAAATTCCATTCAGGGAGAATAGTGTTTATTTTATATATATTTTACTAATAAAAGTATGAAATACATGGCAGATCATACTATTTTCATGATATCTGATATATTGACTACTCAAATTTCTTGATACCACTCCATTTTGTGGATTAAAAATAAATTCTTTTTTACTACATTTACGAAATAAAAACAAACAGAAATACTTTTTACCACTCTGGATAATGGTTTGTGATCTGGAGAATCTACCATGGAGGGCAGTCATATGTAGAGGGGTTTTACCATCTTTGCTCTGAAATAACCAAAAAGATTTACAATTATTGTTATGTCAAAATATCCTTTTGATATTTGTTTTGTATAACTATTAGTCAAGTAATTACTTAAACTGAAGACTATTTTAAGTAACACCTGTTCAAAACTTCAAATAAATTTTAGCATGTGCATCATAAAGTAGAAATGTATTAAAAACCAGTTTATAAAGTATTTATATGGAAGGTACAGTCTAATCCTTACTATTACTCCTAATTCATAGGCTGGGAAATCAAAGTACAAGGATTTGATTTAGTGTAGGTCACACAATCTGGTCACAGCACACCATGATGTACATGTGCTTCCTATTCAAAATTTCACACTACCAGAGTCAGAAATAAGCCCTAAGAATAAAGAAAGAAAGAAAAAAAAAAAGGCAAGCAATAAACTATTTTGTAAATCTTAATCCCTGAGTCATGGTGTAGATATAAAAAATTGAAGATGGGGTATATGGCATCAGTGGTTGAATAAGTCACACCTGGTGATGCTCAGGGGCAGGATCATTGCTAGTATTCAAATCCTAGGGTCTCTAGTATGCATGTGACCTTGAGCTGAGCATACCTGGCTGTGACAGAACCCACCACAGCAAAGCAATCAAAACTGGCATACAAGATAAGATAGTTTATACATCAACTGTATTATTTTATCGATAGCTCTGGAATTTCTTTTATCATAAGAGTATGAGATCAACAATTCCTGGCACTATATATGGCACCATGAGCAGAGCCAGGAGTATGCCTTGGGGGACTTTCAGGGTATGACCCAAAAATTAAAAAAAAAAAAAAAAAAAAGAGAGAAGAGACCAAAAATATTTTCTCATCTGTAAGTGTTAAGACAATGATAACAGTTTTCTAACATAAAAATATTCAAAACAGGAAACTTGAAGTAATTTCCAGGAAGATTGCATATATAGGTTCTATAACCACCATTTATCAATCTCTTCATCAAATCTATCAATTATTTGTTGCTTTTCAAAGTCAGCTGCAGATAAATTACACATTACCTCTAAACACTGGTATGCATTAACACAAACTATGGCTCATATCTGGCTTTCTACCATCTAAGGGAAAACTTATATGGCCTAAAGTGTACAAATCTTAAATGCACCACTTCATGAGTCTTGACAAATGCTAAACTATATAACATAAAACGTGTTAAAATACAGAACATTACCATATTCAGATTAAGTTTCCTGTTCTTTTTATTTTACATCAATCGATCCTTTTACGGGCAATGACTATATTGTAAAGCTTTCTATAAATGGAAATAGACATACACATATATTTGTGTATACATTTACTAGCATAATTTTACAATTTGTCTGAGTTTCTGTATTAGCATTTTTTCCTTTGTATTGCTGAGTAGTCTATGTTGCCACTGTAGAAACTACCCTAAAATTAAACTAAATACAAGTATGAATTCAGATTTTATTTCATACCTTCATATTAACATCAGCCCCACGATTAACTAGAAGTTCTAAACACAAGGCTCCATGTGTTGACGCAGCAGCGAAGTGCAAAGGAGTAAATCCTTTCTCATTCTTCTGATTTACATTAGCACCACAGTCTATAAGCTCATTCACTACAACATCTTGTCCATTGTAGCAGGCTACATGGAGGGGTGTGTTTCCATATGCATTTGGCTCATTCATCTATTGAAAGAGGAAAAAGTAATCTTAAAGTGGTATTGCTAATAATCATTATTGTGAGCTGTTTTATCTATGCTGTGGTTGCAATCAAATAATCAAAGCGAAAAAGAAGCAAAGAGTGTCAGAGCTATAGTACTGATGGGTAGGGTGCTTGCTTTGCAGGCAGCCAACTGGGGCTTAATCTTTGGTACCACATATGGCACACAAGACTGCAAGAGTGATCTCTCAGCACAGAGGCAGAAGTAAGCCTTGAACACAACCAAGAGTGGCCCCAAAAGAGCAAACAAATAAAATAACCAAATGGTGATACAGAGATAATGCCTATGATCCTAAATTTCTTTTAAAACAATGACTATTCACAAGTATTTTGAACATTCAGAAAATATGATTAACATTTACAATGCCTACTTCATAACAAAACTGAATGACTCCAAGGAAGATCATTCAGAAAAACATAAACTATTATATATATTTTAAAGGCAATTTTCATCATTAAGACCATCAAAAAAGGGGCCGGGCGGTGGCGCTGGAGCTAAGGTGCCTGCCTTGCCTGCGCACGGACCGCGGTTCGATCCCCCGGCGTCCCATATGGTCCCCCAAGAAGCCAGGAGCAACTTCTGAGCGCATAGCCAGGAGTAACCCCTGAGCGTCACAGGGTGTGGCCCAAAAACCAAAAAAAAAAAAAAAAAAAAAAAAAAAAGACCATCAAAAAAACTACCATAAATTGGAAATTCCGAAATACACTCAATACCATGCACATTTTCAGCCTACTGACTTTGTGGTAACAAAAGATTAAAGTAGGTAATGAGTAGCGATATGGAGTTTAAAAAGAAACAAACAGTGTTTTTTTTTTTTCTTTTTTCTATTTGATTTTGTATCCAGCTTGAATAATAGGTATTTTTCAGTTAAAACATGCTGACATTCTACCAAAATGAATACACTGAAAATGATATGCTAAAAGATGGAAAATAATTCATGTTAATTTCCTCTTTCTGTATCAAATAAAGCAGGTGGGTATTTTATAAAGTTTATGATACTGCTGTGCAATAAAAATAAAGCATTGATCTTTGTCCAAATGTCTGGGAGGTCATGTATGGCAGGCTTCTTATATTCCCCATTTGTGACTACTTTTTGTCAAAGAAACTTTTACATAACACCAGGTATATTAGTATATAAAACAGGTATGTTAAAAAGTTTATTTTATAACAAAGTATTTAAGTTTTTGTGACCCTTAGAATCTATGACATAGCTAATAGAAATAATTATCTTATTTTTTAAATAGTGAAAATGTATCTTATTTTGTAATAAATATTAAAAATTTTATAATACACCCAGTGGTGCTCAGAGCTTACTCCTGACCTTACTAAATTCAGGGATCACATCTGATAAGGCTTAGGGAACCAAATATAGTACTAAGGACGAAACCCAAGTCAGGCAAGTGAAAGGCAAGTGTCCTACCTACTATACTCTCTCTCCAGCTCCAGAATATAATTGTTTAGAGTGGATGAATCTCAGAGTAGGATTATCCATAGTTGATTAACCAACCACAGGATGTGCGATGGGGGCTCTGGGCCAATAAATATCCCAAAGTAGTCTTAGATACAGAAATCTAATATTCAGGAAATTACCTATGTAATAAATCTCAACAAAAATTCTGCAAACAAAACTGAAGTGAATTTTTCTAGGTTATCAATTGTATATATTGTATCATATTTGATGTGAGAAAATAAACTTCATGGGGAAAGGACAATGGAAGTTTTGTGCTTAGTATGCCCCTGAACTTTGTTTCACTTTTTGACTGTTTACTATGAGTTTGATATATTATGAGTATATTATGCGTATGATATATTGTATCATATTTGATGTGAGAAAATAAACTTCATGGGGAAAGGACAATGGAAGCTTTGTGCTTAGTATGCCCCTGAACTTGACTGTTAAGAGTTTCTCTTTTTAACTGCTCATAAGGAGTATCTTTGCTGTTTCATAAAAGCTTTCTGTGACTTCATAAGTACTTTAAGTGAATCTAATATGAAGGTTATGGAAAGACCTAAATTTGCAGTTGCTCAGAAGGAAGTTGAAGTGGAATTTGTCTTCTATGGAGGCAAGGCCCTTTAACCTTACTGTTCCCAACTTATTTTAATATTTTGTCTTAAGATTATTAGTAACAAAAATTTTAAGAACTAAAAACTAACATTTTAGTTAAATGATCTAGATGCCATTACTGAAAGGTAGGAAGAAACATGGAATGGATTCTCCCATTCCAGAACTTTCAAAGATCAAATTTACTAGTTTAATATGACTTGTTATAGGAGTTCTGTGAAACCAAACATGCAACTGGAGGCAACACAGTTCAATTCTGAGCCTCAGTACTTAGTCTAAAAACCACTCTATCCTCAGAATTCAAAAATTATTTTCCAGTCAATAGTCAATAAATTTTAAAAGCTACATAAGAATGAACTCAAAACTGATAAGAAATGTTTTCTGGGCTGGAGAAATAGCACAGTGGTAGGGCATTTGCCTTGCTCTCAGCCAACCCAGCATCCATGTGGTTCCCTGAGCCTGCCAGGGGCAATTTCTGAGCGCAGAGCCAAGAGTTTTCTCCTTTAGATCAGGAATCTATTAAGGTTATCATACTCTGATGAAACAGATCAAGGATACTTAATTGAAACAAAACATACCTGTTTATACTCTACAACAGGAGTCTCAAACTCAATTTACCTGGGGGCCGCAGGAGGCTGGGACGCATAAGGGATTTCGCTTACTGACTATTCGCAATAAAAAATTGCATTAGTAAGAAAAAAAAATCGCAAAAAATCACATTAAACATTTGCATACCCCAAACAAAAATGCTCGGGGTATGCGAATGTTTAATGCGATTATTCGGTAAGCAAATAATCACGAATACTGCGATATCTGAAGGCCAGCCACGGGCCACAAAATGTTGTACGGAGGGCCGCAAATGGCCTGCGGGCCACGAGTTTGAGACCCCTGCTCTACAAGATCCTACTTAACAAGTTTGGATTTTACAACTTCCTCTCATGACCACCATACTTTCTTTCTATAACTTCTTTCTCATTTAAGACAAAGTGTTTCACATTGTCCTTATATTGAGTCAATTCAGCTCAGCAGTTCTGACATGTATTCTGTGTCTACCATACACCTACCTTGTTCTTGTTTTTTGGGTTTTATGGGCAGCTGATCTAAACTGCCTCCCTCTAGAAGAGCCATACCCGCTCTCTTTCTAATTTTCTGGTTTTAATCTGTGTTTTGAAGAACCAGCTGATCTTGTCAGACCAAACCTAAAATAAGAGTAAATATACTAAGAGTAGGTGGTGTAAAGCACTTGTTTAAAAGGATGGTCTGTGAAAGTTACACATCTATCAATTCTGAAATCAACTATATTAAAATAAAGCAAGAACCTTTCCTGACCAAATACATTAGTGTAGTAAATTTTACTTAATAGACAACAAGTCTTAGTTTTTCTGCTTAGTTCTCTTATGTCCACCACCATTTAAAGAATAACAGACTCACTGGGTAAATAAGACTAAAAATAACCTAGACACATAGGAAAAAAAATAATCCATGTATGTCTCAGTTGCTAATCTCTACAGGTGAAAAAAAGCTTCAGGGATGGAACATGGTAAAGACAAAAATAAATCAATTCAATCTTGAATTTTTTTTTAATCTCCCTCCTCCCCACCCCACCCCCACCCCACTTGTACTCGAGACAGGCTTTATACTTCCCTCATTCATTCACATTGTTAGGATAGTTCTCAATATAGTTATTTCTCTTAACAGCACTTATCACTTTTGTGGTGAGCTTCATGTTGTGAGCTGTACCTTCCAGCCCTCATCTCTTTTGTCTCTGAGAATTACTGCAAAAATGTCTTTCATTTTTCTTTTTCTTTCTTTTTTTTATATACATATATATTTTATTTAAATACCTTGATTACATACATGATTGTGTTTGGGTTTCAGTCATGGATGTACACGGAATCTATTATGCTGAGTGAAATAAGTCAGAGAGAGAGAGAAAAACACAGAATGGTCTCACTCATCTATGGATTTTAAGAAAAATGAAAGACATTCTTGCAATAATAATTTTCAGACACAAAAGAGAAAAGAGCTGGAAGTTACAGCTCACCTCAGGAAGCTCACCACAAAGAGTGATGAGTTTAGTTAGAGAAATAACTACATTTTGAACTGTCCTAATATTGAGAATGTATGAGGGAAATGGAAAGCCTGTCTAGAGTACAGGTGGGGGTCGGGTGGGGAGGAGGGAGATTTGGGACATTGGTGATGGGAATGTTGCACTGGTGATGGGTGGTGTTCTTTACATGACTGAAACTCAATCTTGAATTTTAACTCTAAATATAAATGACTTATTTGGATAATTAGATAAGGTATAAGTTATACATCTAACCATATATGAAGTAAAGGACTTTGATAACTATTTAAAAGATATAAAACATTATTATATGAGAGTATCATTTATTTGAAATAACTCCTAACAATTCATTCAAAATCACATAAGATGCTACATTTTTTATACTTATACTGCTCAATTTATATATATACGTACAACAACTCCAAGATCTAGAAGATACTTGACAACATTGATCATTCCACTAGAAGCTGCTGCATGAAGAGGTGTGTATGACTTCTTATCCTTGCATGTCACTTCAGCTCCGTGTGTCACAAGTAATTTCACTACTTCCATGTGACCTAAAATAGATTTTTGAACAAAACAGATGAGCCTAAAAGAAATATAAAATATAATCTGAATATCTTTATAGATAATTTAACATTTATCTATAAAAAAAGAAAAAAAACAGTTTAAATGTTTGATAGGTCACTCACAAATCATCCAACTAGAGAGAAGGAAGAACAAGAAATCAAGACCATTTTGATAAATGCTGTTCAAGATAAATTGAAAATAAAGCAGCTGCTTTGTTTTATCCTATAATAACCATGTTATATTATATATATAATAATATTATATATATATATAATCCTCTTTTTTAACCTTTATCTTCTCTTCTGGCTGTTTTAGTAAGTTCTGAGGATCTTTTTATATGTCAAATGTAAAGATATCTGTTTTTCTCTGCATAGTGTATCTTCTACTTTGAAACCAGGGAGTGAATTCAGTTAGTCCTTTACAAATGATCTGTCTTGGGCTAGGGATAGGGCACAAAGGGTTGATGTGCAGGCTTTGCATGTGGCAAACACCAGTTTGAACCCCAGCACCATATGGTGCTCTGGAGCACTGTCAGGTTTGATCCCAAACCAAAAAAAAATTAGTAAAAACAAAAGTCTTATCTTTAGAACACGGAGCTAAAAATCTCTTTCTGCATATTATTTCCATCAAATCTCTTTAATGAACTTAATTAGCTAAGGCACAATATGATGTGACTAATAATTCCTGCATCTCAGTGGCTTAAACAATTAGCATTATATTTCTCATTAACACTGTGATAGTTTTTTCAAAGGTCCTCTCTTTTTTGGAACCAGGAACCACTAGGCTCAGACAGCTGATATAATCTTGAATGTGGTCAGTTACTAACATAAGAAGTGACCAGACTGTAGTCTCACTTCTTCAGTTACAGGAAATGGTCCAGAGCCAAAACTGATCTTAATTTACTGGGCCGGAATGTCAGGCCCACCCAAACATGCAAGGAGGTCAAAAAGGAAAGCGTGAGAATCACTTTTCTTTTATATGGTTTCTTGTTTTAATTAGATTATCCTAGTGTTGAAGACAGTTCACCCAAAACCTAGGCAGCTATGTGATGAGGGTATTAACAACAACAACCCAAAATTAATGGATTTTAGAGATGACCTGACAGCCTGGAAGTCATATCAGGCTACTTCAGAATGGTGTGTTTTCATTTTTGTTGTGTTTTGTATTGGGGGGGGGGGTTGTTTTTGGGCCACACCCAGTGATGCTCAGGGGTTATTCCTGGCTATAAGTTCAGAAATCGCTCCTGGCATGGGGGACCATATGGGACGCCAGGGGATCGAACCGTGGTCTGTCTTACGCCTTACTGCTTGCACCAAAGCTCCAGCCCCTTCAGAATGTTTTTTAAAGGCAACCTCTCACCCTTTAAAACAGTCAAATGTGGACTTATAAGTACTAAGATCAGGCATGTGGAAGTAGCTATCTAAGCATAAAGGAAATAAACACTGCTACACATCTTCCAAGTCCTACACTTTAAAATAGAACTGAAAGTATTCCTTTTTTTTTTTATAGCCATGGAACGTAAGGACCTTTTCTTCCCATCCAAGTTTATAACTCTGCTTCAGCAATTGGCTTCTGTAGCTTGGGGGATTGCATATGAACTGAAATATCTTCTGTATGATACTGGTATCATTTCCTAATTTACTGTAACTCAAGACCACTGATTAGAGACATTTGGTTAGACACCCTTTCTAAAGCACAATTTATCTTCTCACTCCTGTATCATTTATCGTATCTTATTTAAAAATAAAAAAAATTAAAATAATTTTTAATGAAAAAAATTAGTTTTTTAAAACTAATTTAAATTAAAATTTAAATAAATTTAAGTAAACAAATGAATTCAAATTAGCTATAAATCCCTGATGACCGGGAGCAAATCCTGAGTGCAGAGCTAGGAGTAAACCCAGAACATTGCTGGGTATGGCCCACAAACAAATAAACAAAATAGTTATAAAGACCACTAAGGTCCATAAAGCTCAATTCCTAGTCGTTTTTTTTTTTAAGACTGCCATATTGTTTTCCAAAAAGCTGGACTAATTAACATTAACAGCAGTGAATGAAAATCCATTTCTCCCCATATTCATGCCAGTGCTGGTTGTTGAAGTTTGATGGGTGCCAGTTTCCGTGTTGTGAGATAATATCTTTGTTGCTTTGATTTGCATCTCCCTGAATCATTAGTGATGCTGAGCAATTTTTCATGTACCTTTAGCCATTTGTATTTCTTCTTTGAGGATGACTGTTCAAATCTTCTCTTCATTTTGAATAGGATTTTTTTTGGGGGGGGGCACACCTGGGGGTACTCAGGGGTAACTCCTGGCTCTCTGCTCAGAAATCACTCCTCGCAGGCACAGGGGTCCATATGGAATGCTAGGATTCGAACCATCATTGGTCCTGGGTCAACACTTGCAAGGCAAACACCCTACCGTTGTGCTATCTCTCCAGCCCTGGATAGGATTTTTTTTTTTTAATAACATTCTAGAAGTGCCTTATAACCCCTTAGCAGATGGTTGGTTGGTAAATGATTTCTCCAAACCTGTGGGCTGTCTTTATATCCTGGTCATCATTTCCTTTGAGAAGCAAAAACTACATAATTTAATGTAGTCCCATCTGTTTATCTTTGCTTCCGCTTGCTTAGACAAGAAGTTAGTTCATTTTTTTGCGTGTAGCTGATCAGTTTTCTCAAGATCATTTATTGAAGAGGCTTTCCTTGCTCCATCCACTTCATAATTTTTACTGCTTTATTGAGTATTAATTGATCATACACTTGAAGATATTTTAGGATATTCCTTTCTTTTTTTTTTTTTTAGGATATTCCTTTCTAATCTACGATCTGAGAATCTGTCTTTATTTGAGTACTATGCTGTTTAATTACTACTGCTCTGTAGTATAGTTTAAAGTTGGGATAAGTGATGCTTCTTATGATGCTTCTTATATTCTTTTCCCCCTAGATTACTTTAAGTGTGTGTGTGTGCGCGCGCGCGTGCGTGTAAGTGTGTGAAGAGCATGTGTTATTCTTCCATATGAATATGGGACGATTAAAATTGTAATGCACCTTCTATATTAATATCCCCATACAAAGTAACAATGGGTCTTTAGCAAATGACTGAAAAGAAAAGGAGTTTTCCCTATAAGGAGTTCTTTTTTTTAAGTGCAGCTTTGCTTTAAGTTCTAAATTCTTCATAAAAACTCTCAGTGACCCTGACTCTGTTACAAGCCAGAGTCACAAGTCAGAAACAACAAAAGGGGGACTGGTGAGGTGGTGCTAGAGGTAAGGTGTTTGCCTTGCAAGCGCTAGCCAGCTAGCCAAGGAAGGACTCTGGTTAGATACCCGGCATCCTATATGGTCCCCCCAAGCCAGGGGCAATTTCTGAGTGCTTAGCCAGGAGTAACCCCTGAGCATCAAACGAGTGTGGCCCGAAAAAAAACAAGAAAAAAAATCCATACATGGCCTGTCTTAGAAGATTACTTCTAAGAGATTAAAGTAAACTAGCCACCCCTCATCCTTTAGGGTAGGAATGCAGCCCTAGATGTAATGCTTACCCTGCATAATAAAGGATGTAACCACCTCCCCAAGGTTTTATTGATATGTAACTTCCCTTAGGTTTTTATGGTTGTCTCTCTGTTGTGATAAATGTTCCTTTCTCCTAACTGAGTTAGGATGCCTGAGTTAAAATGTTTTTCTAAGATAAAGTCCAGCTGTAAAATAAGGAATGGTGACGCTGTACCTTTGCTGTATAAAAACTTGTGAGAATTGTGTTCCAGTCTTTGCTCTGGGGTTCTTCCCCTGGCACTGGCCCTGGTGTCACCCTGGCACCAGAAAATAAATCACCCTTTGCAAATTTGCATGGCTTCCGACTTTCCTTGAAGCGCTCGAGATGCCGCTCGAGAGAGGGGGACTGATCCCCGACCCCAACATGACAATCTGAAATTACATACTGAAGGATTTTGTCTAGAATATACCCCCTTTTAAAAGGTAAACAAATTTCAAATGATTTTTTAGAAGACATGAACATAATACACTCCTGTTCTGGCAATATTAATCGACCCTCCACTACATCACCAGATTTATTTCATTTTAGAAACAAACTTAGATAATATGTAACTTCTCACTACCCTAAAATATAATTATACCAAATGAAAATATTAAAATTTATGTAATGGAAATGTAAAAATTTTAAGAATACATACCCATATATGCTGCCCAATGAATAGCACGTCTATCTTTTTTATCAAAAGCATTAATATTGGCGCCTCTAGACAACAATAATTTGACCATCTGGAATAAAAATATGGTTAATCAAAATTCAAAAATAGAACTGTTTATAAACAGCCGTTCTAATAATTACTTCAATATCTTGTAGGAAAGGAGATAGATTAAATAATTAATTTAACACTCAAGTAATGCCACAAAATAAGAAAAAGTGCAGTATTACTGTCAGGCTCACTATCTTTGAGAGAAGTCACTTTGTTTACAAATAGTTTATGAACAACAAAGCACAAATTTGGAAAGTCTCAATGTGGAATATTTACTAAGTTTTATCCTTCTCTTAAAAGTGTTATCAGAATTCGGGCCCGGAGAGATAGCACATCGGCGGCGTTTGCCTTGCAAGCAGCTGATCCAGGACCTAAGGTGGCTGGTTCAAATCCCGGTGTCCCATATGGTCCCCCGTGCCTGCCAGGAGCTATTTCTGAGCAGACAGCCAGGAGTAACCCGAGCATCGCCGGGTGTGACCCAAAAACCAAAAACCAAACACCAAAAAAAAAAAAAGTGTTATTAGAATCCAAAGTGCATATTCATTTTGAAATGTCTTAAATTTTAAACAAAAAATGCAGAAATCACAATGAGTAAGCCTCAAATCACTGCTTAGTCACTTACCTCAAAATGTACCAAAAATAATATTTATATTCCACCAAACATATATTTGCAGTAGGTTCCCCATTGGAAACAGCATTCCAGATTTTTTTGTTGTTTTTTTGTTTTGTTTTGTTTGGGGGGGGGGGGTCACACTCAGCAGCGCTTAGGGGTTACTCTTGGCTCTATGCTTAGAAGTCGCCCCTGGCAGGCACAGGAGACAATATGGGATGCCGGGATTCAAACCACCATCCTTCTACATGAAAGGCAAACGCCTTACCTCCATGCTATCTCTCCGGTCCCAAGCATTCCAGATTTTAAAAGAATATATTCTATGACCTTAACCATAGGAGGCAAGGATTCTTTATGTTGCAAACACTGAGAACAATTTCAAAAACAATTCTGTAGTCATTAGCTCTTAGCTTGGGAATTTAGAGGTGAATTTACCAATATCTTTCCTTTGCTATCTGGGAATACAATGAAACTATTCTCTTTCTAGATAACTTTTCCCACTGCTTCAGAAAATCTACGTCCTCCTCCTTCCTCCATGTATTTTTTATCCTCAGGTCGACTATGAAACACAGGTGCAAAGGCCAAGTTTTATAGTTGTAAGATAATTCATGGTGAATTCTAAACTTGAGAAAGCTGTATCATGAATAATCATAAAGGAGGTTTTAGGGCCTATTAAGGGCAAAAATTAAACTAAAATGAGCAAGGTAAGGATTGTTTGCTTTAAACAGACTGCATGACTGAAAACGGCAAGTCACTAAGGGATGGAAGAATGGAAGGTGACTGAATCACCATTTAATTACCACTCACCTCACTGTGCCCACTGAAAGCTGCATGATGTAAAGCAGTTCTCCCTGCTCGATCAGATACGTTTACGTTACTCAGCAGAGGCACCAAAGCTTCAGCACACTTTACAGCTTTATTAGCAGCAGCTATATGTAGAGGGGTTTGCCAATTTTTGTCTCGAGCATTAACGTCTGCAGAATGTTTCAAAAGTACCTGAACTGCCTCCTAAAATACATAATCATAAAAGTTAAGACAAAAAAGGCAGTAGTTTTAGATTTATACATATAAAGGAAATAAGATGAGGAAATAAAAGCAGTTCTGATATAAATATGAATTTACCCATAAATAAAAAGGTGTTTTAAGGGGCCAGAACTGGTTAGGATGTCTGCCTTGCACATGTAATTCCTGAGCAGAGAGTCAGGAATAACTCCGAAGTATCACTGAATGTGGCTGGCCCAAAAAACAAAACAAAAATCTTTGAACTAAGAGAAATACATCAAGATAAAATACAATCAAAATCACACTTAGCAAAAATATTATCCTTATACTGACAATTTATCTTTGAAAGCAAACATAAGAAGGGAATTTTTTAATAAACTATAAAATTTATTTACAGTTCACTTTTTAAAAGCCAGAACATAACAAAGTTCACTTTCTGGAAAGTCATCTTACTAGAAGTAAGTGAATACAGGGCAATCAGATCTTGTACCTATCTTAAATGAAGGTTTGGTCCAATTTCCCCTCAAAGACACACTGACACAATTGAATCAGAGAGATCAGAGTAAACATTCCCCAGAAATTACAGTGAAGAAAACCTTCAGGCTTCTGAGCCCTTCCCAGCAAAAGCATAGAAGAAAAATACATTTCAACTCCAACGTAGTTGCCATCTTGGGCGTGCATTCTTTATTCAATGTACCTTACTACTGTCTGCTAAATGAAACCATCTTATTACACATGCATACTTAAAACATCTGCAGAGAAAACTTTAAAAAATAAAGCCAAAATTATAATGCAAGTGAAGAGTTTGGTCATACAAAATAAATATAATGTTGCGAATTATAAAGAAAGTCTAAATAAATCCCTGTTCATGATTCATTCAAAGCCTTTAAAACATAAACTAGAACTGTATGAAATATGGGTAATAGCATAAGTATCTAGTAGGCCTGGCTACAATTGGAGAGAAATCCAGTAACCTATTAATTTGATGACACAGCTAGCCAACTAATCAAAGACCTATAGAACTCTAGCAGATGACTCATATTCCCAATCCAGTTATTTACTGAGTTGGAGAACACTGATATGCTTGGTTTACTGAATTCACTGAACTCAAAAAACCAGACAATACAATGTCTAACACTTCAGTAGACAATGAAATACGATTTCAGTAATAAAAAAGGAATGATTATGATTCAGTACATACAAAATGGTGGAACCTTAAAAATGTTATGCTGAATAAAAGAAACCAAGACATAGAACACATACTACAGAATTTGAGAAGGGTTGTATGTGAGAGGAATGGATCTGGGCAACATCCATCAATGCCAGGGATCCAACTGGAGTGTGTTACAAGTAAGGCAAGTGCCTTAATCTTTGTACTACCTCTCCAGTCCCAAGATTCCTTTTGTTTATTTATTTGGGGGGGTACATTTGGCAGCCCACAGGGATTATATACCTGGTTCTGCACTCAAGATCACTTCTGGTAATGCTTATGGGACCATATGTGGAGTCTGGGATAGACTCCAGGATGGCAGTTTTCGAGGCAGTATCTTCTTACCCATTGTACTACTGGACCCCAAGTGGGATTTCATTTGTATAAAGTTTATCACAGGCACAAATATTCTAGATAAGAAAAATCAGAACATTCATTTCTAAGGCAGTGACTATAAGGAATCTGACTAACATGCCAGAGTGATAGAAAGCTTTCATATCTTGAGCGAGAAAAAAGTTGGATAAAAATATACTCTTACCAAAATTCAAAACTGCAAACTTAGGGTATAGGATTTTATTGTTTTGGATTTTTGTGGTGGTGGTGGTAGTAGTGGTTTTGGGCCATATTGGCAGGTGCTCTGAAATTACTCCCTGGCTGAGGTAAGAAATTACTCATGGTGGGATGCAAGGGACTATTTGGAATGTCGGGGATAAAATATGGGTTGGCTGCATGCAAGGTAAGCACCTTATCCACTGTACTATTGCTCCAGCCAAGAGTGTGAATTTTACTAAAAAACTGTGCTTTAACACACATACACAAATGAGAGGATACAGAGATTTGTAATCAAAATTATGAAAAAAAAAAAGGCACAAACACTGTGAGGATTCATCACACTCAAGAAGAGCATATTGTAACTTGGGAGACAAGACCATATCTATGCAAGGAGATATTAATAGGCATATCATATATACATTAAAAAAGAAAAACAAAATGAAGAACTTATCATTTAATAAACTGAGCAAACACAGTTCAAACCATGGTAAGTTTGCTTCATTTATTTCCACAGTGGAATTTAAATTAAACCTTCTGAAAATCTGGAAAATGTGCCATCAGCAAAAACAAAAATTGAAACAAATTTTTTCACTGAAAAGAATAAATCTAGTTGAGGAGAGGAGAGGAGAGGAGAGGAGAGGAGAGGAGAGGAGAGGAGAGGAGAGGAGAGGAGAGGAGAGGAGAGGAGAGGAGAGGAGAGGAGAGGAGAGGAGAGGAGAGGAGAGGAGAGGAGAGGAGAGGAGAGGAGAGGAGAGGAGAGGAGAGGAGAGGAGAGGAGAGGAGAGAGTTCAGTGGGTAGGACCCTTGCATGCAGCCAACATGAATTCATTCTCTGGCACCTCAACATGTCCTCTGGGTCCTGCCAGAAGTGATCCCTGAGAAAATCCTGAGCACTGACAAGATGGATGGCCCTCATAAAAAAGAAAGAAAAAAACCTAGTTTATAACAGCTGATGGTAGATAAGACAAAATCTAAAGACGGTTGCTAACAGTGACAGACTAGATGCAAGACATCAATGATGTGCCTACTATAAACTTAATTTTGTCCTATGGCAATATGTTAAAAGTCATAACAGCAAATTTAACATTATTTGAAGATATGGTCATAAGAAAGTAACTAAAGGTAAATGAGAATTTTAGTTAGTATTCTAATATGGTAGGATGTGACTCTTATGAAGAAAGAGTTTCCACACTAACACATACGGGCCAAAGACAAGGTGGCAGTTTGTTTACAAGCCAGAAAAGGTCCTTGTGGGAAACTGAACTGGCTGAAATTTATCTAAGATTTAGAGCCTCCAGACAATGAGAAATAAATTTAAAGCTGCTCAAGCTACCTAGTCTATAATTAAGGCACCCAAACTAATTACTGGTAGATGTAAAAAGTCAACCTGAAAGAGGAGCCAGTAATGTGTTAGGGATTATTATTTTTATTTATTTATTTTTGGTTTTTGGGTCATACCTGGCAGCACTCATGGGTTACTCCTAGCTCTGCACTCACAAATTATTCCTGGCAGGCACGGAAGACCACATAGGATGACAAGATTCGAACCAGTCTGTCCTGGATTGGGTGCATGCAAGGCAAACACCCTATCGCTGTGCTATCTCTCCGACCCCGGATTATTATTTTAAAAAATCAAAAACATATATTCAAAAGAATCATCAGCCTTCAGAGAAAAATGATAGAATTGTAAGTTATTATTGAAGAATGAGTCACAAAACGATGGCGGAGACAACATGAGGTGGTTAGCTAGTTAGATCAGGTATATGGAACTCAAATTAGTAGTGAAGGAGAGAAGAGGAGCCTAGAGTCTTTAATTTGAAATAATAACCTTTCTCGACCTAGGGTTAGACAAGGATTTAAGTCCCAATGCATCAATTTTATGTGATGAATTAACTTTTTTATCATGCTTGTCAAATGGTGTTGGTAAATTACATCCTTAGGTGAACTGAGAATAATCATCTTATGTACATACAGCTTATGTCTCTGTGTATCTCAAAACAAAAAAAAAAAGCCCAAAACCTTAATTTTCTTTTGGTCTCTTACATACCCTTTGTTTCCTTTTTGGGGAGGTCACACCTCGCTGTGCTCTAGGCTTACTCCTGGCAGTTCAGGAGACCATAAGGGATGCCAAGGATCAAAACCTGGGTCAGTTTTGAGTGTGTGAGTGTTATGGCTACAGCCCAATTTATAACATTTTAAAGTGAAATAACCAGAGTACATATTATCAATTACATTTTTCATCTTTTGAAAGCAAAGAATTAAATAAAAATTCATAAGTAGATCTATATGATATCTGAGAATTGTTTTATTTTTGGGAGGGTGGGTGTGGAAGGGTCCTCCTAAGCACTACTCAGGAGGACACCTTCTAGCAAGTCTCAGCCAGCCAGGTCCTAAGGATGCAGTGCTGGGATCACCCAGATCTCAGATCACTCCACCCTGCATTGCTCAGGGAGAATCCAAGGCAGCACCCAGTGATGTTCAGGGAACAACTAGGATTAACCATATGCAAATGCAAGGCAAGCACTGTATTAACCCCTGTACTACCTCTCCAGCTGGTTTTTTTCTTAATATAATATACATAATCAGAGATTTCATACCTCACTACATGATGCAACTGCTCTGTGTAAAGGTGTCAACCATTTGTTGTCTTTGGCATTAACTCTAGCTCCTGCAACAAGAAAAAAAATACATTGAAATATATTGCATAAAATACTTTAAATAAATCTTCTGAAATAATGGCCATATATACTCTAAATTGGGTAACAATCTTAAAAAGTGGAAATTTATTTTAAATATTTCCTGCTAATAATCACTCTTAAGTTAAAAATGAAAATCTTTAAAAATTGATATAACTATCCCATAAGTTTCAGGTATTTTTATTAATAAAAAGCATGTGTACATAAATACACCTTTATACAGAGCATATCCAATGTAAAATACATTACTCCACTTTATAACGTGTTAATATGGAATACTTAATGAATATAATACTGAGCTATACAAAATAAACCATTTAGGGGCCGGGTAGGTGGCGCTGGAGGTAAGGTGTCTGCCTTGCAAGCGCTAGCCAAGGAAGGACCGAGGTTCGATCCCCCAGCGTCCCATATGGTCCCCCCAAGCCAGGGGCGATTTCTGAGCACATAGCCAGGAGTAACCCCTGAGCATCAAACGGGTGTGGCCCAAAAACCAAAAAAAAAAAAACAAAAAAAAAAACCATTTAAATCTCTTTACTAATGAATTTATTATTTTATAAGGCAATAGAATATTTACTAATTCTATTTAATATTTACTAATAAATTTATTATTTTATAAGGCAATAGAATATCAAAAGAGTTCTCTAATAATGGATTCAACTGCTAGACATGAATATGGAAAGAGAAAGAAATGATTTGACACAAACTTTCCAAAATATTTGACACAGATATTTAAAAATTTGAAGCATTAAGTATAAATCAACCATTTTTGCTGAAGTCATTAAATCAATAGACACAACTATCCTTTAAAGAAAGGAAATGCACTTAGTAAGAAAGCAAATGCAGTATATAATTTAAGAGGGAAAATAAACTACTCACGTAAAATCCACATGCAAAACATGTATCTATCTTTCTAATTCCCTAGTTCGTTTGATACCTCTGAGCCTGAGATTCATCTATAATAAAGACCCAATAGTTTGTTAGAAAGATTAATACTTGATGAATGTACCTGGTATATAAAGGTAAACTTTAAAATATTAAAGTACGTGCAAAATTGAGGTAGTTTTAGATAGTAAGAGCATTTATGCTTATAGTTTAGTATGTCAGAAGCCCTAGAGACAGCAAAGGGATAACAGCATAGTGTTGTCCATTCTTTCATGTATCTGCTTAGAACTTCAATAGTTCTTTATCACCCTTATGTCCCTTTCTACAACTTTAAATTTATGTATATAGGAGAAGGACAAGACACTTTGAAGAGACAAATACTGCACACAGACAAAGCAGAAAATGAGACCTAAAGATGGGCTTCAGCAAATGGAAAGGATTCTAAATGTAATTCAAATTATTAATAAGAAATTAAAATGTAGCAGTTAATAAAAAAAAACCTGAGGATTTGTATGTGCTGATAAAAATTTGAGAAAAGGGTGGTGAAAGCACCTTTATAATATTATTTTGGTTTTTTAACCCATTTTGGTGGTTCAAGTCTTACTCCTAGCCTTGTGCATAGAAATCACCCTGGATGGGGTTGGAGAGATGGCATGGAGGTAAGGCGTTTGCCTTGCATGTAGACGGCCGGTGGTTCGAATCCCGGCATCCCATATGGTCCCCCGAGCCTGCCAGGAGCTATTTCTAAGTGTAGAGCCAGGAGTATCCCCTGAGCGCTGCCGGGTGTGACCCAAAAACCAAAAATAAAAAAAAAAAAAAAGAAAAGAAAAGAAAAAAATCACCCTGGAGATGCATAGGAGACTATATTGGGTTCCAGGAAACAGCTGTATACAAGCCAACCAACTTACCTATTAGACAATCTCTCAACTCTACATATTATTTTTTGTTTTTGTTTTTGGACCACACCCGGCGGTGCTCAGGGGTTACTCCTGGCTGTCTGCTCAGAAATAGCTCCTGGCAGGCACGGGGGACTATATGGGACACCGAGATTCAAACTAACCACCTTTGGTCCTGGATCGGCTGCTTGCAAGGCAAACGCCGCTGTGCTATCTCGCCAGGCCCAACTCTACATATTCTTAATCTTATGTGGAGAAGGAAAAATTTAAGAATCTAAAATTATGTTGCTTTATAAGCTTAAGGAATTTAAGCATTAATGATAGCAGTTTGCCTAGTTAATTTGTTGCCGGTGCATAAAATGAGAGCTGAGTGTTAGGAGAATGGGATAGAGAGAGAAAACTTCACATTATTACTGGTTCCTTCATATATATAAAGATAAAACATCAATACTGGGCCAGAACGGTGGCACAAGCACTAAGGCGCCTGTCTGCCTTGCCCGCGCTAGCCTAGAATGGCCCTCAGTTCGATCCCCCGGCATCCCCTATGGTACCAACCCAGGTGCGATTTCTGAGCACATAGATCTAATTTTCACAATACATTTGGGAACACAATTAAAAACCCTGCTGGCTTCAAGCTTTCACAAAAAGGTCTGTTTTGTTACTTCTAATAACAAAATCAAACTCATTAAAAAGCATGAGTACCTATAACAAAGAATTACCTGTCAGATTAACGATATATTACATTGTTACTTGTTACTAAGACAATTTGATAGAATTTGTTTTGACTCTTTTATTTTAAAGATGCTTATTTGTGGGGAGTTCAGCACAATGAAATCTTAGAATTAATCATAATCATTCTCATAAGATATACCTTTTGTCAAAACATGTCAGCACAATTCAAATGTTTTAACTCTTTGGAACTAAGTATATGAAAAATGGTTGGGTTCTAAGACATCAACAGAAAAAATTTTCTCCACTACCACAGATAAATTAGCTTGTGCTTTACATATTACGATTGGTTGCAAAATAAAAACGATGAAAGAGCAAAAAACATTGTTGCAAGCATCAGATTCAGGTGTTCACATACCCACAGTCATTTCAAGTCAGACCCTGAAAGAAGTAACCTGACCTACAGTCATTTCAAGTCAGACCCTGAAAGTAGTAACCTGACCCCTCCCTCCCTCCCTCCCTCCCTTCTCTCTCTCCCTCCCTCCCTCCCTCCCTCCCTCCCTCCCTCCCTCCCTCCCTCCCTCTCTCTCTCTCTCTCTCTCTCTCTCTCTCTCTCTCTCTCTCTCTCTCTCTCTCTCTCTCTCACACACACACACACACACACACACAAGACATTCAACAGCTGAAAACTAGCACAAGAACTAACATGACAATGGAGACATATCCACTTAGAATAGTTTTTGTTCGGAACAGAGATTCCCAAACTCATAACCGATTGCCCCTCCCCCTTTCTTTCTTTTTTTTTGGGGGGGGCAGTGCTCAGAGGTTACTCCAGGTTCGGTGCTCAGGAGATCATATGGGATGCCAGGGATCAACCTGGGTCAGCCAATTGCAAGGCAAATACCCTTCCCACTGTGTATCCCTACCCTTCAATCTATCTTCTTTAAGCTAACAGAAACTGCTCCACAATTATACATCTCAAGCTACTTATCAACCTCCCTTCGGCTCTTTCCAGTGTCCCCCAGAAAAAAATGTGAAATGGTTGTACTCAATTATATTCAAATACTTCACTCAATGCCCAAATCTGTTACTTATCTATTATGCATATTGCCTAGGTTTTCCCTTAAGATAAATAAGCAGCAAAAAAATATCTATACAGTCACATCAAATACCTGAATCTGGATCAGGGTAGAAATGTGATTATGTTTCATAGATGATAGATAGATAGATAGATAGATAGATAGATAGATAGATAGATAGATAGATAGATAGATAGATAGATAGATAGACAGACAGACATAGATATAGAGATAGAGAGAGACAGAGATAGATAGATAGATAGATAGATAGATAGATAGATAGATAGATAGATAGATTGATTGATTGATTGATTTTGGGGCCACACCCGGTAACACTCAGGGGTTACTCGTGGCTGTGCGCTCAGAAATTGCTCCTGGCTCAGGGAACCATATGGGATGCTGGGGATCAAACCCAAGTCCATCCTGGATCGGCCACATGCAAGACAAACGCCCTACTGCTGTGCTATTGCTCCAGCCCCATACCTCCGATATAGTAATATAAACAAGTAAGCAAAAGTTATCTGTAGGATCACCTAAACAGTTTCTAGCTATTTGATACCATCTTTTGATTTATATTTTTTAAATCCAGATTAGATATCTCTTATTCTATCTTTTAATAACTTTTTTTTTTTTTTTTTTGGTTTTTGGGCCACACCCAGTGGCGTTCAGGGGTTACTCGTGGATGTCTGCTCAGAAATAGTTCCTGGCAGGCACGGGGGACCATATGGGACTCCAGGATTCGAACCAACCACCTTTGGTCCTGGATCGGCTGCTTGCAAGGCAAACGCCGCTGCGCTAACTCTCCGGCCCCCAATCTTTTAATAACTTAACCATACTTTTGTAAAAAAAAAAAAAAAAAAAAAAAGTACTCTGAAATGTTAGTTTTTCTGTTTCTGGTGCAGGATTGGGTCTAGGACCTCAGACTACTGAGCTCTATCTCAGCCCTTAAAAGACGTCTGTTTTCTCAGATGCATTAGTGGAGAAAAAATAAGGACAGAACTAAATATCCAAGCCAAAGTCAACAACAATAAAATCAAGAGACCTAAATTCTGACAATCTAAACTTTAAAGGGACTTGTTATGCTGGCAGGACAGGGGGCAAAGGGTGGTGGTATAGGATTTACTGGCAGAAGGAGGTCGACATTGGTGGTGGGAGTGGCCCTGACACACTATATCTGAAATTCAACTATGAAGGCCTTTGTAGATCACAATGGTTTCAAGAAAATAAGATTTAAAAGAAAAAAGAATGTATAAAGATGACTAATGCCCAAATCACACCCTTTTTTCACTATCTTATTTTTTCTATTGCAAAGTTTATGTAGTTGAGAACATAGTATAAATTTAAGTTTCTATTGAAAAAAAAAACACTTATCAAAAAATACCTCTTATCAAAAAAAAAAAGAGATAGTTTGTCTGTTTTCTTATTTGTGTGGGGTCACATCCAGTAAGGTATGTGCTTGACTACATCATTAGACTTGTGATCTAACAATGGCTATGCCACCATTACCTGGGTAACCTGTGTGCTAGTCTCCCAGAACCTTGGCCTTCGTTTTGGTAATCAAACATGTACAGAAAAATGATGGAGATAAAGGTGCATATGTCTCAGGATAAGGGGCTGGGGGGGAAATCTCCAATTCTATGACTGTATACTATTTGACTCAAAGGCTCATTCTGTACAATATGCAATTCACTAGCTCTTGCTACACTGATCAGTCACTTAGGTTTGTCCGATCTTTGACTTCTTTCATCTGTTACGAAGGACTGGTTCGTTACTGAATCCTAAGACCCATTTCCAGTTATAATATTACAACGTATTTTAAAATACTCAAAATAAATAATTTCATACTTAATATCTGATCCTACTTTCACATTAAGTAACGAGGTAGTCTCTTAATTAGTGCCTAGGGCCTTTTAAATTACAGCCCACAGGCAGCCAGTAAGCTATTTTATTTACTTAGTTTGGGAGCCAAACCCAGCAGAATTTTGAGGCTATTCCTGGCTGTGGAAGCAGGCAGTGCTAGGAATCAAACCCAGGCTCCAGCATGCAAAGCATGCACACCACTGAGCCTTCTCTAAAAATAAAATTTTACAACAATATAATCGCACATATTCATTCAAGTCCTAAATATACATGACTTTCACATTATAAAAGTAAAGTAACTATTAGCATCATCTATATATCTTTTAAAAAGTCAACCTGACTGTATCTGATAAAAAACTATTTCTATTTTCCTACATAATTACAAAGAATTCTCCTAAATAATTTTCTAAAACTTATACTTGTAAAGAATAGTTCTCTCTTCTATTCTTAAATCAAACAGAAGGTTTGTGTTTGGTGAGCTGGCCAGGAGTGAATACTTTTATCATTATTTCTAAACTAGAAATAATGCTTTCCTTTGGCTATTTACCAAGAAACAGAAAACTTCAGACTTCAGGTTGGGAGCAAAAGGCAGTACCATTTCCACTTTCTCACAGTAAAACAGTAAAACAGAGGAAAGAAAAGAGTATCAACAGCTGCTTTCTTACATATCTGAGAGGTCTGACGCTAAGCCCTTTGAAAGACATAATACTGTAAACCAATAAGCCAATAGCTTTAAAATGAGAAAAAAAATAGGTATTAGGAGGGTATGATGAATGCCATCTCTGACCTGTGTCTCCTTACCTACGCCATGCTGAAGTCCTAACCCCAACATCTCAGAATGTGTCCTTATTTGGAGACAGTTTTTACAGATGCAATTATGTTAAAATAAGGTCACTGGGTAGCAAGGCCTAGTCAAACACGAATAGTATCCTTATAAGAAGAAAGTATTTGGACAGATCTGTACAGAGCAAAGACACAAGGATAGGTGGTGTTCTACAAACAGGATAAAGTTGGAACATATCCTTCCCTCACAATTTTCAGCACGAACTGACCCTGCCAACAATGCCTAAACAATCAATCAATCAATCAATAAAAAATATTTAAATTACTAAATTTGTGTACTTTGTGTTGGCAGTTCTGGCAAACTAACATACCTGTGTTCAGGCTTTCAAGAATTACTCATCATAGATCTAATGGTAGAAATGTAAGAGTCACATAGCATTTCACTAAAGACTGTATTAAAGGCCAATCAATTAAAATGATGACAAAAGCCTTCCACCTGGTAGTTACTTACCCATCTCATATTGGAAATAATTGGGTACTGCTAAACCTATGGTTTTAAATTCAAGCATAAAATTAATTGCTCCCATTAAAAATACATAAATGTAAGCAGCCAAAAATTTTAATCTTTTCACAGTTCAACAGAAGTTACTGCCCATACAAATTTTACTATATACTAAATGAGATTTTAGTAGAGGTTTTGGTGGTGGGCAGTATGGAAGGGCTATGTGTGTGTACTACATATGTAATACAATTAGCAAAAGCTATGTTCAGGGGGCTGGAGAAATAGCACAGCAGTAGGGCATTTGCCTTGCATGCAGCCGATCCAGGACAGAAGGTAGTTTGAATCCCGGCATCCTATATGGTCCCCCAAGCCTGCCAAGAGCAATTTCTAAGCACAGAGCCAGAAGTTTGTTTCTTTTGCTTTTTGTTTTTGGGTCACCCGGTAGCGCTCAGGGATTACTACTGGCTCTGCACCCAGAAATCACTCCTGGTAGGCTCAGGGGAGCATATGAAATGCTGGGATTCAAACCACTGTCCTTCTGCATGCAAGGCAAACGCCCTACCTCCATGCAATCTCTCTGGCCCCAGCCAGGAGTGATTTCTGAGCCCATAACCAGGAGTAGCCCCTGAGTATCACCAGGTGTGGCCCAAAAACCAAAAATTAAAAAAAAAATCTAGAATTCTTTTAAGAGGATAAATTAAGTGAAAAAAAATTAAACATAGTACTCAGATAATAGTAAGCACTTTTTATTTAACCCTAGTTGCTAATAAATGTAAAAGCAATTTCCATTAGACTGTAGAGATTAAAGAATTTGTTTGATCACCTACAATATGTCAAGAATTATAGCCATTATTCACAAATTACAGTGTGCTAATTATTTTATTTTCAATGAATGTAGTTCCAGAATACAGGTTAAAGACTGTATTTTAACTTAAAAAATTCACTAGATCATTAAAAAAATAGCATCTTCAATATAAGAAGGAAACCGCTGAAAGCACAAACCAAACTATTAAAAATTCCTACCAAATATAGCAAAATATGTATTCAAATGAGGAAGGAACCAAGTGAAATTTCTTAAGATTTTAGGAAACTATTGGGGCCTTCTGAAAGAATTTTTATTCTTATGTATTTATGTTGTTTTGTTTTTTGGCCTTTTGGGCCACACCCAGCGGTGCTCAGAGGTTACCTCCTGGCTCTGTGCTCAGGAATCAATTCTGGTGGGCTTGGGAGACCAATATGAAATGTCAGGGATCAAACTCAGGTTAGACGTAGACAAGGCAAAAAAGCCCTACCTGCAGTACTACCTCTCCAGCCCCCTAAAGGATTTTATCGTAAGTCCTTTCTCTTTTCTATGTCCTAGAATTCCTATGGTCTAGAGAGCCAGGTAACATGAGTAACTCTAAAGAACTCAATCTCAAGACTCAGAAGTAAAAACTGAGGCAATACTAAGGGGGGCACCAACCAGGAATCTTCACTACCTTGGAGGAGATAGAGGTTAAGAGTCAATCAATCATGAAGCTTTTTCCACTCTTGAGCAGTCTGTGCTTTTCAACAGTATGTCTCTATTTCTTATTCCTCACATTTCACCAAGTCAATTTTTAGTTTTTGTTTTTTGAACCACATCTGGCAGTGTTCAGGGGTTACTCCTGGCTCTGCACCAGGAGTTACTTACTTTTTCCTGGCAGTGCTTAGGGAATGATATAGGATGCCAGGGTTCAAACCTGGGTTGACCACATGCAAGACAAACATATGCTCACTGTACACGGCTTCAATCAAATAAAATTCATTAAGTATAAAGGCATCTTGCTTCACTTTCAATAAGTCAATCACCACATCATTTTAAGAACTCATGCTATAAGGAGCTATTGAATTATTTCAAATATCAGTAGGTGCAAACACATCAAGAAGAGGTAAAAATCCTAGTATTCTAGATATTTTATAAAAAAGAGAAGTTTTGGGGCTGGTGTGGTGCGCTAGAGGTAAGGTGTCTGCCTTGCCAGCGCTAGCCTAGGACAGACCGCGGTTCCATCCCCCAGCGTCCCATATGGTCCCCCAAGCCAGGAGCGACTTCTGAGTGCATAGCCAGGAGTAACCCCTGAGCGTCACTGGGTGTGGCCCAAAAAAAAAAAAAAAAGAGAGAGAGAGAGGAATTTTGGGGCCAGAGCAGTGGTGCAAGCAGTAGGTAGGGTGCGCGCGCACTGCCTTGCGCGCACTGACCTAAGAGGAATGGCGGTTTGATCCCCTGCATCCCATGTGGTCCCCCAGGCCAGGAGTGATTTCTGAGCGCATAGCCAGGAGTAACCTCTGAGTGTCACTGGGGGTGGCCCAAAAACCAAAAACTAAAAATAAATAAAAGTAAAAAAAGAGAGTTTTCAAGAGGAAACTCCTTTCCTCTCCGCTTTTCTCCACTTTCCCCCCCTCTACTCCTGTACTAACAGAAAACATATTTTGACTTGGGAACTATTGAAGAAACAAGTTACACAACTGATCCTATGTGGGGAGTTGTTGGCATAATGAAGACATAACTCTTTGCCCTCATTACTTCAGTGAAGTTATTCTGAAAAGCATAAAACTCCAAATATGAAAATTCAACATAGAACTATAATAAAAATGTATGGGAGCAGAGTATACTAAAGAAAATAAAACAGGTATATTTGGAAATTACTGCAGAAAATAAGACAAATCTGAGAATTAGCTTCATTTTACAACTTTCATAAATAAAGTTATGAAGGCCTCAAAAAAGAAGAAAGGCAGGGGCTGGAGCAGTGGCAAGCAGTAGGGCATTTGCCTTGCACGCGATAACGTAGGATGGTCCATGGTTCAATCCCCCAGCGTCCCATATGTTCCCCCAAGCCAGGAGCGATTTCTGAGCACATAGCCCGGAGTAACCTCTGAGCGTCACCAGGCCCAAAAAAACAACAACAAAAAAGGAAAGGCAATAAGGAGATGGCAGAATTCAGGAAAGCAAAAATGAAAATAAAACTATTTTAAATACCAGCCTAAAAGTTAAAAAAAAAAGGCAGAATAAACATGATTTAAAAACAACTTAAAGTCTTATGGCAATGTTAGGTTTTTAAAGATTCAGTTCTAATTAAATTCCTATCATTTCACCTCAAAACTCTTTTTTTTTTGTCTTTGGGTCACACCCGGTGGTGTTCAGGGGTTACTCCTGGCTGTCTGCTCAGAAATAGCTCCTGGCAGGCACGGGGGACCATATGGGACACCGGGATTCGAACCAACCACCTTTGGTCCTGGATCGGCTGCTTGCAAGGCAAACGCCGCTGTGCTATCTCTCCGGGCCCTTTTTATTTTTTTATTTTATTTTATTTTTTTTTATTTTTGGGTCACACCCGGCACGCTCAGGGGTTACTCCTGGCTCTATGCTCAGAAATCGCCCCTGGTAGGCATAGGGGACCATATGGGATACCGGGATTCAAACCACTGTCCTTCTGCATGGAAGGCAAACGCCTTACCTCCATGCTATCTCGCCGGCACCTCAAAACTCTTAATTCATTCTCTATATCACTTTAAGGGTCAAATCAAGCCATATCATGGCTCAAAAGTCCACACAACATTTGAACCTATGCCATCTCTTTGCTTCATCTCTTAACCCTATTTTTACTTATCTCTAACCTGCTACATAACCTGATACGGTTGCAGTACACACTATCTGCACTGTTTAACCCCAGCTTCCTCACTTCCTTCATTTATCTATTCAACTGCCATTTTCACTAAATCCTTTTCTGGTAACCTAATAAGAAATAGCAATTGAAACTCCTCAATATATCCTTCTTTTAACTTTTCCACAGCAGTCATCACTACAACACAAAATATCTATTTACCTGTATTTTCCTTATTAAAACATAAATTCCATTGGTCAGAGACATAATGTAAGACATAGTGGTAAAAAGCTTGGCTTGTATGCAGCCAACTGGGTGCAATCCCTGGCACCATATGAGACCAACCCAAGAGTGTAGCCCAACCTGGGCATAATCCAAATACCAAAAATTAAAAAAAAAAACTCTATGATGGATTTTATTCATTATAGGATTATTATTATATATTATTATGTAGGATTATATTCCTATATTTCTATAGATAATCCTTTATATAATATTCTATTACAATATAACCCAATTATAGAATTTTATTTATATTATCTAGTATAATACTATTGTATATTTGTTAAAATATAGATGGGTGAAGGGAAATAATCTAAAACTAAACGGAAAAGATAAAAACAGATAAACAAGGGCCAGAGAGATATTGTGCAGGTAGGGCTTTTGCCTTGCATGCAGAAGAACAGTAGTTCAAATTCCGGCATCCCAAATGGTCCCCCAAACCTGCCAGGAGCGATTTCTGAATGTAGAGCCAGGAGTAACCCCTGAGCACTGCCGGGTGTGACCCAAAAAACAAAAAAAAACCCCAAACAAACAAAAAAACCCAGAAAAAACCCAAAACAGATTAACAATGCTAAAATTCAAATCTGACTCTTACGAGCACCAAGATAGAGCATCATTAGATATGCCCCCCAAACAAAATAAAACATTAATAATAGAAATGCACAGAAATAAAACAAAGATTAAACAGGAGCTACAAGTAAAATAAGTATCTACATTTCAGAAATAAAAGTGCATATATATTTACATTCTACTCCAGCAAAAAAAAAAAATCAATATATTTATCTGAAAAGTTATTACTGAATTTCTGGGATAAAGAGATGAATCCTGAGGCCAGAGTCCAATACACTCAATGAGTGGAAGCAGAAAACTCAGGTTTGATGTCAGCATATTATGGTACCTCAAGTACCACTAGGAGTGACCCTTTCCCCAAGGCCCCAAGCACAAAGTCTGGAGTAGCCCAGAACAGTGCCAGATGTGCAATTGCAACAGACACACAGTCTTTTTTCTCAAATCTGCTCAACTCCTCTCCTCCCCTCTCTTTCTCTCCCTCCTCCCCACATCCATCCCCATCTCCCAAGAACCAACTCCTTTAGGCATCTAGGTGACTAGTGACTAGGCCCGCGGGCCACATACTGTATTTGTATCTGTTTTGTTTCTTCATTGCAAAATAAGATATATGCAGTGTGCATAAGAATTCGTTCATAAGTTTTGTTTTTACTATAGTCAGACCCTCCAATGGTCTGAGGGACAGTGAACTGGCCCCCTGTTTAAAAAGTTTGAGGACCCCTGGACTATGGTATGGTGGAGGGTAACGGGGATGGAAATACAAATACTCCTCGCATAACGAACTACCTATTTAGAGACCGCTCGCACTTGCCACCATCTCTTCACCACTATTTTATTTTAAATATCCTTTTTCATCTTGTACACTCTACAGTACAGTACTGTGGTTTTTGGTGCTTTACTGTATCTACTTTACTAACTTTATGTTCTGTAATACATTGCAGTACTATGTGTACCTATGCAAATTAAAACAAGTTGAAGTTTTCAGTTTGATCTTTCTCGTTATTTTTTTTTTTTTTTTTTTTTTTTGGTTTTTGGGCCACACCCGTTTGACGCTCAGGGGTTACTCCTGGCTAAGCGCTCAGAAATCGCCCCTGGCTTGGGGGGACCATATGGGACGCCGGGGGATCGAACCGCGGTCCTGATCCTTGGCTAGCGCTTGCAAGGCAGACACCTTACCTCTAGCGCCACCTCGCCGGCCCCACTTTCTCGTTATTTTACTTATTCAGAATACTGTATTGTCAAGTACTATGCATATACTGTACTACGTATACAGTACATGCAGTTTCTCACTTAACGACCAATTCACTTAACGACCAAGTGGCTGAAACAAAACTTGGTCGTTAAGTGAGGAGTATCTGTAGTAAGCAGAGAAAACCTTAATCTGTGACTTCAAATGCAAAAAGACAACTAGAGTAACATCTATAAAGAAAAAGCAAGGCTTAAGTGTTGGAGAGAGGGTAAGGGGACCAAGTGGGATTTGATCCCCAGCATCCCATATGGTCCCCTGAACTCACCAGGAGTAATTCCTGAGTAGAGAGCCAGCAGTAAGCCCTGAGCACTGTCAGGTGTGCACCCAACCCTTCCAAGCGAGGGTCACAAATCTTGTAATTAAGGTCAGGGGATGGTTCAAAGGGCTAGAGCATGTGCTTTGCACATAAACACAACAAACACAACAGGCCTGAAGACCAGAGGGAGTGATTCTCAAACACCAAACTGAGAGTGACCTCTATGCACCTATAATTAGGCAATTTTCCCTTTGGTTAAATAAATATAAGGACAATCCACCCAAATAACACACCAGAAAACATGCCATCCATGTTATTTATGTCCCTTAGAAATATAAAAGCAAAACTTATTTGATGATGGAACTGTTCAATTGGTATGCTCTCCCACACTCTCCCCTTCTGGATTTAAACCAGGGTTCTCTTACTCTCTTCTTCTCCCCTCCTCTATTCTCTCTATTCTCTCCTCTCCCCAGTTTGAAGACTACTGTTTTGAGTTATTTTTTCTAGTTTCAATGAGATATACTGACAAAATATTGTAGTAATTTAAGCTGTATAACAAATGACTTGACAATATATATATATTGCAAAATGATTATTAAGATAAATTTAATTAACATGTCACTTCACAGAGTATTTTTTCTTGTGATAACTACTCTCATAACAATTTTGAAATACTTAATGTTATACTGATCACCAAGCTGATTATTCACTGCACCCCCAGAACTTAAACTTTGTAACCTATGATAATTTTTATTCATTGCTTTCACTTCCCATTCCTCACTCTGGTAATCACTGTTTTGTAATCCAATGATAGTTCATAACATATTGCTTAATTTCCATGTCAGTACTTTTTAAGGCTATCGGTTAACTGATTTCTAGTTTTAGACAACTGTAGTTAGAAAAGATGTTTGATGTTTTGATCTTTAATTCATGAAGACTTGTTTTGTGGGCTCAAAATGGTGTATCCTATAGAATGTTCTATGCACACTCAAAAAGAATGTAAATTGTTTTGCTTATACATTCAAAAATATGTTGTATATTCTATGCTATATGCAACTCTTCAAAAGAATGTATATTCTACTGCAGTCTGAACTGAATGATTTTCATTAATATCTATTAAATCCACTTTTTATAACATAGTTTAAATCTAATGTTCTTATTAATCTAATGTTCTCTAATTTTCTAAATAGATGATCATCTTTTCATTGTTGAAAAATCTTTGTGTGTGTGTGTGTGTGTGTGTGTGTGTGTGTGTGTGTGTGTGTGTGTGTTTTTGGGGGGGTCACACCCGGCAATGCTCAGGGGTTATTCCTGGCTCCAGGCTCAGAAATTGCTCCTGGCAGGCACAGGGGACCATATGGGACGCCAGGATTCGAACCGATGACCTCCTGTATGAAAGGCAAATGCCTTACCTCCATGCTATCTCTCCGGCCCCCATTGTTGAAAAACCTTAACTAAGTTTTTTATGTAGTTTCTTTACTCACTTGTTAATCTGGAGATACATCATTATCTTCTTTTTTTTTTTTTTTGGTTTTTTTGGGCCACACCCGGTGACGCTCAGGGGTTACTCCTGGCTATGCGCTCAGAAGTCGCTCCTGGCTTGGGGGACCATATGGGAAACCGGGGGATCGAACCGCGGTCCATCCAAGGCTAGCGCAGGCAAGGCAGGCACCTTACCTCTAGTGCCACCGCCCGGCCCCACATCATTATCTTCTAATTGTAAGTTTTATTTTTTATTTTTTAGATTTTTTGGTTTTGGTGCCACTTCCAGCTATGCTCAGGGCTTACTCCTGGCACTGTACTCTAAGTTCACTTGTAGATCAGGGAAACATCTTGAGTGTTCAATCCAGTTCATGTTATTGGAAACCCAAGCTACATTTCCATTCATTTATTTACTTCTAAAGAGTAATACTGTCTCATCAGCAGACTCCACGTCTCCTCTCAAGTAGGAAGCTTGAGCAACATCCACAGAACACAAATCATTTGCCATTATTTCCTCTTTACTTAATGAGCCCCTTCTGACCCTAGATCCTAGATTCCACTCCCATTTCTGTTTCACTAAAACTTGGGAAACTAGGAACCAAAAGTAAACAAAGTTAAAAAAAGGAGAGAGGGGCTGGCAAGGTGGCGCTAGAGGCAAGGTGTTTGTCTGCCTTGCAAGTGCTAGCCAAGGATCAGGACCGTGGTTCGATCCCCCGGAGTCCCAGATGGTCCCCCCAAGCCAGGGGCAATTTCTGAGCCCTTAGCCAGGAGTAACCCCTGAGCATCAAACAGGTGTGGCCTGAAAAACAAAAACAAAAACAAAAACGAACAAACAAAAAAAAAAGGGAGAGAGCCTAAATTTAGACTGCTAAAATCATGTTTATTACTAAGTGTTCAGAATCTATTACATATTCAAAATATTCAAAATTATATATTCAAAATATTTAGGAAATATATGTCTGAGAGCAAAGCAGAACCATGTCTTGCAGTTTATACTAGAGTAGGGAAAGAATGATAGAAAACAAGTAAAATTTTATGAAAAAGTTAATAAGTACTATAAAAAAGAAATAAGAAAGGAAAAGAATGATGGTGGTAGTACTAGTGGCCACTGTGAGGAGGGATAGGCTCACAGACGAGGCAGAATGTGAGTTAGGACACGGAAAAGTTAAGGGAATAAGTCATGTGTCTATCTAAGGAATCTCAGGAGGAGAGCCTAATCACTGTTTTAACTATGGCCCTTCCTCACCACTCTTCTTATTCTTTTCAGAGACACCAATCTAACTAAACTTCAGGTATGCCGGTATTTGAGTTGACATCACCCAGGAGCAAGTGTGGCATAGTTTCTCCTTATCCTCCTTATAGTGCTTAGAATTCCTATACCACTTCATTTATTTGATGATGACATTCCTATAAGAACACACCAATTTAAGTTGGGTATTTTTTGTTTTTTGTTTTTCGTCCACACCCGTTTGATGCTCAGGGATTACTCCTGGCTAAGTGCTCAGAAATTGCCCCTGGCATGGGGGGACCATATGGGACGCCGGGGGATTGAACCGCAGTCCTGATCCTTGGCTAGCGCTTGCAAGGCAGACACCTTACCTCTAGCGCCACCTCGCCGGCCCCAAGAACACACCAATTTAACATGGATAGCTAACAACAAAAGTTTACTAAGGCTTCTGCCATTTTATTAATAACTTCATTGGAGTTACAATAATTTTCACAAATATCCTTGCCACTGTGCTTCTTTTATTCGGAGTTACAATAATTCTCACAAATATCCTTGCCACTGTGCTTCTTTGATTCTTTCTTTTTAATTTTCTTTCTCTTCTTCCTTTTTTCTTTTTTTAATTTTGATCTCACTTATCTGAAAATAAATGTATTATGGTCAACTATGTGATGCACTTTCTTTAAATAAAATCAATAAAAGAAAAAAATAGCTATTAACTAATTAAATGAAATATTAAAATTCCTTTTTTAAGGACATGTTGAAATTACTTTTATACATATCTGGTACTTTATACAAGTTTTTCAAAGGAAATTAAACAGCCATTCATTCAAATTCTCTTTCAAAGTCAACATCTGATACTATCGTATTTTTATTTCATGTGCTGAATGATCACACACAAAGACAGGAAAGTCAACCTTGTATAAGCAACAACCTGAATGCAATCACTTTAGAAAGAAGAAATTAAGGGCCAAGAAAAAAGCTTGCAGGGTTGTATAACACGCTTAGCATACTCAAGTCCTGGGTTCTATCCTCAGCACTTCATGAGTCTCAAGCATGAAGTGGGAGAAGTCTCTTAAGTATGATTGGGTTTGCCCAAAAAAATGAAAATAAAGGAGGAATCAAATCAAATTGTATTGTTTCTTTTAGATATAAATTTTGAGTGGAGTTTTTAAAAAAGAATTGCAAGCTGAGTTATGTAATTATTATGCCTACATGAAAGTACATGAGTAAAGTTTTGTACTAATATTAAAAATGCAGAGTAAAGGTCTTACTCAGATTCTATAACTGCACTATTTCTAGTATATGAAACACCCTTGGATCCCCAGCAAAGCAAGTAGAGCAGGAGAGGGGAGGGAAAAATAGAAGTAGATGGTAGAAAACTATTTCTTAAACCATGTTCAGAAAGAAAATTATATATATAAAACTGATTCCATCAATTCATATTAAAATAGAAGCTGTCTTAATTAAGAGGAAATAAAATTACTATGTAACGGGCTTTCCTTACACAGAAAATGAAATTTTTTTAATTTCACTATGCATATATTTGGAAAATATAGCAATGCAAGCACAATTCCAATATGTTCATGCATACCCAAGAAATATTAATTACAACAATCTGAGTACAGCAAAAAATCTTTTAAGTTCTGTTTGACTGCCTGTTTTAAGACTGTAGGCAATCTGGGGTCACAGTAATAGCACAGTGGTAGGATGTTTGCCTTGCATGCAGTCAACCAAAGACAGACCTAGGTTTGATCCCCAGCATCAATTTCTGAAAGAAGATCTAGGCATAACACCTGAGTGCAGTGGGGGTAGCAAAAAAAAAAAAAAAAAAAAAAGACTGTAGACAATATGACCACAATAGGAGCCATTCTTAAAACACATTTCTAACATTCCTTCATATTTTAAGCAGTTAAAGGGAAAGTTTCCTTTTACGTTATCTTATAAATCCTTGAAATTATGAGGACTGAAAACTCATTGGCATCACTTTCAAAATATATCTGCAATCATATGACTTATTGTATCCTTCAGGGCTTTGCCAGTGGTCCTCAAACTATGGCCTGTGGGCCACATATTGTATTTGTATCTGTTTTGTTTCTTCATTGCAAAATAAGATATATGTAGTGTGCATAAGAATTTGTTCATAAGTTTTGTTTTTACTATAGTCAGACCCTCCAATGGTCTGAGGGACAGTGAACTGGCCCCCTTTTTAAAAAGTTTGAGGACCCCTGTAAGCCATGACCACCTCCCCCTTGGAGAACAGCAATTGTGTCCTAGTACTCCACTGAGTTCTAGTGTGAATACTTAACCAGCAACAGAATTTATCTGTATCTCCATTATACATATCTACTTAATTTTTCTATAGCATTATATATGCTATAATATACTTTATAATTTACTTGCATTAATAAATAATAAATATGCACTCAGGATTTGATAGCAGATACATTGTGTGTTCTTATTACACAAGCTTACCGTACCAGATAAAATAAGCAGTTCAATAATTTCTGCATCTCCAAGATAGGCAGCAGCATGTAGTGGAGTTCTCTTTTCATTGTCCTATGATAAGGAGGATAGGTGAGACATTAACTTTAAAACACTTTACGTGAATAAAACTTAAATAACCAATTTACTACTTCCACAGTTCTAGATTGCAAGTTCTATTCAACACTATATACATGTTAGCAAAAACAAGCAAAAGATAAAAACATAAATGCAAAATGATAAAAGTGTAGTTTCTTAGAACCTTTTTAAGTAAAATGACCATGCTGCTGACACAGGCACACTTCCTTTATCTATTTTCTTCAAATATTTCTACAGTTTTTAACTATTAATTTAATGAATTTAATGTTATCCAGAGTATACTTGTTAAAATCCTATGTAAGTATCCAGAATGTCAGAGCAAAAGTTTTTGAATATTTGACAATGTTCTAAACCAAACAAAAGTTTTCCTTAAATTTCCTGCCAGTTTTGAATTCTGTCCTAGAATAAATGGTTTCCTTTGTAAACAGCAAAAATATATTATTGTTCCCCAAAACTCCAGTCATACTCCTATGATCATTGCATTCATAATAGCCCAAATCTGTAAAAAAAAAAAAAAAAAAATTCAAGTGCCAAAGAACAAATGACCAGATAAAGAAACCATAGTATATAATCACAATAAAACATTATTTTGCCTTAACAAAAGATGAAATCATGTAATCTGCTACTAAATGGATGAATCTAGAAATACCTTGAGTGAAGTTGGTAAGATGGGGAGAGATAAAAGATATAAAGAAACACAGAAGAGGAACAAGAAAACAAATGCCCAAAGGCAGTAGAAATGAAGAATATGAGAACTGATCTTCAGTAGAAAGCTCAGGGGGAAAAGGGTGAGGTGGGGAAGGGCAGGGAAGAAAACATTACAACAATAAAAGAGGGAAGTGAATACTAGTGAAGGGAGGAAGAAGGGAGAGTACTGAAAGGTGGTTATGTGTTATGAGTCCAACCCCATCAGTAATACTACTGTAAGCCATAGTGTCAACTGATCAAAAATAACCTGTCATATAGGCAGGCTGGTAGTTGGGAGGGAAACTGGAAACACTGATGGAGTTAAGTGGACACGAGTGCAGGGATTAATGGTGGAACAATGCCATGCCTAAAATTCAATCATGTATAACTCTGTAATCCATGGTAACTAAATCAAATTTAAAAAAAAAACAAAACTAAATATATTCTTCCTGTATGGAAGAGAAGCCAACTACAAGTAACAAAAACCTTCCTCTTCATACAGTAATATATGCTTTTGTGACTGATTATTAGTTATTTTGCATTGTGCATTACCCCTTTTATCATTAGGAATAAAGCTGTAGTGGACTGCATACTACCCAGCAATATAATAGCCACCTAGCTTGACTTTGATTACCTGCAGAAACAGGTAATCACTTAGATGTCATCTTATAATAAAATCACATAGCAAGTACCATAGAACAAGCTTCTGAATTATCTGATAGAGCAGCGTTGCCCCCAATAACCTGGACCACTAAAATCCAGACTAAAAAGAGAAGTAACTTATTTAAATAATTATTTGGCTTTGGCATATTTCTTTAGTCCATTTAAAGTTTTCAACAGACTGAATAGACAAATCACAAAGAAATCAAAAAGCTAAAGGCAACTGAGAGAAAATATTTGCACAGCAGTCTGACAAGAGGTCAAAATTCATAAAATAGAGCTCACATAACTCAACAACAAAACAATTTTGGGCTAACAGACCTGAATAGACATTTTTCCAGATAGCCCAGGGATACGCAAAAATGTTCAACATCACTTCACTTATCATTCATTTGTTTTGTATTTACTATTTTTTTTATTATGGAAACATCGGCTTACATTAATATATATAATATATATTAGGTTTACACTTCCTTAAATGTGGGTTCTCAAATGCCATTCACCAGCTAAACACCAATGACCTTCCACCATAAGTATATTGGATCCTCTCATACATTGTTCCTAATCCACCCTCTCTCTTTTAACTTTAGTCTAAAGTCAGAATTCAAGGGTTTGTTTTGGTATGGTTATCAATTCCACTGCTTTGCTATTTGATATTTTATGTACAAATCATATTAAGGTATTTATATTTCTGACTTACTTTTCACAACGGCAATTCTCATAGGTTCCTTCCATGCGGTTACAAATGCAGTAGTTCATCTAGTTGTTTAACTATGGAACTATATGCCGTATCTTCTTTAACCATTCTTTATTAAGAGAAGCAAACTAAGACCACAATAAAATACCACCTTATACCCTAAGAAAGGTTTACATTAAAGAAATATTAGGGGATGGAACAACTGTACAGTAGGTATAGTACTTATTTGAATTGGTCGATGTGAGCTTGCTCCCCAACATCTCAAATAGTATCCTGAGTACCACTAGAAATATATTCCTATTCTTCACATGAGTGAAGAGACAGGAGTAACTGCTAGCACCACCAGGTGTGGCCCACAGGGCTGGAGTCATAGTACTGTGCTCGGGTTATATTCCCGACACCCCTATGGTCTCTGAGCTCCATTAGGAGCAATCCTGAGCATCAGGTGGCCCCCCCCACCCTGAAAAAAATTATAGATATAAGTATTGGCAAGGAAATATAGAAAAAGGGAATCCTGAGAGAGGCAGATAGTACAGGGAAGAGGGCAATTGCCTTGCATGCAGCTGAGCCAGGTTCAATCCCTTGCATCCTATATGGTCCTCCAAACCCACTCGGAGGAATCCAGGACCACTGCCAGCATGGCCCCAAAATGGAAGGAAGCAAGGAAAAAAGTGAGGGAGGGAGGAAATTCGAACTGGAAAATAAGAAGTTACACCTTTACTATTTGCAGCTGACATAATATACATTAAAAACCATAAAGATTCCACAAAAACCTTTTAGGAACAGTGAACCAATTCAGTATAAACTGGCAGGCTACAATAAAAACACACTATGCAAATAATTAGAAAGGAAAACAAAGCAAATAACCCAAAGCAAAATCAAAAAAGCAACCCATACCAACTTAAAATTGTGTCCAAAAAAAAAAGTGCCTGGGAATCAGCTTTAAAAAAGAGAAATATAGGGGGCCGGGCGGTGGCGCTAAAGGTAAGGTGCCTGCCCTGCCTGCGCTAGCCTTGGACGGACTGCGGTTCGATGCCCCGGTATCCCATATGGTCCCCCAAGCCAGGAGCAACTTCTGAGCGCATAGCCAGGAGTAACCCCTGAGTGTTACCGGGTGTGACCCAAAAACCAAAAAAAAAAAAAAAAAAAAAAAAAAGAGAGAGAGAGAAATACAGTAAAGCACCATTTAAAGAATTAGAAATAAAATAAATAGAAAATATTTCATAAACACAGGATCAGAAGGGCAAACTCTGGCAATCAGATACTCAGCACAATATAGATTAAGAGCAATCACTATAAAAATTCCAATGGAATTCTTCAATGACACAGGAATACTAGTAAAATCTGAGTGAAATCATAAAACAGACTAAGTAGCCAAAGCAATACTGAGAAAGAAAGTGGAAATTACAGTAAAAAAAATATTGTGGTATTGGAATATAAAGATTTTGTTCCAGAAAAAAACAGGCCTACAAAATAGAACTGAAAGCCTAATAAATTCTCAGATGCATGAAGGTTACTTTGTAACAATAACAACAATAACACAAAAAAACATACACAATAAAACTCATCTAAGTACATTCGTTTAAGGAAAATCTCTAATAAATGATAATGAGAAAATTGGTAAGTCATACAAAATAATGAAATTGGATCCCATTTCATTTCACTCAAATCTAATAGCCAAAAGTTAATTCAAAATGGGTTATGGGCCTTGAAATTAGACCTAAATTCAGAATATTCTTTTTTTTTTTTTTGGTTTTTGGGCCATGCCCGGCAATGCTCAGGGGTTACTTACTCCTGGCTGTCTGCTCCTGGCAGGCACGGGGGACCATATGGGACACCGGGATTCGAACCAACCACCTTTGGTCCTGGATCGGCTACTTGCAAGGCAAACGCCGCTGTGCTAACTCTCCAGGCCCCAGAATATTCTTTATCCAACTAACTTCAGAGATGTCTTCAATGATTAAATTCCATAAACAAAGTATGATTACATCAAGCTAAAATTTTCCTGCACTGCCAACAGAAATGCCAAAATGAAGATACCTGCTGAACCAAGGAAAGTATATGACAGAGGGCAAATAGCTAAGACATATATATGAACTTACAAAACTCAGTAATGACAAAATAAAATTGGGAGAAGTGATCGATGACCATACATTTTCTCAAAGACACACAGCCAAGAAGCCTGAGGAAAAAATGATCATAACCACTAAAGGGCAAATCAAAATGATGGTAAAAATATCACTCACACCTGCAAGAATAACCTCTATAACAAAGTCTGTAAATGATCAGTGTTAGCAAGAAGATTCATCAAAAAGTGCTGAAAAGGAGACCTCTATCATGAAGTCTATAAATGGTAAGTGCTGGCAAGTTTCCTTTTCACTAACCCTCTCTCACTATTGGTTGAAATATTACCTGAATAAACAACATGGGCTCTTCACAAAAATTAAAAAATTAAAAAGAGCTCCTGGGACTAGAGCAAGTAGGTAGGATGTTTGCCTTCTACATGGCTGACCCAAATTCGATCCCTGCCATCCCATATGGTCCCTGAGCCTGCCAGGAATGATTTCCGAATGCAGAACCAGGAGTAACCTGAGTGCTGCCGAGTGTGATCCCCTCATCCCAAAAAAGTTAAATAGAAATACTGGGGCCAGAGAAATAGTGCAGTGAATAGTTAACTTGCCATAGCTTAGATACTTGACCACAGAGTCAGGAGTACGTCCTGAGCACTGTCAGATATGGAACCTCTGACCCCCTGTCAAAAAAATAAAAGAGCTACCTTATGACCCAGTGATTCAACTTCTTGGCATGTAACCCAAGAACATTAAATAGTGAAAGTTTACATAAATATATACACATACATATATAAACAGTGCTATTTAAATAAGTAAGCTCTATAAACAACCCAAGTACACAATGACAGATAAGTGGATATAGAAGACATAATATATTCAGAACAAAATACTTCTCATCTCTAAGGATAAAATTTTGTCTTTTGCTACAATCTGAATGGAACCAAAGGGTATTACATAAAATTAAATAAGGAGGACAAATACTAGATGATCTCATCCATAATATAATACAGAAAGAAACAAAGAAAAGGCATAGCCAATGACCAAAATGAAAATAAGAGCCTTGGCAAAAAAAAGATTTCCTCAAGCCTGAGGGGTAGTGGAGAAAAGGATGAGGACATAAACATAATGGTGAAGGGTCTTTGGCACTTTGTTGGCAGTGGACAGACAATTAACTTTGTATATATCAAACCCAAAATATCAATAACATGTTACTTTAAGAATAAACTACAGGGGCCGGGCGGTGGCGCTGGAGGTAAGGTGCCTGCCTTACCTGCGCTAGCCTAGGAGACGGACCGCGGTTCGATCCCCCGGCGTCCCATATGGTCCCCCAAGCCAGGAGCGACTTCTGAGCGCATAGCCAGGAGTAACCCCTGAGCGTCACCGGGTGTGGCCCAAAAACCAAAAAAAAAAAAAAAAAAAAAAAAAGAATAAACTACAATAAAAAAAGAAGTATGAGACTAGAGAGGACAGGGCTTACGAAAGTATTTGTCTTGTATATCTGTATATGGCCCTGTATTCACCTCATAAGGCCCCAAAACATCAAGTGGTCACTTCTGAGCAGTGCCAGGAGTAAACCCTGAGCACCAGGGAGGACTACCTGGACCCCACCCATAAAGAAAAAGAATTATAATGCTAACTTATTCCCTAAAACTTTATAGTATTACAAAATAAAGATAACCCAATTAAAAATTAAAATAAAAATTTTAAGCTAGATAAAAATTAGCTTTGAAAAAAATTTAAATAAAAAAAATTACAATACTAGGGACCAGAGTGATATTACGGTGAGAAGGACATTTGCTTTGTACTCAGGCAACCAAAGTTCAGGCCCTAGTATCCCATATGGTCCCCTGAGCCTGTTAATAATAATTTCTGAGCACAAAACCAGGAATAACCCCTGAAAGCCACTGGATATGGCCCCAAAACCAACCAAACATCCAAAACAAAAAATACATAAAGAAAAACACTAATAATTTTCTGTCATTTTCTAGTTTGGAAATATCCAACTAGTTTCACGAAACCTTCTTCGTGGAAGATACCGGCTTCCATTATAATGACTACAATTTAGTCACAATACATAGAAAATACATACTTATTTAAGGATCTAATACTAATGAGCAAATTTTAAGTTGGAATCTTGATGCCCTAATGAGAAGTGATATTTCTATGCATGATAAAACTACAGGGAAATTCTCTTTTAGGATAGAAATTAAGTGAGTTTTTCCATCTCTTTACTTCATATTGCATAGAAATTAGATGAAGATTTTATCGTGAAGAGGTTCAGGAGCTGGGGCTGATGCTCAGTGGTTATGTACTTGCATTATGTGTGAGGTCCCGAGTTCATGAAATTCCAAGCATCATACGCTGCTAACCAATCCCCACTGCCACCAATAAAGCAGCCTGTCTTGTAAGCTCACAAACACCAACAGCTTGGTATACTGACAGACAGCAGAAGAAACATGTGGCCACGTGAAAGATTTGAAGATTAGAGCACTTCTTGTTAATTTACAAGAAAAGACAAGAACACTGAAGACTGGGGGTGGGTGAAATTCTGAAATCACAGTTTATAACTCGTGGTTATTATCGCAATAATAATGAAAACTAATCATCTGCATGTGTGATGAGTATGTGTATATGAATATTGAGTATTTCATCTAACAAGTAAAATCAACCTTATTTCAATAATTCCACAGGTTTTGAGAAAGACTGCAGTAATTTGAAAGACGCTTTACTTTGGCATAACCAATCCCAAAAGATGAAACAACCACCACGTCTCCCCAAATTCCAAAGCCTTCTGAATAACAAAATATACCTTAAAAAAAAAATACAGCTAAACTCAGTAACAAGTCAAATATCTATATTCTTAAAAAATATTTTTTATGATCCAGGTAAGATATGCTAATTCTTAAATAAATTTATTTTATAGAGGCTTATTTTAACCTAAGCTGTTCTAGCTGAAAAAAAAAAAAAAAACGAGAAACAGTCTTTTTAGATGAATCAATTACTCCTCATTTAATACAACTTTTTTTGTTGTTGTTTTTGGTTTTGGGGCCATACCCGGTGACACTCAGGGGTTACTCCTGGCTATGCGCTCAGAAATCGCTCCTGGCTTGGGGGACCATATGGATGCCAGGAATCAAACTAGGTCTGTCCTGGGTCAGCCACATGCAAGGCAAATAAATGCCCTACTGCTATGCTATCGCCCCGCCCCCATTTAATACAACTTTTAAAATATTTTATCAAGTCAAAAATATGGCACCAAGGGCCCGGAGAGATAGCACAGCGGCGTTTGCCTTGCAAGCAGCCAGTCCAGGACCAAAGGTGGTTGGTTCGAATCCCGGTGTCCCATATGGTCCCCCGCGCCTGCCAGGAGTTATTTCTGAGCAGACAGCCAGGAGTAACCCCTGAGCAACGCCGGGTGTGGCCCAAAATCCAAAAAAAAACAAAAAACAAAAACAAAAACAAAAAAAAAAAAATATGGCACCAAGAAAGACACGACTCATTTGCATTTGGCATCATAAAAGTAGAAATATATTTAAATCACATTTTAAAGGTAAAGTCTATAAAGCACAGATATAACTTTTAGGAGAAAGACATCTATTTTTGAGCATTAAAGCTTTATGGCATTATTTGGCAAAATAATAAATTCCAGAGGCTGTAGAGATAGCATGGAGGTAGGGTGTTTGCCTTGCATGCAGAAGGTCAGTGTTTCGAATCCCAGCATCCCATATGGCCCCCCCAAATCTGCCAGGAATGATTTCTGAGCATAGAGCCAGGAGTAGCCCCTGAGTGCTGCCGGGTTTGACCCAAAAATAAAAACAAAAACGAAACACACACACACAAAAAAAATCCAAATTACTGTCAAAACAAACATGAGTAAAATTCCAGTTTCTCCATATTTGTGGTCTTGGAAATGTTACCTCTTGCTGTAATGGAAATGCTAAACTATCAATAATTGCTATATGAGTTAAATAACATTTTAAAAGTTTAGGCTTTTCACTCCCCAAATCCTATTACTCTGAACAGAAACAAGAATTTTTATTTACAAAAATATGTCCCTCCAATAGAAAAGCCAAATCGTTTATGGTCAAAAAGGAGGATATTATTCAAGTCATTTTTAATTTTTACAGCACTCTAAATTTGGTGTGGGCAAACACACTAAAAGTCATAAATGTAATACTACATTCTTTATAACAAAAGAAAAGTCAGTCCTCAAGAAGTTAAAAGAATTTACTTTTGTGTTAGGTACATCTCAAAAAAATAATACAAAGCTCTTTATGTAAAATGTAATTGTATCGGGGCCGGAGAGATAGCATGGAGGTAAGGCGTTTGCCTTTCATGCAGGAGGTCATCGGTTTGAATCCCGGCGCCCCATATGGTCCCCCCCCCCCCCCCGTGCCTGCCAGGAGCAATTTCTGAGCCTGGAGCCAGGAATAACCCCTGAGCACTGCCGGGTGTGACCCAAAAACCACAAAAAAAAAAAAAATGTAATTGTATCATTCTGTTCTTAAACTTTTTTTTTGGGGGGGGGGCCATACCGGTGACACTTAGGAGTCACTCCTGGCTATGTGCTCAGAAATCGCTCCTGGCCTGGGGGACCATATAGGACGCCAGGGAGTCGAACTGCAGTCTGCCCTAGGCTACCTCAGGCAAGGCCTTACCACTCTGTGCTATCGCTCCGGCACCTGTTCTTAATTTTTTGACTGTTTTATTTCTACAATAGATAATTTGCCTCTTAGACCAAAGATTATAAATGCATGAAAATTTAGATTAAAGTTTTATTAAAAATCAATTAAGTATAGGGACCAGAGTGGTATCACAGCCATAGGGCATTTGCCTTGCAATGACTAACCCAGGATGGACCCGGATCAAGCCCCAGCATCCCAAATGGTCCCCCGAGCCTGCCAGGAATGATTCCTGAATACAGAGCCAGGAGTAACCCCTGAGCACTACCAGATGTGACCCAAACACAAACATACAAAAAAAAAAAAAAAAATCAAGTATAGTCTAAGAAAAATGCCATCTAGTGTTCCAAAGTATTCAAAAGTTCAAAATATGACTGGTGGAACTAATCAAAAACTAATACAATGTTTACTCAACACTATAAATTTAAATTCCTATAGGTATTCTGAAAATTTATAAAGTCATTAAAAATATTCACATTTGGGGAGGCCAGAGCAGGTAGGGTGCTTGTTTTACATGCAGCCAAACTGGGTTTAATCCCCGTCATCCCATATGGTGCCTCAAGCCCTGCCAGAAATGATCCCTGAATAAAGAACCAGAAATAAGTAAATCCTGAGCACAGGGAATGTGGCCCCAAAATAAAACAAATTGAAAACTCTTAATGTTTCAAAATATCTAATGTTATTCTCAAAATTAAATTTAATAAAATTATTGTCACACTGATTTAAAGTTAGCAATAGGAGAGTGCACATTTAGTTGGCAGGAACTCCAGGTTCTCTCCCTGGCAATGTATGGTCCCCTAAGCAATACAGGAACAACCCTGAACAGAGAGCCAGGAGTAGCTGCTTAGCTTCAGGGAAAGTGCCTCCTTCCACTCAAACTAAAAAGCCTAAAAGCATCGTATTATCTGTATGATCTTATATGACAAATATAAGGTTTTGTTTGATTGGTTTGTGGGCATACTTGGCAGTGCTCAGGGCTTATTTCTTGCTTAAGAATCACTCCTGGATGGGAGATAGCACAGCAGTAGGGCATTTGCCTTGCATGCAGAAGAACAGTGGTTCAAATCCTGGCATCCCATATGGTTCCCTGAGCCTGCCAGGGGCGATTTCTGAGCCTAGAGCCAGGAGTAACCCCTGAGCGTTGCCAGATGTGACCCAAAAACCAAAAAACAAAAAAAGGTCAAAAATAAGTATTTTATAATCTAATCTATATATGGAATCTAAAAAGTAAAAACAATGCAGAAAATGCATCTGCACTCCTATGTCCATTGCGACACTATCACAATAGACAGAATTTGGAAATATCCCAAATACCCAAGAACAAATGAGCGGATAAAGAAACTATGGTATGTCTACACAATGGAATACTATAAAGCTATTCGGAAAAATAAAGCAATGAAATTTACTTATACATGAATAGACATGAAGAATACCAGGCTGACAGAAATGAGGGAAGGGCAATAATAGAATGATCACATTCAAATGTGAGAATTTAAAAACAAATGAAAATAATACTATATAAAAGAAATGTGGGTAAGGGGATTCCAGTTAGAAGACAATAATATGACAATAATAGTTGGAAATTGGGGCCAGAGTGGTGATGCAACAGTAGGTTGTTTGCCTTGCACGCAGCTGACCTAGGATGGACCACAGTTTGATTCCCCAGCATCCGATATGGTTCCCCAAGGCAGGAGCAATTTCTGAACGCAGAGCCAGGAGTAACCCCTGAGGATCTACCAGGTGTGGGCCAAGGAAGGGAGGGAGGAAGGAAGGAAGGAAGGGAGGGAGGGAGGGAGGGAGGGAGGGAGGGAGGAGGGAGGGAGGGAGGGAGGGAAGGAGGGAGGGAGGGGAAGGAGGGAGGGAGGGGAAGGAGGGAGGGAGGGAGGGGAAGGAGGGAGGGAGGGAGAGAAAGAAAAAGGAAGGAAGGAAGGAAGGAAGGAAGGAAGGAAGGAAGGAAGGAAGGAAGGAAGGAAGGAAGGAAGGAAGAAGGAAGGAGGAAGGAAGGAAGGAAGGAAGGAAGGAAGGAAGGAAGGAAGGAGGAAGGAAGAAGAAGAAAGAAAGAAAGAAAGAAAGAAAGAAGAAAGAAAGAAAGAAAGAAAGAAAGAAAGAAAGAAAGAAAGAAAGAAAGAAAGAAAGAAAGAAAGAAAGAAAGAAAGAAAGAAAGAAAGAAAGAAAAGGAAAGAAGGAAGGAAGGAAGGAAAAAAGAAAGAAAAGAAAAGAAAAGAAAAGAAAAGAAAAGAAAAGAAAAGAAAAGAAAAGAAAAGTTGGAAATTATCACACTGGACAAAATCTAGATTTCAGAAACAGCACTGTAAATTATAGTGCCTAAAAGGAAAAGGGGGGTTGTCTGTTATAAAAGCAAGCAGAAAGAGGGGAGAAATGAACAGGAAGGAAATGGGAGAAATTAGTAGCAAGAAATGAACACTGGTGATGGGATGAGTGCTGGAACACTACATAACTTAGACTCAACCATCAAGTTTTAAGCTCTGTATCTTTAATTAGAAAAATTTGCAAAATAACATAAAAATGTAAAAAACCCATACCAACCACCTAAATAAAAAGAACAGATTCATTATCTTCAGAGGGAGGAGTTGTGGGACAAGGTAGGCAAAGCAGGTAAAGAAGATGATCAAGGGGCCTGAGCAATAGCGCAGCGGTAGGGCGTTTGCCTTGCATGAGGCTGACCTAGGATGGACCTGGTTTGATCCCTCCTCCCCCCAAACCCCAGACAGGAGGGAAGTTCTGAGCGAATAGCCAGGAATAACCCCTGAGTGTCACTGGGTGTGGCCCAAAAACCAAAAAAAAAAAAAAAAAAAAAAAAAAAAGGATTATGATCAAAAGGCATAAACTTCAAGTTGGAAAATTACAAGCTATAAAAGAAAAAGGTCTGGGTATATAATGCCCTGAAGAATAGAGGCTATAATTAATACCATATATAACATATTTAAAAGTTAAGAAAGTTTTCATCACACAAAACATTTCTAACTTTGTATGGTGACAGATGTCAATTAGATTTACTGCAATCAATTCAGAACATAAGAAAATATCAAATATCTATGCTGTACAACTAAATTAATTATGCATATTTAACTGTGCCACATTATTTCTGTTTTGTTTTTGTTTGTTTTTTGTTTTGGGCCAAACCCATTGATGCTCAGGGGTTATTCCTGGCTATTTGCTCAGAAATCACTCCTGGCTTGGGGGAACATATGAGACACAGGGGAATTGAACCAAGGTCTGTCCTAGGTCAGCCACATGCAAGGCAAACACCCTAACACTGTGCCACCACTCCAACCCCAACTGTGCCACAATTTAAAAAAAAAAAAATGAAAATAGTTGTTAAAAGACAGAAACATGGGGCCGGTGCGATAGCACAGTCATAGGGCTTTTTTTTTTTTTTTGCCTTGCACACGGCTGCCCAGGAGAGATCTGGGTTCGATCCCCAGAGTCCTATATGGTCTCCGAAGCCAGGAGCAATTTCTGAGTGCATGGCCAGGAGTAACCCCTTAGCGTCATTGGGTATGGCCTAAAACCAAAACAAACAAACAAAAAACAAAAAAAAAATTCCCAAAAACATGAAATAAGGGCTGGGGAAGACAGCTTGCTTTGCTGGAGCCTTGCAATGTGCAAGATAGTCTTATACATATAGGTTCCATTATCAGTACCACATGGTTCCCCTGAGGACTATCAGACGTAAGCCCCAAGCAACCAAGCGAGTAGTAGCCCCTACCTACTACCTAAGTCTGGTTTCCCCCCTTAAAAAAAAATAAAACTAAAGAAATAAATAATAACAAAGATATCCAAAGACATGACAGTTAAAAATAAGAAGAGGAACTTACAAGCAAAAAAATGTAGAAGCTAAACCCCTTAATGAGAGGTGTGGAGGGAAGGCTGGAGATTTATACACTAGTTAAATGTAAACAAAACCCAAGGACATCACAGAAAGATAAGCTGGTGTTCAAAGTAATTCCCAATGTTTTAAAATTTAGGATAATTTGAGAATATAAAGAAAAGCAATCTTGGCTACAAGACTTTGTAATGAAGAGCAATTATTCATGATTAGTATATAATCCAAACTTCTAGCTATCATGAGTACTGCAAAGCAAGTATTTTAAACCTAAAAACTAGAATTAAACTTCTCAGAAGTCAGATTCTATGATCATTTTCTGTCCTAAGAAAAGCAGACTTGCCCAGGACACCCCCAATTAGAAAAAGAGATCAGAAATTCTATGTCAATAAGATCTCAGAGCCCAGAGATGGTTCTTTAAAGTGACTTTAAGAACTTGCCCGGTAAATATGGAATCAAAAATTCAATCACCAGTCCCTTTATTTATCTTGAATTAGTTATACACTGCTGATAAATATAAACTTAGAAGTAAACCATTCTAGAAGGTTTTAAATATATATAATGATAGTGTTTTGATGACTACTCAATGTCAGATCATTTTATTGAAAGGCAATTTAAATTTTTAATGGGGTGGGGCCAGAGAAATAGCATAGCAGTAGGGCACTTGCCTTGCATGTAGCCAACCCGGTTCAGACCCAGGTTCAATTCCTGACATCCCAAATGGTCCTCCAAGTCTAACAGGGGCAATTTCTGAGCAGAGTCAGGAGTAACCCCTGAGTGCTGCCAGGTGTGGCCCAAAAACTCAAAAACTTATTTTTTTTTATTTATTTTTTTTTATTTTTATTTTCTTATTTATTTATTTTATTTTCTTTAATGGGATAAATACTTTGTATGAAAAATAGATATGACCATCAATAGTCACAATAAAATGGCAATAAAAATGGAGGAAAGATGAGAATCTGACATAATTTCTTTTTTTTTTTTTTTTTGCTTTTTTTTGGACCACACCTGGTGATGCTCAGGGGTTACTCCTGGCTATCTGCTCAGAAATAGCTCCTGGCAGGCACGGGGGACCATATGGGACACTGGGATTTGAACCAACCACCTTAGGTCCTGGATTGGCTGCTTGCAAGGCAAACACCGCTGTGCTATCTTTCCGGGCCCATGAATCTGACATAATTTCAACATGCTGTACAATCATCTTCAGGTCATCTGTTTTGGTGTTGCTAACAGCAACTTTACTAATCATGACCACAATCACATCCAACTCCATAATACAAAAGGCTGAATTATCTATGAAAAATATACTGAGAACTTTTGTTTCCAATTAAAAATATACACATTAATGAATTTGACCTTATGTGTATTACATATTGTCAGCATCAACTTAATGCATGTAAAGAAAAAACACTATTGGTCACTGGAGACACAAATTCCCACATACACAGCTCTTTCTAAAACTGTTTCTAATGTCAGTTGTGAATTTTAAATCCTATATATCTTTAAATTTGAAAAACTTTTTTTAGAAAAAGTTCTTTCTTACTGATAGTTCACAGACCCAGTCTGTGTGTACAATTCTTAGTGTGGTTATAAAAAGCAAATCTGATCTCAGAAACAAGTTAGATATAAGCTTAATAGAAGTTCATATCTTTTTTTATATCTTTTTTCCCCCAAATTTCACAAATAAACTTTGAGCTGAAAGTACAGCAGGTAGGGCACTTATTTTGCACATGGTTGACCTGGATTCAATCCTCAATCCTGGTACCCCAAATGGTTCCCTGAGTACTTCTAGGAGTGATCCCTTAGTGCAGAGCCAAGGGTTAGACTTGAGAACCACGAAGTGTGACTGCCCCCACAAATTAAACAGACACCAAATATAAAAATAAACCCTTATTTAAAACATACTCCATACAGTGAAGGTTCATGATTTCGGCAACTTACTTTCAAATGAAATTCAACAAAAAAACCCCAAGTATTTAAATATTATGTAAATCAATATAAATTATGCACAAATATGAGACTTTAGAATTCAAAGGCAAAATACCAATGCTGAATATAAATGAACTGTATATTGAATATGGCTGTGCTCAGAGTAATTTCAAAGCAAAAGGTAGGGAAACTAAAGGACCCTCACTTAGTACTTTTGTTGTTTTAGCTATGCTCCCAAACAGAGGTCTATAGTTCCTTTCTGCAACATAATCTTTGCTCAAAACAATTTTAGGGAATTATGTTGTCCCCTTTTGGGGGTTGGGAGGGGTTGGGCCACATGGGGCAGCACTCAGAGGTTACTCCTAGCTCTATGCTCAGAAATCTCTCCTGGCAGGCTCAGAAATCTCTCCTGGCAGGCTCAGAGAACCATAAGGAATGATGGGGATTAAACCCAGATCAGCCGCATGCAAGGCAAATGCCCTCAACCATATTATCTTTTAAACAGAAAAAATATGAAAACTTTTTTTAGAGTGAATTAACTTTTACCTGAAAGTTAACATCTTCTTTCTTAAATATCAGTGCTCGAACTTCATCAGGATCTCCATTAAATATAGCTTGCACCAATGATGGCTGGAATACAAAAGTGACATAAAAACATTAATATTATCACTAACTACATTTCAATCCAACTTTCAAATATAAAATTTTTATTTCCTATAGTAAGAATAATCACTTAGTTTTTAACATTAAACCAAAGTTTCATAATGTCAGGCTGTAGGACAGCACTGGATTCCTCCTCTGGAAAACAAAACTAAGCTTTAATAAAAATACAACTTAGAGAATTATATAGAGATGGTAAAAATAAAGCCTTCCAGATACAACTGTGAATCTCAAATTGTGACATAGTTTGTCAAATAAGCAGTTTCTCAGTTTGAGCCAAGACCCATGAAGGTAGAATACTAGAAAAGTTCTTTGGGGCACCAAAATAACTTGCACTTAGCATTAGTATATAAAAGCATAAAATTTTAAATCCAAAGACGATTCAGCTACTGATAAACTCATTACTACTCAAAGACCCCTCGCCCCAAAAAACCTAAACAGGCAAACACATGTATTTCTAAATATAACAGTTTCTTAATACACAATGTGGCCTCTATTAAGTAAGTTTCATAAGAAACCAATCAACAATAGCATTAATGGGGCTAAGGACAGAATATGAGTTTTTCCATTAACTAAAGAAATTAACTACAGAAAAGGCTCTGCCTTAGTGCTGCAAGCAGTAGTCAATTTTTCCTAAAATTATTTTTCCCTCCCTCCCTCTCTCCCCTAAAATTATTTTTATATCAGTTTCTTTCACCACAAAATCATAAGAGAATGCCAGCTGCCATAACTGTTATTTTCAAATTTTTTAATCTTTTTAAAAGAATCTAGGAAATAAAATTTAGAAGTGTGCATTTTAAATGCTAACTATACTTACTGCACAGTAGCCACACACCAATGATATTGTTTTAATTTAGGTTTTTAATGAAGCCAGTGAAAACTTAGTCACTCCTAAAAAAATAAAATTTTACCCTACAAGTTCAGTAGAATACAGTAATAAACTCTCATATCTTACCAATACATTTCCAGGAGGTGGAGAATATAGGGATTTATTTTCCTGTGGCAATTTAGAAATGAATGCAGGAGGTTCATCTTCTACCTCCTCCAAAACAACAATACATACTCGACTCATTCGCTCTCTTAAAATAATATATTCCAAGCTATGTGATAAAAGTCACAGTTGGAAGAGCAAAAGTAGTTTGTCCTCCTCTTCTGGATAACACTTAGAATCATTCTCTGAACATTACAGCCGATATTTTTAAGTTAATAAGTAGTATCATAAAGACTGAAGTTTAAAATTATAACCACATGACTTACAAATTCCTAAAAATCTATCATTTTCTGTTGGATTACTTAAAATCTCCCAACATTATAACAAGTAATATTGCATCCAGTACAAGCTCTTTTAAAAATATTTCCCTACCAAAATATTGCTGTTTCACAGAAATTGACTTGCATAAAAGATCACCGTTTTTGATGACAACACTACACTATGCAGAATGAAATGAGAAACTGCTGTGACAGAGATGATTACAGCTATACCCACACTCTTGCCTGCAAGGTCATATAGTTAACCAGTAACTGGCTTGCTTAGAGCTGGAAATAAAAAAATAAAACCTCACTATTCTGTTTCCACGTCTAATTTGTCTTCATTTCTTCAGCTTCAATGGTTTACTGCAGATACTATCAGGAAAAAAGCATCTAGAGTCCAGCACAAATTCTTAAAATGAAGCTCAGAGGTTGACAATTCTCTCTGTGTTTCAGGGAAAAAAAACCCCAACTCTGCATTAATAGCAAAGCTGCAGTACATTTACATGTGATGAGTCAGACCACAAAGACAATAGGACTCTTGGTACTAAAATACAGCCTGATTAATCCAGATATCCCATACGAGAAAAAAAAAAAAAAACACACAGATTGCTTTATTCCCATCGATAGCATAAGCAAGGCAGAGCTTTCATTCTTTCTCCATCAGGCAGTTGTCTGTGGCTGCTCCGGCAAAAGGGCACAGGCACCAGTCAGAAATGGTGCTAGCTGAGAATCCTAATAGAACAGGCAGGCTGCGAAGGAATTAGAACGTATTTGAGCTCAAGTTACTGCTTCAGGCTTTTCATTTAAAAAGAGCAAGAAAGCCCCAGTAGTTTATCATTCCAATGTTTCCTTTGATCTCCACATGAATACAGCTTCCATTAAATAAAGTCTTCATTCAGAAGGGAAAAAAAACAGCAGACTGTGCATCTTCTTTGAGCCAACTACTTTATTCAATATCTGCCTCTGTGCCAATAGTTTCCTTCCACTGTGAAAACCACTACACTTATCCTTCTCAGAAGATTTCAGATGCTTTCCTGTTCCTCAGATGATCTTGCGTTATTCTGCAACTGGCACCTCCAAATGAGTAGGTCCTTAAAAATATGTGTAGAACCTCAGGATCAGCCACGCTGAGCTGAAGCACTTCACCGGAGTAACAGTCTGACTAGCAAAGACTGCAGAACCGCAGGATGAAATGCCTAGTAATGCTCACATGTTACACTTACCAGAGATCTGGGCTACCGCTCAGGATGTAACTTCCTCTAAGCTGGCGGGCGGAAAAAGAAAAAAAAAACCATTTGGACACCCTTCACAATTAGAAGGTTTGTGCCAGTTCTGTGACTAATTCAGATTGAACTGAAAATTTTATAACTAAAAAAATGAGTGTGCTTTTAACATTTTCCACTAAAAGCCACAAGGAAATCTGGTGTACTGCCTCTGCTGACTAACACTGGTTTTAGCAAGTAAACAATTCCAAACAGCTTAACTGCTTTCGTGTTACAATATAGCAAATGTTTAACCCTATAAAAACAGCTGCAAAATTATGTCTGAAGTGAAAGCATCATAATAGAATCAGATGAAGGCAAAATAGTTTATGAAAATATAAAAATCAAGAACCCAAGTCTTTATTCTTTTTATTTTTAAAACTATTCAAAAATCTACCAGGACAGGTAGGTGTCCTTTTCAAGAAAACCAAAGTTTAAATAAAAGAAAAGATTTATGATTTGCCAACCTCTAAGTTAGTGTTTAATCAAGTCATACTGCTTAAAGGAAAAAGTTTAAAATTCAGTATAGGAGCCAGAACAACAGCACAGCAAGTTGGGCATTTGCCTCGCACTCAGCACACAGAGGTTCAATTCCCAGTACCCCAAATGGTCCCCTGAGCCCTGACAGGAGTAATTCTGAGTGCAGAACCAAGAGCAACCCCTGAGAACTGCTAGGTATGGTCCAAAAATAAAAATAAATAAACTAATTAAATAAAATTCACAGTGTAGAAATCCAAATTCTAAAGTGCCATGGATCATTTAAAATTTCACTATAGAACTAAAGTTATTCTGCTTTCCTTTCTAAAAATAGAATGAAACCGCAAATTTGTAATATGACCACATAAAACAACTGTTGAAAATCCTTGTTACGGAAGACAGGGATGTGGTTCACTGGTAGAACACTTGCCTTGCATGTGTGAGGCCCTAGGTCAATTCTTACAATCCTTTCTTTGATCACTTATTGAAAAGTGACCACCAAGCACAGAACTAGAAGCCAAGTATCATAGCAGGTATGGCCCAAATATCAATAAATAAAGTCCTTATTACTCAATAATCTATACTACCAAAAAATACATTGGTTAGCAAAAATAAAGGGGGGGGGCAAAGAATCTCACCAAAGAAATTATAACTCCAGGATCAGGGAGATAATACACTATTTAGGGAACAAGTTTTACACACATGGAATCTCGTTTAATCCAGACACGTGGCCTCCCAAGCACAACCAGGACAGCCCTGATGCTCCCTAAAAGCCAGGACCTAAGCATTCAATTGTGGTCCCCATAACACCACTTACAATGCCCAATATAATCTCTTTTTCCTAAAGCTACAAATAAGTATCAAAAACAAGCATAAAAGGTTCTAAACCTTTATTAAAATACTGATGATAATATTTCCCCATAGAAAAACTACAAAGAAAATAAAGTATTTGGGTATTTGTTCTGAATCAACTAGCATTTTTAATAGTATTCTGAACATTTCATTGTAGGAGGTGTAGGACCTTCTCATTTAATACGATAATCTTGCTACAATTCAATATAACAATTTTTTAAATATTTTTCTTTTGTTTTTTTTTTGGGGGGGGGGGCACACCAATGACACTCAGGGGTTACTCCTGGCTATGCGCTCAGAAATCGCTCCTGGCTTGGCCCTTGTGCTCTCTCTGCAGCCCCATCGATATAACAATTTTTAAAAGAGGTAACTGTTAAATATAAGTAGGTGAACTTACACACTGACTACTCTAAAACAGGTTAAAACTGTTTATATATAAAAGATTATGCTTGGGGCTGGAGTGATAGCACAGCGGTAGGACATTTGCCTTTCACGTGGCTGACCTGAGACGGACCTGGTTTCGATTCCCAGCATCCCACATGGTCCCCCAAGCCTTCCAGGAAAGACTTCTGAAGTGCAGAGATAGGCGGAGCTCCTGAGCATCGCTGGGTGTGGCCCCAAAATCCAAATAAATAAATGTTCAAAAAAAAAAAAAAAGAGAGGTACCCTCAGTGGTGGTTTCATTCTCAATTCATAATTTTGAATTTAAATCATTTCATAAGACACTAAAACTCCATAGCTATATAATAAATGATTTTAAATCAAACTCATGCAAATATCTTACATACTAAAATATTAATTATAAAGAAATAAGGGCTACTGATACATCTGTGGCATTTCCAGGAAGGGAGTAGGGGTGAGATCCCCTTTTCTGGACCAACTATAGCAGTATAATATCACCTCCTACACCCTTTAATAGAAAGGACCCTAATATGAGCGGCTACATTCTCTCAGGTGAGAGAAATGGAATTAAAGAGATGGAAAACTCTGGGTTCTTCTGGCCAGCCCCCCTGCAACCACCCCCCACTAGAATACCTAGTAGCCCCTGCCCATAGTCTTCATCTTTGCCACAGAAAAACTCAGCTCTAGAACTGATCCTTATCAAACTTTCAAGCCACTAAATTTGTTTAAAATCTATAAATCCTTGATGCAGCAGCCAGTAGTATCACAGGAAAACAGATGGGAAAGTAATCTATCAACCTCAGTGGACCTGGACAATAGCACAGAAACTCAATTAGCACCAACCACAGTCCATGAAATCCTTAGATGCCAACTTTAATAAACACCACGAAGAGATATAACTATCATTTCAAAATGACCCTTGTTGATCTAAGTTTTGATAACTCCATTTATCTTTGTGTAGTAACAAGCAATATGAAGTTAATTTGTTTGTGGCTGCATGAAAGCAGGCTATGATAGTGGAGATTGGGGGCCGTGGTAAAGGGAATCCTACTGATGATAGGATTAGTGTGAACATTTAATAACTGAAATGAGTTATCATGAACTTGGTAAATTCTGATGTTCTGGGAAAAAATTAGAAAAAATAAAATATTTCTTTAGTCAGCTCCCCCCCCCTTTTTTTTTTCCTTTAGAGATGGGTCCTATGCTGAAGTATTGCTATTTTTTTTGTATTTTTGTTGTTATAGCTTTGCTGGTTTTCTTTTATTTTTTTTCTTTTTTCTTGTATTGTTTTGTTACTTTTTTCCATTTTTCTTTTTCTAAATTCATATTTATAACACGTAGACCAGTGGTCAGCAAGCAGTGGCTCAAGAGCCACATGCAACTCTACACTTTTTAATGCGGCTCTTCTGTGTGCGGGGCAGTCACTCCAGGAGTTAGGACTCTGGGACTCTGCTCCTAGGCTCTGTCAGTGCGTGCCCTGTGTGCAGCCCCCGCTGCTGGCTCCATACAGCTCTGATCAGACCAAAGGCCAATGTTCACATTAGTGTTTGTGACTTTGTCAGTCATTGTCAGGATGTAATTTTCTCTACATTGTAAGGCAAATTTTACGGAATTTAACATTATCGATAAATAATATCGCTCTAAAAATTTTGCTTTATTAGTTGTGTTATTTGTATCCTCCTGACCTATGTGGACACTTGCATGCAGAATATTCTCAATAAAAACTTATTGAAACTAAAAAAAAAAAATATTTCCAGGTTAAATGTAAACTATCTTAATTTTTTATTATTTAATATTTAATTTATTAATTTACTTAATATTTTAATTTTTTTTTGGTTTTGGTTTTTGGGTCATACCCGGCAGCGCTCAGGGGTTATTCCTGGCTCTATGCTCAGAAATCGCTCCTGGCAAGCTCGGGGGACCCTATGGGATGCCCGAATTTGAACCATTGACCTTCTGCATGCAAGGCAAACGCCTTTACCTCCATGCTATCTCTCCGGCCCCTCCACCCCCATTTTATAGCAAAGAAATGCCAAAAAGGACTGCCTACTTCCCAACTTTTACATTAGAGAGAAATGTCCTATATTAAGTCATAATTTTGAATATTTTTACATTTTATTCTAAACTAATTTTAAATGAATGGAGATCGTGTAGTAACATCAAGTCAGGTTAATGTTTAAGTCACCTACCTGTATTCATCATCTATTATATACTGCTTTCTGGTAGTCTGAGGAAACAAAATTATGAGTAGTCTATCTTTGTTCTAGGGGAGCTTACATACAAAAGTATATAATTGTGATAACCGTAGAAGGAAAAACTAGAGGTAAAGGGTAGTCCATGTGACTAAAGCAATGGAAAAATAAAATCACAGATAAAATGGGGAAAAAATAGGTAAATGCAAATTATATGGGAGTCTTGTTGACTAAGGACTTTATATTCTCTTTTTTTTTTTTTAATTTTAATCAAGCCAGATACTAAACCTAGATTGTCACACTTGCAAGCCAGGTGCTCTACCATGTAAACATATTCAAATCTACCTTACAATTCTTAATCAAAAATCTTAGCATATAAGGTCAGAGAAATAGTAGAGAGGTGCTTGTCATGCATGTGACTGAATCCAGATTAATACCTGCAGGGTCTCACATTCAAAACACACAGCAGTGACAAAAAATCTTAGCATCTACATGATCTGAAAACACAGTGTTAATGAATTCTGAAGACGGGGGTTAATAAAGTTTAAAGGATGGTAATATTTGGTTTAGCTTATTCAAAGTCAAGCATATTAAATAAATCTAAAAGGCTTTAGGATAGAATATCATTTTTAGGGGGCCGGGCGGTGGCGCTAAAGGTAAGGTGCCTGCCTTGCCTGCGCTAACCTTGGACGGACCGCGGTTCGATCCCCCGGTGTCCCATATGGTCCCCCAAGCCAGGAGCAACTTCTGAGCACATAGCCAGGAGTAACCCCTGAGCGTTACTGGGTGTGGCCCAAAAACCAAAAAAAAAAAAAAAAGAATATCATTTTTAAAACAACATTCACCAAAATTTAATAGCACTAATTAAACAAAAGTTTAATATTAATATTTCTGCTCTACTACACCCACTACACCAAGACATTACAAAAGGTCACATTATCGTGTATGCATCAACTTCTAATTTAATCCCCAGCATATGGTACCCTCAGCACTGCTTGGAGTGACCACTGAGCACAGAGCCAGAAATGACACTTGAACACCACCAGGTATGTCCCAAACACCTAAAACCCTCCTCCAAAAACCTTGCTGAAACATATAAAGCACAAAGCTCAGCAACAACAGCAAAACTAATAACCCGTCCAAAAGTAGGGAGAGATGAACAGACACTTCCACATAGAGGACACAAAGACAGCCAATTAGCTTGTGAAAGTGTTCATTATCACTTATATCAGGGCAATACAAATAAAAATGGTAATGAGATATATCACATCAATAAGAATGGCATATATCAAGCATACTGGAAGCAAGAGATGTCAGAAAGGAAGTAGTTGAAAAGGAAATTTCATTTACTGTTAGTGAAAACATTGGTTAATTTCATGTCTATGGAAATTTCTCAAAAGTAAAAACAGAGGGGGCCAGAATGATAGCACAGCGGTAAGCTGTTTGTCTTGCATGTGGGATGAACCCAGGTTTGAGCCCCAGAATCCCATATGGTCCCTCAAACCTGCCAGGAGAGACTTTAGAGCAGAGCCAAGAGTAACCCCTGAACACCACCAGGTATGGCCAAGTCTCCCCCCTCCTAGAGAGAAACATGGTAGCTGCTAAAGTGGGAAGTGGAAAAATTGGGACATTTGCAGGGTTTGGGGGGACCATATGTGCTGCTGAGGATCCAACTGTGTGCAAGGCAAGCATCCTGCCCAAAATATTATAGTATTATATTAATCTGACCCTTGATATATGATTTTTTGAAATTAAATATCTTATTTTTAATTTAAAATGACAATTATTTAGGTACAAATTTACAATAGTTTTACCATTTATAGTTTTGCTGTATAGTTATAACACTCCTCATCACCACTACCAATGTGCCCAAACTTCCTCCAATATCTTTGTTACTTGTAGTTCATCTCTTCTTTATCCCTCCTCCCAACTTGCTAATCTGTTTTGTAATTGAAGTCCAATGGTTTGTCATCATTCAGTACTGTCTCTTGAGTTTAGCTTTTCACAGATCTGTGAAATCACCTGTTATTTTCTTCTGACTTGTTTCACTTAATATCATACCATCCAGTTTCATACAAGTTGCAGCGAACTGGAAGGTTTCTTATAGCTGAATAGTATTCCATTATGTATATATACCACAGTGTCATTATTTTATTATTGGACATTTGGGTTGTTTTCATATCCAGGCCATTGTTCTGAGATCTGCAGTGGATATAGACATGTACAAATCTTTTTTAATTCATGCTTCTGTGTTTGTGGGGGATGCCAAAAAGTGAAATTGCAGGTCATATAAAAGATCCATTGAAAAAAAAAAGTAATTCATATTTAGAGTTCAAAAGATTAAGAACCGAAGAATTAAACACAGGCTATAAAATTATCTAGAGAGTGAGAATTATTTCTGGGCCAGAGAGATAGTTCAATGAGCTTAGTGAAGCATCTGTGTCCAATCTCCAGAACCTCCTGGTGCTCTCAGGGTGCCCTGAGCATAGAATCAGGAATTGCCCCCAAACAAAAACAATTTTTCCCCAAAATACAGAAAAAGGGCTGGAGTGATAGCACAGTGGTAAGGTGTTTGCCTTGTATGCTGCCAACCTGGGATGGACCTGGGTTCGATCCCTGGCATCCCATAAGGTCTCCCGAGCCTGCCAGGAGCAATTTCTAAGTGCAGAGCTAGAAGTAACCCGTAATTGCCACCAGGTGTGGCACACCCCCCCCCCAAGAAAACCAAAAACCCCAAAATACAGAAAAGCAAAAAAATCTTAGTAAGACGAAACACAGGTAGCTTTACAAAATATATCATATTTCATATGTCAAAACTGATGACATATACTACTGTATTTAAATAATTATATATATTTTTAAGTTTTACTAATAATTATTCAGAGAAATGGTTTGAAATTAAGCATAAGTATTTATCACTTGACTGGATCAAAGGCCAGAATAGATTAGAAGCATTTTCCTCCCCTAAATTATGCTAAATTAGAATTTTAAAATCCTAATTAAGTTGTCTTTTCTAGAAAAATTGCAACAATTAATACTAATTAGCAGCAATTCTAGCATATGCCATGTCACATGAGGTCCAGATTAAACATGTTCTCTAAAATACAATTATTATTTGCATAGTTAAACATCTTTAAGTAAGCACAAAGACATATTCAATCCAGTACTACAATCAGTGCAATACAAACTTTGTTTTAGCAAGCAGTATTTTTATTTCTTTAGAAGAGATTAAGAAAGATTTGCAATTCATTCTGGTTTCTACAACGTGGTAAAACTGAAGTAAGCGTAGTATCAAGTTTCTGCACTTTAAAACGGAAGGGGGAAAAACTCAATTTGAAAACAGGTTGCTATAGTAACTTACTGTGTTTCATTATAAACAATGATTACTAGAGACACTCGCGGAATTCCCACAAGTGCAGTAAGATCAGTAGCTAAGGTATACACTTGTTATTTCGCACACAAATTGGTACTGCATACACTACTTCCATTTCAAAGGAGTCAATGTTTGGATAAATAAACTGATTCATGTCTTTCTAAATCATAAAGGGTGGAGATGAAAATACTGAATGGAACTATTTTAAAATCCAAGTGATGACTCATAGTTTGGAACATTTTTTCATATTCTTTAGTTCCTTTTATTTACACAGTACTATATAAAGTTTTCATATAGCAGTTTCCATAGCTGAAAAAAGGGCATTTCCTACATATGGCAGATATGGAGTTATTATTTATGCTAGTTTTGGAGCTACACCTGGCTGTGCTCAGGGAACCATGCTTGGTGCCTGGGCTCAAACCCAGGTCTGTTACATGCAAAGGTAAATGTCTTATTGTACATCTTTGTTCACAGGTAAGGAATTTTTAAGATTTTCATAGTTTTGACAAGAACACTTTATAAACCATGTTTTTTAAAGCTATATATATTTGTTTGGGTTTTTTTGGGTCACACCGGCAGTTCTCAGGGGTTACTCCTGGCTCTACGCTAGAAATAGCTCCTGGCAGGCTATTTCTTTAAAGTAAAACTATGACAATTCTTTGAGAAGTAATCAATTCTGAACTTAAAAAGAAAAAAGAAAATGACTTCCTGTCAGAAGATAATTGTCTCATTCTTGATTGTCTAGGTAATTAAAATATTATCAGTTATTAAATCACCGATTTTCTATTTTGTTTTTAATTAGATTACAAATAATATAAGAATACCTATGAAATTTTTGCCTGAATAAAATTCTATTGTTATCTTAAAATCAGGAGGCTCATTAGTACATTATAGTGGACCTTCAATAAAGTGTGTTTTTTACATTTCATGTGTCAGTATGCTTTTACATTTTTAATATTTTTATACTACATATACATTAAATAAAAAATATGGTTTGTTCCTTTATATCAGGTTTATCAACCAGAATAATATATTACTCAAACAAAAGTTAGCTCCACGGTAAATGACTATTCAGTTATGCAATTTCATTTCAAAGGACCTATGCTCTGTTCAGCTACAGACTCAGTATGGGATAGGACTTAGCCAGAAAGATAGGACAGAGACTGAGGCTCTTGCCTTGTAGTAGCCAACCCAGTGAGAGCCCTGGCACCACATACAATACCCTAAGCACCATGCCAGAAAGAGTCCCTGAACAGTCAGGTGTGGCCCAGAAAAACAAAAATGGAATAAGAAAAGTGAAGGGAAAAAAAGCACTGCTTACTTCATCATCACAAGATACCTGGCCTACTTTAATGTATCTGTAATATATATATTGCAGGGTATTTATATCCAGGGGAAAGGTTTAAGAGACTTCTAAAAAGTCTCCTTAGAAACTGCTGAAAAATAAAAAAAGAAAGAAACTATGTTGACTTTAAAAATTCCACATGAGGGTCCAGCGAGGTGACGCTAGAGGTAAGGTGTCTGCCTTGCAAGCGCTAGCCAAGGAAGGACCACAGTTCGATCCCCCCTCCTCCCCCTTCCTCCCCCTTCCTCCCCCCTCCCCGCGTCCCATATGGTCCTCCCAAGCCAGGGGCAATTTCTGAGCGCTTAGCCAGGAGTAACCCCTGAGCATCAAACGGGAGTGGCCCGAAAAACCAAAAAAAAAAAAAAAAATTCCACATGAGGTGCCTTTAGATAAAGTAATACTATCACAGCTAGTTTATACTATTAGAAATTTCTACTAGTGATTTAGGGAACCATGAAAGAGAAGGTATTTAAAACTAAATACCTTAAAAAAAAATCCAGTAATGACTTGCTTGGTAAGGAGGCAATCAACAACATGCTGTGTACTATATAAAATAAACTAAATACTGGTATTTTATTTCAATAGTTTGATTTTTCAGGGCCAGAGAGATAGCACAGTGGCAGGGTGTTTGCCTTGCACACAGCCGACTTAGGATGAACGGTGGTTCAAATCCCGGCATCCCATATGGTCCCCGGGCCTACCAGGGGTGATTTCTGAGCGCTGCCGGGTGTGACCCAAAAACCCACAAAAAAAAAAGTTTGATTCTTCCCACCATTATAAATTAATGACAAGCACTAGTACTGTACAAAATTTTAATCGGCCTTAAGGCTTATTTTTAAAAAGGGAAAAATTAGTAATCGTAAATTATACAAATGATTGTTGGTCCTCTTATAAATACCATTTACAAGAGTACACTTTAGACAAGAGGCTCCCAAACTTATCTGACTTACTGCCCTGTTTTCAGAACAATAATATCACAGCACCCCAGGGAAATCTACCTTCTTCAAGTAAACAAACAGAAAGTGTCCTCCCCAATCCATTGTACACAAGGTTAATATTATTCATTTTGGGAAACACTGTCAGGCTATAAAATAGCAACAATGACGTAATGTTATAATATCTGATGTAATATCATTAAGATTTTTTAATTGAGTAGTTTTAAAGCACTATCATCAATGAATATACAAACGATCAGAGTAATAGCTCTAAGGGCTGAGATACATACTTTTGCATATGGAAGGCCATGTAAGATGATCAGGCACTACATGGTTACTCCAAAGAGACATGCCAGGTGCAGTCCTTGAGCATTACAAACATGGTTCAAAAACAAAGAAAATAATAGAGGAAGGTAGAAATCTGTTTCAGTTTCTGATCAACAAATAAACTGAATTTTAACTTAACAATAGTTGACAGTTCTTTATGTCCTCAATTCAAAACATATTTGCAAAGTACTCTTTAACCCTGACTTCACAAACTAAAATTTGTGCTGATTTTATATACTGAATTACATGTCATTTTATTTGTCTAAGAAGAGAGTACTAAATTCTTATCTGGGCCCATTTGTTTTCAAAGCCTGGCTCTTCTCAGACAGTACATACCTAAGAAATGCTAAAAGGGGCTTAGGGGGTCACACCGCAGAGCAATAGTACTATACAGCAGGTATGGTATTTGCCTTGCACATGGATGATGTGGGATCATCCCACAGCATCCCATATGGTCCCCCAAACTCCACCAGTATTCTTTGAATGCAGAGCCAGGAGTAATCCAATAAAATCACATGGTGTGCCTCCCCAAGAAAATTTTTAAAAATATCTAGACTATTTCTAAGATCATGACTGAAGAAAATATAATTAAATATGTGCAAGTATTGTTCCTCTTTCATGCAAAGGTTCCCTGGCAGACTCAGGGGACCATATGGGATGCCGCATTTCGAACCACCGTCCTTCTGCATGCCAGGCAAACACCCTACCTTCATGCTATCTCTCCAGCCCAAAGGTTTATCTTTCTATAAATAAATTGTTCACTATCTAGTCACAAAATGGTTGTTCCACCAGTTTTAATTTGCACATCAGTATGGCTAACAGTATCACTATAATAATTTCATTTATCATTATGGATTTGAAATCAGTAGTTGAACATTTCCCATAACAATGCACAAGCACCATCCAGTGGTAAAAGATGATAATTACAACTTAAACAGAGAAGGCTAAAGTCACTAAATTTGTGAAGCTAGCTTACATTATCTCTTAACAGGTTACACTGCTACCTGTTATCATTTTCCCAGTAATATCTTAAAATTACCAGGTTTATTGATTTGATTTCTGCCTTCTTTCTTGCCTAATATCCCCTAGTATAATTAAAAATAATTATTTCAAGATTAAGCCAAAGCTTTTACTGTGCTAGAGATTAGGAAATAGGCATGTTGGGGTTGGATTTCCAGTGGCATTATTGTCAGCAAGACATTGAAGAAAGAAAAAAGACACTGCAAAGTAACAAATAAGAGACATCCTGTAGATTTTACTTAAGGGGGGAAGAATGGTGCTAATAATTAAAACCATGCCTCGAATATGCAAGACAAATGCTCTTTAACTAAGAGTACAGCCTCTATTTGTTGGGCTTCTTTTATATCAAAAATTATTTTATTCATTTTCAAACTATTAGCATATATATTTTAAATTTTATATTCTTTTTCTTGGTTGTTTTGTTTTTAAAGTGAAGATTCAGTAGAAAATCCAGAAAAGTTGGGTGAGTATTCACAATCAATTAACTCATTAAAGAATTCAGGATATTTAGAGAGAATTATGAATCTTGAGTGTGACGTTTATTCTAATTTGAGAATCACAAGCTATTATTTTTCTAATACTATGTATGCCCCATCACCAAAATATAGATAGATACAAAATTTCAGCTTCCAGTAAAAGATTTGGTGTAACTTTCTTAAAAAAAAAAAATGAGTGGTAACTACGAGAATAGAACTCAAAGGCTAACATGCCTGCCTTTGCATGTGGCCCTAACTCCAAGCACTACTTGCTAAGAAGTCCCAAGCACTATGTCTAAGCTCTGAACTGTCAAAGTCAAAAAGGTTAAATCAAGTTTTACAAACATCTCAATAAACCAGTGTCCCCAATTATTACTGGTGAGGCCACCCAAAAAACTTTGTTATAATTAGTAAGACAAAACCCCAATAACAGTACTTTTTGTGAGTCTAGTTCAAATTGTTTTACTATTTGAAAACATAAGATTATTTTGTTGTTAATTATAAAAAGTTGATGCTATAGGCTATAGTACAGCAGGTAGGGCCTTTGCTTCGTACTTAGCCAACAAATGTTGGATCCCTGGAACCTTATATGCCCCAGCAATGATCCCTAAGTGCAGAGTCAGGAGTAAACAGTAAATAATCCCAGGAGTTTCCCAAGAACAAACCAATAAAAAGTATAGCAGGTAACACATAGTTCTGTGAGGAAGTCAATTACTTGGCTGTTTTTCTAACAGAATCTTTCAATAACCAGCTTGCATTTTTACCAAAACCCTAGGTGCTCTAAGTTTTAGCTACTTTCACTAAAAATACAGAAGCCAATCAAAAAATTGAAATTCTCCCAATGATTACCAAATGGCTAATGTTTCTAGTGTGCACCACACAAATATGAATTATGTGTAATCTATGATAATGGTGCTATAACTGGACAAAATAGGACATCTAAAATGTATGTTTTTCAGAATAAAATAAAAGTTAGTGCAGTGCTATTATTCTCAGCTATTTAGTATTTTCTTCTTTTGAGCTGTGACAGTTATCTTAGATTTTTAAAACCTCTACTTAAATAACTAAGCTATAAAACTTTGACAGGAATACTGGCTGTTCATTTATAAATGTCTGCCACAAACAATTTTGGCTGATATTAAGTATTCATTCAGATATGAATTATAAGAGGGCATAATAAAGAATAGTAATAATTAACAAATTACTAGAACTGCATATATTGCTGAAGAAAGAATAAGGAAAATAATCTATCATAATAGAAAATTCCATACTATTTCCCTCCAGAAGAAGCAGTAGTTATAGTGTTTCTATTTCAACCTCAGGCCTGTAGCAGAAAACACAAAATCAAAAGCAAGAATGTGCTGTCCTTAGAAGAGACTCTGTAATAAATAATGGTTCCAATAACAAAATACTAAATTATTAGATCATGTTCAAAATCTTACTAATTCAAAATCTATTTTATCTCCTCTTCAGAATACTAGAGCTGGGGAGATAGCTCAGGAGTCACAGGCACATGTTTGGCATATGTGCGAATTCCAACTATTCCTCTCCCCAACTCAACATCACCAGGTGTGGCCATATTGGCCCCCAACACTGCCAAACCCAGTGACTGAACAGTTGGGCTCAGTCGTCTAAGATCATAACCAGAAATAAATAACCTCAGGATCCCTGAGTGCCTCATGGGACTCACATGTCCAAAACCATCAACACACCCCCCTCAAAAAAAAGGGGGGTCCCTAGTCTATATTTACACAGCTTGTAAACTGTTTGTATTAGGGCCTCACCCAATGATGCTCAGGAGAACCTAGGTTTATCCTGGCAGTAGGGGGACTACATGGGATACTTTCTGATATGAAGACATCCAAGAAATATACAAGTTTAGCTAGAGACCTGATATCTCATGGGGAGAGGCAAAAGATCTGAGGGCTCTTAATTTCTAAATTACATGAATGCAGGCCCAGCAGGTAGAAGTCCTGAATTCAGTCTTTTATCTGCCACTTCTCCCAGATTTTACCTTAGCTTCTTTTTTTTTTTTTTTTTTTTTTTTGGTTTTTGGGCCACACCCGGCGTTGCTCAGGGGTTACTCCTGGCTGTCTGCTCAGAAATAGCTCCTGGCAGGCACAGGGGACCATATGGGACACCGGGATTCGAACCAACCACCTTTGGTCCTGGATCGGCTGCTTGCAAGGCAAACGCCACTGTGCTATCTCTCCGGGCCCCTTAGCTTCTTCTTTCCTCACACATTCCTTTATAGGACATGTAAATCCCCCTTAGGCTTTGTTAGCATTAGGTAGGAATTTGTCTGATATATGTCCTTCTTTCCATGTTGATTATTCCTGAACAATATATGTCCTATGTGGAGTACAGTCAAGGGTCTCAGTCCTCAAGGCTGAGAGACCCTGAACCCCATGCTTTTCCTTATTATATCTCTTGTTTTCTTAATCTTTGCGGCAACCCTGCTTCAGGCCCATTCACCACGGGCTGGACTTCAGAAGGATGCTGGAGATCAAACACATGTTAGCAGAGTGCAAGTACTCTACCCTAAATTGCTTTCTTTATATATGAGCCAAATCCTGAATGAATTCTCAGAATAGACTAAAAAACGGCAGTTTAATTTTTAGAAATGCTAATGAGATGTTCTCATAAATTAAAAACTATTTTAAAATATAAACTATAACATAATAAGTACATATCTCTCTATGAGGATGTTACTTTAAAAAGTATAAAAATATAAACCATTGGATCTATAGAAACTGAATACTTAAAACATATATTTCAAATCACCATAATGCCTCAAAGATTATATATGTAGTTTTGGAAATTGAGACACACACACCACACACACACACCACACACACACACACACACACACACTTTACCAACTTGTTCCTCTCTATTTTTTTTTTTTTTTTGGTTTTTCGGGCCACACCCATTTGATGCTCAGGGGTTACTCCTGGCTAAGCGCTCAGAAATTGCTCCTGGGTTGGGGGGACCATATGGGACGCCAGGGGAACGAACTGCGGTCCTTCCTTGGCTAGCTCTTGCAAGGCAGACGCCTTACCTCTAGCGCCACATCACTGACCCCCTCTCTATTTTTTTGCGTGTAATAATAATGTGGAACTTTACTCAGGTTTCCTACAATAATTTCAGTGACTAATATTACATTCAAAAAGCAACACAGCTTCATTACCATCACCAAGATCAACATCCATGCACTGGATGTAGCCCTAGACCGCTGAATTAAATATTAATTATAAAGTACTTGGTAATGCCTGGAGTTTGCCTGGCGCCTGATGCCCCTTTAGGCAAGTGGGCCTGAGGGTTCAGGATAACGGCAAGGAAATTACCCACAGCAGTTATGAAGTTTCAGAAAGCGGCTTTATTATAAGGCCCTAACCACCATATGCATATCTTACATGGCTTCTAAGCTAAGCTACCCCTGTATCCATCCTGTCTCTCATCTCTCTCCATGCTGCTTCCTGCTGAGGCTTCTGTTACTGAATATCTCTTTTACCCCTCCCCCAGGCAACCCCTTAAATTACCAACCAGACCTCTCCTCCCAGCCATGGGAGGGTCTCCCTCTCCAGGTGAGATAGCCAGAAAGTTGAGGGGATGGGTAACACTAGACCACCACCCTGTGTAGTCCCAAAATAAACAAGAAAAGTAAGACAATGTTTAGTCAATTTCATAATATCAACCATTTGAACGACTTGTGTTTCTCTCCTCTAATAAAATAATTTTTCTAGGCTCATATCCCAACAGTTAGTTTTAGTGAAACTCCTATTTTACTTTTTTTTTTAATTTATTTTTAATTATGAGAACAATGATGCAAAGAAAGAGGACAAGGTAAAGTTACAGTGGAAAGACAATCACCCATAAACAGAGTTCTCAGAAGAAATCCCCTTGCTGACGCCTACATTTTGAAATTAGTCTGGATTATTAAAAAAAAATAAAACAGAACCCATGTACAATTACTTTGTCCACAAGTCCCCAGATTGTAGTACATTATAACTTTTCTTAGCAGTACACAAAGCAATATAAGGCCATGAAATTTATGTGACTCCTTAAACATTGAAGGCATAGTATTATTTTTTACTTTTTCATGCACATGCATATTGAAACTCCTATTTTAAAATAATAAAATTAGATCTAAAATATTTTAGAATCCCATTAGATGCAATGACTTTAAAGGAACATAAAAGTATTCTGACAACCATATTTCTTCTCAAAGATGATCCCGTTTTATCATCTGTCACAGTGATTACTAATAATATTCCAGTAACATTTTTCCAGTATGTTAGAAGATAGAAATCATCCTATCCACTAGTGGAAGGTCATCTGTAGACCTAAAACATTAATGTTACTTCAATGATGGTTTAAATCCCATATTTAAATCCCATATGGTCCCTGTGCCTGCGAGGAGTTATTTCTGAATGCAGAGCCAGGAGCAACCCCTGAGAGCTGCCGTGTGTGGCCCCAAAAACCAAAAAAGAAAAAAAACAATATTATGGATATATTGGGTTTTAAAAACAAAAATATTTTGTCAAAACTATTAAGGCATTACTTTCTGTATCTTCTATTGTACCACAGAGCAATATTATTAATTGCCATTTGGTGGCAGCAAATACAAAAAAGTTGGGGCCGGAGAGATAGCATGGAGGTAAGGCGTTTGCCTTTCATGCAGAAGGTCATCGGTTCGAATCCCGGCGTCCCATATGGTCCCCCGTGCCTGCCGGGAGCAATTTCTGAGCATGGAGCCAGGAGTGGCCCCTGAGCACTGCCGGGTGTGACCCAAAAACCACAAAAAAAAAAAAAAAAAAAAAAAAAAGTTACTTGAACAACAGTTCTATTTTTTTATTAAAATAAAATGACAGTGTTTCCTTTGTATGTTAACAAGTTTCAGACTAAAGATGTTGCTAGTAGGTATGAAGAGTTGCACTGTAAACTATTAATAGTTGATAATTAATAGTTAATAATAGTTAATAATCATGCCCAGAACTGGGGCTGTGGTTCCATGACAAAGCACATGTCTTGCATGCAAAACTGAGTTTGAACCCCAGCATCACAAATACCCAAAAATGCCAAGTCCAGAACAAAACTACCTGTATTTAAAAATGTTTTTTATGCCTGCATAATTAAAAATAGCCAAGCACTTATTCTTTTTGGGGGGAGGGGGCAGCATACCTGGTGGCACTCAGGAGTTACTTCTGGCTATGTGCTCAGAAGTCACTCCTGGCAGGCTCATTTCTTGGAAATAAATGTTTTTCTCTTTATGTCCCAACCAAATGCTAAACCTCATAGGTTGGAAATAAATGTTTTTCTCTTTATGTCCCAACCAAATGCTAAACCTCATAGGTTTAGGGGCCTTGGATACCTCTATGGTATAGAGTGTGTGTGTGTGTGTGTGTGTGTGTGTGTGTGTGTGTGTGTGTGTGTGTGTGTGTGTGTGTGTGTGTGTGTGTGTGTGTGTGTGGCCTTGGATACCTCTGTGTGTGTGTGTGTGTGTGTGTTAGGGGCCTTGGATACCTGTGTGTGTGTGTGTGTGTGTGTGTGTGTGTGTGTGGCCTTGGATACCTCTGTGTGTGTGTGTGTGTGTTAGGGGCCTTGGATACCTGTGTGTGTGTGTGTGTGTGGCCTTGGATACCTCTGTGTGTGTGTGTGTGTGTGTTAGGGGCCTTGGATACCTGTGTGTGTGTGTGTTAGGGGCCTTGGATACCTCTGTGTGTGTGTGTGTGTGTGTGTGTTAGGGGCCTTGGATACCTCTATGGTATAGAGTGTGTGTGTGTGTATCTAAGTCTATGGTATAGAGGGTGTGTGTGTGTGTGTGTGTGTGTGTGTGTGTGTGTGTGTGTGTGTGTTAGGGGCCTTGGATACCTCTATGGTATAGAGTGTGTGTGTGTGTGTGTATCTAAGTCTATGGTATAGAGGGTGTGTGTGTGTGTGTGTATCTAAGTCACTAGATCCAACACTAACTTAGAGGGTGTGTGTGTGTGTGTATGTGTGTATCTAAGTCACTAGATCCAACACTAACTTAGAGCCCAAAGTGTGTGTGTGTGTGTGTGTGTGTGTGTATCTAAGTCACTAGATCCAACACTAACTTAGAGCCCAAATAATAATTAAATTTTAAAATATTAAGACCCAGGTTGGGGTAGGAATCTGGGTAAATGGTGGATGGATGAGAACATAGGGTGGTGGAACTGTAGGTGAAACTATGCTGTGCCTGAAATCCATTGTATTAAATATACAAATCATACTGTCTAAATAAAAATAATTTTAAGCATAAGAGTTACCACTATCAATTTCTATTTCATAAGCCAAAACTAACTCAAAATGTGTCAACAGGCTGAAATATACAAAATAAAATTTTAAAACTTGGAGAGGGAGTCATAGCATAGTGGATAGGGCACTAGCAAGTAGGGCACTTGCCTTGCACGCAACCAACCTGGGTTCAATCCCAACATCCCCTACAGTCCCTGAGCCTGTCAGGATTGACTCCTGAGCATACAGCCTGGAGTAAGCTCTGAGCACTGCCAGGTGTCGTAACCCCCCAATAAACAAACAAATATAAAAATTAGAAAACTTCTAGAAGAAAATATAGGAGTAAATGTTCATGACATACTAGTAGGCAAAAAAATTTTAGAAACAGTATCAAAACTTAATTTGTAAAACAATTTTAGTCAACTAAAACTAATCAAAATAAAAAGTTTCTTGTTCAAAGATCACTAAGAATAAAAATAGTTACAGACAGAAAATAAATCAACTTATCTGATAATTCATGGTTAAATTATGTGAGGATGAAAAAGGAAGGGAAAAAAACACATTTGTTGATCATTTAAAAACCTGCACATAAAGTGATATACAAAGTAAAGTAAATATTTCTCTGGGTCTTTTTCTTTGGTACCAAAGATGGGCCTCTAAACCCTTAGAACTTCTTTCTTTATTATCCTATATAAGTTGAGGCTTGAGAGGGTTCAGAACTAGAAGTTTCTGTGTCTGATACATTAGCCACCGAACATACTTATGCTCAACTGAGCTTCAGAGTCAAGGATATCGGGGTGTCAATTAATAGATATTATGAGTTGAGCCATTGGGTATGTGTTACACTCTAGTCTGTCTCCTGTCTGCATTCATGCTAGTATGTAACCTAATCCTCTCACCACACAGTTGCTTTTTTTACATTTGATCAGCTCTAATCTCTAATTTAGTGGCCTGCCATGGGTCACAAACTTCGTTAGTATAACTCAGTGTGATCCTAGAATAACACAGATCTTAAAATAGCCCAGTATTTCATAAGTAGTATGTTAATTTGTTCACAGTATTTTAGATACCTTACGACCAATTTTCTGGAGCTGGAAAGATAGCACAGCAGTAGGGTATTTGCCTTGCACTCGGTCAACCTGGGACAGATGTTGGTTTGATCCCTGGCATCCCATATAAACCCATGCCTGCCAGGATTGATTTCTGAGCACAGAGCCAGGAGTAACCCCTGGGTGTTGCCCCTGCCCCAAAGACCAATTTTCTAATTCTCAACAAAAATTTAAAATCAGAACACAATTGGTAACAGTGACGTGTACAGATGAGTTATTACTAAGAATAAAGCCATCAGTTACCATGTGTCCACCCAATGTGAAGCAATTTAAGTTTAAGTAGGTATGTGTACATATACTTAAGAGCATATATATCCACCTTTATTTAAAATACCATGATGAGGGTCTGGGTAGGTGGCGCTGGAGGTAAGGTGTCTGCCTTGCAAGCGCTAGCCCAGGAAGGACCGTGGTTCGATCCCCCGGCGTCCCATATGGTCCCCCCAAGCCAGGGGCGATTTCTGAGCACATAGCCAGGAGTAACCCCTGAGCGTCAAACGGGTGTGGCCCAAAAACCAAAAACCAAAAAAAAAAAAAAAAATACCATGATGATGGAATAAGGTGATGGGTGGCAATGTCTAAAACACATAGGTATGTTTTATTTTATCTCACATATTTTTGTTTAAAAAAGTTACAGAATCATATAAAGTCTTAAAGCAGACTTCCCAAAACAGACAATATAGTGGGTAGGTAAGGATTTGGAAGCCATATGAGGTGAGGAGAGTGCAGTAGGATACAGTTAGGGGAGCCGAATAAAAACAAGCATAATCATAGTGGAAAAAAAGCTAAAAAAAAAAAAATTTTTTTTGAAGGGGCTGGAGTTATATAGTACAATGGTAGGGCATTTGCCTTGCACAAGACAGACCTAAATTTGATCCCAAGCATCCCATATCCCCCCAAGGCTGCCAGGAGCAATTTCTGAGCACAGAGCCAGGAGTAACCCCTGAGCGCCACTAGGTGTGGCCCAAAAACCCAAAAAAAGAAAAATCTTTAAAAGGAACTAAGAGAGAGTACAAGGCAAATTGAGATTCTTGCTAGCTACACGTGGCTCTCTGAACAACAGTTCTAGAAGTCCCAAAATTCAGGGGATTGCCTGCTGCTAGAGTTGCCTGGGTAACCCAAGCAGCACATCCCTAGATTCCTGCATTGAACTGTGGGCCAGTTCACTGAAAAATGCCAGAAGGACACACCCCACTCCTAAGTACTCTACATGACTCATTTATGTGTAAAAGTTAAAATCATAGGGGCCAAAGTGATAGTACAGTGGGTAGGGTGTTTGCCTTGCAGAGCCACCCCAGGTTCAATCCCTGGCATTCTATATGGCCCCCTGAACATGCTACAAGTAATTTCAAAGCAAGCCCGGGTAGTAATCCCTATGAGACCGCTGGGTGTGGCCCAATATCCAAAAAGGAAAAAAAAAAAAGTCAAAATGATAACTGCTTTATTTTCTAAATTAATACACACAATGGAAATTACAACTGAACAGTGGTCAAGTCAATAAAATACATATACAATTACAAATACAATACATTGAACAGTGCTGGCAGATGAGAATATACTGAGGAGAACCCTGTACATAGTAGATAAAATCTGTGCATGTAATGACTTTGTAAAATATAAACTATAAATAGGCAACATGTATGAGATCTAATTTAGATTGTTTCTGAATTGTGACAAGTAACAGTGCGAGTATAACAAGCATTTAAAGTATTTTTAAAGAAAATATTTTCATTTTTCATTGAGTATGCTTGGTTTAGGTGTCAAATATTATTAATTTACCATATATGTGTGCATTTAAAATTTTAACTCATTCAACACCTTCAATCTTTATAAAATAACATACAAAGCAAACCATTGCTACTGTTTTAATAAGACAGCAGTTTACATGTATTTGCATTATGTAAATACACACAATAATATAAACATATAGACATGTTTTTGTATTTGTTTTTTGGGTCACACCCAGCAGCACTCATGGGTTACTCCTGGCTCTACATTCAGAAATCGCTCCCACAGCAGGTCTCGGGGGACCTTATGGGATGCCAAGATTTGAACCACTGTCCTTCTGCAGGCAAGGCAAACACCTTACCTCCATTGCTGTCCTCAAGCCCAGACAAATTTTTTAATTAAATTATGTCACTATGTTTCACTTACAGGAAACAATAAGAAACTTTTTTTTTCCTGAAAGAGTATTTGTCAAAGGGACAGATAATGGTGGTAGTGGATCTTATTCTCAAGTAGCGTAGTTATGTTGTGAACTATCTGATGATTTCCTGAAGGCCTGGCTCAAAAGCATACTTGTATTTCACAAATTTTCCAGATTCTTAGAGCTAAAGGCACATCTATTAAAACCATTTAAAGGCAAATGTTGAGTTCTAGTCAACAGTAACAGCAAGCAATAGATAACCAACTAGTTAGGAAAGAAAAGTCTGGGAAGGAAATACTTAAGAAAACAACTTTAGGGACCAGAGAGATAACATGGAGGTAGGGCGTTTACTTTGCATGCAGAAGGACGGTGGTTCAAATCCCAGTATCCCATATGGTCCCCCGAGCCTACCAGGAGCGATTTCTCAGCGCATAAACAGGAATAACCCCTGAGTGTCACCGGGTGTGACCCAAAAACCAAACAAAAACAAAAAACTTTAGAGGCCAGAATGGTGGTGCAAGCAATAGAGTGTTTGCCTTACACGCGGCTGACCTAGGAAGGACCTCTGCTCTTCCAGAGTCCCATATGGTCCCCCAAACTAGGAGTGATTTCTGAGTGCATAGCCAGTAGTAAATCCTGAGTGTCACGTGGTGTGGCCCAAGAAGCAAGCAAGAGAGAGAGAGAGAGAGAGGGAGGAGGGAGGGAGGGAGGAGGGAGGGAGGGAGGGAGGGAGGAAGGAGATGGAAGGAAGGAAGGAAGGAAGGAAGGAAGGAAGGAGGAGGAAGGAAGGAAGGAGGAAGGAAGGAAGGAAGGAAGGAAGGAAGGAAGGAAGGAAGGAAGGAAGGAAGGAAAGAAAGAAAGAAGAAAGAAGAAAGAAAGAAAGAAAGAAGAAAGAAAGAAAGAAAAAGAAAGAAAAAAGAAAAAGAAAGAAGAAAGAAGAAAGAAGAAAGAAAGAAAGAAGAAAGAAAGAAAGAAAGAAAGAAAGAAAGAAAGAAAGAAAGAAAGGGACAGTCATATGGCTTTTAGCTTGCCCGCAGAAAGAAAGAAAGAAAGAAAGAAAGAAAGAAAGAAAAGAAAGAAAAGAAAGAAAGAAAGAAAGAAAGAAGAAAGAAGAAAGAAGAAAGAAAGAAAGAAGAGGGAGGGAGGGAGGGAGGGAGGGAGGGAGGGAGGGAGGGAGGGAGGGAGGGAGGGAGGGAGGGGGGAGGGAGGGGGAGGGAGGAAGGAAGGAAGGAAGGAAGGAAGGAAGGAAGGAAGGAAGGAAGGAAGGAAGGAAGGAAGGAAGGAAGGAAGGAAGGAAGGAAGGAAGGAAGGAAGGAAGGAAGGAAGGAAGGAAGAAGAAGAAGAAGAAAGGAAGAAGAAAGAAGAAAAGAAGAAAAGAAGGAAAGAAGAAGGAAAAGAAGGAAAGAAAGGAAGGAAAGAAAGAAGGAAAGAAGAGAAAAGAAAGAAAGAGAAAGAGAAAGAAAAAGAAAGAAAGAAAGAAAGAAAGAAAGAAAGAAAGAAAGAAAGAGAAAGAAAGAAAGAAGAAAAAGAAAGAAAGAAAGAAAAAGAAAGAAAAAGAAAGAAAGAAAAAGCACAGTCATATGGCTTTTAGCTTGCCCGCAACCAACCCAGGACGAACTTGGGGTCAATCCTGGCATCCCATATAGTCCTGTTCCCTTCCCCAAAAGTCTGCAAAGAGATTTTCTGAGCTCAGAGCCAGGAGTAACCAACCCTTGAACACTGCTGGGTGTGGCCCCAAAACAAACAAACAAAAAAACTTTGAAAAGTGCCACGTACTCCATAAATCTAAAACACCACATGCATGCTTAGGTGTGAACACATAATCCAAAAAAACCTCAACGTTAGTTATTTTTCATCTCCAGCTAACCTTCTAGTTTATAAAAGGGAAAATTAAAAGGCCAAGAAGGCAAGATTGCAGGCAACTTGGAGTGCTTTAAAGTAGGCCAACACACAACTTTGCAAAATCAAACAAACAAAAAGAAATACCACTTTGTGTCATTTGTTTTAGGTTTCTTGTTTGCTTGCTTTTGGTTTTTATGTTACACCAAGCAGTGCTCAGGTTTATTCCTGGCTCTGTGCTCAAGGATCATGCCCAGCAGATTCAGGGGGTATGTAAGTGTTTTATCCACTTTACTATTGCTCCAACCCTGTGCTTAATTCTTATTACTTTTGATGTAAGATGTTTCTTCCAATTCATAATTGATGACAAAGAAATAAAACAGACAGGGGCCAGAGAGATAGCACAGCGGTAGGGTGTTTGCCTTACACGCGGCTAACCCGCGTGTTGGTTAGATTCCCAGCATCCCATATGGTCCCCCGAGCCTGCCAAGAGCAATTTCTGAGTTTAGAGTCAGGAGTAACCCCTGAGTGCTGCCGGGTATGACGCCAAAATAAAAAAAATAAAAAAATTAAAAAAAAGGATGTTTATTAAATTTTCATCTTCTTTTAAGACTCTCATGCTTTTCTCCTCAATCCTCTAAACCTCAGTTATTTTTTTTAAATAATAGTATTTACTATTCCTTGCAATTCCTTTGGTCCTTTTCCCACAGATGGAAATCTCCACTTACCTGATCTAGACAAAATTCTTTTATAGCTATATATAAAGCCAAAAAAATTAACCAAAAATTATTCGATTTATATCATACATTAAATACATACTCAGAAGTAGAGTACATACCTTGTGTGTGAGGTCCTGGGTTGAGTCCTGACACCAAAAAATATCACATTAACTATTACATTAATATTATTAACTATTACATTATTATTACAGTAACTATTTTTTATACATGCATACACTCAAACCTAAGTAACAAGAACTTTCCAACAAAGCCTCAGAGATACATGTCCTTTTATTTTTTGTTTGTTTGTGTTTGGTGGCGCTCCTGGCTGTGTTCAGAAATCACTCCTGGCAGGCTTGATGGACTTTATGGGATGCTGGGAACTGAACCCGGGTTGTCCTGGGTCAGCCATGTGCAAGGCAAATGCCCTATTGCTGTGCTATCACTCTGGCCCCGAATGTCCTTTTAAATGATCAAAAGATAAAAGACTAGTTCAATAATATGTGAGGCACCAAACTTGGCAGTTTATCTGATAATGAATAATTGGTCTCAAAATAATTTTACACTCTTAAATTGAGAATGTCAGAGTTTTAAAATTGATGTTCACTGTACATAAAATAAAAACATAAAAGTTTTATATTCATGGTTATTTACATGTTACCAATCTAATTTTATGAAAACTATATATTTTTTTCCTTCTTGGGTCTCCAAAGTATTGCTACGGTATCTTGAGGTCACTCCCAGTGAAACTTGGGCCAGTAATAGCTCAGACACACAGCAGTGCTGGGCCACCGAGGCTAATCAGCAGTCCTGTAAGGAACCATGTGCCAGAAATCAAGTCAGGGACTCTGCATGCACTTTAGCCCTTTGAGTGATTGCCCCAATCCCTAAAAATAACTTAGAGCTTACTAGAAACTACTGGTTGAATAGATAGTACAGAGGGTAAGGTGCTTGCCTTCACAAGGTTCACCCAGGTCCCCTCTGACATAGGTGAGTGTAGTCCCCAAAACAAAAACAAAAAAGAGATCTAGCTAACTAGAGTTTCTCCATTTCTGCTGATAATCTGCTGTTAATTTTCAGTCCAAGCTCAAAGCAGAACTCACAGAATATCTGTATCCATAACCAGAAAATGGTAACATATTTTCTAAACCTTTTCACATAATTAGGAATATCCTCGCTTGAATACTTTATAAACTTCCAAATGGCTTCTTAAAAGTGATCATGTGAACATGAAACTATCAGTGGAAATTTTTATAATTTCATACTGAATTCAAAGTATTTTGTTCACGTCTATGTTTAATTATATATAACAAGAGTGAGTTGATTATCTGGAAAAAACTGATCCATCAGGTTGTTCAGGTCCTCCAACGACTAACACATATTATTTACACAAAAAAAGTCACATTTATCAGTATCCCTGTCAATATTATCAGAAAAGATTTAAGCACCCCTGGGATAAACTCAGAGGTGAAGCATCCCCAGCACTGCCCTGCATGGTGACTACAATCCCCAGGGCCTTTCCATTCGTGATGCCCAGCTGTGCAGTAGACTGGTGAAATCCACACAAGAAATGTGTTCAGTCCCAGTGAGGACTGCAAACAAAAAGTGTGTGTAAGCACATCAAGAATGTGCAGCCCACAGCAATAAAGTTGGTGAAGCCCCAAAACCAACTGTGTGAACCTGGTCTTTCCAATAAAGAGTTTTGTAAAAATTGACTTTAATTATTTTTGCTAAATACTACAGAGTTGTCAGGCTCAAGATAGATAGAACAAACTTTTTTTTCAAATTGTCTTTTCTAGAAAACTCAAGTATTACCATATACAATCAATGCCAACAGTCTTGCTTCTTTGCAATTTATCCATTCTTTTCAAAAACTTGTTTTGCTAAATTCCACGTCCAGATAATCAAAATTTGATTGCTGGTTTTTTTCAAGGTATTACCATGAAAGAAAGGGAAAAAAGTCTACTTCAGCTAGCAATTTCCATCACACAAGGTTTTTCCAGCACAGTCACATACTAAATGACACAGACAGGGACAAGTTGTAATAAAATTTGTATGCAACAGTCTTAGGTGGAAGTGAACATTTTCTTTGACTATGTGTAAATGGCAATAGAAAACAAACTACCAGATATATATTGGTACCAACTGACCTTCATTCCTAATTAAGATATCAGCAGTTTTTACTCACTATTACCTTTATTGCCATTAATACAAAGGTAAAAGAGCACTACATTGTTATTATGAGAACAGTTTTTTCCTGGGGTTCAACTGACCCCCTTGGAGAACAAGTTACATGTACCAATAAATCTCTAATACACACAATTTGGGTATATAAATGTCCTAACTCAAATAAGAAAACACCCTTAGAAGGGCCACATAGATAGCACAGCAGTAGGGCATCTGCATTTCATGTGGCTGACCAGGAAGAGACCTGGTTTGATTCCCAGCGTCCCATATGGTCCCCCAGCCCACAAGGGGTGATTTCTGAGTGCACAGCCAGGAGTAATTTTGGGTGGGGCCCAAAAATCAATCAATCAATAATAAAGTTAAAAAAAAAACACCCTTAAAGTCGGAGCAATAGCACAGCAGGGAGTGCATTTGCTTTGCATGCAGCACACCAGGGTTCAATCCCCAGCATCCCATATGGTCCCCCAAGCCTGCCAGGAAGTATAACCCCTGAGTGTCACCTGGTATAGCCCAAAAACCAAAAAGAAAAGAAAACACCCTAAGTTAAGCTCCAAGAGTCTCTCAGCTAGAGTGTGGGGGCAGAGAATGGTGCAACTGAGCAACACTGGTAGTTGGAGCTGACAGTGGTGGTGTGGAAATATGTCTAAAGCTCAACGATCAATAACTTTGTAAATCATACTTCTATAATTATATTAAAATTTTTAATGCAGTTATTTGTTTCCAAAACAGCAGGCCCAAAGTACTTTGCTCAAATACTGGGAAGTACCTCTAAGCCTTTCAAAGGTCCTGTTTAACAAACCCAGGTCTTTGTTTACCTGGGTGCCTTGGGCCACATCAACAACCTATAATATAGTTTTCAGTGAGGGTTTTGAACCATGCAATTTCAGATAACATATCTGAAAGGGCTCACACTAAGTTCAGCTACAGGAATTAATTAGTCATATGTAACTATGTAACTGAACCCTAATAAAAAACCCTGGACACTAAAGCTCAAATGAACTATCCTAATGGGTTTTTACTCCTTGCAGATTATAATGACTGTTGGGACCTAAGTCCAGTTTCTAAAATTCCACTGGGAGAAGGCAAACAGAAGTTCTGACCTGGAATGCCCTGGAACCTGCCCCTTGTGGAGCTATTCCTACTGCTGGTTTGAATCTGCATTCTTTCACTAAGTACTGACTACTGGTGATAAACAATTATCATGAATATAGCAACTCTGCTGAGTTCACTTTAGTAATAATCAAAGTCTAGAACACTACTTCTCAACCTTTTTCTGATTCTTTCCTCAGTCACTTTTGTTTTCTTTACTTCTCACATCCCTCTGTGGCTCCATGTCATATTAGCCCTGTAGTCCCCCAGTTTTACCCCTCCATCCCTTTTATAGGATTTCTACCTGTAGCCTCCCAGTTGGCCTCTGCTTTTGTACTTTAGCCTCCCACCACCATTTTTGTGATTTTTGTTTGTTTCTGGAGCACATCCAACAGTTATCAGAGGTTACACCTGGCTCTGTGCTTAGAAATCACTCCTGGCAGGCTTGGAGAATCATGTGATGCCAGGAATCAAACCCAGGGAAAGCTGCGTACAAGGCAAATGCCCTACCCGACCTGCTGTGCTATTGTTCCAGCTCCCCATTTACACAATTTTTAACCTATGGTCCCTTTGGAACAAACTAGGACCCACAAAGTCCCCCCAGTATATAAATCCAATTTACTGTATTCAGGCTGAGACACAGACTCAGAGACAGTGCGAGAGAGTGGATATTAACACAGACATAGGATACAACTTAACTGTTAAACTCCACAGTAACCACCAATGCTTTCTTCCAGTTTTAGTTTTTCTTCTGTTTTAATGAAATGTTTCTTAACCTCTCACATATCAACACACAGGATTCTTTGTTGCTGAGTTTTAGCTGCTATCCTTTGCTGTTAAGAAGTATCTTCGGCCCGAAGAGAGGACCAAAGGTGGTTGGTTCGAATCCTGGTGTCCCATATGGTCCCCTGTACCTGCCAGGAGCTATTTCTGAGCAGACAGCCAGGAGTAACCCCTGAGCACCGCCGGGTGTGACCCAAAAAAAAAAAAAAAAAGTATCTTCACGTCATGAAATTTTCCTATACATGGATGTACACGGAATCTATTATGCTGAGTGACATTAGTCAGAGAGAGAGAGAGAAAAACGCAGAATGGTCTAACTCATCTATGGGTTTTAAGAAAAATGAAAGACATTCTTGTAATAATAATTTTCAGACACAAAAGAGAAAAGAGCTGGAAGTTCCAGCTCACCTCAGGAAGCTCACCACAAAGAGTGATGAGTTTAGTTAGAGAAATAACTACATTTTGAACTGTCCTAATATTGAGAATGCATGAGGGAAATGGAGAGCCTGTTTAGAGTACAGGCGGGAGTCGGGTGGGGAGGAGGGAGATTTGGGACATTGGTGATGGGAATGTTGCACTGGTGATGGGTGGTGTTCTTTACATGACTGAAACCCAAACACAATCATGTATGTAATCAAGGTGTTCAAATAAAAAAAAAAAGAAGTATCTTCACTCTTCTCTGTAAGATAAAACACTCCTGTCCTCTTACCACCATGAATCACTACTCTGCAGAAAAATCATCTAGAAAATCTGACTTTATTTAAAGGAAGGAAGAAAGGGAGGAAATGAGGGAAGAAAGGAAGAAACTCAGGGAGCCCCTGAGTTCAGTCTCTTGCACCCTTGTCACCCTGAGCACCACATGGAGTGATCGTGGACCCCAGCATGCCAGTTATGACACCCAATAATAGTAAAAATACACTTTGGGAAATAAATTTACAAAATAAAAGCACTGAAATAAGTTTTAGCTCCAGCACCTCACATTCCAAACTTTAACGGATGGAAAGCATTCTGAGTCTTATTTACAAGCTATACTTGGAACAAACAGTTCTGAACTAAATTTTCTTCTAAGGGAGTAAGCCAGGTTACTTATTTCAAAAGTGGTGAAAGGAAATAAAATTATCTTTCAGTAAGGATGTATGTAAGTGTGTACCTTATGCACATTACGGGGTTTCAGACAAGGAGATACCAATGTTTTTTGATGTTGTGAGGGCACATAAAAATAAACGAAGGGGCCAAAACAGTGGTGCAAGGAAGGGGTAAGGCATCTGCCTTGCCCGTGCTAGCCTAGGATAAACAGCGGTTTGATCCCCCGGCGTCCCATATGGTCCCCCAAACCAGGAGCGATTTCTGAGTGCATAGCCATGAGTAACCCCTGAGCATCACCAGGTGTGGTCCAAAAACCAAAAACCAAAAATAAATAAATAAATAAATAAATAAATAAATAAATAAATAAAACCGAGATGCTTTTAAAGAACACACAGGCATTTTTTAAATGAAGGAGTCCCAGGTTCCATCTCTAGCACTACATGGCTCAGAGCTGGAAGCAGTCCCTGAACACCAAGTCTGACTCCAAAAAAATAAATCTGAAAAATAAAAACAAGCAAAACAGAGCATATAGATACTAGGATCTGATCTTAGACATATCTGTTCAGAATTCAGAATTATCACAATTATTTAACTGTCCACTATTATTAAAGATAATAGAGGAACTGGAGCACAGCAGTAGAGCTTGCCTTGCATGCAGCCGATCCAGGACAGACTGCTGGTTCGAGTGCCAGCATCCCATATGGTCCCCCGTGCCTGCCAGGAGTGATTTATGAGCACAGAGCCAGAAGTAGACCCTGAGTGTCGCCGAGTGTGACCCAAAAACAAAAACAAAAACCAAAAAAGATAATAGGGATACTTTCCTGGGCAAAACTATACCCTTATACTGTTTGAAAAAGATTAAGTTCCAGATTAAATAGGTGAACTCTCTCATTTAATTCTACTTCCATTAGTTCAGTGAAAACACTGTTAAATTCTTGAAAATGTGTAAATATATACATATACAGATATATACACATATATACTTGTAGTTATCAGCTACACAGAGGATATGTATATATGTGTATATATTGTATGTATACATATATATGTATACACACACCCTATATTCCTAAAGGCAACCTTAAGCAAATGCATGGAAGTAGTTCATAAACAAGTCTCCATAACACAAAGGGGAAAAAGCATCTGATGAGAAGCTGATAACCACAAGAATCAATTCATCTACTGCAAGATCTATCAAAAACTAGAGATGTTTTCCTTTTTATTTTATACCTGAGACTCAAAGTAAAGAATGAAAGAAATGGGGCCAGAAAGAGTACAATGGGGGGCCGGAGAGATAGCATGAAGATAAGACGTTTGCCTTTCATGCAGAAGGTCATTGGTTCAAATCCTGGCATCCCATATGGTCCCCTGAGCCTGCCAGGAGCGATTTCTGAGCATGGAACCAGCAGTAACCCTGAGCGCCATTGGGTGTGACCCAAAAACCAATAAATAAATAAATAAATAAAATAATAATAATAATAATAAGAGTATAATGGGTAGGGAGCTTGCCTTGTGTGCAGTGGGCCATACCACATAATGTTCAATCCCTAGCATCCCATATGGTCCCACCCCCAAACTCACCAGAAGTGAATTTTTTTTTTTTTGGTTTTTGGGCCACACCTGGTAATGCTCAAGGGTTACTCCTGGCTATGCGCTCAGAAGTTGCTCCTGGCTTGGGGGACCATATGGGATGCCAGGGGATCGAACCGAGGTCCATCCAAGGCTAGCGCAGGCAAGGCAGGCACCTTACCTCTAGCGCCACCGCCCAGCCCCACCAGAAGTGAATTTTAAGTACAAAGCCAGGAGTAAGTCCTGAGTACTACCAGTAACAATTCTCCACAAAAAAAAAAAAAAAGGAAAATAATAATCAGTAAAAAGACCAGCATAATTAACAACCCTTTTTGCACTGGTCCTCAGACTGTCCCTCAGAACATTAGAGGGCCAGATTACAGTAAAAACAAAAACTATGAACAAATTACTATACACACCGCATATATCTTATTTTGAAGTGAAGGAACAAAATAAGAACAAATACAATATGTGGCCCACGAAATGTAGTTTGGGGACCACTGCTTTAGAGGTAAGGGACAAAAAAAATCGTAAAAAGGAGTGAAGACAAAATTTCAAAATCAAGAATACCCAGCTGACCTTGATTTGATCATTGGAACCCCATTTGGTCTCTTGAACCCAATAGGAGTGATCACTGAACACAGCTAAGTGTGGAGGAGGGTGAGAAAGAGAGACAGAGACAGAGACAGAGAATGAGAATATACTAGGAGTCAAAGCAATGATACAGCAGGTAGGGCGCTAACCCTACAAACAGCCAACCCAGGTTCAATCTCAAGAATACTATAAACAACTATTGTTTTGGGGCCACACCCAGAAGCGCTCAGGGTTACTCCCAGCTCCTCACTCAGAATGACTCCTGATAGACTCTGGGAACCACAAGGGATGCCAGGCATGCTTTGCTATATCACTATGGCCCCACCTAAACAACTTTATGACAACAAATAAACAAATTTTCTGAAAGAAAAGTACTAAAACTCAGTGACAAAAGATACACAATCTGAATAACTTAGGATAAGAATAACAAACTAAGTATTTTTCCAGAGGGAATGGGGAGGAAAGAGGGACAAGAAGTGTAGGGAATGAAAGTAGGGTTGACCACAAGTATATAAGCCAAGTAAGCGCCTTAACCTTTGTAGTATCTTGTTGACCTCAAACTAAATGAATCGAAAAGCTTCTCATACTCTGGTTTCTCTTCAGATAGTAAAATTCTTTCGCCTTTTACTAAAGATTTCAGTGAAGAGGAACAATTCTGAGGCCTTGCATCTGCGGGGCTTAATAAAAAAAAAAAAAAAAAAAAAGCTCAAGTTCTGGTATCTAGATTCAACTGACGAATTTGTTTTTAAATATCTTTTTTTTTTTTTTTTTTTTGTGGTTTTTGGGTCACACCTGGCAGTGCTGAGGGGGTAATACCTGGCTCCAGGCTCAGAAATTGCTCCTGGCAGGCGGGGGGGGGGGGGGGGGGGGGGGAGAACAACAGGACACGGGACCATATGGGACGCCAGGATTCGAACCCGATGACCTCCTGCATGAAAGGCAAACGCCTTACCTCCATGCTATCTCTCCAGCCCCTGTTTTTAAATATCTTAACTGTCCCTTGCATGTTTTAATGTTACCTTAAATCGGTAACATTAAATGTGGTTTTAAATACTAAAACAAAAAATTCCACCCAGCATTTGTTTCATATATAAATTCATACATACTAAATCTTCTTGGTATCTTTTTTTTATTTTCTAAATTCATTATCACACAAGAAAGGAATAAATCACCTAATAACTAACGCAGGAGAATAGGGTAAAAATTAAAGTCAAGGGACCAAAGGAATAGCACAGCAGGTAGGGTGTTTGCCTTGCATGCAATTAACCTGGATTCAATCCCTGGCATCCCATATGGTCTCCAGAGCCTGCCAAGAGTAGGCTTCTGAGTGCAGAAGCTGAAAGTAACCCCTGAGCTCCACCTGGAGTGTCCCAAAAATAACAACAAAAATTAAACTTGAAATACTTGAGAATTTTAACTCCACAAACGTGTACAAAAAGCTTAACAGGGTCCGGAGTAGTGGTGCTAGAGCTAAGGTGTCTGCCTTGCAAGCACTAGCCTGGGACGAACTGAGGTTCGATCCCCCAGTGTTCCATATGGCCCCCCCATATGGAAAACCACAAAAAATGGCATGCCCCACAAGTGACCGTGGCAAAAACTGGAAGACTAGGGCCAGAGTGGTGGCAGAGTGTAAGGCATCTGCCTTGAGCGCACTAGTCTAGGATGGACCATGGTTTGATCCCCCCAGTGTCCCATTTGGTCTCCCAAGCCAGGAGTGATTTCTGAGCACATAGCCAGGAGTAACCCCTGAGCGTCAATGGGTGTGGCCCCAAAACAAACAAACATAAAAGGCTACAACACTTTATTGCACCATCCAATAAAGGAACTGGAGATATCACTGAATTTTTTTTAACAGTCCAAAGGTCTTTTTATTTTTCCCCAAACCCCTCTCATGCCATGAATTCCTAAGATTGGGTTCCTGCAGCTCAGGCTCTTTTTCACTGATTCTCACACAGTATGTTTCTTTGGGGAAAAAAAAACTGACGCTTCAGATGAACCCAAGTAACATTCTGGTTTCATTTTTTCTGATCATTTTCCTTCATTTCCTTGTTTAAGGAAACTGTCTCAACTCTTAGAATAGTAATATATTCAATATAAACATTAATTCTCTTGGAAAAACTCTTGTCCTTTACTTATCTGTTGACAACAATGCCAACAGCATGCTGCGTAATACCATGGAGTCTCCCAGGTTCTTTTTTGTTTGTTCGTTTGTTTGTTTTGGTTGATTGTGGGGCCACACCTGGTGATGCTCAGGGGTTACTCCTGGCTATACACTCAGAAATTGCCCCTGGCTTGGGAGACCATATGGGACACTGGGGGGGATCAAACCACGGTCCGTCCTAGACTAGCGAGCTCAAGGCAGACGCCTTACACTCTGTGCCACCACTTCGGCCCTAGTCTCCCAGTTTTTGCCATGGTCACTTGTGGGGCATGCCATTTTTTAGGGGGAGGGGGTCACACCCAGTGATGCTCAGGGGTTACTCCTGGCTACGTGCTCAGAAATCGCTCCTGGCTTGGAGGACCATATGGGATGCCGGGGGATCGAGCCACGGTCTGTCCTAGGTCAGATACATGCAAGGCAAATGCCTTACCACTCCGCCACCACTCCGGCTCCTGGGGCATGCCATTCTAAACAGTGTTTATGAAAGAAAAAACTCCATGTGTTCTAAAAAGGTCTAGAGAACATATAGTGAGCACCTCTTCTCTTTTCCTTTGTTTTGACCATTTTGATAACAGTGAAAGATGGCAGTTGTGTCCAAAAAAAACAAAATAAGAGCTCATTAATTTTAGGTTTGAATTAGAAATATTATGTGTATAACTGACTTGATATGGGATGTCTACAGTAACATGCCCAACACCCCTCTACTGCCAAAGCAAAGACTTTGGCTTTTCTCTAAGCACATAACATTCTCCAGGAATATCTCACTCCAGCCCAGGTGAAGAACGGTACTTGATTATAAATTTTACATTAGACAAGAAAAGTAAAAACAAGAATGGCAAAATGCCAAAAACCTATTGCAACTCAATTTACTTGAATTCTCTGCATTTTAAAATGTATCTAACCAAACTTTGATTAATTTACAAAAACAACATTTTCATATTTAATTCCCTAAGTGGTACTGTACAATGACTAAACCGTTTTTCTTTTGAGAGGCCAGAGATAGCACAGGGGTTAAGGCCCTTCCCCTGCAAACACCAAAGCAAGGTTCAATTCTGGGCGTTACAAATGGTCACTCATACAACAAGAGTAAAACCTGAGCCTGAGCCAGAGAAAAACCCTGAGGACTGTCAAGTGTGGCCCTCCTCCATCCTCACTTCCAAAAAGACACTCATCTGTGAGCCACTGATATAATTAATTATACATCCTAAGGCCTCGCTTCCCAAACTGTGGGAAAAGGGGCATGAGCTACAGTAATGACAGTAGGACACTTGCCTTGAACATCCTATAATCATTCCACCACTTATTGTCCCTGGAGACCCACCAGGAGCACTGAGCCAGTAGTATGCCCTAAGCACAGCTGGGTGTGACCAAAAACAATAACAAAACAACAACAACAAAAACTATGGGTCAGAACTTCATATGGTGTTATATATTAATGTGGGTGTAGTCATGAAAATGTTTACAGCAGTAACAGAACAGATCCAAAATTCAAAATCAGCCAGCAATACAAAGTATTTCCCAGGCAGAAAGGGGCTCCAAGACAAACAAGTTTAAGAAGCTCTCCTTTAAAGGGTGTATTTAATTAAAGATATACTCATTTCTGTTCAAACTTCTGTTTTGGGGGCCTGCGAGGTGGCGCTAGAGTTAAGGTGTCTGCCTTGCAAGCGCTAGCCAAGGAAGGACCACAGTTTGATCCCCCGGCGTTCCCATATGGTCCCCCCAAGCCAGGGGCAATTTCTGAGTGCTTAGCCAGGTGTAGACCCCTGAACATCAAATGGGTGTGGCCCGAAAAAAAAAAAAAACTTGTTTGGTAGTTGATGCACTAAAAACTTCATTTATTATGTTCTGAGATTAGAGATATAACATTTAGCTATGCCTGTTTATTGTCAGTCATCTATTAGAAAAACTCTCATTTACACGTTATTTAACTTTTGGGTGTCAGAGCAGCTAATAAAAATCATGAACTCTCAAGAAGTGCATATGTGTATATATGTGTATATTTTCTCTCTCCCCTTCTCCCTTCTTCCCTCTCTCTCATCTCTCAATCCCTTTCCAAATTGACCATTTCGAAACCTAATTGCAGTTTTGCTACTTCTTAGAACTTGATTGGACCCCAATTCATACCAGTGTATTACACAGTACTACTAACACAGCCGTTTCTAATTTAGCAAATCTATCACCCATCCTTTTTATCAAACATAGCCAAAACTATCTCCTCACTACATCATCATGGAAAGACTTTCTGGCATGTCTTCATTGTTTCCTCACTGCTTTTTAACGCACTGTCTTCTGTCAACAAATCCTTCCTGTAAACCTAAAACACCCCCAAAACCCTTAAGAGTTTCCCTGACTACAATTATCTTAGTTTTTTATCAGAAATATTAACTGCAGTTCATGAAGTTCTATATTTATAAGATATCCAATAAGGGGCCAGCGAGGTGGCGCTAGAGTAAGGTGTCTGCCTTGCAAGCGCTAGCCAAGGAAGGACCAAGGTTCGATCCCCCGGCGTCCCATATGGTCCCCCTCAAGCCAGGGGCAACAGGGGCAATTTTCTGAGCGCTTAGCCAGGAGTAACCCCTGAGCATCAAATGAGTGTGGCCAAAAAACAAAAAAACAAACAAACAAACAAACAAAAGATATCCAATAAGTCAGGAAACTTTCAAATAACATATTCCATATATTTTCCTTCAATCTTTATAACCTTATCCATTGAAGTATCTTACATGAAAAAGATCATGTACCAGGGTCCTTTTCTCCTTTCCCCACACTAACTTTCTAAAATACAATCACTCCCTTTCTGTGTTCCCATAATCTCTAACACAAAGCAAGGGTTATCAAATAATTAAGAATATATATTCATATACATAGTATTTTAATACCTGGGCATCAACGTTTTTCAGGACATTTCACAGACACTCTATATCCCAACTGTAAGAATTTAAGGATATTTTCTTCTCTAGTGAAAAAAAAAAAATCAAAGAATGCTTTACCCTTAAAGGTAAAGGCAAGTATCCTTAAATATAGTAGTAATTCTCATCTATCCAATACTCATTCACTAATTTGTATCATCTTGTTAAAAAAATTATTCAACATAGTAAAAATTGATTGATCTTTTTTTTCGTTTTTTGTTTTTTTGTTTTTGGGCCACACCCGGTGCTCAGGGGTTACTCCTGGCTGTCTGCTCAGAAATAGCTCCTGGCAGGCACAGGGGACCATATGGGACACCGGGACTCGAACCAACCACCTTTGGTCCTGGATTGGCTGCTTGCAAGGCAAACACCACTGTGCTATCTCTCCGGGCCCGAATTGATTGATCTTAACCCAAAAAGAATCACAATGATAGTACCTACACAAAATTAAAACAAAAACTATTATTCTATTCTATAGTAGTATAGCAATTTAATTCCTGTTCTACAACTCAGAATATTGACTATAAGGGTTTTATACTTAAGTCACTACAGAAACCAATAAAACAGGGCAATAAGCGGAGAAACTTTTAAAGAACTCAAAAGATCTAAAAGTTTATAACCAATTTATGCTTCAAAAAGGATGAACCTTGGGGCCAGAGCAGTGGCAAAAGTGGTAGGGCATTTGCATGTGCTGACCTAGATCCCAGGGTGTCCCATATGGTCCCCCCCAGCCAGGAGTGATTTCTGAGCGCAAAGCCAGGAGTAACCCCTGACTGTCACCAGGTGTGGACCAAAAAAACAAAAATCAAACACCAAAAAAAAAAAAAAAAAAAGGATGAACCATAAATGTTAAATTCTGGGGCCAGAGCAGTGGACAAAAGGTACGTAGGGTGTTTGCCTTGCACATGCTGACTTAGGATGGACCACAGTTCAATTCCCGGAATCCCATATGATCCCCCAAGCCAGGAGCAATTTCTGAGTGCACAACCTGAGGGTCATCAGGGTGTGGCCCAAAAACAAAAACAAAAATTAAAAAAGACTGCATATTGTATTCCATTCATATGAAATATCCAGAATAGACAATTGAAGACAAAATGATAAATGAAGACAAAAAGATAAAATGAGTGGCTGCCAGGTTAGGAGAACACAAAAATGGATGCCTGGTAATGGCATTTTTTTTTTTTTTTTGGTAATGGCATTTTAAAGTGATGAAAATGTTCAGGAATTAAGGCGAATAATGGATGCACAGCTTTGTGGTTATACTGAAAACTATAGGCGATGAGTCTTAAGGCATGTAAATTTTCTGTTTTTGAGAAGTTTAGTACCATTTGGCTTTTTATCAAAAAACATTAATAGAAACAGATTTTGAGATGTCCATTTTTTGACCTGATCTAAAATAGTGGCTACAAAACGCCCCTTTATAAACAATTGTTAAAGAGTTTTTGTTACTAATAATAACAATCTACTTACCCAATTCATTTATAGAGATTTTTAGTTAATAATAAGAATTTGTGGCTTCCTAAAAAGAAAAAAAACTGGAATTCTAAAAATATTAAACACACCTGCAGAGCACAATGAATCAAAACTGAACAGCAACATATGCCATGATCTCTATCATTTTCTACTGATTTCTAGTCACTGAAACTACGCAGTTAGATGCAACTCAGCATCTCAGTAATAAGTTGGTTATACCTGATCTAAAGAAACACTACCTATTAGAAAGTATTACGATTCACAGCTGGTATATTAAAATGTCTTAAATCTACCCACAAGCCAGGCCATAACCAAGGAGTAGATCAGTGGTTTTCTTTTTTCTTTTTGGGGGGAGAGGGGCACACCCAGTGATACTTGGGGACTATTCCAAACAGTGCTCAGGTGACCAGATGTAGTCCTCTGCATAAAAGTCAGGAGCCTTATCCCTTGAACTGTCTCACTCTGGTGCTGACAAGTGATTTGCAACCTTTCCACACCTGTAGACCAGTACTGATCAACAGATTGGTGGTTGAAAAACAGTTAAAGTGTACAAATTTCCAGTTACAAGATGTGTAAAAATTCTAGGAATATGAGTATGGAATGGTCACCATACTGCTATATACTAGAAAGTTAAGTGCAGTTTTTTACATTTTTTAATGAATTTTCATTTATTTTGAATCACTGAGATAGTTACAAAGTTGTTCATGATTGAGTTTCAGTTAGTGTGCAACACCCTTCCCTTCACCAGTGCACACTACCTGCTAACTTTGTCCCATTTGCTTCCCAAAAACACATTCCTCCCTCCCCAATATCTCTCTTTCCTCCTTTCATCTCCCCTTCCCTTTTAAACACGGGTTTGCAATAAGGTTACTGAGGAAGTAGTACCTCACTCTACTTCTTTTCAGCATCCAGTTCTTGTCCAGAGTTATCATTACCAACTATTATTGTCACAGTGGTCCCTTCTCGGTCCTAACTTCCTGGTCTCATCTCTATTGTCTTTGGGTAGTAGTACAAGTTGTTTTTTGTTTTTTGTTTTTTTTTTTTGTTTTTTTTTTGGGGGGGGCACACCCAGCGGTGCTCAGGGGTGCTCTGGCTGTCTGCTCAGAAATAGCTCCTGGCAGGCACGGGGGACCATATGGGACACCAGGATTCGAACCAAACACCTTTGGTCCTGGATCGGCTGCTTGCAAGGCAAACGCCGCTGTGCTATCTCTCCGGGCCCGTTTTTTTTTTTTTTTTTTGTTATATCCTACAAATGAGTGTGATCACTCAATGTCTATCCCTAGAATCCCTAACTCAGTTCACTCAGCACAATACTCTCCATATCCATCCGGATATAAGCAAATTTCATTCTTGATTTTTTCCTAACAGCTGAGTACTGTGCCATTGTGTGGAATGTCTGTGCCACAATTTCTTTATCCACTCATCTGTTCTTGGACAATTGAGTTCTTTCCAGATTCTAGCTATTGTGAACAGTGCTGCAATGAACATAGGAGTGCAGAGGGCTTTTCTGTATCGCTTTTTTGGGGTCCTTAGGGTATATTCCCAAGAGTGGTACTACTAGATTATATGGGAGTTCAATTTTTAGTTTTTTGAGGAATGTCCATATTGGAACCAGTCTACATTCCCACAAACAGTTAATGAGAATCCCTTCCTCCCTACATCCACACCAGCAATTAAGTGCACCTTAAATGTTATACAAACACACACAAATGGTAATTTTGTGAGATGAATACATTTTATTTTGGTAATCATTCTGCAATGTACATAATATACACATATAACAAATCACCTTACGCTTATGCTATAAGTAAAAAAATTACAGATCATGTGACCGGGGAGATAGTACAGTGGATAGGGTGCTTGCCTTGCACACAGCTAATCCAGATACAATCCCCTGAGTACCCATATGGTTCCCCAACCCCACAAAAAGTGATTCCAAAGTGTAGAGCCAAGAGTAAGTCCTGAGATGTACCTTCCCCGCAGAAAAAGTTTCACAGATAAAAATTCTAAAAATGGAGCCAGGAAGGTATCTCAAGGGTTTGAGGACACATCCATGAGAGGTCCAAATTAGATTCTCTGACAACTCAGCATCACTAGTAGTAGTCCAAAATCCAAAAAAGAATAGATTCTGATAAGATAGCTCTAGAATAAACTCCACAATTAACTGAGTTGAACAGTTGTTAGAGTTACACTGTTGTATAAGTACTTTAATATAAGATAATAGAGGGAAGTTTCAGCTTTCACTAAACAAACAAAATTGTTTCATCTCTTTACAGTTAACAGTTTTTCATATATGGCTCCAACTTTGATGCTGAACAACAGAGCCCTCTTAATAAGCACCACCCCAGGTGTAAACCACCTAGGGCCCCCAGCACCAATCATCAGGCCAAATACCACAGGACTGAATACAGCCAGAAATATGACATTCACACACACACACACACACACACACACACACACACACACACACACACACACACACACACACCCCTCTCTCAATTAAGAGAAACCATCTGATTTAGATGGACTGGAAATGAAATTGCTTCATTTCCTCAGCAAATTATACATAACCTACCTAGAACCCTTCACATGCTTTGTGCACAAAGACTAACAACCTTTACACATTTACATTTTCTACATACTGTGTTTTCAAAAGCAAAACACAAATATGAAAAAATAGATTCCTATAAAGTCTAAGTGTGATTAGATAAACATTATGCCAAATACCTTCTACCTTTAAAATTCTGTACTTATCAAATATTCTCCCTCCTTTACTTTGGGGGAGAGGAGCTTACTGGAGCAATAGGGGATTAGGGGTGGGTGTAGTAGTAGCCTCAGATAGTTAGGGCAAATGACGAGCACTAAGGGATTTTTTTTCTACAAAAGGAGGCAGTAGGCTCAAGTTTGGGAACCTATAATCTAACTGAACCATACTTTTCCTCTAAAAGAAAAGGCTTAATTCTTGACCATCATTTTTATAGCTTTATAAAATATCAACATATCAAATAACCCCCTGGGCCAGGGAGATAGGCCAAGTGATAGAGCACAAAACTAACATTATAGAATTATAACATTATAGAAACATAGAAAACCTAAGTTCTATCCCCAAGCACTGTATGACACTGTACCCACCCCACCTAGCAGAGTACCACACGGCAATACTGGTGGTGGTCATGTCCTCAGCTGCTTCTTTAGCACTGCCTGTAAAGCAAAACCCTTTGATGCGGGACCATTGCTTTTCTACCATCATAAAATACAGTATTAAAATTTGGTTAGAAAGTTGTTAAAAAAAAAAAAAAAAAAAAAGCAAACCCTGGAAAATAAATAAAACTTTAAAAGGGGGCCTGAAGAAAGCTCAGAGATCAGGGTGCATCTCTCTTGAGTCCAGAAGTCCTAAGCGCTCCCACCCCAGCATCTAATGTCTCTGTCACAGTCCTGAAGGCAGTTAGGTAGACCAGAGTGGCCCTGGTGGGCTTATGCACTGGCCTAAACAACACTGATTCAAGAAGCATTGATCCACACACCCAACTGGGTACTACTGCTTGGAAGTGGCAATGTTCTCTCCAAAAATTTTTAAAAGAAGCCTCTAAGCAAGGAAAAAAACAAACTAATTGCTCAAAATCTTTTAAAACAGAGACAGGAATACAGAAAAGAACAATGTCAAGAATTAATGCCTTCCTCCCACATACACAGGTCAGGACCATGTTGATAGCCTGCATTTTAACTAACTTGTTCAAGGATCAAGTTTATAAGTAATAGCTAACATAATACTCCACTATTAACAGATAGTATGTAAAGCTGAAATAGAATTGATTCAGAACTGCAATTCCTAAATACACAAATGCAAAGGTGCAATATATGTATATTGTATATACTGTATATACATGCATATGGTATATATTGTATATATAGTATACATTGTGTATATATAGTATATATGTCAAAATGAAACAAACAATTCTGTTTGTGTACCTCCTGTTGATTAAAACAGGACACACTCTTAAAAGCTCAAGTTTCTAATGCACAAAGTATGTGACTTTCAAAAGGAAGTTTTCTCGGAAAGTGTAGGGCTGGAAAGTCAAACATTGTAGTTGAAGTAACTACGATTTGAGGAAGCACAAAGCAGAGATTAGTTGGAAAACCTGTCCTAGACCTTGAGTTTCACACCAGGAGTAAAACAGAAATTTGGACTGGAGAGCTAGGACAGCATGCAAGGTACTTTTCTTACAAATAAATGGGCTACCTGGCTTCAATCTAAGATCCTCTAGATATAATCCCCCCCAGTCCTGCCAGGAGTGATACCTGGATACTGGGCCAGAAGTTCTGAGTAGAGGCAGGTGTGGTTCAAAAACAAAACAAACAAAAAAAAAGCAAAAGCAAAAGCAAAAGTGTAAGAAACGGTAATGCAAGAATTAGGAGATAGCAGTTATTCATTAACTGTTTTATTAGTTTTATACCATAAAATTCTACTTTTTATCTGATAGAGCAAACATTTGTATCTACCAAGTTCTTGAAATGCGGCTTTGAAGACAGAGATGAGATCCCAAATTTAAATTTTTTAATTCATTTAAGTTACCACATTTGCTAGTGACTAACATATTGGGCAGTGGAGTTTATAACTGGAAATGCACATGCAAAAACTTATTTAGTAGGGTTAACATCGGCTAAAAAGTCTGATGCTTCACAGAATCACATATTAAATCATGCCAAGAAAATGAAAAAACTATCACAATACCTAGTGTATCTTAGCTTTCCTCCCTCAACACGTTTTGTAAAAGGAAGTTCGAAAACGCCAACGCTCAGTAAATCCTTTTGCAAGGAAGACCTCGGAAAGCTTGGTCACTCGGGCCAAGGGCCAAGTTCTGAGCGAGGTGTGCAAATCAATCATCTGCTAGCTACAGCAGCGACTCCGTCCCTGGACACAAAGTGAGTAGTATAGTCATTCCCCTCAGCTCTCCTGGGCGCTTCATTCACTACTAGACTTCCTCCCTTCTCCCTAAGTCAGTCAAGAGTGTGCAGGGGACCACAATGGATGGAGAGCAAGCACCAAGATGTCAAAAGTAAGGAAAAACCAAAAACAAATCTTGGCAACTTGCATGCCCGAGTAGAAAACCAACTAAATGGTCCCTTCCACCACCTCAGGGGGCCCAAAAGAAGCCACCAGAGGCAAGGTCTTGACCCTAAGTCACCTCGGGGGGCGGGGGGGGGGGGGTAAGGGGGGGACTGAGGGAATGAGGGAATGGGGGAATGAGGGGATGAGGAGATGGGGGGATGAGGGCATGGGGGAATGAGGGGATGAGGGGATGGGGGACTAAGGGAATGAGGGGATGAGGAGATGAGGGGATGGGGGAATGAGGGGATGAGGAGATGGGGGACTAAGGGAATGAGGGGATGAGGAGATGAGGGGATGGGGGAATGAGGGGATGAGGAGATGGGGAATGGGGGGATGAGGGATAAGGGGATGAGGGGATGAGGAGATGGGGAATGGGGGGGGATGAGGGATGAGGGAATGGGGGAATGAGGGATGAGGAGATGGGGGGGATGAGGGATTAAGGGAATGAGGGGGTGAGGAGATGGGGAATGGGGGAATGAGGGGGATGAGGGGATGGGGGGACTAAGGGAATGAGGGGATGAGGGGATGGGGGACTAAGGGAATGAGGGGATGAGGAGATGAGGGGATGGGGGAATGAGGGGATGAGGAGATGGGGAATGGGGGGGATGAGGGATGAGGGAATGGGGGAATGAGGGGATGAGGAGATGGGGGGGATGAGGGATAAGGGGAATGAGGGGATGAGGGATAAGGGAATGAGGGGGTGAGGAGATGGGGAATGGGGGAATGAGGGGATGAGGGGATGGGGGACTAAGGGAATGAGGGGATGAGGAGATGAGGGGATGGGGGAATGAGGGGATGAGGAGACGAGGGGATGAGGGGATGAAGGGATGAGGGGATGAGGGGACGTGGGAATGAGGGGATGGGGGAATGAGGGAATGGGGTGAGTTCCAGTGTCAGAGCGACGAGCGTGGCACCACCTGTTGGGCCCAAGCCTTACCTTCAACCTACCTGACAGGAGGCAGGAGGCGCTTCCACAGCAGCAGCGGCGCGCGGGCCCCGCCCCTCGGGCCACGGTGGTGTGTGGCGAGGCGAGGCGGTGCGTGCGGGGCGAGTGCCGCGCGGGTGCAGCTGCGTGCGGGGCGAGCGAGTCCCGGGCGGCACACGTGGGGCTCCTGACTGACAGGCGGGCCCGGGCTCCTCATTCACAGTCGCCTGCCTCCTGCCTGCCTCAGCGCCTCCTCCTCCTCCTCCTTCCACCGCGGCAGGAGCCCGAGGCCCCGCCTCGCCTCGCCTCGCCTCGCCTCGCCCGGCGCCCTCCCCTCCCCTCCGCGCCTCGCCTACCTGGTCCCGCAGCTTGAGGAAGGCCATGGCGTCCTCCCCGTCCGTCCCGCAGGGGCCGCCACAACAGCGAGGGGAGACGCCGATTCCCGTCGTCGGGATCGCCTCTCCGCCCTCTCCCTTCCTTTCTTCCTTCTCCCTTCTCCCTTCGGCCTCAGCACGACGCTGCACCTGGCACGTCCTCTTCCTCCTCGTCCTCCTCCTCCTCCTCCTCGCCTTCTTTGCTCCTCACGCCCCCTTGCCCGGAAGAGCCTGACAGGCCCCCGCGGCAATGCCGCTCCACCTCGGCGGCGGCGGCGGCGGCGGCGGCATCCGATCCGAACTCCACACTCCACACGCTGGCCCACCACCGCGCGCTCGGATTGGCCGCCGCGCGGGGGAGAGGCCAGAGTAAAGCGCGCGTTGATTGGCCGCGGGGGAGAGGCCGGAGTACGGCGCGCGCTGATTGGCCGCGCTCGAGGCCACGCCCCCCGCGCTGCTCCTCAAGTAGGGAGGGGCGGGGAGAGGAGGCAGCGCTGAGGGGTGGGCGCCGCACTCCGCGGGAGGCGGGAGGCGGGAAGCTCGGCCGCCCGCCCGCCCGGGGGGAGGGGCGGCCAGGTGCTCTCTGGGGCGCCCGCCTGGGGCATGAGGGGCGGAGTCCTCCCCAGGAGCGGGACGGGAGGGGAGGGGAGGGAAGGTGGGGTGAGGTGGAATGGAAGGGGGGGCAGCGCAGCTCAGGGGTGTTCTTCCCACGTGGACGTAGTGTGCAAATAGGGCTCAGGAAGAGAGAGAGGGAAGAGGATAGAGAGAGATCTGAGGGAACCCCGAAAGGGGCGTGAGAGGTGTAGAGACAGAGACAGAGAGGAGAGACAGAGAGAAAGAGAGAGAGAGAGAGAGAGAGAGAGAGAGAGAGAGAGAGAGAGAGAGAGAGAGAGAGAGAGAGAGAGAGATCGATCTGAGGGAACCCCGAAAGGGGCGTGAGAGGTGTAGAGACAGAGACAGAGAGGAGAGACAGAGAGAAAGAGAGAGAGAGAGAGAGAGAGAGAGAGAGAGAGAGAGATCGATCTGAGGGAACCCCGAAAGGGGCGTGAGAGGTGTAGAGACAGAGACAGAGAGGAGAGACAGAGAGAAAGAGAGAGAGAGAGAGAGAGAGAGAGAGAGAGAGAGAGAGAGAGAGAGAGAGAGAATGTGCCGAAAGGGGCGTGAGAGGTGTAGAATGCTGGCTGTGGGGAGAGAGAGACAGAGACAGAGAAGGTGGCAGAGAGAGAGGAAATGTGCCAGGCTTCCTCAAAGACAGGAGGAGGAAGAAGAAAGACAGATGAGAGACAGACAGAGAGAGAGAGAGAGAGAGAGAGAGAGAGAGAGAGAGAGAGAGAGAGAATGTGCCGAAAGGGGCGTGAGAGGTGTAGAATGCTGGCTGTGGGGGAGAGAGAGAGACAGAGAGAGAGAAAGAGAGAGATCGATCTGAGGGAACCCTGAAAGGGGCGTGAGAGGTGTAGAATGCTGGCTGTGCAGAGAGAGAGACAGAGACACAGAGAGAGACAGAGAGAGAGAGAGATCTGAGGGATCTGAAAGGGGCGTGAGAGGTGTAGAATGCTGGCTGTGGGGGGAGAGAGAGAGAGAGAGAGAGAGAGAGAGAGAGAGAGAGAGAGAGAGAGAGAGAGAGATCTGAAGGAACCCTGAAAGGGGCGTGAGAGGTGTAGAACGCTGGCTGTGGGGAGACAGAGACAGAGAAGGTGGCAGAGAGAGAGAGAGAATGTGGCAGGCTTCCTCAAAGGCAGGAGGAGGAAGAAGAAAGACAGATGAGAGAGAGAGAGAGAGAGAGAGAGAGAGAGAGAGAGAGAGAGAGAGAGAATGTGGCAGGTTTCCTCAAAGACAGGAGGAGGAAGAAGAAAGACAGATGAGAGAGAGAGAGAGAGAGAGAGAGAGAGAGAGAGAGAGAGAGAGGCTTCCTCAAAGACAGGAGGAGGAAGAAGAGAAGTGAGATATGACAGAGAGAAGAGAGAGATGAGGGAACCAAAAGGGGTGAGAGGTGAGAGGAGATACGAGGGAACCAAAAGAGGTGCGAGAGTGGGCACCTAAAGGGTGAAGGGAGAGAGGAAGAGAGATGAATGAGGGAACCGAAATGGGCGTGAGAGGTGGGCACATATTGGGTGGAGGGCCCCTGCTTTTGTGGGAGCGGGCGGGACCTGGATGCATCCCCTGAGGGAAGCGTGAAAATACACCCTGGGTCTTGAGGAACCGGGGCTGCTGAGGGAATCAGGTGTGAGGTGGTCCGGGGAGTGACTGGGGGGTTGGGGGCCTGAGCGTGGAGGCTGGGGTGCAAGCCCTGGCTGGGCCTCGCCCCTTAGCAGGCTGGCTTGCTGGAACCTGAATGTGGGGGCCGGGTGGAGGGTGGTCTACATGGGGGGAAAAGAGGGGCCGGCCCTCAGGATGGGAAGGGTGCATGCAAGCAGGTTGTGGTCTCCTCCGATCCTTCCCTGACTGGACTGTCAGATCCTTGGATTCAAAGACCCAGCATTGCCGGCCTTGCTTGCACATTGTTTTTCCTCCCTTCTAGCCCCTCTTAATGGCTTTTCTTTTTGCTTCCCACTCGAGAGAAAACGAACGCCTCAGAAGAGAGCAAGCTGGCTGTGCAGGATTTGCCACGAATTGCATCCCTGGATGCAGAAGAAGAGTCTTGACTCCTTCACCCAGCAGCCTTCCTCGCCACCCCCACACACTCTGAATCGGCTTTTCTTTCTTTCTTGTGCAGCCCGCACGCTGTTCCTTTCCCATTCCCGGCTTGTGTGGGAGAAATCTGTTGTGCGCCTCTTTCTGTCCGCCCGGGCGGCTCCAGCCTCTGCTTAATAAAAGGTACAGATGGTTAGAACACAAATGTGTGACGTCAGGCGTAGTGTAAAAAAGTCCCCCCCCCCTTTTCCCTGCCTCAGTTGTGTCTCACGGGACAGACTTTATTTAGACGATCGATAGGAGCGTGATGGCAGACGAGGAGGGGACCTTGCCAGTTCTGTCGGTGGATCACACTGCTGCACTCATAACAAAAAGCGGAACTGGAGCCCCATAAAAATGAAGGTTTCCGAGTGCAAAAATGAAAAGACACTGCAGATTAAGCGTATGAAGTCTTTGAAGTCAATGTGCCTTGGTTCTGTTGAAAGGATGTTCTTAAAAAAAAAAAAAAAAAAATTAAAAAAAAGGGCCCGGAGAGATAGCACAGCGGTGTTTGCCTTGCAAGCAGCCGATCCAGGACCTAAGGTGGTTGGTTCGAATCCCGGTGTCCCATATGGTCCCCCGTGCCTGCCAGGAGCTATTTCTGAGCAGACAGCCAGGAGTAACCCCTGAGCACCACCGGGTGTGACCCAAAAACCAAAAAAAAAAAAAAAAAAAAAAAAAGAAAGGATGTTCTTGTTGAAAAATCCCATGCCTCATCCTAAATCATATTCGCTGTCTAAAAAAGGAGGGAATGCTCATAACTGATCAGAACATGAGGCTAGAAAAGAAGTTAAATCATGCTTATTTTGCTCTACCTTCTCTACTTACTTCACTCCTTAATCTACTACCATGGATAAAACAGGGTTATTGTCACCCAGCCCTTCCTTATCATCTGAGTTCTTGTGAAAGCACTTGAGATTTCTATAACAAAGGTCGAATGATAATCTTATAAACAACTTCCAAGTCACCCTTGTAAATAATTACGCATGTTCTACGATGGTTTTCTTAGTCAAGGAGTGTAAGAGTTTGCATTCATTCATACATGAATCTGTTAATCATTGTATATTTCCAGCCAGAAATTAATTAATAAATTGCCTCCTTCCTGCTTCACGAACCCTGATAATCTCCCATCTAGGTTAAAGTTATAGCAATCTAAAGCAAAACAGAAACTTGATTAGGAACACGATGAAGATTATCTTTTGGGAAAACACAAGTGCATTTGAGAGAATGAATTTAAATTATGTACTGACTTTGCATTTTAATGGGTTTTATAATTGAGCTAATGAAACTTCTAGGCTCTTCTGAAATTTCACATTAACAATAATTAATGAAAATATTTTATAATGCGTCGTGTCTGGCAACGTAGCGAATAGTTGACAGAGGTTGCTTAATCCCTCATTTACTTTTACCCTTTGCCCTGAACACCAGTTGACTTGTACCTTAATTTCACCATTTCAAAATACTAAATATCTGCCTATTCATCTCACAATCATAAGGTAAAGATATGAAAGATTATGGGAGTCCCAAGGACCATTCAAATTTATTGTCACTGCTGCAAAAAATACACAACAACCATTCTGAAAAATAGGAACAGAAAAACCTTTATAATTTTGTTTGGGGTTGGTGCCACACCCACCTATACTCAGAGCTTATCCTGACAGGGCTTGAAAAACCATATGCGATGGTGAGGATTGAATCTGAGTTGGCCATATGCAAGGCAAGTGCTTTACCTGCTATACTATCTCTCCAACCCTGAAAAACTCATATAAGTGCTATTATTGCTAATAAAATGAAATAAAATTAATGTCCAGATCCTGATCTTGTTTTTAAACTTTTTTTTTTTTTTTTTTTTTTGTGGTTTTTGGGTCACACCCAGCAGTGCTCAGGGGTTATTCCTGGCTCCAGGCTCAGAAATTGCTCCTGGCAGGCACGAGGGACCATATGGGGCGCCGGGATTCGAACCGATGACCTCCTGCATGAAAGGCAAATGCCTTACCTCCATGCTATCTCTCCGGCCCCTGTTTTTAAACTTTTAGATATTTATTCCTGCCTAATATGCTGAAACAACCCATATTCTCAAAGCCAGGGAGATCATGAGCTGCAACAAAAGAGGCAAGTTCTTACATTTAAAGACTGTTTCCATTCAGAATTCTAAGTGGTGGGGAATAAAAAAGATATATCCTGGGAAATGGCTATATGCTCAGAACATGACAAATCTTACTATATTTTCAGCATTTGTTAGTGCCTCATAGTGTTTATCTCAAAAGTTTCTTGTGCTGGGAACCTCCCCATATTCCAAGATGTGTGTCCACAGTTACCCAATTAAATCAGTGGAAAAGCTTAGATGCAACAAGATCTTGAAAGCCCAAAGATACACACATGGAAAATATGTTTGTTAAACTGCAGAGGCAGCAAAGATAAATTCAGAGACCTGGAGTGTAGAATCAGAGGATCCAAGATATATCTTTAAAATTTTCAAGAGGAAGAAGATAAAGAATAAAGAAGAGTCAAGACCCATAAAAATAACAAGAGAATTTTTCAAACTTAAGTCATCAAAGGAAGCAAAATGCCAAGGTTCAAACAGAAAGACTTTACATAGCAGTGAGATAAATTACAGGATACCAAACACAGTAAGAATATGTAACAAGTTATCACTGTTCAATTTTGGCAACTCAAGTAAATAAAAACAAAAGTTACCACAAATAAATAAATCAGGTTACCTAAGATAGACATTAACAGATTTCATGCATAAGTTTCCCAAGTTCAATCCCCCCTCCCACACTATATAGTTAACTGAATCCCACAGAAGTGAGCACCCCCAGAGTAACCACACATATGACTAGAAAATGAAAAAGCAAAGTATTGAAAGATTATAACAAACCACAATTCTATACCTAGCTAAACCATCTTTCAAGAAGAACAAAATTAATGCATTTTAAAATTTAGGACTCATGGATGTTCATTGATAGAAATACTAAAGAATATACTCCAACAAGAAAAAAATACGGGCCCGGAGAGATAGCACAGCGGTGTTTGCCTTGCAAGCAGCCGATCCAGGACTAAAGGTGGTTGGTTCGAATCCCGGTGTCCCATATGGTCCCCTGTGCCTGCCAGGAGCTATTTCTGAGCAGACAGCCAGGAGTAGCCCCTGAGCATCGCCGGGTGTGGCCCAAAAACCAAAAAAAAGAAAAAAATACATTTTTATAAAGGACTAATACCTCTAGAATATGGTATATAATACTTATAAATGTATATACATCTAAGAATAACAAAAATACATGAAGCACATTCTGGCAGGAATAAAAGGAGAAATAAACAACCAATAATAGAAACATGGGCTGGAGTGATAGCATAGTGATAGGGTGTTTGCCTTGCATGCTGCCAACTGGACAGACCCAGGTTCAATCCCCAGCAGCCCATATGGTTCCCTGAGCCTGCCAGGAACGATTTCTGAGCACATAGCCAGGAGTAACCCCTGAGTGCCGCTGGGTGTAGCCCAAAAGCAAAAAACAAAAAGAGACTACAGTACCCTACTTTGAATAACTGATAAATTTTTAGCACTGCTTAGCCATTTTGTCTTAACTAATAATATTTATTGAACATTCCACCTGCAGAGTACACATTTTCTTCAAGGGAGTGTGAAACACTTCAGGATGGATCATTTGCTATACTCTGATGCAAGTCCCAACAAAATAAAAATGATTGAAATTATAAATACTAAGGTTAGTATAGAATGTATGATTTGCAAGCTAGAGCCCTGAATTGGTGCCCATTTCATTAATGTTAATTGCATTAATGCTAATGTGAACATTCCCTGAGCACCTAGCTAGAAGTAGCTCTGGAGCACCAAAAAGTGTGGCCCAGTCACAAAGAAATGACAATTTTAAAATGAAAGAAAATTAAAAGTAATGTTATCAAAATGTATGAAATACGTTTAACTCAGAACTTAGAGGGGGAAATATGTAATTTGAAATGCCCATATCAGAAAGGAAGAAAGGTCTTAAACTTAGAAATCTAGACTTCCACTCAGGAAACTAGAAAACAAAGAGTAAGCTAAACCCAAAGCAGGAAGGAGGAATAAAATAATAAATATTATAGCAGAAAAACAATTAAGTGCTTTAAGTTGGTTCTTTGAAAAGATCAACAAAATTAAAACCCCCTAAAATAGAGTGAGAAAACAGCCCAAAAAAGTACTAATTGCCCAAATCAGGAAATAAGAGATATCACCACCAACCTACAGAAATTAAAAGGATTATAAGGAAATATTCTAGTGAATGACGGAAAATTAAACAACCTAAATGAAATGGACAGATTTCCAAAATGAATTAAAATACCAGAAAAAAATTATGATAAAGTTACATACTCAGTTACATACTGTAGTAACATTGTATGCTACTATACAATAGTTACATAGTAAGTTACATACTGTAGTAACTTTGTATGTTACTATATAATAGTTACATACTAAATTAGTATTTTAAAATTTAATTACAAAGAAAAATCCAGGTCCAGACAATCACTTGTGAATTCTACTGGATATGTAGAACAAATAATGATTATTATAAACTCTTTCTGAAAACAAAGAGAAGACTTACTACTTATTTCATGAGGACAGAATTACCTTGATGCCAAAATCAGGCGAAGACAGCACAAGATACCAGACCAAGTGTGACTTGGTGACACACAAATTAGTACAGTAAAGCACACATCATCTTGCATACACAAGACCTAGGTACAATTCCGGTAACCAAACCACACAAACAAAAAGTAATAGACTGTTATTCTTTATAAACAAAGATGTAAATCCTTAAATTATCAAACCAAAAAGATAGCATGTGGCCAACTCTAGTTTGATTCCTTGCATCATGTACAGTCAGTCCCCTAACACTTCCTGGAACAACTCCTAACCATAGTACCAGCCATAGCCCCTGAATATTATGAAATATATGAAATATATATATTATGAAAAATATGAAATATTATGAAAATCGAATAATGCAATGTAAAATAAATTTACCCACCATGACCAAGTTGAGTGTATTCTAGGAATGCAAGGTTACTTTAATATCTGGAAATCATCGTAATTGAAACAAAAGACAAAATTCACTTAATTTTCTCAGTAGGGTACACAAAGTCTACAAAGGATAAGAAAAGACAAAAACCACAAGGGTGTATTTTAGGAGAGAGTAGCCAAATAGTTGAGTGCCATTAAATCAAGGAGGCAGGATTAATCTTGGATCAGACTATGAGGAGATTATTGGGATTGGGACAAGTTAGGAAAAGACTTGGCTTTAAATAGACATGGAGTTTTTTCTGGCAATTGTGATAAAGAATGTTATGGAGTATACACAAAGAAGTGATTTCAATGTTAAAACCAGATTCAGGGGGCCGGGAAGGTGGCGCTAGAGGTAAGGTGTCTGTCTTGCAAGCGCTAGCCAAGGAACGAACCGCGGTTCGATCCCCCGGCGTCCCATATGGTCCCCCCAAGCCAGGGGCGATTTCTGAGCACATAGCTAGGAGTAACCCCTGAGCGTCAAACAGGTGTGGCCCAAAAACAAAAACAAAACAAAACAAGATATGAAAACCAGATTCAGAAACCCAACTACAATCATCTTTGTAATCAAGGTGTTTAAAGATATTAATAAAAAAAAAACTAAAAAAAACTAATAGAAATGTATACGGAATAAATAATAACAATAAATCTTTAAAAAAAAAAAAGACCAGGGGCTGGTGTGGTGGCGCTAGATAAGGTAAGCCATGCAAGCGCTACCCAAGGAAAGGACCATGGTTTGATTGCCCCATATGGTCCCCCCAAGCCAGGGGCAATTTCTTTTTGAGTTTTGTTTTTTGTTTTTTTTTTTTTTTTTTTGTAGTTTTTGGGTCACACCCGGCAATGCTCAGGGGTTTTTCCTGGCTCCGTGCTCAGAAATTGCTCCTGGCATGCACGGGGGACCATATGGGACACCGGGATTCGAACCGATGACCTTCTGCATGAAAGGTAAATGCCTTACCTCCATGCTATCTCTCCGGCCCCAAGGGGCAATTTCTGAGCGCTTAGCCAGGAGTAACCCCTGAGCATCAAATGGGTGTGGCCCGAAAAACCAAAAAAAAAAAAAAAAAAAAACAGATTGAAAGGTAAAACCAGGAATGACTGTAAAGAAAAAAACAACCTGGGGGCTGGAGAGATAGCATGGAAATAAGGCATTTGCCTTTATCATTTGCCTTTCATGCAGAAGGTCATCGGTTCAAACCCGGGGATCCCACTAGGTTCCCGGAGCCTGCCAGGAGCGATTTCTGAGCCTGAAGCCAGGAGTAAGCACTGCTGGGTGTGACCCAAAAAAAAAAAAAAAAAAAAAAAAAGAAGAAGAAGAAGAAGAAGAAACCAACAGCCTGATGTGGAGGCGGAGCGATAGCACAGTGGTGGGGCATTTGCCTTGTACGCAGCCAAACCAGGACTGACAGTGGTTCGAATCATAGCGTCCCATATGGTCCCCTAACCCAGAAACGATTTCTGAACACATAGCCAGGAGTATCCCCTAAGTGTCACATGGTGTAGCCCAAAAATCAAAAGCAAACAAACAAAAACAAACAACTTGATGTGGTAGAAGAATTAAAATTTCTGACATAGTTGAAAATGGTTGGCAAATGAATTAAATGAACTAGATCAGTATTTTTCAACCTTTTATCAACCATTCCCTCTAAACTAGATTCCTTCCTTTGTGTTGTTGTTTTTAGTCCATACCCTGCAGTGCTCAGGGATTACTTCCGGCTCTGCATTCAGAAATCACTCCTGGCAAACTCAAGGGACCATATATATGATGGGGATTGAACCCGGGTCTGCCGCCTGCAAGGCAAATGCCCTCCTCGCTCCCAGCTTCTGGACTTCATTCCTGTGGCCCCTCTATCATACTGGTTTGGTACCTTAGATTCCTGCCACAGTCCTTTCTTTCACATAATTTTTTGGGGGGTAGATTTTGGGCCACACCCGGTAACGCTCAGTGGTTACTCCTGGCTATGTGCTAAGAAATCGCTCTAGGCTTGGGGACCATATGGGATAGCGGGGGATTGAACCTACCGTAGTCAGTCCTGGGTCAGCCGCGTGCAAGACAAACACCCTACCACTGTGCCATCTGTCCGGCCCCTCTTTCACATAATTTTAACCTGTGGTTGCGTTGAGATATTCTGGAGCCCACAAGGGAGGGCATATGGTCTTTTGTTGAGGTGCACTAGACTAGAAGACTGGAGACATTAGTCAAACAATGAATGCTTAAGATGAAGATTTGGAGCTACCCTAGATGAGTATGACAATCAATAGCTGAACTGAGGTGAAGAAAAGATCATTGGAGATGAAGAATTCAGGAAACCTGAGTGGCTAGAGTATCAGATGGATCATTTGTGAACATATTGAAGTCACCAAGAATAGCTGGAATCATGGTAGTTTTCAACCAGTGAGGGGAAATAACTAGAAAATCACAGATGGTTGCAAAAGGAAGGAATAGTAGTACTGTGGACTGGTGGCAGTTTATTTTATAAATATTTGTTTATTTAAAACCAACTAAACACTAAAAGAGGCAAATTATTATCACTGCCCTCAAAAATTGTATCAGGGGCTGATGCCTTCATGTGTCCAACCCATGTTTGATCCCTGCATCCCATATGGTTCTCCAAGTACAGCCAGGAACATCACTGAGTATACACACACACCCCAAGAAAAAAAGAATTGTATCAATCATTCAGTGGCAGAGTGATACATACATACAAGAATACCATACGAGAATAAGGGCAAGAGTTTGATCCTTGCTCCCCTATATCATCACCCAACATGCTTGAGTACCATCCAGCACAGTGCAATTGTGCAGCACAGTGCAACCAATTGTATGATTGCATGTACTGCAATGAATGTTCAGGCACCACAGCACTGATCCTTGGTGTCGAAGATATAGTACAGCAGTAATGTGCTTTCTTTTGCACAAGGATTGCCCAGGTTTGATCCCCATCACTGCATAGGATTCCAAGCCCCACCAGGAGTAATACCGCACAGAGCCTAGAGTAAGCCCTGAGCTGAGCACAGCCCATTGTGGCCCCAAAGCAAAAAAAAGAAAAAGTATATGTGCACTACAAACAAATGTTCAAGTATTGGCAGCTAAGTGTGGATGACACCTAGTCATTACAGAAAAGACACCATAAAGAGAAAGGAAGAGGGAAAATTACTTCCACCCCCCAAATTATTTGAGTTAACAGTAAAATGATGCATACCCTCATGAAAAGTTAAATAACAGCAAATAGCAGTGTGGTGAGGCAGAAAAAACACTGACCTGAGGATCAGAACATTCTACTTTGAGTCTTGCCAATAATTATCTACAAATTTAGGAAATCACCAAATCTGAGTGGCTAGTTAAATGCAGATTTCATGATTTCCAAGATTCCTCAGAGCCTAACTTTTCATTGTCTATGATATAAAAGAATATATATTTCACAGGGAAGTTTGGAAAGATATGTATGATCATGTTACAGAGTGATTTGAACTATAAAAGATGCATAACTTGTCCACCACCAAACTGTAAAGTCAGGTTCACTGTTGTTTATCTTATTTCCTGTACGATGCTGAGTAGGTGCCCTAATACATATTTGTTTCCCTTCACTTACACAGTGTTGTTTTTGTGTTTCCTTAATCTCCATTTGGTTCTAGCTAAGTGATGACTGAAAGAACAAGGAAAATATCCACAGTACTCATAACTGATCCTCAGTGTTTAACACAATTCAGAAAGAGAATTTTTTCTGATACAAAATACATTGCCCTCTAGGAAGTCTATGTCACTCTGGAATAATTAGGCTGACATGCATTTTCCTGGTGGAAATGTAAAGAATGCATTTCAAAACCATTCACATTAGCATAATGTTGGAGCAAGATTTAAGGTCAAAGTTCAGGAAGATATAATTGTGAAAAAAGAGACAAACTTTTTCTCTGGAACAAATTCTTTGTCTAGAAGATATTATTTTTATCTAGAACAAATTTGAAATTTTACTCTAAAAATTTTCAATCTATGCAAGCAAATTCTGCCATACATTTAAGACATATTCATGTGGGTTCAATATATGCTAGGACTAGAAGTGTGTGAGCGAGCCAAAAAGCTTGTTTGTTTGTGTTTGCTTTTGTTTTTGTCTTCTTTTGTTTACTATATGTAAGAGACCATGATTTAAATATTATTCATGATAGAATTTCATACATTTACACCTTCCACCAGAGTATCCACTGAAAGCAATATATTTATCTCCCTATCTCCCTGTATTAATGTATACTGAGGGAGAAGAGGGATTAAAAAGGATAATAAATATATAATGTATTTTTCAAAATATGATCACTTCTATGAAGACTCTAAACCAGTAGAAGTATATACTACTGGCATTTTCTTCATTTAGAATGTAAGTTTTACTGGAGCTGAGCCCCAGTAACGAGCTGAAATCATTTGCTAAAGTCATTTCTGTTCCTTGGTTAGAAAATGTTAACTGTTAAAAAAAAAAAAGAAAGAAAATGTTAACTGTAGACTTCTTTACTCAGGAAAGCTATCTCTCAATAGGTGCCATCTGAGCTCAGACCTTAAAAAGGAAAAAAAATTCAGCCATACTAAGGTAAGGTTGCTAAAGAAGAGACAAGTTCAGCATGTTTCAGTAGCATGAAGATCATTGTGGCTAAGAGTAGCATAAGGTGGGGTTAATCAATAGTCGATCTAAAATAGGACCTTATAAATTAAGATTAGATATTTTCATTCTCATTGAATTTCTGTGATGAACCATTGGAGGGTTTTAATCAAAGTTGTTCCATGACTGGGGCTGGAGAAATAGCTTGGTGGTAAGGCATTTGCGTTGCATGCAGAGGGACGGTGGTTCGAATCCCGGCATCCCATATGGTCCCCTGAGCCTGCCAGGAGTGATATCTGAGCATAGAGCCAGGAGTAACCCCTGAGATCTGCCAAGTGTGACCCAGGAACCAAAAGATAGATAGATAGATAGATAGATAGATAGATAGATAGATAGATAGATAGATAGATAGATAGATAGATAGATAGATATAAAGAAATAGTTGTCCCATGACATTATTTTTCAGTTTATTCTGATAGGTGTGGTGGGGAGGGGGTAGGCTGGGGGAGCAGGAGAGGAAGCAAGAAAGGAGTTAGGAAGTGATGGTAATTAGATGCTAGGGAAGAAATTCTGAGAACTGGAGATGTATTCCAGAGGTAGAATATTAGGACACATTGATGGATTGCATCTGGAATATGAAAAAAGAGAGGAATTGGGAAAGACTTCAGGTTTTAACTTTACTGACTTGATGCTGGTGGTCCCTCTGATGAAGATGAAGAAGGAAGTATGCATTTTTCCAGAGAAAAGAGAGGATTAAGTTTTGAGTGTATGAAGCTTCTAATTCTTTTTAGATTTCCAAGTAGATATGTAGATTGTATGTGTGTGTGTGTGTGTGTGTGTGTGTGTGTGCGCGCGCGCACGCGCATGCACATGCCCTTATGCACACATAAGGAGTGGACAGAGGTGCTGGGAATTGACCCAGGGCCTCACACATGCCAAGCACGTGCTCTACTGCTAATCCATAACCCCAGGTTTATATATGTACATTAAATGATTGATATATGAGCATAACAAGTTGTCAGAGCTGAAGATATCCTTTGATGAATCATTGGTATTTAAATGCTATAGAAAGCTGTAAGACAGAGTGATATCACCAAGAGAAAGTATGTAGCTGAGAGCCAAGGACTAAACCTTGAATATCTGTCATAATACTCCACAGTGTTCTCCTTTGAATAAAATATCTATTTATTGGGTGGGCGGTGCTCCCAAGTGGCGCTCAAGAGGTTTAGAGGCCCCTCCAGTAATTCTTGGCTAACTGGGATGTCAGATCAGGGAAAGGACCTGAGAATGTGATACGGCTAGGGACACCAAAGTCACCCTGCTTCATTGCATTACCTACCAGGTAGATTTGTCAATTTTAAACCTCACTTTGGGCACAAAAGAAATAGCTCAACAGGCTACAGAGTACAGTCTTTGCATACGTGAGGCAAAAGCTTGATTCCTGGTACTGCATGTTCCCCTGATCACAATCAGGAGTGACACACACACACACCCTAAGTTAGGAGTATCCCTGAACATTCCCAGGTATGATCCCAAAACGAAACAAGTAACAACAACAAAAAACAAACAAATTGGTCTTTCTCCCTCCCTCAGCAAATTGAGAAGACATCTTAATTTGAACACAGCTTCTCCTCCCTTCAGACCTACTAATATGTGTCATCAGACACACAAGAAAAGTTTTTTTTTTTTTGGGGGGGCGGATCACACCCAGCAGCACTCAGGGGTTACTCCTGGCTCAGAAATCGCTCCTGGCTGGCTCAGGGGAACATATGGAGTGCTGTCATTCAAACCATTATCCATCCTGGGTCCATTGCGTGCAAGGCAAACGCCTTACCGCTGTGCTATCTCTCTGGCTCCCACAAGGGAAGATTTTTATTCCTTCCATGCCTTTTCCGTTATGCAGTATTCTTTGGCTCTTGCATGATCCATCACAAGACTTTTCAAGATTCCTAACAAAGGAAAAAAGAAAAAAAAAGATTCCTTTCCCCTGAACTTCCCTACTTTTTGTTTTGTTTTGGGGTCATACCCGGCAGCGCTCAGGGGTTCCTCCTGGCTCTACACTCAGAAATCACTCCTGGCAGGCTCGGGGACCATGTAGGAATCTGGGATTGGAACCACCACCCTTCTGTATTCAAGGTAAACACCCTGCCTCCATGCTATTTCTCGGACCCCTTTCCCTACTTCTTTAATTGTCTCAACCTCTGTGTTCACCCTGTAGAGATTAATCAAGTGCAATTATAACCTATGTTTATTTCCTTCTGCTTACATAAAGCTGTATTTGTCATGACTTTATCTTTGTTGGTATCTAGCTATATTACAATTCCTTGTCTTCCCTGCTTTGAACTACATAGTAACTTTTTTGAGGACAAGGCATTCTCTTTGTGTCTCTTCATCCCTTTTTCTGATCTGTTTCCCAGAAGGTACAACAGTTAGAATCTTATGGGTTTTCACCACTCTTCTCTGAGCCTGGAAGAATTCTTTTGGATAAGCCCAAGTAGAGTAAGTCAGTACACTAGCTGTTATACTTATCTACTAGATAAGTGATCAGTGCAAGGCTTTCTTTTCCTTGACCATTTGTTCTCCATCTTGGGTTGCCTTGAACTGTATCATGGTACACAGTGAATACAGGCAGATAAGAAGGTATTTCACTGCTCATCACCTTTGTGGTTTCTGAGGAAGACAAGAATCAAGCAAACACTTACGGTCTTTTGAAAGTATGTATACCGTTGGGCTCAGTAATAGATTACTTGCAAAGGTGACTTTTCAATAATTTCTTTCCACTGTCTGTGTACTTATTGCTCCTCCCATTAAAAGATGGAGAGTTATCTCCTTTCCTTTTCTAACTGTATGAACTTGAGAAGGGGTTTCGCAGACAAATGCCACAGAAAAACACTGTAGGCCTAGGCCTTTTTAAAAAGCTTGCAGGGCCGGAGAGATAGCACAGCGGTAGGCATTTGTCTTGCATGTGGCTGACCCAGGATGGACCTAGGTTCGATATCAGGCATTCATATGGTACTCCGAGCCAGGTGCAATTTCTGAGCGCATAGCCGGGAGCAACCCCTGAGCATCACCCGGTGTTGCCCAAAAACCAAAAATAAATAAATAAGTAAATAAAATTAAAAAGCCTTGCAACTTTCGGTTTTACCTTTTTGATGGTAAGTGATGTAGGATGTGTTTTGTCATTGTTTTGGTTTTGGTTTTGTATATCTTTTGGTCATCTGTATGTTTTCTTTAAGGAACTTTCTGTTCATCTGTCCCTCACCCCCCTCCAAATTTTGTTTTAGTTTGTTTTTTGTTTTTGGGCCACACCCGGTGACACTCAGTGGCTTACTCCTGGCTATGTGCTCAGAAATCGTTCCTGACTTGGGGGACCATATGGGACACTGGGTCCATCCTAGGACAGCCACATGCAAGGCAAATGCCCTATCCCTTCGCCACCACTCCGCACCCCCCCTCCAATTTTTTATGGGGTAGGTTGATTTCTTGTAAAATTCTAACCAGTACTTTATAAATCTTGGGTATCAACCCTTTATTGGATGAGTAGTGAGCAAATAGTCTCTCTCAGGTTAGCAGGAGGGTCATCATTTGCTTTGAGGCACAGAAACACATTAGTTTGATGTAGTTCTATTTATTTATCTTGGCTTTCATTTGTTTGGCAATGGCATTGGATCATTAAAGATAACTCTAGATTCAATGTTAAGCATTTTACCTATGCTTTTCTTAATATAATCTATGGATTTAGGTGTGATATGAAGTATTGTTTGTTTGTTTTTGTTTTTGTTTTTGGGGGGTTTTGGGTCAGACCCAGTGGCGCTCAAGGGTTACTCCTGGCTCTATACTCAGAAATTGCTCCCGGCAGGCTAAGGGAACCATATGGAATGCTGGGATTCAAACCACTGTCCTTCTGCCTGCAAGGCAAAGGCCTTCCCTCCATGCTAATGCTATCTCTCTGGCCCCTGATATAAGGTTGTTTTTTTTTGTTGGTTTTTTTTTTTTTTTTTTTTGGTTTTTGGTTTTTGGGTCAAACCTGACAGTGCTCAGGGGTTATTCCTGGCTCCAGGCTCAGAAATTGCTCCTGGCAGGCACAGGGAACCATATGGGGCACCAGATTCGAACCGATGACCTCCTGCATGAAAGGCAAACACCTTACCTCCATGCTATCTCTCTGGCCCCTGATATGAGGTTGTTGTTTTTTGTTTTTTGTTTTTGTTTGTTTTTTTGTTTTTTTGTTTTTTGGGTCACACCCAGCAGTGCTCAGGGGTTATTCCTGGCTCCAGGCTCAGAAATTGCTCCTGGCAGGCACAGGGGACCATATGGGACCTCCTGCATGAAAGGCGAACACCTTCAACCGCCTTATCTCCATGTTATCTCTCCAACCCCTTAAATACATTTTTATTTGGCAGGCTCAGGGGACCATATGGGATGCCAGGATTCGAACCACCATCCTTCTGCATGCAAGGCAAACACCCAACCTCCATGCTATCTCTCCGGCCCCTTAAAAGTATTTTTTAAAATGTCTTTCCTTTGTATTTTGAAATATTTCACAAAATTTTACAGAGTATTCTTACATACCCACCACATTTTCTACTTACTACCAGTTTTATATTTTAATTTATTAATTTTCATATAATTCTCAATTTGCAATAGTACTGAAGTTACTGTTTGATACTTGCAGAGATGCTACACTATCCCTTCACCAATGTTTCAAGAATCCTCCACCTTTGTGGAGGCCAGTCTCACACAGCCCCATCTCTCTGCCCACTTCATGAGCTTCCACAGTTCCCAGTTCTATTGATCATGTCTCAGGGCTTAGTTCCACTGGGAATTATGTAATCCAACTCTTTCTTTCTTTATGCTCCACAAGACTGAGGTCATCTGGTATTTATCTTTTACTTTCTGACTCACTTCACTTAATATATTGCCATTAGATTCCATCCAAGTTGCAGCAAACTGTAAGATTTTTTTCCTCATAGCTGGTAATATAACAGATTATGTGAAAATTTAATATTGTGGTTGGATATTTGATCACTTGAGGACTTTTTGACTCAAATAATGATAGCATTGTTATGTTGTCAAAAGAATCTCATATATTAGAGATATACAATGAAAATTGAGGGGTAACAATTCTAGAAGTAAACCCAGATCTTTATATATGACAGTCATGTATATAGCACTGAATTCTATCCATATCACATACAGAAATTTTTGTATATAAAATGATAAACACTAGGAAATGTCTCAGAAGGATTACATGGATTAGAGAGATTATAGATAAAGCCATCAGTGTAGATTGTTCATGGCCTAGCGGCATAGAAAGGTTAAAAACAGCTAGTCTATTGTTATGGTTATAATTGTCTGGTCCATGAACTGGTATACAAGATAGGTGCTAGTCTACAGGTATAAAAATGTTGGAGATGGGGCCGGAGTGGTGGCGCAAGCAGTACAGGTGTCTGCTTTTCCTGCACTAGCCTAGGAGGGACCGTGGTTCCATCCTCTTGTGTCCCATATGATCCCCCCCCAAGCCAGGAGCGATTTCTGAGTGTATAGCCAGAGTAACCCCTGAGCGTCACTGAGTGTAGCCAAAACAAAATGAAACAAAAGTTGAAGAATTGTGGATTGGACAAGATTAGCCATGAATTGATCATTATTGAATCAGACGTTAGTTTATGAAGGTTCATTATATTTTGTAATAATTTGAAGCTTGAAAAAATTAAAGTACAATAGGGTGGGGGAACATACCTACCAATGTTTAGAGTTTACTCCCAACTCTCCATTTAGGAATCACTCCTGGTAAGTCTTGGGGGATTACTCTTGGTACCAGGGACTGAACCCTCATATAAAGCAAGTACCCTATCTACTTACTATCCACTGTATTATCACTCTGGCACCTATTTTCTATTATTTTGAAATTTTCCAAAATGATAAAAGGAGAACCTGTGAGACCTAATGTTCTAAGTCACCTAAACCAGTTTCTTCAGCCTAGTTCTGTCCCTCCAAATAACAGCTTTTGTTTCATGTAAAATTGTTTTCAAAAAGTTATGATACCAATTAAAACTGTATATGATTGACACTTTGTAAGTTATTTTTAACTTATAATGAGTTCTCTGGAGGTCCAGATGTCATTATTGCTTTTGGGTTTTGTTTGTTTGTTTGTTTTAATAATTTCCTGGGTTGTTATTGTCTCAGAATTAGAAAAATTCTGACATTCTAAGAGTCTGTTTTAATTCAAAACATGTATCAATGTATCAATCATTTACTCAATCATTTTACACTCTTGTGTTTAATAACCACTATGAGAAGTTAGGGTATAGAAAGGAAGTCTGAGATTACCATAATGACAACATACAACTGTCAGCATGCACACATGACAACACCATGGAATAACAAAAGATCTAGGAAAGGACAGATGAATATGGTTTCTTTGCTCAGGGACTGGCATGTTGGAATATGCCAAATGTTAATTCTAAGGAAAGAAGAACCATAGAATTGGGCTTAGCTTATTTTGAAAGAAAGATATAATCAGATGCTTTTCACTTTCCCAAATTATTTTACTTTAAGATCCAGAGGAGGGCCCAGAGAGATAGCACAGCGGCGTTTGCCTTGCAGCCGATCCAGGACCAAAGGTGGTTGGTTCGAATCCTGGTGTCCCATATGGTCCCCCGTGCCTGCCAGGAGCTATTTCTGAGCAGACAGCCAGGAGTAACCCCTGAGCAACACAGAGTGTGCCCCCCCCCCAAAAAAAAGATCCAGAGGAGAGTACAGCAGGCAAGGTACTACTAGTCTTGCACACACCTGGGTTTGATCCCCAGAACCCATATGCCCTCCTCCAGTAATGATTCAAAAGCACAAAGCCAATATTACCAAGCACCACTGGATATGACTCCAAAACAAAACCAATTATTTTACTTTCAAATATCTGAAACTTCTCATCTCCTTTCTCCATGGAAATGAATAACCATGATTCTCAAACCCTGGTCCCTGGTCCCTAGTCTAGCCAACCCCTAAGAACTTTTAATAATATTTGACCCACACAGCCTAGAGCTAACAATTTGAAACTCAGGAGATGAGACTATGCTTTTTTTTAACAAGCTGTCCAAGTATTGCAGATGCTAAAGTTTGAGCACCACTGCATTCAAGAAAGCCAGTATGGATTTCATAAATATAATTTAAAGAGCGAGATACCTATCCTCGCAGGGAAAGTGGAGCAAGTCTTTTAAAATTAATTATTACTATAGGGGGACTTTGGAGAAAACTCAAGGTAGTAAAATAGATGGGTAGAAGATCTGACAGAGCAGAGGCTGTGGAGAAACCAATATCCAATGAAGAGAAGCACAATCACCAGGATGGACAGTTGTTGCCCACAAAATAGGGGGAGTCCGTTTCAATCTGCTTCTGTGGTGCCAGTCCTGGGCTGGAGATATCTGAGGCCAATAGCTAAATATATTATCCTCTGAGAATAAGAGTACATATTAAAATATATAACATAATCTGTAGGACAGAATTTTGAGAAATATTGCATGAGTTTTACCAGAGTAATAGTACAGTGATAGGGTGTTTATCTTGCCTGTGGCCAACCTGAATTTGATCGTCAGCATCCTATATGGTCCCCCTGAGCACCACCAAGCCACCAAGTATGTCTCAAACACTCCCCCGCCCCAAATTGCAAGAGTTTTCTTTTCTGCTTATTCTTCATCCTGGGTTCACTCACATCTCAGTCTAAGAATATGTTCTCCCCCCACCCCCCGCCCGAGAAACCAGCATTCGCTCATGAGCGTATAGCATATCTCTGTTTCTTTTCCTCCTCATATTTCTCTAAATAAAACAATTTTACTTCTATTTCTTATTCTTTTCATTTCACTGCATTCTTTTTTTTTGTTTGTTTTGTTTTGTTTTTGGGTCACACCCGGCGGTGCTCAGGGGTTACTCCTGGCTGTCTGCTCAGAAATAGCTCCTGGCAGGCACGGGGGACCATATGGGACACCGGGATTTGAACCAACCACCTTTGGTCCTGGATCGGCTGCTTGCAAGGCAAACACCGCTGTGCTATCTCTCCGGGCCCTCACTGCATTCTTGTCTTTTTATTTCATTGTTTCATTTCACTTCTTTCATTTGGCCTCTAGAAAATTGAAAATAAGCTAGATGGATCACATATTACTTGCATTCTGTTCATATTAGAACCTCTCTTTTTTATTTTGGGGGGTGGTCACATCCGGCAGTGCTCAGAGTTACTCCTGGCTCTACACTCAGAAATTGCTCCTTGCAGGCTCGGGGGACCATATGGGATGCCGGGTTTTGAACCACTGTCCTTTTGCATGCAGGGCATACGCCCTACCTCCATGCTATCTCTCCAGCCCCTCCAATATATTTTTGACTTAAATATATTTTATGGTCCTGAAGCCAACCAAACAAAAAAATGTAACATCTCTCTTCAAGAGAGTTTCTGTCTGTGGGCTGGAGAGATACATGGAGGTAGGGCCTTCTGAGCGTAGAGCCAGGACTAACCCCTGAGCGCTGCCGGGTGTGACACCAAAACCAAATATATATATGTATGTGTATATACATATATATTTGAATCAATCAAACTATACTAATGCCTTGACAAAGTAGCTATATTTTAAAATATAATTGAAGTTTGAGAAAGAGTAAGTACATAATGTTACATATACATATGCAAATGCCAACAATAACTTACTTTCAGTGATGTGTGACACTGAAGGAGAAACGATTATAGTTTCTACTGGTCTAGAGGATGGGCATCTAAAAGGGATTTGATGGAAAACAGATGAAAGTTTCTATGCACTCTATGTACGATCTCATCAGACAACATAGCAGCCAACATCAAACTATTTTGCTATTTGCTTCCTTAAAGAACAAGTTTATGTCAATTCCAATTGAATTTATTATACATCAGGGTTTTAGCTCCTCTTACAAGCCATTTCTCTGGGCTCTGCCCTTTCCTTTGGTACACAGACTATTTCAGGCTGGCAGCTAATTGTGACAGCTGTAACAGAACCACATCCAAATGCCTTGTCATCCAGGGGCAGATAGGGTCTGTCTGTTTTAGAGTCTCCTTCTTAGGAAAAAGGATCTGCCTTCTAGCTAATCTTCCTTAAAATTTATTAGCCAAAACAATGCGACATAGAAAATGTATCAGTCAGGGTCTAGATCGAAAAGTAAAACCACTCTACCATTCTAAATACAAACTGTTTAACATTCAGTATAGGGTTCGTATTACTTTTATGAGAGACAGGAGAACAGAAGTAAAAAAATATTTGCAGTCAGAAAGTTGGCTATGATGGAGCATGAGGCATCTAAGTGTGTAATTCCTCCAGTTTGTGCCAAAGGCTGCCAGGAATCTCTCATCTACCCACCTCTCAGGCTACCACCATCACTCTTCCTCCATTCTAGAAAAACAACATCTTCCTCTTTACAAAATGTGCCCACGTTCCTCTTCTGAGCCAATGAAACAGGTTAGAAATGGTAATCTGGAAACCAGAATTCTAGACTTAAAAAAGAAGACTAGGTGTCCGCAGTTATACTTATTTTTTTCTCTTCCTTTCTTTTCTTTCTTTATGTGCTATGCCATGTTTCTTATTTCAAGACCATGGTGTTTTGTTTGTTTGTTTTGTTTTCTGGGTTTTTTGTGGTGCTTATCGATATTGTTGGAGTCCTAATTGGATATTTGACATTTCTTTTCGTAGTGGTGGAGTGTTTCACCTTCTTTTTCTCCTTTGTCTCTCAAATCGATGATGAGAGCCTCTAGAAGGATTACGCCCATTTTTGGCGTATTAGACTCTTACCCCAGTTTATTATTTTTCTCTTCTTCAAACAAAACCATGCAACTTGAACTAGCTAGTCCTGCCTCCCAGTTAGAGGGGGAAATAAGGGAGGCACCAAGACCAAACAGGTGCAAGACTACTAAGTAGTCTAGATACAGAGGGGACCACATATTCTAGCAGCCCTGGGTGTGAGGGAAGAGGATATGGAGGTAGGACAAAAACGGAGGAGTAGGGAGGACAATTTGGTGATGGGAATCCCCCCTGATTTTATGTAAATATGTACCTAAAATATTATTGTCAACAATATGTAAGCCACTATGATCAAAATAAAAATTATATTAAAAAAAGAAGACTGGGGTCCCATACTGCAGCACACTCACCCCAAAATCAAACCCAGAAAGGAATTCAGGTCATTGGTCCAGATTTGGACCCATGAGAACATACCTCTGGTCCCAGGGTAAAGGCCTTATCAAATGTTTCACATGGAAGATGATGATGGCTCATCTCCCTCCCAAATCAGTGCTTGGTTCATAAGGAAAATTAGGGAAAATGCTATTGGTTAGTCCAGTGTTTTCAAATGGGGGCCGTTGGCCCCCCAAATATTGCAAGGGGACACAATGAAAAATTACTTTAATAAGGGGTGTGGTATGAGATTAGGGACCAAAAGGTAGGACAGAGGGGGCACAGAAAGAAAAAAGTCAGAAGGTGACCATGAGTGAAAATGTTGAAAAATATCTGGTCAGCCAGCAGTACTGACTACGGAAGTACCATACTAGATCTCTGTTTTTCTTTTGCAAATCAACATATTTGTTACTAAAATAGCTTAACTATATATTCTAAAGAAATATGTTAGCTAACTCTATTCACCATGCATACACCTACTATTCCCCACAAACATAGTTCAATCTCTGGCCAGCAGTTTAGATTCCAGACTAAGTTGTAAAAGTATAGTCAGTTGATTGATAATTTATAGTGTTATTACAGTCAAGAAGAAGTTAAAAACTCTTTTAGAAAATTCCTTTCCTCCCTATCAAGAGGAAGAAGCTGCCCAAATCTTTGCAACATCGAAAGAACCCTGGGTTTCAGGAACTTCCTGGTACCACTCCAAAGTACAACATAAGTGACAACCCTCTTCTTTCTGCCCACCTTCCTGATCTCCATTGGCTGTAGCTTTCCTTTCTCATGGTTGCCATTCCAGCTTCTTCAGAAGCTCAGTTGGGATTTCCTTCTGAGATCAGGAAACTCAAGAACCGGTTCCATTTGATAGCCCAACGCAATATTATGAATGTCAAAGATACTTGTTTCTGATCTTCTCACCAGAACTGTTCAAAGATTTTCTCAGAAAGCCAAAAACTTTCTCACAAAGAAAACAAAAGTTTTCCCACAAAGACAAAACTTTGGGAGGAGTGGAGCAGGGTAGAGTGGGTTAATCAGGAAAGTTATGTCTTCAGATGCCAGAGAGTAGCTTCTGTTCTACAAAGGACCTACAGCTCAATGTTTCCTCCTACATGCCCTCCTCAACTATGTAAACTGCATATGTATTTTTAACTCATCTGCAATTTTTTATAAATGAATTTTATTAGCAGAATGACTGTCATAATCCAAGAAATTGTACTCTGAGAAGCAATCAGAGATTACAGGTTTACATATGTTCCAGCCAATCACAGGCAAATCTAATGAAATAATAAGTCTCTAACTGGGTATAAACAAGGAAGGAGGAAGAGTAAGGACTCTCTGTCCCCAGCGAGGAATCTGAGGGTCTAGAGAGCAATTCCAAATGCTTCATCCAGGAAGTGTTTGTATCTTTGAAGTATTTGAGGTCAGTGAATTTGTTATGCCTGAGTCTGTACTCAGCTATCTTAGTAGGAGCCTTCATTCAGTGTTGCAGTGAGAAACTGAATTGTGAACATTGACCCTGGCAATGTGTGGTGGTTTCTGAATCATTCTCTGCATACCCCTTTTCCCATTCTAAGTCAAACATTCCTTAAGGGCTGCCCAATGTACAACTAAAGCACTATCCCTGGTTACTCTTAAGTCAAGTGAGCCTTTAACCCAGTGTTTCTAAACCTAGGCTGCACACTTCAATCAATCACAGGAGGATGTTACACAATTCCAGAGTGTGTCTTGGACGACTTGAAACCAGAATCTTCAGAGCTGAAGCCTGGGCAGCAGGTTAAGAACATCTACCTGAAGCCAGCCAGAAAACTGCCCTGCTAGAATTGGGAGACCTGGACAATATCCTTTGATACTCAAGTGTGCCAAGACCACTATCACAGAGGTCCAAAATGCATATGGTGAGGAACTCAATCTGGCTGAGTTTAGGAATTTGTTTCTGTACTCATCTGGAATTTGAGGAGGGGAGGGTGTGTCTTGAGACTTTGGAGGACATAATACTCCAAAATAACAGAACCACAAAGCCAAGCTGTGCACACTGTGAAAGAGATGCAGAGATGCAAAGGGACTGAATACCCCTGACCTGCCTCACCCTGGATATTGTGTGTTAATCCCTTACCCCCAGAAACTGGCACATGCTGTCCATAAGCTTTGTACAGTGTCCACTTCTCTCTGGTTACCCTTCTTAGGATATATACAGGGAGTAGTAGATAACTGTTATTTGGGTTTGTAGACATCCATCTCCAGGGAAGGGTGGGAACAGAATTAGGTGGTACCCAGGGAAGGGGACCATGACTCAAGGAATTTCTAAGTCAGTTGGAGCTGCAGTGAGTGTGTGGGAGGTGAGAAAGGCAAACAGAGGACCAAAAAACGGTGCCAGGAACCTGCCACGTGGATAAGCAAAACTTGACTATAAATAACCAATAGAATGATGGTCGTGTTAGTGAAGCTGTTTTCTAAATAAGCATATAGGCAAAAAAAAAAAAAATAGAGTGTTTTCCCAGAGTCAATTCTCATTCCATTCCACAAAGCCAAGTGAAAGTCCAGAATGCCTAGCTGATGGGGGAGCCTTTGCCTAAACCATTTCTCCAAATAACAAAGGTGATCTTTCCTTTGTTACTCCACAACATCTGAGTGGGATAAGGGAAACCTTTCTGATGGAAAGTCAGTGCTTACAGTGGTGATAAAGAAAGCACACATTTTGGAGCTGGAACAATTAATTATACAGCAGATAGAGCATTTGCTTTGTATGTAGCCACCTGAGGTTCAATGCTTGGCATCCCATATTGTCCTCTGTGCACTGATTCTTGAGTGCAGAACCAGGAGTAATCCCTGAATTCCACTGGATGTGTTCCAAAAACAAACAAAAAGGAAAAAAGTGTACAGTCATTTCCGGGTTTTTGAATGAGCTTTATGGCAGAACCAAGATTTCCTCCTCTAACCTCCTGTCTCCTCAGTTCAAGTTCCAGGAGGGGAGACGAGAACTGGGATCAGTGTCTGGTTTCTCCTGGCCATAGGCCGGGAGCTCTAACACACGGGCATCGTGACCACAAGTCCCCTCTCTGGGAGATCTTTCTGGCACTGATGAAGTCAGACACATTTTGAGTAGCTACATTTATGGCAAGGCTGGCTGCCATATAAATAGCAAGTACTGAAATGAGTTCTAATTTTTTTCCCTTAGTATATTTGTTTTGTTCTGTGGCTATACCCAGTAGTGCTCAGACCTTATTCCAGGCACTGTGCTCAGGAATTACTCTGCATCTGTGCTCAGGGGTAATTCCTGATAGGCCTTGGGGAACTAAATGCAGTGCTGGGGATAGAACCCAGGATGACTTGCAAGGCAAGTGGCTCACCTGCTATACTATCTTGTTTTGATTTTTTGTGTTTTTTTAATACTCCTGGCAGGCTCAAGGATCATACGGGATACAAGGAATTGGCCTAAGTCAGCCATGTGCAAAACAAGAACCCAACTGGCTGTGCAATTGCTCAAGCCCTGACCTGCTATACTATCTTTCTATTAATTTTGTTTTTTGGTTTTTCAGCCACACCCGGTGATGCTCAGGGGTTACTCCTGGCTATGTGCTCAGAAATCGCTCCTGGCTTGGGGAACTATATGAGACCCTGGGGAATCAAACCGCAGCCCATCCTAGGCTAGCATGCGCAAGGCAAACACCTTACCACTTGCACCACCGCTCCAGCCCTTTTCTATTTTAATATTCTTAAATTTTATTTAGGTTTTAAAAAATACTTTCCAAAGTCACATCTAACAGTTCCTTTCCCACTTCCAGAGAATATATGATAAAGAAACAGCTCTAGAAGGTAACCTAAAACAATCCTAACCTGCTAGCTATCTCAAATCTCAAGAGACTTTGTTCATAATTGTCTCCTGCCTCAGCAATCAGAGCTGCACCGTTAAAGTAAAATAAAGCATTCTCTCACTTATTTTGCCCTGGGCTTTTATGAGACTTCATATCTTTCTAGGCCTTCAAGAGGAAAATAATGGTAGAAAATTTTACACAAGATTCTGTGTACATGACTTGCTTGTGAAACTCCCCCAGTTCAAATTGGTTGGAAATGTGGGTGAAATGAAGCCCACTAATAGATCAACATCCTATACTTGGTTTGTTGCTGAGTTAGTGAAGGGAGGTAGTGACAAGGCACTGTCAAAAATGACAGGGGAGGAGACAGCTGACTCATTCCCAACAGTAGAGACAAGACAGCCTGAAAGTTGTGCTTGGCCCTGTTTTGGGGTCCTCCTTATTGTAACCCAAATGACAACTGAGATTCACAGTGAGTTTATATTCTAAGAAAAGTCTATAGTTAAGACCACTTTTTCCAATGTAGGGAAATATGAAATGCCTTTTATAAAGTTTACTACTGAAGAATATTTGCATATTAAAAATGGAAATGTTGAATTATCCGGTATAAGATGACACCAAGCTATTAACCCAAAACAAAGGCATTCCCCCAACTTCCTCCTTCCTTTAAACATATTCTTTTTTTTTCTTTTTGGTTTTTGGGTCACACCAGGTAATGCTCAGGGGTTACTTCTGGCTATGCGCTCAGAGGTCGCTCCTGGCTTGGGGACCATATGGGACGCTGGGGGATCAAACCGCAATCCATTCTAGGCTAGCGTTGGCAAGGCAGACACCTTACCTCTAGCGCCACCGCACCGGCCCCTAAACATATTCTTTTTAATATGTAAAAGCCCACCTGGATCTCACTCTACCCTCTCCCACCTAATGGAATTTGTACTGGGAAAATAAAGGAAAGTTGATTTGGCTTGTTGGTCCATACAGAGAGGCCACAAGGGAAAAGTCACTGACTTTTCTGCATCAAACCCTTCCACCTAGGGATGGAAATATGTATGTGTAGTGATTTCACAGCGTGGGGGTTTATTTTACAACTGGCACCTGAACAGGGACCTGGGGATCCAAGAAGACCCAAACAATGGTGAGTGATTTGACCCTCTGGTGGATAATCACCATGACAGCCTTCCTTGAACTGAACTGAGAGTGCAGTGCTCTTCATTGGAACATCGGTGCACATGGCCTCTGTTCTGAATGTGACAGAGACACCATCAGGTGGGACTGAAGCAGGCAGTGAAGGGGAGAGAGCTGAAGACTTCAAACTTTGTCCTGAGGCCAAGGACAATGTCTTCTACTAATGGTGCTTTGTGCGAGGACCTTGGACCCCAAAGTCCCATTGGAGGGGGACCAACAGCAGGGAGATGAGCTGGTCCTCTTACCCATCCTAGCCCAGGAACTGAAGGCTATTTTATCCCAGACAACTTCAACAGAAGTTAACACAGAAGAAGAAGAAGATGGAGGATCCAAGCCCAGCCAAAGCTGAGAAGAATTGTTTTCAGAACCTCCTGCAACTTTCTTCTAGGTTAATCTATTGATCATAACTGCATCAGTCACTATATTGCTGGTTAAATTGTGTGTTCTACCTGTATAGATCTTCATAGCTACTCATTTGTTCTATGTCCCACAGCAAACAGATAATTTTGTATTCAACTTTAGTGGTTTAATATTAGTTTACACAGTTGTGGGGAAATGCGTAATGTTGTTACCTATTTTTTTTCTTTTTGGTTTTTGGGCCACACCTGGTGGTGCTCAGGGGTTACTCCTGGCTGTCTGCTCAGAAATAGCTCCTGGCAGGCACGGGGGACCATATGGGACACCGGGATTCGAACCAACCACCTTTGATCCTGGATCGGCTGCTTGCAAGGCAAACGCCGCTGTACTATCTCTCCAGGCAGTTGTTACCTATTTTATGGTTCTCAGCTATCTAATTGAGAATGTTTCCCAGTTGCTACAATGCTTGATTGTGTATATTAAGTAGCAACTTCTTTTCAAGTTATGTCTGAAAAATGTTCTTTTTTTTTTTTTTTTGGTTGAAAAATGTTCTAATGTCTTTGACTACAAAAATTGATGGAAAAGGAACTTGGATACTATAGACTCTTATTACAGTGCTCATTATAAGAATGTTTTAGCAAACTTATTTTCAAACTATATATCTGCAGAAATGTTCTTGTGATTTTGTTTAAGGAAGTTTATGGAAAAAGAACTTGAATGTTCTAGACTCGTATACCGTGCTTGGTGTCAGAATGTTGCGGGGCTGAAGAGAGATAGCATGGAGGTAAGGCATTTGCCTTGCATGTAGAAGGACAGTGGTTCGAATCCCAGCATCCCATATGGTCTTCTGAGCCTGCCAGGAGTGATTTCTGAGAGTAGAGCCAGGAGTAAACTGAGTGCTGCCAGGTGTGACCCAAAAACAAACAAACAAAAAATAAACAAAATAAAAATTTGTGTCTTGTATAAGACAAAAATATGAAATAAGCTGCTTGTTTTGAGAATGATGTATGCACAATCTGACCTTTGACACTTTTATAGACAACTTTTACTGTGCCTATGCAAAAAGACTACCACTTTTATTAGTTCTGTTCTGGAGTTCCCGCCTCTGGTGGAAAACAGTAGAACAGTGTTTTGAACAGAAGGGTGAAATTGTAAAATGATAGGGAGCAACTAAACCAAAACAAAGTCATTCTTCCTTCCTTTAAATCTATCCCTTTGATATATACAAGCCCACCTGGATCTCACTTTACTGTCTCCTACCTGGTGGAATTTGTACTGAGAGAATAAAGAAAAGTCATTTTGGCTTGGCATGCTTAGAGAGACCACGAAGGAAAAGCCACTGGCTCTGTGACTCTCTCCTGACTGATTTGGTTTATTAATCCTTTGCAGCTACCTGCATTAGACTTGTCTTCCTGAGGGTAGAAATATGCATGTGCGATGATTTCACAACATGGGAATTTATTTTTCAATCTGGGAAAGTTTTATTTATTTTAGTTTTGGAAGGTTTACACCTGGCAATGCTCAAAGACTAATCCTTTATATATACTATATATACATATATTTAATTTTTATTTAAGCATCATAATTACAAACATGATTGTGGTTGGGTTTCAGTCATAAACAGAACACCCCCCTTCACCAGTGCAACATTTCCACCACCAATGCCCTCCCCCTCTCCTTCTCAACCTTTGCTCTGTATACAGAGACTATTCCTAACGTGGGGCTTAGGGCTTGTTCTCAGTGATGTTCTGGGAACGATATTGTCCAGGGAAACAATATATGCAATACCTCATACATGCAAAACTAGTACTCTACCATTGTTTCTGGTTTCTTTCTTTCCTTTCTTTTTCTGGCCATGCCCAGTGGTGCTCAGGGATTACTCTTGACTCTGCATTCAGGAATTACTCCTGGTGAGCTCAGGGGACCATATGGTGTGCTGTATATCAAACCTGGGTTGGCTACATGCAAGACAAATGTCCTACTTGCTCTATAATTATTCCTGCTCCTCTGATTTCTTTCGTTGTGGGCCTGGGAGGATAGGTTTTTGGGCCACACCTGGTGGTCAGGGCTTATTCATAGCTCTGTGCTAAGGAATGAACTCAGGCAATGCTCAATGACCATATCTGGTGCTAGGGATCAAATCAGGTTGTGCCCAAAATATGTAAGGCTAGTGCCTTCCCATCTATCCTATCTAATTCTACTTCTGGTTATTTCTGGGCCAAATCCAACCTGTTGCTCAAGAGTTGCTCTTGATGGTGCTCAGGGGAAAACCGTCTATGCAGACTCCCTTCATTTTAATTACTAGAAAGTGAAACTTAAAAGAGAAAGGAGATCACACTTTTTATTTCTGTGTGTTATCAACTAGGTGATCTGGGAAACTTGACTTCTTATCTTTAGCCTGGAAAGGCCAAGATTTACAAGGTCTAATATTATAGCCATTCAACTACATATGTCTATTTACATTTAAATGAATTAAACCATGTAATATTTTTAAAATTTCAGATCTGAATCAGATACATAATCCAGTGTGAACACAATTGCCTTGTTTGGCCCAAGTTTGCTCTCCAGCACCACAAATGGTTTCCTGAGTCCCACCAGGAATGATCCCCAAACAGAGAGATAGAAGTAAGCCCTCAAGTATAGTTGGATATGGTCCATCCCCCCCCCCCCCATCCCAACAAAATAAAACCGAAAAACTTCGAGTTTCTCAGACACATTTCAAGGACTCAATAGCTTCCTCTTGACCTATGGCAATCCTATAAGAAAGTTCCAAAAGTCTTCATTCCCATTATCCACAAAAGTCTCAGTAGGTGCTCATCAAGATCCCCCTAAAGAAAATGGCCCCACCTTTTCTTTTGGCTGTTTTTGTTTGTTTTGGAGTCATACTCAGAAGTGCTCAGGCTTATTAATGGCTCTAAACTCAAGAATCACTCCTGATGGTATTTAGGGAACCATATGGGATGCCTGGGATCAAACCAGGTCAGCCACATGCAAGTCAAGCTCCCTTTCCACGATAATATCGCTAGGCCCCAGCCCTGCTTTCTGACTGATAATAGCAAGGAAAGGTATCTCTGGGTTGTCTGTTCCAAGGGTGATACTTTCCTGACCCCCCTCTAAGAATTGCTTCCTGTTCTCAGGAGTGGGCCTGAGGAGCCACTTTGCGTATTCATCACTTCCCTGCTAGGTGATGCTGACTGTGGAGGTGACCACAGGACCTAACACTGTCCCTCAACCTCTCCCCACCTCCAGAAACTTGATCCTGAAGGTCTGGTACAGTCTCTGCAGGAGGCCGCCCTAGGAAAGAGTAAACATGGATTCTCAGAGTGGCTACGTGACCTCAGAGCTCTTGGGATGTGGAAAAAGCCTGTAGACCGAGATCGGGACAAACAAGCAGGTAGAAACCTGAGGAGATAAGATAGAGCCATAATGGCATTCTGGTTTTTGAGGCCTGGCTACATTCTTGGGCTTTGGCTTTTCTGGAACTCACCCAGTGTGTTTGTATGAAATTCCTCCTTATTTTTCAAGGTGACTCAAGGTGGTTTCTATTACTTGTAACTGGAGAGACCAATGGAAATTGGTGTTCCTTTTGCTTGGTGATGCACCCCAAAGAGTGTAAGGGTTCAGGGACCACACACTCAGAGGTTACTCCTGGCTCTGTGCTCAGAAATCACTCCTGCCTGGGGAACCATGTGGGATGCTGGGTATTGAACTTGAGTCAGTTGTGGATCAGCCATGTGCAAGGTAAATGCCCTACGGATATGCTATCACTCAGGCCCTATTCTAACTCTTTTTAAAAATATTACTTTGTTTAAGCACCGTGGTTACAAAATTGCTCATGCTTGCGTTTTAGTCATACAATGTATACCACAAGTGCACATTTCTACCACCAATGTCCCCAGGTTCCCTCCTACTTCCCCCTCCCACAGCCTGACTCTTGGAGCAGATATTTTACTTCTTTCTCTCTCTCCTCTTCCTCTAACTCTGTTTCTCTCTCTCTCTTCCTCTTTAACATCGTGGTATACCCTTTCAGCACCTACTTCTTGTCCAGAGTGATCAGTTCCAACTATCATCACAGTGGACTCTTTGCTACCCTAACTATTCACTGCCCTTTGGCAAGCTTCATACCTGATCCTCCTAGCCCTCATTTCTCGTGTCCCTGGATATTATTTTTAATTATTATTATTATATCTTTTATTTTCCTTAATCCTATAAATGAGTGAGATTATTCTATGTCTATCCTCTCCCTTGGACTCATTCACCAAATACTCATCAGATATTAACCATCAGTTAATATCTAAAATATACAAGGCACTGATGGAACTTAAGAAGAAAACATCTAACCCTATTCAAAAATGGGAGAGAAAATAAACAGACTTTTCCTCAAAGAAGAGATACAGATGATCGGGCAGTAGGGCATTTGCTTTACATGCGGCTGACCCAGGACTGACCGTGGTTCGATTTCCAGCATCCCACATGGTCCCCTAAGCCTGCCAGGAGTGATTTCTAAGCACAGAGTCAGGAGTAACCCCTGTGTGCCACCAGGTGTGACCCAAAAGCCAAAAGGAAAAAAAAACAAAAAAAAACAAATGGCCAAAAAGCACATAAAAATTGCTTCACAACACTAATCATCAGGAAGATACAAATCAAAACAATAATGAAATATCTATCACCTCACACCACAGAGATTGGCACACATCACAAAGAACAAAGAAATCAGTGCTGGTGGAGATACGAGGAGAAAGAGACTCATTCACTGCTGTAGAGTATGTAGACTGGTCCAGCCTTTTTGGAAAACAATATGGATATTCTTCAAAAAAACTAGAAAATTGAGCTTCTAATCCCATCAAAAAATGGGGAGAAGAAATGAACAGACACTTTCACAAAGAAGAAATACAAATGGCCAAAAGGCACATGAAAAAATGCTCCACATCACTAATCATCAGAGAGATGCAAATCAAAACAACTATGAGGTACCACCTCACACCACAGAGAATGGCACACATCACAAAGAATGAGAACAAGCAGTGTTGGCGGGGATGTGGAGAGAAAGGAACTCTTATCCACTGCTGGTGAGAATGCCGTCTAGTTCAACCTTTATGGAAACCAATATGGAGATTCCTCCAAAAGCTGGAAATCGAGCTCCCATACGACCCAGCTATACTACTTCTAGGAATATACCCTAGGAACAAAAAAATACAATACAAAAATTTCTTCCTTACACCTATATTTATTGCAGCACTATTTACCATAGCAAGACTCTGGAAACAGCCAAGATACCCTTCAACAGACGAATGGCTAAAGAAACTATGGTACATATACACAATGGAATATTATGCAGCTTTCAGGAGAGATGAAGTCATGAAATTTTCCTATACATGGATGTATCATGCTGAGTGAAATAAATCAGAGAAAGAGAGAGAGAGAGAGAGAGAGAGAGAGAGAAAGATGCAGAATGGTCTCACTCATCTATGGGTTTTAAGAAAAATGAAAGACATTCTTGCAATAATAACTTTCAGACACGAAAGAGAAAAGAGCTGGAAGTTACAGCTCACCTCATGAAGCTCACCACAAACAGGGATGAGTTTAGTTAGAGAAATAACTACATCTTGAACTATCCTAATAATGAGAATGTATGAGGGAAATAGAAAGCCTGTCTAGAGTACAGGCGGGGGTTGGGTGGGGAGAAGGGCGATTTGGGACATTGGTGATGGGAATGTTGCACTGGTGATGGGTGGTGTTCTTTACATGACTGAAACCCAAACACAATCATGTATGTAATAAAGTTGTTTAAATAAAAAAATTAAAAAAAATTGAGCTTCTATATGATCCAGCAATACCACCCCTAGGGATATACTCCAGGAACCCAAAACAATATGCCAAAAAGCCCTTTGCATTCCTATGTTTATTGTAGCACTATTCACAATAGCCAGAATCTGGAAACAACCCAAGTGTCCAAGAACAGATGAGTTGTTAAAGGAACTGTGGTACATTTACACAATGGAACACTATGCAGCTGTCAGAAAGAAATTAAATCATTAAATTTTTTTTGGTTTTTGGGCCACATCCAGTGATTCTGTCTATGTGCTCAGAAATCACTCCTGGCTAGGGGGACCATATGGGACACTGGGGATCAAACCAAGTCTGTCCTGGATCTGCCGTGTGCAAGGCAAACTCCCTACTGCTGCTCTATTGTGAGGGCCCAAATTTTCTTATACATAGATGGATATGGGATTATTATGCTGAGTGGAAGAACTCTAGTTCTTTATGCTATCTCACCAGCTTGGTACATTAGCAGTAGTTTTTAAAGAGTCTGAAGCCAGGTTGAGAAGCAACAGAATGTAGTGCTTCATGGATGGTGTCGGTCTTATCCACAGATTGGGGGAATTTAGACATATGTGTTAAATATTTGACATCCTTATATATCAGTCTCTGAAATGATCTCCTGCCCCCAAATTCCATTAGTTTCTCTGATAAATTTTTAGTTCTTTATTTTTGTTTTGTTGGCTAATAATACTGAATGAATAACATGTTATTGTTGTATGCCCAATTTACTGTTTCTCTTGGTGAAACAAAGAGTATGATACACTAACAGACCATTGAAAGTGAGAGAATAAACCAGGTACATTATCAGAGTCTCCAAATTTTGTATAAAATGTGAGCTCTAAATTCATCATACTTTTAGCAACTTGTGGTAGGTTTTTATTTTTAATTTTTGAATCTGGATTGCACCCAGCAGAGTTTGGGGGTTACTCCCCACTCAGAGTTCTGGCTACCAAGTGGTGCTGGAAATCCAAACTGGGCCTTCCATAATGCATGTGTTCAAAGCTTTGTGCTATCACTCCAGCACATAAAATGTTTTTAGTAGTGCCAGAGAAAACTCCTAATACTGGAATGTATAGATTTTTTTTTAATTATTGCAAGTCTAAAAAATATTTAAATGATGTCAGATTTATCAAGATAACTAAATGCAATCAATCTAAAGTCACTTATTTTTAAAGAAATCTAACCAATATTTATTTATTTACTAATTGCAGTTAGTGAATTGTAGTCTTTGCCCTGATGATAGTTGCAATCAAATAGAAAACTGAGAGAGGAAATTGACTGAAAAAAAAAATCAATGTAGAACTAAAGGCAACAGCTGCTTCTGTAAACTGAAAGAATTCAGAGAGGGCAAGCTTACATAACTAGCCAGGAGGATTTAAGAGAATTAATGGTCCCGAGATACATGAGAATATGATGTCAAAATTCACATATATAAGGTGGGTCAAAAGCAAGCAAGGAACTAAAAAGAGTATGGTGAATAAGGTATTTGCTTTCACGGGCCTGACCCAGATTAACATCCTTGAACTTTATGTAGTTCCCTAACCCCCCTGCCAAAAGTGAACCCTGGTTGTAGACCTAGGAAGTAAATCCTAATCCCCTCACCTCCCCCAAGGAGTGATTTCTGAGCACAGAGTCGGGAGTAACCCCTGAGACCAATGAGTGTGGTTCGAACAAAGAAACAAAAACAAAAAAATACAACAAACAAAAACAAGACAATAGAGCAAAATCATTTTTGATGGACAACTCAAAAGATCTTGACTACTTAACACTAGGCACAAGTATCTAAAACCTGAGGAATGAAGTAATTCTTTCTCCTGTACTGCATGACTTTTGACCCTTTCCCCAAGAGACATTTCCTAACATTCTCCCTCTGGAACATCCCTCCTCCATGATAGACAGTCTCAATTTAGGCTCACTTTCAAGCCCTGTATAATCTCTTCGCTTTAATATGGGTAGGAGGGTCAGGGAAATAATACAGTGAGTTGGGTTCTTGCCTTGCATGCAGCTGACCCAAGTTTGGTCTCAGCACCAGGACTGATCTCTGAACCAGAACCAGGAGTATACCAGTAAACCAACACCATCCAATGTGTCCAAATCCCTCTCCTCCCACACCTAAATTAAATATAGGCCTTGGTCCTAGTGGACAAAGAGTTCTGGATGATCATTCTCCTGATTACGGCTTGTAACTCTGTTTTCTAGTATAATCAGAGAAACTTTCCATGACTGCCCAGAAGAATAAGCTGCATACCATATGGGTGTGTGTGTGTGTGTGTGTGTGTGTGTGTGTGTGTGTGTGTGTGTGTGTAGGTGTCACATAATAAGGAACTGTAGGCAGCTAGTACTTGCTGTAAGTATCTCCCTCCCCATAGCTAGCAAGAAAACTAGAGATCTGTCCTCTACCTGCCAGGAGATGAATTTTGCCAACAGAGCAAATAAGCTTTGGGGGGTTGGAGCTGAGACCAGTCTCAGCTGATAGATAACTGGATGCCAGCCTTGTGGAATCCTAAGCAAAAGACAGATAAGCTGTGCCTGCACTCCTCAGCCACAAACACTGTGAGCTGAAAATGTGTGTTGTTTTAGGTTTCTAAGTTTTCAGTCATTTATTATATAGAAAAAGAAAAATGGAACCTCTAGCCAGAGTAATAAAACAGGGGGTAGGGCACTTACTTTGCATTTGGACAACCTGAATTCAATGCTTCAGCACTCCATAAGGTCTCCTGATTCTCTCCAAGAGTGATCTTTTTCTTTTTTTTCTACCAAGAGTAATCTTTAAGCACAGAGCCAGGAGTAAGTTCTAAACACAGCTAAGGGTAGTCTAAAAACAAAACAAAAAATTTTATAGAAGAAAATGAAGTCTCAAAAAAAAAAAAAAAGAAACAAAAGGAAATGAAGTCTCATTTTAACTGTGGTCTGTCACCTACCTTCTTCTTTTTTTAAATTTGTATTTGGGTTGCCATGATTTGGAATATAGTTAATGATAGAGTTGTGTGTATACAGTGTCCCAACACCACACCCTCCACACTGTGTCCTCTTCCTCCCACCATTGCTTCAGTATAAACCCCACCCCTTCTCCTTTTATCCTTTTGACATAGTAGCTCAGTTCTATAAACAAATTCTCAGGTTCTGTTGCCTTTGGCAAATTGTTATTCCTGTCTATGCTTTATATCCTACAGATGAAAGAAGTCATTCTTGTCTTGTCATCTCTTCTTAAAAACTCTGTGGGGTCACATGACTGGATGTGGAGGTTGCAAAAATAATCAAAATTTTGTTTCAAGATAAATTTTTGGAATGGGGGCCAGGAGAGAGCACAGCATCGTTTGCCTTGCAAGGACCAAAGGTGATTGGTTCGAATCCCGGTGTCCCATATGGTCCCCTGTGCCTGCCAGGAGCTATTTCTGAGCAGATAGCCAGGAGTAACCCATGAGCATCACCGGGTGTGACCCAAAAACCAAAAAAAAAAAAAAAAAAAAAAAAATTTTTTTTGGAATGTATTATTTTTTTTTTGGTGTTTTTTTTTTTTGTTTTGTTTTGTTTTGTTTTTGGGTCACACCCGGTGATGCTCAGGGGTTACTCCTGGATGTCTGCTCAGAAATAGCTCCTGGCAGGCACGGGGGACCATATGGGACACTGGGATTCAAACCAACCACCTTTGGTCCTGGATCGGCTGCTTGCAAGGCAAATGCCGCTGTGCTATTTCTCCGGGCCCTGGAATGTATTATTAATAACTACTTTCGATTGTGGTATCTATTTTATATATCAATATACCCAGAGTTACTTTTTTTTTTTCTTGATCACACTCAGCAGCGCTCAGGGGTTACTCTTGGCTCTACACTCAGAAATCGCTCCTGGCAGGCTCGGGGGACCATATGGGATGCCAAGATTTGAACCACTGTCTTTCTGCATGCGAGGCAAACACCCTACCTCCATGATATCTCTCCAGTCCCTCAAGGTTACATTTTAAAAAAATCTTTCAGACCTTCATACATGATGTTAACTGGGGGTCTAAGTTCAATTTTTTGCAAGTGGCTAGCCAGTTGTGCCAACACCACTTGTTGAAGAGGCTTTCTTTGCTCCATTTAGGATTTCATGCTCCTTTATCAAAAATTAGGTGATTGTATCTCTGGGGAACATTCTCTGAGTATTCAAGCCTATTCCACTGATCTGAAAGCCTGTCTTTATTCCAATACCATGCTGTTTTGATAACTATTGCTTTGTAGTAAAGTTTAAAGTAGGGAAAAGTCATTCCTCCCATATTCTTTTTCCCAATGATTGCTTTAGCTATTCTAGGGTGTTTATTGTTCCAAATGAATTTCAAAAGTGCCTGATCCACTTCTTTGAAGAATTTCATGGGTATCTTTAGAGGGATCACATTAAATCTGTACAATGCTTTGGGAAGTATTGCCATTTTGATTATGTTAATCCTGCCAATCCATGAGCAGGGTATGTGCTTCCATTTCCACGTGTCCTCTCTTATTTCTTGGAGCACAGTTTTATATTTTTCTTTGTATAGGTCCTTCTCATTTTTAATCAAGTTGATTCCAAGATATTTGAGTTTGTGTAGCACTATTGTGAATGGGGTTGTTTTCTTAATGTCTATTTCTTCTTTACTACTATTGGTGTATAGAAAGGCCATTGATTTTTGTGTGTTAATTTTGTAGCCTGCCACCTTACTATATGAGTCTATTGTTTTTAGAAGCTTTTGGTAGAGTCTTTACGGTTTTCTAAGTAGAGTATCATGTCATCTGTAAACAGCAAGAGCTTGACTTCTTCCTTTCCTATCTGGATTCCCTTGATATCTTTTTCTTGCCTAATCACTATAGCAATGTTGCTATGTTGAATAGGAGTGGTGAGAGAGGACAGCCTTGTCTTGTGCCAGAATTTAGAGGGAAGGCTTTTAGTTTTTCTCCATTGAGGATAGTATTTGCCATTGGCTTGTGGTAGATGGCCTTAACTATATTGAGAAAGGTTTCTTCCATTCCCATCTTGCTGAGAGTTTTGATCAGAATGGGTGTTGGACCTTATCAAATGCTTTCTCTGCATCTATTGATATGATCATGTGATTTTTATTTTTCTTCTTGTTGATGTTGTGTATTATGTTGTTAGATTTACGGGTGTTAAACCATCCTTGCATTCCTGGGATGAAACGTACTTGATTGTAGTGGATGATCTTCTTAATGAGGCATTGAATCCTATTTGCCATTATTTTGTTGAGGATCTTTGCATCTGTGTTCATCAGCGATATTAGTCTGTAATTTTCTTTTTTTGTAGCATCTCTGTCTGATTTAGGTATCAAGGTGATGTTGGCTTTATAAAAGCTATTTGGAAGTGTTCCTGTTTTTTCGATTTCATGAAAGAATCTTGCCAGGATTGGTAGTAGTTTCTCTTGAAAGGTTTGAAAGAATTCATTAGTGAATCCATCTGGGCCTCGATATCAGACTCGAATGTAGGCAAAATACTCTAGGACATTGAGACTACAGGCATCTTCAAGGAGAAAACTGCACTCCCCGAGCAAGTGAAAGCAGAGATTAACAGATGGGAATATATAAAGCTGAGAAGCTTCTGCACCTCAAAGGAAATAGCGCCCAGGATACAAGAGCTATCCACTGAGTGGGAGAAACTATTCACCCAATACCCATCAGATAAGGGGCTAATCTCCAAAATATACAAGGCACTGACAAGAAAAAAAACATCTAATCCCATCAAAAAATGGGGAGAAGTAATGGACAGAAACTTTGACAAAGTAGAAATACAAATGGCCAAAAGGCACATGAAAAAATGCTCCACATCACTAATCATCAGGGAGATGCAAATCAAAACAACTATGAGGTACCACCTCACACCCCAGAGATTGGCACACATCACAAAGAATGAGAACAAGCAGTGCTGGCGGTGATGTGGAGAGAAAGGAACTCTTATCCACTGCTGGTGGGAATGCCATCTAGTTCAACCTTTATGGAAAGCGTTATGGAGATTCCTCCAAAAACTGGAAATCAAGCTCCCATACGACTCAGCTATACCACTCCTAGGAATATACCCTAGGAACACAAAAATACAATACAAAAATCCCTTCCTTACACCTATATTCATTGCAGCACTATTTACCATAGCAAGACTCTGGAAACAGCCAAGATACCCTTCAACAGATGAATGGCTAAAGAAACGGTGGTACATATACACAATGGAATATTATGCAGCTGTCAGGAGAGATGAAGTCAAGAAATTTACATATACATGGTTGTGCATGGAATCTATTATGCTGAGTGAAATAAGTCAGAGAGAGGGAGAAAGATGCAGAATGGTCTCACTCATCTATGGGTTTTAAGAAAAATGAAAGACATTCTTGCAATAATAATTTTCAGACACAAAAGAGAGAAGCACTGGAAGTTACAGCTCACCTCATGAAGCTCACCACATAGAGTGATGAGTTTAGTTAGAGAAATAACTACATTTTGAACTGTCCTAATAATAAAAATGTATGAGGGAAATAGAAAGTCTGTCTACAGTACAGGTGGGGATTGGGTGGGGAGGAGGGAGATTTGGGACATTGGTGATGGGAATGTTGCACTGGTGATGGTGGTGTTCGTTACATGACTGAAACCCAAACACAATCATGTATGTAATCAAGGTGTTTAAATAAAATATATATAAAAAAACTCTCAGAGAGAAAGTGGTTGTGAAGGGAAAGTTTAAAAAGCCCTAGGCCATCACATGCATCTTCAAGCCTTTGTCAATAGATTCCTATGTTTTAAGTAAGCACTTAAGCAGAAGTGGAAGCCTAATCTGTAGAATCAGTGGAGACCCTCCGTGTGCCTGTACTGACTGAGTTCACCTGAATTTGTGGAGAAAATTGTCAAAAGAAACTGAGGTAAGATAGACTGAGGAGACAATGCAAGGGCTGCTGATGCCAGATACTCTCTGCAGGCTGCAGGGAGAGATGACCTTAGGTGACTGTCCCTGTTGAAGCACTAAGGACACTGACAAGAATTTCCTTCCTGTTTCTGGTCAGACATTGTAATTTCAGTGTATTTTCTGCCTTCAGTATCTGTACCTGCAATTCTCCTTTTGGAAACTCTCTGGGTTCCAGAAGCAAGAAAGCAAGTAGAGCACTTGAGACCTTTCAGTCCCCCGTTGAGGAGGCCTTTACTATAGACTAATTGGTGGGAGATTAGAAAACCACGTTCCCTCATTTGGAGTGCAGACAACCATTTAAAGTTTCTGCTCTGAATTTTTCATCTTGGCTAGGCTGAAAGCTCCCCTCTTCAGGACTGCTAAAACCAAAGTGTGCCTGGCTTCTTCCCTTCCAAATTATCTACTTTCCTACCTCTTCCTACCAGCTTTCTTAAACATTGCTCTGCAGATGAAAAGATACTATATTAGGTAAGACTCTGGTATGCAGCACACCCATTTAGACTTCCTGTGGAATAGTATAGTCCCCTAAGTACAACCAGGGATCACTCCTGAGAAATCAGGAATAATCCCTGAGCACTGCTGGGCGTGGCTCAAACCCACCTTCATCCCCACCCCCAGAAAGAAGAACTTGCTTTGCATGTTAATTCTCATTTTGATGTGTCTGCCCGGCAAAGCCTACTTGAGATACAGGGTGAACATACTTGGGAAACTGAGGCATCCCAGCATTTCTGAATGTTACTAGGTGTTTCTTATCTGTGTCTCATGTAAAGCTGATCTCCAGGGCCCTATCTGAGTCCTGTGATTCTTGCATCATTCTTATTACATATGCAACTTAAAAAGATTTAGGGCTTTTTTTTTAAGTGAGAAGAATTTTAATAGCATTTTAGTAAAGATCAAATATTTCAACATATAATCATATTATAATTTCAATATCTTCTTTTATATCACTTTTTTAATATTAGATCTTTGAAGGTTTTTTGTTTGTTTGTTTCTTTGCATTCAGCATGTTTCAATTTGAATACATTTTGGGGACTCCTACGTAGTGCTCCAGGGACCATTTCTATAAATAGTCAGCTGGGCTGGAGGGATCAATGCTCAGACTCAGCAATGTGGTGTTGCTTGGTCCTAGCAGTGTTGTTGGCCTCCAAACAACTATGATGGTGATCAGAGGTTAGGAGCATGAAATGCCAGGGATTGAACTTGGGGCTTTGAGAATACAAAGCATGTGCTTTTATCCTTTATGCTTCTTCTATGGCCCTCAACATTTTGGGGGAAATTACTGACCTGTATTCTGATTTTATCAAATTTAAAATTGATTGGGTCAGAGAAAGAAAGAGTAAAGGAGTTAAGGTGTTTGCTTGTAGGCAACAAACCTGAATTCTATCTCTGTCACTATGTAATGATCCCTTCAGTACTGTCAGAAGTGATCCTTGAGCAAGGTGTAAGTCTTGAGCACAGCTAAATGTGGTCCCAATATATATATATATATAAAACAGTAACAAATGAAATTTATAATTTACGACAAGAGGCATGTGGTTAGTAACTATTATTTTCAATTCTCAAGACCCTCTTCCCTATTTCTTAGAGTTAGCTCTGAGACTCCCATGGGCTGATGAAGATGAAGACACTCCAGTGTGGGAGTGGAGATGGCATTTGGTGAGCACTTGGAACCCATGTCCTGCTCCTCTGCTAAGATTTCCAGAGGCAACCTTTCAGGCCAGCTTTCGTGGTAGCAGAACCCAACACAGACTTTGATGTGTACCCATTTGATCACAAGTAGCATGGAAAGAAATTTCTAAAGGGATGTAGTCAAAGGACAGTGATCTCCCAGAGATGAACTCTAGTTGTGGGCCAGGAGTAGTCTAATAGGTAAATAACACTTAGGTTAATAACAGAGATGCCTAAGCTCAGTGCCCCTATACTGTATTTTCCAGTCGTTAGCTATTAGGGTGAAACTGTATAGAATAAGATCCTCGGGTTATTTTGGGGGGGGCACACCCAGCTGTGCTCAGGGGTTATTCCTGGCTCTATGCTCAGAAATCACTCCTGGCAGGCTCAGGCGACCATATGGGATGTGGGATTCGAACCACTGACCTTCTGCATGCAAGGCAAACACCTTACCTCCATGCTATCTTTCCGGCCCCGATCCTCGGGTTCTAACACCAGAGCACCGGAGAAACGCAGGTCTGGAAGTGGAATGGAGGTCTGGAGAATAATTCACATGTACATTCATGGAGGGAGAAATGGATTTTTCAGGAGTTCCCACACGTTTGCCCTTTGCTCTTAAGAAGCAGCCAGCTCCATGTTGGTCCAGAAATGCAATAGAGAGACTTAGACTTCCTCCCAATCCGTGACACATTCACATTCCCCAATTTTCTAGGTGAGACAATTCATCCAATTTACCAAAGGTCACAGGTCAGAGCTTTTAGCAGCAGCTGGGATGGAAAATTTGGAACTGGCACCAAGCTCCAGTGACCTACATGTGTACAGGATAAGCCAGAATTAGAATTGTTTTCTTACTTTCTGGCAAGCCCTCCAGCCTCAATGTGGAGTCACAGTGTATTCAGTAGTCTTCGGGGTGCCACAACTCCCCTGGAGAGAGGCTTAGGGTCTAGCATCCATGGAGGACATTCATGGCACTTTCTTTGGCCCTTTCTTCCTGGAGCAACAATAAAATATCCTGTCTGCATCACACCTTAAAAGTGAGAAGGAAAAACAAAGAAACTGAATTTTTAGTGGAAATACTGAATCTTTCTATTACCATCCACTATGAAGCCAGTCTTTGGTGGAGTTTGTTTTGTTTGTTTTATTTTTTAGTGGGGAGTGCAAGGGGCATACTCAGCAATGCTTAAGAGCTTCTTCACACTTGGTTTGTTTGTTTGTTTGTTTTTGTTGTGTTTGGGGGCCACACCCGGAAGTGCTCAGGGGTTACTCCTGGCAGGTTTGAACAAGTATACAGAGGGGACCAGTTACACTAGAAGTCCAGAGGGTAATGGGGGTATATATGAGATGCATGCTGGGAACTGGTAGAGGGAGGGCAACACTGGTGATAGGAATGGCCCTGATTTATTGTCACAGTGTACCTTAAATATTATTGTTCACAAAAATTTTAAAGAAAAAGAAATTGATCCTGACAGGCTCGAGGAATCATTTGGGATGCCAGGAATCGAACCCAGTTCCGTCCTGGGTCAGATGCATGCAAGGCAAATGCCCTACCACTGTGCTATCTCTTTGGCCCCTTCCTCAATACAAGGTACTTGGGAAGGGTCTTGCCCTCAGTGGTGCTAAGAAGAATATATGGTGTTGGGGTGGAATCCAGGTCTGTGGCATGCAAAGCATGCACTCAGCACTTTAAGCCATTTCTCTGGCCCCCAAACAAATTCTATAATGTAATTAGTTTCCCTAGGCCTAGAGAGTATTGAAGTTGACTTTGTCTGCGTAGCTGGGCCCTGGGTGAGACTGTGAAGTAAAAATTCAAGGCCATTTTGAGCAATGGCAACATGACTTAAATCAGTGAAGTTGGAAGGGTTTAAGTGTCCATGAGAAGAAACAATCCAAGAGAGGAGGGACTTGAGGTCAGTGGGAAGAACTGAGAAATCTAAGCAAAATGCCCCGGTTAACTGCAGGGCTGAGGTCAGTCAGGGGCCATCAGCTGAGCACAGGGTATTAGTAAGCAGGAAGTCAAAAGTCCAGGCATGAAGAAGGGCACAAGATAACTACCCTGGGTAGGTCACTGTTTATTCTTTTTGTGATGCTCTCAATAGGTTCTTGCATAATTAATTTTCTCACCCACTTTAACTTTATTCAGGCACTCAGAGGTGAAGGTTAAGATGCTTGTGCTAAAGTCCCAGTATGTGACCATAAGTAGGGACGGGGACTAGGAACTTCAAGGAGAGTCAAGAATTTGACTCAGGTCCATAAGAAGAGGAGGGAATGTGAGGTCCTGGGTTCTGAATGAGGAGGGACACCATTTTGTAAAGGCCCCATGCAGGCTTCTCTTAGTTTCTGAATAAGGAGAGATGTCATTTTGTAAGGACCACATGTTGTAAGCCGCATGCTAGGCATTCTCAAGCCTATTTCCATTAACACCACCCTAAGCTTGGCCATACCAAGTAGCCTGTCTGGAAAGGACACAAAGGAGCAGTAGGAAGGTACCCTAGGCAACAGCCAATCATTTTAAAGATCATCAAAAAGCTAGAACCACTCTATATTCTGTCCCTATATAATCCAATTTATGATCTTGGGTGGGGTTCGTTTCCTGTTGGTCAGTCAGTTTGAAGCTGTTGGGAGATGGATTAAATTTTTGTTCAGCTTTAAAAGGGGGGGGGGGCACAGGCTGATGAAATCAGAGGCTGGGTCCTTCCAAGTGCCCAGTGAAAGTAAATCATAAGGATTACTGGTCAGGCATTAGGAATAAATCTACTACTTATAATCGCTTCTGGAGAAGGCCTAGGCTCTGACAGATAAAATAGGACTTCAGAAAGTTGACTGCACATGGCTCCATGGACCAGTACAGAATCTGATGCAATAGTGTGATAAAGGAGATTTAGCTAATGAACTCCAGGTAAAGCTGACTTTGATACCCACCCACCTTTGAGTATTAAAATGTTAAAAACCTAAATTCAGAGACTGGAGCAATAGAACAGTGGGTAAGGCATTTGTCTTGTACACAGCCAGCCCAGGTTCAATCCCTGGCATCTCATATGGTCCCCCAAGCCCGATGGAGTAATTATTTTTTGTTTTTGTTTCTGGGCCACACCCGATAATGCTCAGGGGTTACTCCTGGCTATGTGCTCAGAAATCACTCCTGGCTCAGGTGACCATATGGAATGCTGGGGATCGAACCCAGGTCTGTCCTGAGTCAGCCACGTGCAAGGCAAATGCTCTACCACTGCGCTATCACTCCAGCCCCTTGCAGGAGTAATTTCGGAGCACAGAGCCAAGCGTAACTCCTGAGTGCCACCAGCTGTGTCCCCCCACATCCCCCCAAAATCTCTGAGTTTAGAGTCCAAGCTTTTCACACTTGGAAGGAAGATGTGAAGAAGGTAAGATAGGAGAACTAAAGGCCTGCTCTAAGCACGTTTGGCCTTCCCAGCCCATCATGGGTGGTGCCTTTATACCCGCTGGGATCCAGATGTGTGCAAAGTGTGCTTGGAAGTGGAAGGAGGGGCATCTCTAGTGTAGGGTGCTTCCTCCTATAGCCACTTACTTGTTTTAGTGCCTAGAATTCCCTGTCCATTAGTGTAATGGACACCTGGCTGAGTGAGTGTTTGTATGATAATCTGTTGTAGACATTAGTAATCAGGCTGCTTTTATTTTTTATTTTATTTTGGAGGGGAAGGGGCACAACCGGTGGTTCTCAGGGTTTACTCTTAACTCTGCACTTAAGAATCACTTCTGGTGGTACTCAGGGGACCATATGGGGTGCTGGGAATCAAACCTTAGCTGGTTACATGCAAGGCAAACAACCTTTCTGCTGCACTGTTGCTGGAGTCTCCAGCTTTTATGTTCTTACTTCTGAATCCACCAATCAGAAGTTGACTTTTTTTTTCCTTTTATGGGGTCACACACGGCAGTGCTCAAGGGTTACTCCGGGCTCTACGCTCAGAAATCACTCCTGGCAGGTTTGGGGGACCATATTAGATGCTGGGATTTGAACCACCGTCCTTCTACATGCAAGGCAAACGCCTGCCTCCATGCTATCTCTCTGGCCCTTATTTTTCTTTTTTTAAATGATTGCTCTTTTACTGTTTCACAAGCCTCCTTTTTAAAAATTTCTTCTTCTGGACTAGAGAGATAGCTTAGCAAGCTAGAGCATATGCTTTATGCATGCAGGATCCCTAGATTTGATACCTGACACCAAACATCTCTGAGAGTAATTCCTGGACAAAGTGCTTGGAGTAACTCATGAATTCTGATGTAATCCAAATCCCCATTCTTTCCAAGAAAACATACTTGCTTGATATTTAATAGCCTTGAAGAATCTGATAAATTTTTTTGGTAAACTGCTTGCTTGTAGACATGAGAATCTATTTCACAAATAAGTGTTATAGATGGAGCCATATAGTACTATAATAAATTATTTTATCAAAAATTGCATCTTGGGAGGGGCTGGAGAGATAGCATGGAGGTAAGGCATTTGCCTTGTTGCCTTGTCCCTAGACTCAATAGCTACAATAAAAGAAATACAGAAGAAATATTGATAAAGGACCCCATGGAGCCATAATCATCACAATCCAGGCTGTAAGTGCTGTGGGCTTAATTATCTTCCCATCCTGCCCCCTTTAGTGCACACATGAAACCCAAATACCCCCATCCTATTCTGTGTGACCGTATTTACAGACAGAACCTTACGGAGGAATTAAGGGAAAATGCTCTTATGTAGATGGTGGTGTCCTTTGAAATTCACATCTTTAGCAGAGGAAGAGACTAGAGATCTCTGCCTTTGTGGAAGAAGACCACGTGAGGGCACAGTGCTGATGGAGTCATCCACAAGTCAGGAAGGGAAATCGCACCTGAACCCAGCCCTGCTGCCACCTTGATCTTACACTTCTGGCTTCCAGAAATGTGCAAAAATTCCTTTCTGTTGTCTAACCCACATGGTCTGGGGTGCTTTGTTATGACTGTTCAGCGTGACTCACAAGAAGAAGGACAAACAACCTGATTGCTTCAAGTATATAGCAGCAAGGAGGGGGAAGGATAAGGAAAGCAAGAGAGACACACATACAGACACACACACACACACACACACACACACACACACACAACTCTAGAGACTAAAGAAACTTAAACCATGTCAATTGTTCTTGGACCTTGGAGTTCTGATTCAAACAATCTTAAAAAAGAAAATCAGAGAGGCAGGCAGAAACACACTGTAGCCTTTATGAGACAACTGGAAATCTAAACACTGATATTCTTTTTCTTCTTGGTTATCCTAGCTGCTGTCCTAGCTTGGCTGTTCTTGGCTGTCCTAGCTGCTACCCCAAGCCGCAGGTCTTGCGTGGGGTTTCGGTATCCTACCTGCATCCAGTCATGAATATATACCCTGATTCCTGCCGCTCCAGCTGTTGCTTTTGCTCAGTGGGCAGCATGCGGGGCTAGGACAGGGTATAAAACTGGTACAAACCCTTCAAATGAAGATCCAGGTGAAAGCTTCTTTTTTGGAGAGAAGGGACTACAATAAAACTTACATTATTATTATTCCTGAACTGAGTGGTAGAACCATGAGGGTTCATATTATTTCCATACCTTACATACTTTTGCAAGTTTGAAATAAGGTGAAAGAACTGTATTTCCTTTGAGGAAGGAGTTTTTTTGGGGCCACACTTGGCTGTATTCTGGCTCTGTGCTTAGGGAATCATTCCTGGCAGGGCTCAGAGAACCATATGGGGTGCTGAGGATCAAACCCATGTTGCCTGCTTGAAAGTGCTCTACTCCCTGTACTCTCTGGCCCAGTAGAGAAAGTGAATGGAATGGGTAACTATTTAATTGCCCCACAAAGTACTATCTTTTGTAGATACTAACCCAATACCTTTTTACCTCCTTTATCAATCTTTCTTTCTGTAGGGGGGCCACACCCAGCTGGGCTCAATGCTTACTTTTAAATCAAAGATTAGTCCTGGAAGGTTCAGGAAACCGTAACAGGAGTTGGCCTCTCTATTAACATTTCTTAGCATTTTTACTTCCCCCTTACAAAAAGTAAACCAAAAAAACTACATAAAATATAATAACGTGGGGCCGGAGCGTTAGCATGGAGGTGGGGCATTTGCCTTGCATGCAGAAGGATGGTGGTTCTAATCTCAGCATCCCATATGGTCCCCTGAGCCTGCCAGGAACGATTTATGAGTGTAGAGCCAGGAGTGACCCCAGCGCGCTGCTGGGTGTGACCCAAAAACCAAATATATCTATATCTATATCTATATCTATATCTATATCTATATCTATATCTATATCTATATCTATATCTATATCTATATCTATATCTATATCTATATCTATATCTATATCTATATCTATATCTATATCTATATGAGGCTTTGTCTTTTATTTCAGTTATTTTGCTCAAGTTATTATATATATATATATATATATATATATATAAATCAGCAAAACCAAAATAGTAAAGCTATCCTTCTAGCAGCCATGAGAAATATTTTGCCATGACACTTACTCTTCACGGCCAGGTATATTTTATGCCGTATGACCTGAACATGAAGTGATAATAATTTGGTGAAAAAAATTATTCCAAGTCCTCTTGGAATAAAGATTTTGAGGAACTGCATTTTCTTTCTTTTTTTTATTTATTTTTTTTTGGGGGGGGGGGTTTATACCCGGCAGCACTCAGAGGTTACGCCTGGCTCTACACTCAGAAATTGCTCCTGGCAGGCTCAGGGGACCATATGGGATGCTGGGATTCGAACCATCATCCTTCCGCATGCAAGGCAAATGCCTTATCTCCATGCTATCTCTCAGGCCCTTTCTTTCTTTATTTTTAATCCTAAGAATAACTGATTTTGTTCAGAATAACCAGAATGTTTCACCACCTAATTGATCCATTTATTCTTCCACTCACCATGCATCCACCCATTTATCCATTTATCTACCAATAAGCTCATCTGTCACCAATCTGACCAACATCTACCCATTCATTACCTTATCGATCCACCCACTCATCTGTATACCCATCCATCCTTCCACTCACCCACACACCCATCCATTTACCCACCCATTCATCTATCCATTCCTCTAACCATTCATTTATTTATCAGCCTTCTCACCTACCTACCCATTCATCCATCTATCCATCTGGTATATCCAACCAGTCATTCATCCACCTACAACATTTCCATCTATCCAATTATTCACCTACTCAGCTATCCTTCCATTCATCTGTCCTTCCATTTACCTCTCCATCCACCTCTCCATCCACTATCCTAAAGCATTAAGCAAGTCTTCCCCTATATGTCAGGAATAAGAAAGTGCTGGAGATGACAAGAAGAATAGGTAGAGCTAATTATACTGTATGATGAGGGTGTGAGTTTGAGTTAGGCTTTCAGCAGAATTAGAGGCATGAGGTTGAAAGTGATTTGCACCACCAGTTTGAGTGATCAGAAAGGGTGTTATCACAGACAACATGGATTTGTGTCTTGGTATGTCATGATTTATTGTTAAAGACTTAGGACAAGCTTCTAGACATGTGCTCTTCAAACTTTTTAAAATTAATTTTTCACTAATTTACATTATGGAACTTTAGGTGTTTGGCCTCAAACCTCCATGTATATATAATATCATTCCTTTACCAAAGTTCCAGTGCCATCCTACCAAGTACTCTTTACTCCTCCTCTTCCATCTCCCCTTTCCCTCTGGCAACCTCCACAATGTTCACTGATTGTAAGAGTTACTTTTATTCAAACATTTCCCCCCCCCCCAACTCTCTTATTCAAACATTTAAAAAAAATTGTCTGGAGAGAGAGAGAGAAAGAGAGAGAAGCAGAAGCAGAGACACAGAGACAGTTACACAGAGACAGAGAGCTACATAAAACAATAGAAAGGAAAAAAAACACAATAGATAGGAATTAAACACTAAAATAGGTGCAGATGATGCCAGGGTGGAATATATCTGCTGTGTGAACTTATTATTTTATTTTTATTTACCCATTTATTTATTGAGCTTCCCAAACAGTGCCCAGGGACCACATGGCTATTCCTGATTATACTTAGGCAGCTGGGCTCAGGAGTCTTAGGGCAACATCTGGTGATACTCAGGAAGCCACATGGTGCCAGAGATTGAATGTGGGTCTGATGCATACCTAGCATGCACCTTAACCTCGGTACCATCTCCCAAACCTGCTGTGAATTTTTACTTTTTGTTTTCAGGGTCACACCCACCTGTGCTCAGAGCTTACTTCTGGCTGTGTTCATCCATTACTCCTGGAGGAACTTGGGGAGCTATTTGAGGTGTTGGGGACTGAACTCAAATCAGATACATGCAAAGCAAGCACCCTACCCACTGTACTATTTCTCTACCCACAGATGCTCTGAACTTTAAAAGAAATTCTAATAAGCTATTATATGTCATATTTTGTATTCACAACTAAATTTTTATTGTAATTTTTAATAATTGTAAAGAAGGCAATTCCCTTATTATAAATACTGACATTTAAAACAAACCTCTAAAGTGATTTTTAACTGTTTGCAATAGGTTCTACATAATAATTTGATATAAAATCTGTCATTAAAATGTTCAAGGACAGGTTCTTCTTAAAATATCGATTTTTTTTAAACAAAACTATTATGTAATTTTGAAATGCTCCCAACTTCATAGCTATTTGATGCCATTGTCCTTTTAGAAAGAGTAGAATAATCTTTTTTGAAAGATCATTTTCATAATTTTTGTTTATATTCTCATTCCTTTATCTCTCAGGACTTTGCCTTTCTGAAACATACTCTGTGCCATATATATATATATATATATATATATATATATATATATATATATATAATATATTTTTTGTTTTGTTTTGTTTTCTAAAGGTGACAACTCCTAGCAGACTTGGGGTAGGAAGGTGAAATATATAGAATATCAGAGATTGAAAATAGGCTGGCCTTGTGCAAGGCAAATGCCCTAACCATAGTACTATTGCTCCAGTATATGTCATATTTTTCAATAACAAAATCATGTATAAATTCAGAGTCCATTACTCTAATGGCTTTCTTGAATTGAACCATACAGTAATTAGTGGTATACAACTGATAAAAACAACTGATTATATTTTTCATAACTATAGGACAAAATTTTTTATTATTTTTATTAGTCAAAGAACCATAATTTTCAAAGTGATTGATAGTTGAGCTTTAGGCATATAATATTTTAGCAACAGTTCCACTATGAATATCAACTTCCCTTTATCTGTATTCCCATTCCCCCTACTCTGTGACAAAATTTTTTCTTTTGTTTGTTTTTTTTTTCCATAAAAATCTTTATTTAAGCACCATGGTTACAAGCAGGGACAAAATTTTTTAATTGGAAGTAGAACTCTCTATGAGATGGGTAGATACTTTTCTTTGTTCTTATTTATTTAATTACTGGGCTGGGGGTATAATGCAGTGGATATGATGCTTGTCTTGCAGACACAGGACCCAGGGTCCACTCCCAGCACCTCATATGGTCCCCTGAGTACTATCAGGAATGATCCCAGACCTTAGGGCCAGTAGTAAGCCCTGACCACAGCTGGGTATGCCCCCCATCAAATTAGGTGATATATATATATATATATATATATATATATACATATATATATTGCCTATTATTTATGACTAACATGGAATAAGTCTCAATATAAATATTTAATCTTTTATCTTTATGTAAGTGTTGAGAATTTTCATATTTAAGCAGCAGAATTGGACATTTTGTCCTAGAAATGTCCCTAATTTTCTAATCTGCCTCCTCTTCTTCCTCTCTTCTTGTTTTTCTTCTTCTCGTCTCCTCTTCCTCCTCCTCTCATTCCTCCTCCTTCTCCTTCTCTTCCTCCTTCTTATTCATCTTCTTCCTCTCCCCCTCCCCCTCCTCCTTCATCTTCTCCTTATTCTTCTCCTTCTCTTCTTCATCTTCTCTCTTTTTTTTTTTATAAATATATAATTTTTATTTTGGTCATAATGGTTTACATAACTTTCCCAGTAATATTTTAGGTACATATTAACATTGAATCAGGGAAATTCCCATCACCAAATTTGTCCTCTCTCCACCCCCGTTTTCATCTTGCATCCCCTATTTCCCACTCCCACCCCCCACTCCCCCGGGCTGCTAGAATTAGTGGGCCCCTCTGTGACTAGCTTACTACTTAGTGATCATACAACTGTTTGGTCTTGGTACTCTCTATTATCCCCCCCCCCCATTTGAGAGACGGAACCAGAGTTCAAGTCATGTGGTTCTGTTTGAAGAAAAGAAAAGCAATAAAATGGGGTAAAAATCAAATAAGCCAAAAATGGGCAGAGTCCTTCTAAAAGCTCTCAACCTCAGTTTGAGAGAGGAAAGGGAAAAAGGAATTGAAATACCACAACAATACAAACAGAAATATCAAATAAAATATACAGTGAGCATTACAGCAATAAAGACAAGCACCACATAATAGCCACAGTCCTGAAATAAAAACATGTCAGAGCACAAAAAGGGAAAAAAAAAAATTAGAGACAACTTCAATATCCACACCAAAACAAAAAAGTTACAAAAAAAGATAAATAGATAGATAAATAAATAAAAAAAGATTATTTTGTGCTTTTCTTTTTTTTCTTCCCTGCGTAGGCACAGAAAATATTGGGGACATTAGAAAAGGAATTCCCTTGGCCTAAGAGATAGAGGGTTTCTCCACCGTTGAAGTATACTGTCATGGGATTAACTATAGACTCCTTGCATGTTCATTTACTTTTCTCTAGGTGCTTTTGTGATGTATGGAATACTTCTGCTCCATCATGGGTGATAAGATCAGACCTCTGTATCTAGAAATCTTGGTATCTGCACAGGTCAAGGAATAGAGCTTATATTCTTCTTCATCTTATCTTACTCCTCTTCTTTCTCCCTCTTTTCCTTCTTCATCTTCTCCTTCTTCTCCTCCCTATTCTTCTTTATCTTCTCCTTCTCCTCCCTCTTTTAATTCTTCTCTCCTTCTTCCTCTTCTTCCTCCTACTCCTTCTTCACCATACATACTCCTGGTGGGCTCAGAGGAACATATAGGGTGTCAAGGATTGAACATGGATTGGCTATATGCAAGACAAGCACTCTATCCACTCTACCATTACTTCAGCCTCACTGAATTTTCTTGATTTTTTCCAGTGAAATGTTTTTAAAAATCACATATTGAACCACAAAGACTGACTTCATCATAAGTCCCACCTCAGGATCTGTACAGATACTCTACAGACCTCTAAACACAGAGCAGAAGTCTTCCACACACCAAAGGAAAAAAAAAAAAGAAAGAAAAAAAAAAAAAAAAAAACACCACCGGGAAAGTAAAGGATCCTGAGCAATGTCTAGAGTTAATCCCATGGCAGTATGCTCCAAGGACGGAGAAATCCCATATCTCTTAGGCCAAGTGAATTCTTTTTCGAATGACCCCAATATTTACTGTGCCAGTGCAGGAGGGAAAAAAACAAAAATACAAAAAGCACAAAACCTTGGTTATTTTTTTGATATAAATATATACATTACCTTCATTTATTATTGTTATTATTATTTTTGATTTACCAATCTATTTTGGTCGATTTCTCTGTTTGGGTGTGATTATTGAAAGTGTAGTCCCCAATTATACTTATTTTTTTATTTATTTATTTATTTTTTTTCTCTTCCTTTCTTCTCTTTCGTTATGTCCTATGCCATGTTTCTTAATTCAAGACCATGGCGTGATTTTTGTTTGTCTGTTTTTGTTTTATTTTTTTTTCTACTTGTTTGTTTGTTTGTTTTGTCTGCTCTGTGTGGTGCTTATCGATATAGCTGGAGCCCTCACTGGATATTTGACACTTCTTTTGGTACTAGTGGAGTGTTTCACCTACTTTTTCTCCATCTCCCAGATTGATGATGAGAGCCTTTAGAAGGACTCCGCCCATTTTCGGGGTATTAGACTCTTACCCCAGTTTATTGCTTTTTTCTCCTTCAAACAAAACCACGCAACTTGAACTAGCTAGTCCTGACTCCAGATAGAGGGGGAAATAAGGGAGGCATCAGGACCAAACAGGTGCAAGACTACTAAGTAGTGGGTTAGATACAGAGGGGACCACATATTCTAGCCGCCCTGGGGTGAGGGAAAAGGAAAAGGGAGGTAGGATAGAAACGGAGGCGTAGGGATGACAATTTGGCGATGGGAATCCCCCCTGATTTTATGTAAATATGTACCTAAAATATTATTGTCAACAATATGTAAGCCACTATGATCAAAATAAAAATTTATATTAAAAAAAATCACATATTGATTTTTTGCTCAAAATTATTTAAAAATAATTTCCACCTTCAACTTTGTGGCAAGCAATGACTCAATGTGACTTGACTTGTGAAAATATTTGCAACAAGTTAATAGGATTAGTCACTTTCTGAACAAAAATTCTCAGATTTCCAATTGTTTTGCTTGAGAACTTGAGAGATTTTGCACCAAAGTACCATTGTTAGATTTGAGATGAAAGCAAGGAGGTCCTTTGTTCAGAAAAGTAGGTAGGGAAAAGTCCATTATAAAAGGGAAACCTATAGCTTTGATCTCACTTTTTTTTAAAGAGGCTTCAGAAAAGATTAAATTAGGAAATCTGTGATTTATTTTCTTAAAGTACTTCATGAATCCAAAGCCAGCTAAGTAGCCCCAAAGGCTGGCTTGGTGAGGCCCTGAGTTTGATCCTTAGTACTACTTGGGAGTCCACTACCAAAAAAATTAAAAAAAAAAATAATTAAACGAAGCAAAACAAAACTATTTAAGTTAGAAGTGCAAATTCTTGAACAAAAGAAATGATTTAAAGGGCTGAGTTCATGGTGTGAATATTAGAGAACTGGAATTGTGGTGAACACAATTCCCAAGAGCACTGCCAGGAACAACTTCCAAGCACAGAGCCAGGAATAGTCCATAAGCACAACTGGGCATGGCTCAATTTTTCACACACACCTTAAAATGAAAGATGAAGAAGTGAAGGGAGGGAATGAAGAAGGGAGAATGGGAGGGAGGAGGAAGGAAGGAAAGAAGGAAGGAAGAAAGAAAAAAGGGAAGGAGAGAGGAGGAAAGAAAGATGGAAAAAGGAAGAAAGTGAAGGGGAAGGAAGGATGAATGGAAAAAAAAAGAAGGAGGGATGGGAAAAAAGAAGGAAGAATGAATAAAAAACGAAGGAAGGGAGGGAGGGAGGAAGGAAGAGAAGAAAGAAAGGATGGCTCAAAAAAGGAAAGAAGAAAGGATGGAAATAAAAAAGAAGGATGGAAAAGGACGGAAGAAAAGAAGAAAGGAAGGAAGAAAAGAAAAGAAGGAGCTGAAGAGCTAGTACAGCAGGTAGGCCACCTGCTTTGCACACAGACAATCCGTATTTGATCTCTGACATCACATACAGTACCACTGAGCATCAAAGGTGTGAGCCCAAAACAAAAACAAAAACCAGAAAAAGAAAAAAGGAAGGAAGGTCTATAATCTCAGTTCCATTGCGGAACAACTGTTTTTCAATATCTGCATTTCACAACTTTTAGAGGGATTCATAAGCACAGGCAGTTTAAGAAGAGCTGGGCTAGACCACAAAGAAGACAAAATATCCTTGCAGTCACTGTATAATCTCTTGTGTGGGATCCTGAGCAGTGTGAGAATCTCGTAAATACCTCTTGAGCATCTGCTGCTATGCTTCTTGACTTCAGTTCTCCAAATCAGCTTCTTCAGTTTGCAGTAGCCTTTTCGGCTGAGTGGCTGGGGTTTTTGACTTAGCAAATAAAAAGAAAAAAAAAAAAATGGTATCTGAAAGCTTCCAGGATCTCTAAAGGCCTCTCTTAAGTGACAGCTGATGCACTCTTCCTTCATAACAGTCAGATTTAGGTAAGAGATCTGATTTCCTGCTGACTGTCCCTCAGGCCTACTATTTGAATTACTGGATGTTAAGATTGGCAAGATCTGCCTGTGTCATCCTGTGTCACTGAGAGGTTTCCTCCTACCAGGCCTGTGACCATTTTGACTGTGTCATTAGGAGAGCTACAAATAGTTTTTTTTTTTTCTTAAAGGAAAATAAAAGCCTATTCAAAGAGGGTTAAACGCTACTGGTTTTTGCAGGAAGAAAATGACTGTTATTGCGTTTTTTGAAATGGCTTTGGCCTTTCCCAGTATTTTCGCTGTGTTAACAGCCATGCCTTCCAAGCTGGGCCTTGCTCCTCCTCCCTCCCTCCAGGCTCTGCATTCACTTCTACTGTGTGTGGGATTCCAGATCTGTAAACAAAAGGGCCTGGCGCCAAAGCCTCCCTCTTGGGTGCAAACATTCAAGTGTCAGTGGTGTTTGGAAGCAGAAGAGCACTCCGTGGGAGGAAACATTTTCCTGACATTGTTCTCACTTTGCCCCATACAGCAGGAAAAACTGCAGTAGGCTGGACAGAGAAAGAATGGTTTCGAGTTCCCACCATACTCCTGCTCTGACATACTTATTCTCTGGGCTATGTTGTCAAGTCACCTTGACTCCCTTGAAGGTCTGTCCCTAACTTTTCAATGATGATCAACTTAAATGACTACGGGAGAACTATTTTGTAAAATCGGGTTCTTCTCTTCTTTCCAAAGCAAATGCAAAGTGCTCCATAAAATCAAAGATGCTTAAGTTGGGGAAAGTTTTTAAAAAGTAATTTTATTGGGGGGCCTGAGAGATAGCACAGTGGTAGGACATTTGCCCTGCATGCAGTCGATCCAGGACTGATGATGGTTCGAATCCCAGCATCCCTTATGGTCCCCCGAGGCTGCCAGGAAAGATTTCTGAGTGCAGAGCCAGGAGTACCCCTTAGCACTGCCAAGTGTGACCCATAAACATAAACATAATAATAATAATAATAATAATAATAATAATAATAGTAATAATAATATATCTTTTTCTCTGATGAACCAAATTTTAGATTTTATCTTAGTAGCTACGAGCTAATAATTGAAGAAGACAATGACCAAGAATGGAGATATTTCTGAGTAGTTGATTGTCCACAGATTAGTGCTACCAGCGAAAACTAAGAAGTTAACAGGAACAAAGTGAGAGTTCATACAGTTGAGCAGAAAGAATGCGACACTGAGTTCTCACAAGCACACATCATTGCTTTGAACAGTGATTAGAATGGTGAAATGACACATTGGTATCAGCAGTTCTGGAAGTGTAGACCCTAATCAGCAGCATCAGTATTACCCAGGGGCTTGTTTGAAATGCAAATTCTCAGGTTCCAGCCCAGATCTACTGCATGAGAGACTTTGGAGGAGGAATTCCAAACAATCAGTGTTTAGCAAAGCTTATGTGTTATTCAGATACACCTTGGCAGTTCCTGGTGACAATCATCTTTTCCAGTGCAAAGTGAAGTGACAGCATACATTTCTTAGCATTTTAAATTTCTCACCTCCTCTCTCAGACTGTGAACATTTCTGGCTATTACTGTCTGCTGTTTCTTGCAGAGATATGCCTGAACATTTACCAGACAGAAATTCTGCTACTGTCTTGGGTGGAGATTCGAAAGAAAAATTTTAATTTAAAGAACTGTGGTTTTCAAAGTTATTGATAGTTGAGTCTTAGGCATATCATGTTTAAGAATCTACACCCATTCCACCATCAGTATATATTTTCCTCCACTAGTGTTCCTATGTTCCTTCCTAACCCAGCTTCTGCCTCTCCACTTTCTATCCTCCACCTTTCCCATCTGCCACCTTGATTGGCAGTTGTAGTTCAGGCCTCATATTTTCAGTTTTGAGTCTATGCTTTGGATATACAGCTATACCACTCTCCCATATCACCAGAAACCCCTGTCCCCACTTCCCCCATTACTTCTCTTTCTCATCTTCTTCCTTCCCTGCACAATTCTTTTCTTTCTTTTTTTTTTTTTGTTTTTGTTTTTGTTTTTGGGCCACACCCGGCGGTGCTCAGGGGTTACTCCTGGCTGTCTGCTCAGAAATCGCTCCTGGCAGGCACGGGGGATCATATGAGACACCAGGATTCGAACCAACTACCTTAGGTCCTGGATCGGCTGCTTGCAAGGCAAACACCGCTGTGCTATTTCTCCAGGCCCCACAATTATTTTCTTTCACTGTTCTCCACCCTATACTCTGGGGTCAAAGGTGATCTAGTCATCCTCATTTTACTTCATTACATTTGCTCACCAGGTTATTCTATATATGGGTGGGGATTTAATCACGATGGCATAGCATAGAGAATATGTTTTGAAAATAAAGTAAATGAGTTGAATCTTGCTTCTATTCTCTAGAAATGCCTTTCCTCTATACAATTACAATATCATTAACAATCACAATATCTTAACAAATTAGAGCTTGAAGAAGTAGTATTGATGTTAAGGCACTTGCCTTGCATGTGACTGACCCAGATTCAATCCCTTGTTCTGCATATAGCTGCCCAAGAACTTCCAGAAGTGGCTCTAGATCCAGGAGAGTACCTGAGCAGCAATAAGACTGAACCCTTTATCCCCAACTCCACTCCAAAAAAAGACCCAGATTAAGTATATCACTAGGTTTTCAATTCCAAGGCATAATAATATCATCTCTAAAAATCAGTTCCCAGTGTTGTCTAGACTTGGTGCTCTACTTGACAACGTCATGATCTCCATGATGTCCTCTAGTCTGGAGGAATTGTGTTACCAGGGGCCCTACCTTCTGCTGATTCTGAATGTCCTGTGTTATGGTTAAAAGTGAGGGAATGTCACAGTAAAAGGTCCAGACCACATTCTGCCTCTTACTCATATTATCAACATAGGCTGTTCAGGAACTGATCAGACACTTTTCCTTGACTGGGATCCCTCCAAAGCAAGATCATTTACTTAATACCCCCTTTATAAGAGAAATAAACATGGCTGAAATTGGGCCCTTGTGAGACTTGATCAAGGCCATGAAACTTTTTGAGTACCCTTGGCAGCTCTCTGTTGCTCCCTTGGTTACACCATCTCTGTTTATTGTGTGGGTGTTTATTACTTGCTTTATTTCCACGTGGTGATCTCTAGAGACTCTGTAAATGATCAACTCTGTTCATCTCAAAACTGCAGAAATCGGGCTTTGTAAATACTCTGGAAGGCAGGGGAATCACAGCTAAAAGCTTCCTAATGAGGACACTGCCAACATGTTATTTTCAACATTCAACTAACTCCCAGGTTTGAATAATTCATAGAGGGGAAAATCTGTTGAACTAGAAGTGACTGGGCTCATTTAATGAAAGGGAATGTGTTAGAGCCAAAATGACAGGAGGGACTATGCAGAGAACTAGCACACCATCAGCTGAAAAACTCAAGTCTTCTCTGGCCCACATCTTTTTGTCTAATCTAAGGTCATTTGGTGGTGAGTGGTCACCCTTGGGATGTATATGCCCTGAGTCACTGGACTGCAAAGGAGGTTCAAAGTCCACCCCTCTTGTATTGTTGCATCAGAAGATAGGAGATTTCCGTTTCCAATATATCACAGTTTGCTTGAATGTTAGAACCTCTGAGATAGTTTGTTAAAATCTGGATTCTCAAAATCCACCCTAGGCCAATTTCATTGATCTTAAGCTGGGTGGGAGAACTCTTCAAAGTTTCCTAAGGGATTTCTACTTGCATCAAGTTAAAAACATTACCTCTAGTCCTCCTGTTTTCCCTATTCTTTTGAAAGCCCTTGTTTCCTTTTTTTTTTTTTTTTGCTTGGGTTTTATTTGCGTATTTTTATTGAGGTGATCTTGTTAACAGCACTGGGTATGTTTTAAGAGTAGTTTCTTTTTATGGGGAAGAATGTTTGCTTTATATGTGGCTAATCTGGGTTCCATCCCTGGAGCCCCAGATGATTCCGAGTCCCTCCAGGAGTCATCCCTGAACACAGAACCACAAGTAAGCCTTAAGCACTGCTGGGTGTGGTGCCCTCCTGCAGAGTGTAGTGGTGTTGGTGATGGTGGTGGGGCTAAGGGTGGTGTTACCTTCTTTCAATCTATGATATTACAACGCACCCACAATTCAAGGGCCATTATCACTTTGTCACCAAAAAGTATGTTCCTTAGATTTTAACGCAATAATCACAGTTATCCCCATGCTGCTGCCTTTACAAGCTACATAAAACTAAAACCAAAAACTTAACCTTGAAGTTCCAACATTATCTACTTGTGTCTCTCAATTATCTCAATCTCTCCTCCTCTTGGCCTACCCAAGATCATTGTGAAGGGTCTCACTGCACAGAGAAGCCACTGGTGACCCTTCTTCATCCCTTCCCTCAAAACCTCCTTTCTCCCTGGTCTCAGCCAATGGTGTGGAGAAAAGAGCTGAAAATCTAGCTCGATGGGAAACTTTGAGAAGGCTACTCTGGTGATTATTGGTCCCAGAGGAAATAGTTCCTGCAGCAGCTCTTTTTTTTTTTTTCCTTTCTGCGAAGTGTGTAGGAGTTCAGCAGGCATTTGCTAGGGAACGTCTTCGGCAAAAAATAAAACTTTTCAAGCTTCAATTCTGCAGACAGATTGAGAGGCCTCCCAACAGTGCAGAATTGCCGAATCTAGCTCCATCCACCCACTTTATCCCACCAGGAAGGAAAAGGTAGAGTTAGATGTATTTTGATTAGTTAACAATGGCCTCATTTCTAGGAGTTTAAATCAGGAGGGGGCTTCTTAAAGAAAAACCTGTCAGCAAGTAATTATGGGATACTTTGTGTGTGTGTGTGTGTGTGTGTGTGTGTGTGTGTGTGTGTGTGTGTGTGAGTGTGTGTACTGGGCAAGGAGTTTGCTTCTATTAAAGGTACTTTATAAAGAATGCAAGGGGAGGAAGGAGGAATAGAGATTCTAGAGGAAGTAGTGAGTCTGAAGTTCAAGAGGGGCAGAAAGCTGCCCTTTACTTTCTAATTAAGCCCCTAACAAGCCATAAAAAGGGGAGGAAGGAAGAAAAGACAGAGACCAGCTGTGTGTTTAGATTCCTAGGATAAAGTCCTAGACTGTTTACTCAGTTCACTCACACCAACTACACTGTGGCCTCCATATTGTTCTCATCTTGTTTTGACTTTTCAGATCCTCTGAAAGCTTAGCAAACATTCTCTCGCCCAAGACAGCTACCAATTCTTTTCAAGCCTCCACAGCCTTCTGTATAAGTGTCTATTTGTCATTTTCTGACTCCCACATCTTATCTCCCTCTTAGATACATAAACATTTTGCACAAATAAGTAAAAGAATAAAGCTCTCAGCTTTTATCAAAGAAATCTTACTGATAGAATGAATCAACACAAAATCAGCTTGACAGTAGCTAAAACTACATACAGGAAAGTAATGGTTACTTGCCTGAAGAATAGAATCTGTACCAAAAGTTGATGCTTTTTGGGCTATCCTGATTTTCTGCTCATGGCTCCACCATCCAAGGTGAAGTTTGCCTCTAGTTGACTCATTGAACCTATTATGGAACAGGAAGGAGGCAAGCTTTTCTCTCCTGAGTGAGTTCCAGCAGTCTCCATACCTGACCTGTGCCATATTAAGTCCCTACATCAGAGCTCCTGAAGCAACAGATCTATTCAACAAATTTCATAATGATTACTATTATTCTTCCTGTCATCCTGTGAGAATGGACAGAGTATAAAGAAAGTAACCTTCAGTCTAATCCTGCAACATCTTTTAGGACAGGTGACTACAAAGATTCACCTATCCCCAACACAGCAAGAACACTAGACAAACAATGGACAAAACACATAGAAGCCCACAAATTCAATGACTGAATATTATCTAAGACATAAACAACATCAACCAGTTTAGTAAATATTCAGACAATGTCTTTAGTGATACCAGAATGTGGATAATTAATGCGCTCAAAAAAATTAAAGTAGGGACTAGCAAAACACAAGAATTGAAATGAAAAAACTACAATCAGAAATGACAAAAATGAAGAGCATGGTAGGTGATATAAAAACACAATATCTGAATAGCAGAATAACAGTAGCTGAGCCAGAGATCAAGGAGCTTAAAATTGAGGAGAAAATTCATTGGCTAAAAAGAAATTAACAGCTTGCCAGAGAACTATGGGATGAGCTCAAGAGAAACAATAAAAGAATCATCAGAGTCCCTGAAGAACAGGAAGGCAAATGTGGGAAGAATAAAATATTTCAAGAAATCACTGAATTTGTCAGAGTTGAGGCATACAAGCACTGAAATTCAAAGGCACACAGGATCCTGGTGAAACAGATCCAGTTGGCAAAACTCCAAGACACATACTCAAAATGACAAAGTCCAGAGAGAGAAGCAGAATATTGAAATCAGCAAGATCAAAAAAGAAACTTGGGCTGGAGAGATAGCATGGAGGTAAGGCGTTTGCCTTTCATGCAGGAGGTCATCGGTTCGAATCCGGGTGTCCCATATGGTCCCCCGTGCCTGCCAGAAGCAATTTCTGAGCCCGGAGCCAGGAATAACCCCTGAGCACTGCTGGGTATGACCCAAAAACCACAAAAAAAAAAAAAAAAAAAAAAAAAGAAACTTACATAAAAAGGAGAGCCCATAAGATATATGGCAGTTCTATCAAATGATACTCTATGAGCCAGAGAATATGGGTAAATATGGTACAAAAGTCAATGAAATGAACACGTCAATAAGCATATTCTATCCAACTAGATTATCGTTTGGATTTGAAGGAACTATACAGAGCTCCATGGACAGACAACAGCTTAGGGAATTCATAGTCTTAAAACTGGTTTTGCAAGAAACATTAAAAGAGCTCTTAGGGGCCAGAGAGATAGCATGGAGATAAGGCATTTGCCTTGCATGCAGAAGGTCAGTGGTTCCAATCCCGGCATCCCATATGGTCCTCTGAGCCTGCCAGGAGTGATTTCTGAGTGTAGAGCCAGAAGTAATCCCTGAGCACTGCTGGGTGTGACCCAAAAACAAACAAAAACAAAACAAAACAAATTTGTCACATTGAGTAGGGTGCATATGGTTGTCTTCTACTAAATTAGGAAAGGTCAAAGACATATAGCAATCAATATTACAAATTAACTTTTAGCCTGAGCCATAGTATAGCAAATAGGTGTCTGCCTTGCATGTTGACAATCTGGGTTTGATCACTGCATCTCCTATGGTTCCTTGAGCCCTGTCAGAAGCAATTCCTAGGCACAGAGCCAGGAATAACTCCAGGTGTGACTCAAAAACAAAACAAAGGGGGAGGCCAGAGAGACAACATGAATGTAGGGCATTTGCCTTGCATGCAGAAGGACGGAAGTTTGAATCCTGGCATCCCATATGGTGGTCCCCCGAGCCTGCCAGGAGCAATTTCTGACCATAGAGCCAGGGGTAACCCCTGAGCGCTGCCGGGTATGACCCAAAAACCAAAAATAAAATAAAAAAATAAAATAAAATAAAATAAATCAAAAACAATAAAATCTAGATCCCAGGGCTGAAGAGATAATACAGTCAATGGGACATTCGCCTTGCATGAGATGAATCCAGGTTCGATCCCTGGCATCCCATATGGTCCCTGAATGTAGAACCAGAAGTCAGCCCTGAGCATGAGTTGTGGCTGCAAAATAAAAACAAGAAAAAAAGAATCCAGACCCTGTACAGACTGCTGAATGGGGAGGCAGCCAGGTAAAAGCTGGTAAATTCTAAAGATAAATTCTAGCTCCTAATTGCTGACTGGTCTTCTATGCTTCTACAAGAATGGTTCACCTTTTGAGCCCCACTATAAACAATGCACTTATTAAAAATGTTTTGGGGGCAATTAGAAAAAATAATGAACATGCATGACATATTATTAGGCAATTATCATTGTTGTTAGGAACTGGGTAAGAAATACTTAGACAATTACTATACTATTGTCTTCTTATAGAAACAGTGTTTGAAATAATCAAAATCGTTGTGAGCAATTGTGCAGGTAATATGTATACACATCCCAGGAGCTAATTACTGAGGGAAGGTTGCCCATTGTCTGGTGTTTTAACCAGGGTTGTTATGGCCTGGAATAAATATGTTCTTGAACTAGATTTATGAGTAAAAGTTTAACAAAATGAAATAAGACAGTTGAGGAAGGAATCAAAATGCCTTGGAAGGGACTAAAGACAGTAGAACTTAGCAAAGAGCAAGCAGACAGGGAAAAAGAGCATGTCTTTCATTTATTTATTTATTTATTTTTGGTTAGTTTAGTTTTGTTTTGGGGATGCTTAACTGGCAGCGCTTAGGGGTTACTCCTGGCTCTGTGCTCAGAAATTGCTCCTGTCAGGCTGGGGGGGAGGGGACCATATGAATGCCAGGAATCGAACCCAGGCCGTCCTGGCTCAGCTGCATGCAAGGCAAACGCTCTACCACTGTGCTATCTCACCACTTCAGCATTTCTGATTTTTTTTTTGAAAGGGAAGTTCACAATGGTCAGGAATTACTCCTGGCTCTGCACTCAGGAATCACTTCTAGAGATTCTTAGGGAATCATACGCAATGCTGGGAACTAACCCAGACCAGAAGTGTACAAGATAAGCATCCTATCTGCTGTATAATACTCCAGTAGGTTTTTTTTTGGGGGGGGGGCTTATTTGGGGGGGGCACACCCAGTGATGCTAAGGGCTTACTCCTGGCAATGCACTCAGATATTGCTCCTGGCTTGGTTGACCATATGGGATGCCAAGGGATCGAACTGCAGTCGTCCTAGGTCAGCTGCGTGCAAGGCAAATGCCCCACCGCTTCAGCTCCAATACTCCAGTAGCTTGTAAACATTACCTTTGAATATTGACACAGGTTCATGGATTCAACTTTATATATATATTATTCTTGTAAAATGATTTAACATGAAGGCCCAGAGGAAATGGTGGAGTTAATTCCCCAGATCTAATACTGGGAAATGACAGCTTGAATTCAAATACTGTTTTTGTGAGTCCAAAGTTCACATTTTATTCCTGGAATATTTCCTCCATCACGGTATTAACAAATGTTGCTTTGGACATGCAAAGGAATTCTGAGGAAGATAAGACCATGGCGGGCCAAAGCCAGTAAAAACTAACAACTAACAAAGGAATTGGCCTTGTAGCTGCATCCTAGAGCTACCGCAAGGACCTGAGAACACCCCAAATGGGGGAGGAATAATATGATGCAGAAACCGGGGCACATAGCTATCCTCACAGGTGCCTCAAGAGACCAGGTGAGGTCAGGATTGCCATATATGAATGCAAGAAAATGCATGTTGGGACTTGGACCTGACAAGATGACAGATGTCACAATGAGATGGGAAACCATGCTCCCATTGACAGGAGAAGAAAGCCATTCCAGAAGGAACTTATTTCAAGTGGGAGAGGAGGAAGAGATGAATTTCATTTTAAATATGTAGACGACTCTGCAACATCCTTGTGAAGAAAGCCAGACAGCAGTTTGGTTGATAGAATTTTAGACTTAATGATCATCTGGTCTACCCTTTCATTCATATTCAAGAAATATAAATGCAGGAAGTAATCAATGAGTATTGTGGTTATTAAGGCTCACTTATGATGATACTATTTGGAAGTAAATAGTTTGCTTCAAATATTACAGACAATTTTTATATAAAATTTTTTATTTAAGCACCATGATTACAAACATGATTGTAGTTGGGTTTCAGTCATAGCAGACGCTTTTTTTTTTGTTTTGTTTTTTTTTTTGGGGGGGGCCACACCCGGTGACACTCAGGGGTTACTCCTGGCTATGTGCTCAGAAATCGCTCCTGGCTTGGGGGACTGTATGGGATGTCAGGGGATAGTCCTAGGCTAGCATGAGCAACACAGACAGATGCCTTATCGCTTGCGCCACTGTTCCAGCCCTAACACAATACATTTTTTAATTAGTCTTCCTGTTGTCTTACTGGAGTTACCTGCATTTTTTTTCTTTTTTTCTTTTCTTTTTTTTTTTTGGCCACACCCAGCAGTGCTCAGGGGTTACTCGTAGCTCTGTACTTAGGAATCACTCCTGGCAGGCTCAGGGAACCATATGGGATGTCAGGAATTGAACCCGGGTCTTACTCACTGTGCTATCACTCTGTTCCCTCCATATTTTTTTCTGACAGTATCCATGAAAGTTGCTATAGACCTCTGGTATCATCTGTAAAATGAGAACCTCCCTAAATTACGCTGTGAAGGCCATACCCCATGTGAAAACACATGATAGTTTTATGAAAGTGTTCCTAATAAAAGTCAGATCACATAATTCCTCTGCTCAAAATTCCCCAGGAGTTACGTCACGTCACAGGGCTGGAGCATATCAATGGCATATATGAGACCTCAGATTTGATTCCTGGAACTGCATGTCCCCTCCAAGCACATTATGTGTACCCCTGATTGTTCCCAGCACCCTTGGGCCTAAGCAGCACTGTAAATTTTTTGTTTTTGTTTTTGTTTTTGTTTTTGGGCCACACCCAGCAGTGCTCAGGGGTTACTCCTGGCTGTCTGCTCAGAAATAGCTCCTGGCAGGCACAGGGACCATATGGGACACCGGGATTCGAACCAACCACCTTTGGTCCTGGATCGGCTGCTTGCAAGGCAAACACCGCTGTGCTATCTTTCCGGGCCCTAGCACTGTAAATTTAAGCTTGCAACTCTTAAGACCACCAAACAGGCCAAATATCACTGGGAGGACTCTCCCTTTTTTTTTTCCCTCTCCCCCCAAAATCTCTCAGGGACTTATTATTTTTTTTCCCTGATCATGCCAGTCATGCTCTAATTCAGTACCTTTGCACGGGCACTTCTTTTCACCTGGAAGTCAAGTCTGCCAGAGATTCGCCCAAAGCTCTTTTAGTGCTTTATTCTTTTTTTTTTTTTTTTGGTTTTTGGGCCACACCCGGTAACGCTCAGGGGTTACTCCTGGCTATGCGCTCAGAAGTCGCTCCTGGCTTGGGGGACCATATGGGACGCCGGGGGATCGAACCGCGGTCCGTCTCCTAGGCTAGCGCAGGTAAGGCAGGCACCTTACCTCCAGCGCCACCGCCCGGCCCCTTTTAGTGCTTTATTCTAAGGCTCAGCGAGGCCTTACTGATTGCCTGCTCTAAAAGGCCACAATCTCTGCCTCCCATTCCATTTCCAATCTCTTAAATCCTTCTCTATTTCCCCCAAACCTATGCATTTGTTTCTTTTTAACATAGTGTTTATTTATTCATTCATTTTTGAGAATTCTGGGGATTGGACCCTTGGCTTCACACTTGCAAGATGAATACTCTAGCATTGAGCCACTGGCCCAGCCCTTTATTTTCATTTTTATTGGTCTTCTTTCCTTGTAATAGAAGAATGTAAATGCGGAAAACCGGCAAGGCTTTACAAAAGCCGGCTCCCTGTGTGTGACACCAGGCGGGGAAAATCCGCGAAAGTACACTGGCCCAGTGGGGCCCAACTGTGAAAAACTGTGAGTGTGACCTATCTATGTCTGTCTACTGTCCTCTTGCGTGAAACTCTTGCGAGTGGGGCAAAAAGAGGCTCCAGCGGAGCACGGTCCGCTTCGCTACGCGGCCGTGCACTCTTTCTAAGGAAAGAATACCATTGCAACAAGAAGGAAAAATCACACTAAGAACGGCGCTATATCACAGAAGCAAACATTTCTCTCCGGACTGTCTTCTCTGTTGCATGCTCGGGCCTAAGATTTGACCCAGTGTGAGGCTTCATCCATGGAGGACTCCCCTCCCTTAGAGGCAAGTCAGCCCATCCAGAAAGGGAGGAGCCAGAGGAGTGTGCTGCCTGCATCATATAGACAATGAATACCACCACAACACGTAGAAAAACCCACAATACAAGTGTGACAATGGGGAAACAATGCAGGCCAGCATCAGACATAGAGAATGAAGATGACAATTCTGAGGACCAGATAATGACCAACCAACTAATCAACCTCTCAGATAAGGACTTTAGACTAGCAATATGGAAGATGCTCAACGGACTCAAAGAAACCATGGATCGAGTTGAACAGAACACTAATAAGAACCAAGAAAATATGAAGACAAAAATCACAAAACTCCAAACTGAAATAACATGTCAACTAACAGGACTGAAAAAGTCAGTAAACGAAGTGAATGACAAAATGAATAAGCTCTGGGACAGGGTATCAGAAGCTGAGAATAGACTTGGTGCTGTGGAAGATGAGATACATAACAATTCCATACAGCAGGAGAGATTGGACAAAAAACTTAAAGCAAATGAGCAGACAATGGAAAAATTAGTCAAAGAATGGGAACAGACGAAAATAGAAGTCTATGATAAGATCAACAGAAACAACTTAAGAATCATTGGAGTCCCAGAGACCCAGGAAGAAAATTTCCAGGAAGAATCAACGGTCAAGAACATCATTAAAGAGAAACTTCCAGAGCTAAAGAATATATGTGATCAAATCCTGCATGCCCGAAGAGTACCAACCAAAAGAGACCCCAGAAAAACCACCCCAAGACACATCCTAGTCACAATGACAAATCCCACAGATAGAGACAGAATTCTGAAAACAGCAAGATCAAAAGGGGAAATCACGTTCAAGCAAGCTTCCCTGAGATTTACAGCAGACCTGTCACCAGAAACACTCAATGCCAGAAAGCAGTGGTGGGATATTGTGACAAGACTGAATGAAATAAATGCTTCACCCAGAATACTATACCCAGCAAAACTCACTTTCCGGTTTGACGGAAGAATACATGGCTTCACAGACAAAAAACAGCTCAGAAACTTCACAGACACAAAACCAGTCTTAAGAGAAAAACTGAAAGACCTAATCTAAGACAAGACTACCCAAAAGACACACCAAATTTCGAAATAAAGATGGCGTTAAATCCCAGGACAATTCTTTCTCTCAACGTCAATGGACTAAATGCACCAGTTAAGAGACACAGAGTGGCTAAATGGATCAAAAAACTCAATCCAACCTTCTGCTGCCTACAAGAAACGCACCTGAATAGTCAGAACAAACATAGACTCAAAATAAAAGGCTGGAGAAAAATTATCCAAGCAAACAACACCCATAAAAAAGCTGGAGTGGCCATACTAATATCAGATAATGCAAACTTTATACTCAGGAAGGTTGTAAGGGACAAAGATGGACATTTTATATTAATCAAGGGGTACGCAGAGCAGGAAGAATTTACTCTCCTAAACATATATGCACCAAATGAGGGGCCAGCAAAATATTTAATACAACTGTTGACAAATCTGAAAAATAATATCAACAACAACACAATAATTGTGGGGGAACTTAACATGGCTTTGTCAACACTGGATAGGTCAACCAGACTGAAACCCAACAAGAATATACTAGACCTGAGGAGAGAAATGGAAGAAAGAGGCCTAGTGGATATATATAGGACACTCCATCCCCAGAAACCTGGATACACATTCTTCTCCAATGTACATGGGACATTCTCCAGGATAGACTACATGCTGGCACATAAAACATACCTCCATAAGATCAAGAGGATAGAAATTTTGCAGACTACCTTTGCTGACCACAAGGCTCTGAAATTATTTGTGAACTCCAAAGGGACTCAGAAGAAACACTTCAACACCTGGAAGTTAAACAGCCTCATGCTCAATAACCAGTGGGTCCGAGATGAAATCAAGGAGGAAATCAAAAGTTTCCTGGAAACAAATGACAATAAAGACACAAACTCTCAGAACTTATGGGACACAGCAAAAGCAGTACTGAGAGGAAAATTTATAGCTTTGCAAGCACACATCAGGAAGGAAGAAGGAGCTTACCTGAGTAGCTTAATGACACAGCTAATAGAACTAGAAAATGCTCAACAAAAGGACCCAAGACTAGGAAGACAGAAGGAAATAACAAAGCTGAGAGCAGAAATCAACGAAGTGGAAACCCAAAAAACAATCCGAAAGATCAACGAAAGCAGAAGTTGGTTCTTTGAAAAAATAAACAAGATTGATAGACCACTGGCAAACCTAACAAAGAAAGAGAGAGAGAGAAACTTGATAACTCGTATCAGGAATGAAAAAGGAGAGATCACTACTGATATGACAGAGATTCAAAGGGTAATCAGAAACTATTTTGAAAAACTCTATGCCACTAAAAATGAGAACCTGGAAGAAATGGATAAATTCTTGGACTCTTATAATCTTCCACGGTTGAAGGAAGAGGATGTAGCATATCTAAACACCCCCATCACCATTGACGAAATTAAAACAGTAATCAAATGTCTGCCGAAAAACAAAAGCCCAGGTCCAGATAGACTCACTAATGAATTCTATCAAACTTTCCAAGAGGAACTACTGCCAATCTTGGCAAGACTCTTTCATGAAATTGAACAAGCAGAAACACTTCCAAATAGCTTTTATGAAGCCAACATCACCTTGATACCTAAACCAGACAGAGATGCTACAAAAAAAGAAAATTACAGACCAATATCGCTGATGAATGCAGATGCAAAGATCCTCAACAAAATCCTGGCAAATAGGATTCAATGCCTCGTTAAGAAGATCATCCATTGGGGCCGGGCGGTGGCGCAAGAGGTAAGGTGCCTGCCTTGCCTGCGCTAGCCTTGGACGAACCACAGTTCGATCCCCCGGCGTCCCATATGGTCCCCCAAGCCAGGAGCAACTTCTGAGCGCATAGCCAGGAGTAACCCCTGAGCGTTACCGGGTGTGGCCCAAAAACCAAAAACCAAAAAAAAAAAAAAAAAAAAAAAAAAAGATCATCCACTACGATCAAGTAGGTTTCATCCCAGGAATGCAAGGCTGGTTTAACATCCGTAAATCTATCAACATAATACACGACATCAATAACAAGAAAAATAAAAACCACATGATCATATCAATAGATGCAGAGAAAGCATTTGATAAGGTCCAACACCCATTCTTGATCAAAACTCTCAGCAAGATGGGAATGGAGGGAACCTTTCTCAATATAGTGAAGGCCATCTACCACAAGCCAGTGGCAAATATTATCTTCAATGGAGAAAAACTAAAAGCCTTCCCTCTAAATTCTGGCACAAGACAAGGCTGTCCTCTCTCACCACTCCTATTCAACATAGCACTGGAAGTACTTGCTATAGCGATTAGGCAAGAAAAGGATATCAAGGGAATCCAGATAGGAAAGGAAGAAGTCAAGCTCTCACTGTTTGCAGATGACATGATACTCTACCTAGAAAACCCTAAAGACTCTATCAAAAAGCTTCTAAAAACAATAGACTCATATAGCAAGGTGGCAGGCTACAAAATTAACACACAAAAATCAATGGCCTTTCTATACACCAATAGTAATAAGGATGAAATGGACATTAAGAAAACAACCCCATTCACAATAGTGCCACACAAACTCAAATATCTTGGAATCAACTTGACTAAATATGTGAAGGACCTATACAAGGAAAACTATAAAACTCTGCTCCAAGAAATAAGAGAGGACATACGGGAATGGAAACACATACCCTGTTCATGGATTGGCAGGATTAACATCATCAAAATGGCAATACTCTCCAAGGCATTATACAGATTTAATGCCATCCCTCTAAAGATACCCATGACATTCTTCAAAGAAGTGGATCAGACACTTTTGAAATTCATTTGGAACAATAAACACCCTAGAATAGCTAAAGCAATCATTGGGAAAAAGAATATGGGAGGAATTACTTTCCCCAACTTTAAACTGTACTACAAAGCAATAGTTATCAAAACAGCATGATATTGGAATAAGGACAGGTCCACAGATCAGTGGAATAGGCTTGAATACTCAGAAAATGTTCCCCAGACATACAATCACCTAATTTTTGATAAAGGAGCAGGAAATCCTAAATGGAGCAGGGAAAGCCTCTTCAACAAGTGGTGTTGGCACAATTGGATAGCCACTTGCAAAAAATTGAACTTAGACCCCCAGCTAACATCATGTACGAAGGTAAAATCCAAATGGATTAAAGACCTCGATATCAGCCCCAAAACCATAAGATACATAGAACAGCACATAGGCAAAACACTCCAGGACATTACAGGCATCTTCAAGGAGGAAACTGCACTCTCCAAGCAAGTGAAAGCAGAGATTAACAGATGGGAATATATTAAGCTGAGAAGCTTCTGCACCTCAAAGGAAATAGTGCCCAGGATACAAGAGCCTCCCACTGAGTGGGAGAAACTATTCACCCAATACCCATCAGATAAGGGGCTAATCTCCAAAATATACAAGGCACTGACAGAACTTTACAAGAAAAAAACATCTAATCCCATCAAAAAATGGGGAGAAGAAATGAACAGACACTTTGACAAAGAAGAAATACACATGGCCAAAAGACACATGAAAAAATGTTCCACATCACTAATCATCAGGGAGATGCAAATCAAAACAACGATGAGATACCACCTCACACCCCAGAGAATGGCACACATCACAAAGAATGAGAATAAACAGTGTTGGCGGGGATGTGGAGAGAAAGGAACTCTTATCCACTGCTGGTGGGAATGCCGTCTAGTTCAACCTTTATGGAAAGCGATATGGAGATTCCTCCAAAAACTGGAAATCGAGCTCCCATATGATCCAGCTATACCACTCCTAGGAATATACCCTAGGAACACAAAAATACAATACAGAAGTCCCTTCCTTACACCTATATTCATTGCAGCACTATTTACCATAGCAAGACTCTGGAAACAACCAAGATGCCCTTCAACAGACGAATGGCTAAAGAAACTGTGGTACATATACACAATGGAATTTTATGCAGCTGTCAGAGAGAGGAAGTCATGAAATTTTCCTATACATGGATGTACACGGAATCTATTATGCTGAGTAAAATATGTCAGAGAGAGAAAAACGCAGAATGGTCTCACTCATCTATGGGTTTTAAGAAAAATGAAAGATACCCTTGTAATAATAATTTTCAGACACAAAAGAGAAAAGAGCTGGAAGTTCCAGCTCACCTCAGGAAGCTCACCACAAATAGTGATGAGTTTAGCTAGGGAAATAACTACATTTTGAACTGTCCTAATAACGAGAATGTATGAGGAAAATGGAGAGCCTGTCTAGAGTACAGGCGGGGGTCGGGTGGGGAGGAGGGAGACTTGGGACATTGGTGATGGGAATGTTGCACTGGTGATGGGTGGTGTTCTTTTCATGACTGAAACCCAAACACAATCATGTATGTAATTAAGGTGTTTAAATAAATTAAAAAAAAAAGAAGAATGTAAATGCAGAGGCTTTTCATTCCAAGAATTCAGAGTAATGGTCAGCATACAGAACAGGAACCATAAATGAATGAATTTGTTTCATGAATGAATTCATTGCATAACTAGACAACTAATAAAATAAAGATTAAAAAAAAGGAATGGATAAAGTCTTATCCACTCCAACTACTTAAGCAGGTCTCAGAAACTTCCCAGAGAGCTGACAACTTGCAGAATAAATTGATTCAAACCCTGTTACTACATAGATTCTGCATACCACCAGAAGTGATCCTTGAGTAGCACTAGATTTGGGCCCCCAAACAAACAAAAACCCACAAAAGTCAAGGTGACATGAAGCAGGATGCTTTATCGCTGGTTTGGAAGATGGAGAAAGGAGCCAAGAGCCAAGGAATGCAGGGAATACATCACTAGGATTTGGAAAAGATAAGGAAACAGTCTTCTATAGAACTGTCCAAGGGAATATGACCCTGCTGACTCCTAGAGTTTGGCTTAGTGAAACTGACCTCCAGGTCTATAAGAGAATCAATGTGTGTTGTTTAAAGCTTTCATGTTTGTGGCAATATGTTTTGGCAATCAGAAATTCTAATACAGTAGGAAAGTTCATCCCAGTACTAGGGAAAAGACTGAGTCAGGAAAGGACATATTTGTTCCCTGAGAATTGGGAGAGACAATGAACAGTAACTTGAGGAACCCTAGTATTGCTTAGGAAGAGAGCACCTGCCTGGTAAGTCAGAGGATAAGAGCTGGATTCCCAGCACTATCCCTGCTTGCCTGAGTTAGATTCTGGGCTTTGCAATTTAAGATTCTCCCCACACCACAGTAGAATGTCGCCTCCAGCACATGCCCATCTCAGCTACAGAGCATAATACTCACAGGATATTGTACCCAAGATGTGGAGAGACTCCCCACTCCCTGGAAGCACAAAAGCAAATCCAGAAACAAAAGGGAGTTGAACCTCCAGCTATCACAATGATAACAACAAAAAGGGAAGAGTTTTGGAAATGGACAAAAATAGGATTGGAAAAGTAGCAGAAACTGGATTAGATGACTACATGGGAGATATAGGTGATCACTATATATATTGAACTTGGTACAGGAGCTGGGGCATTTTTGGCAAGTATGGGTGGAGGTTGCTAGGTATTCCAATGGCAGAGGATGTTTGTTTTGGAGTACTTGGCTCAATGCTATTATGAAGTATCCCAGAGTTTTCAGCCTGTAGTTTGATCCCACCTGAGAAGGCTCTGTTGCTCATATTATTTAAGCCTAGTAGTGAAGCAGCACTCCCTTTGGGGTCATCAAGAGTCTTGACTTTGTTGGGGTCTGATCCTATTTCCTTCCTTTCCTTTTGTGGATCTTAATCACAAGAGCCTTTTCTATCAAAGTCTCATACTACGTCTCTATCCCCTTCTGCTTGCCAGAGAGCTCAACTTGCTTATATAAATTAGATATCTAAGCAAGAGAATATAAATAAGATTGGGTTGGGATAGGGAGTAAAGGTGGGGTGGGGTTATAAAGCAGTTCATTGTGAGAATAGACTGGGTTGGGAAGAGAGAAAGGGTTGGAGAGGAGAGAAAGGTTAGATAATTGGAGTAAAATTTCAGGGTAAAGATGATTATTTTTGGAAAAGGGTAGAAACAAAGAAACTGTATGTGTGGTCAACAGATATCCCAAAAACAGCTCCATGGACACCAGTTTATTCTTCCAGAGGAGTCCACTTTGCAGTACAAATTTATTAAAAAAAAAAAAAAAAAAGAAGCTTAAACCATTGCATTTTAGCTCTTCATTTCTAATCTGGTTCTGTAGAATAAGTTGTTTTCTCATCCAGATGAGCTTCTTTTTCCCTGTTGAGCAATAAACTCTGAGAAGCAGTAGATTGAAAGAATTGTTCTTCCCAGAACAAGAAGCTTTGTACCGAGATGTGTTTTTACAACTCCTCCTTGAATACCTATAATGCCAGGGAGCTCATTATCTTCCCACAAAAGTGAGATATAATATCGTAGATATTAGCTATTATTGGAATATATAAAAAAAAGGCATTTTAAAAAGCATTTTTCTCAGAGAACTCAAAATCTGGTGCATTGCATGTAGGAGGCCCCGGTAGGATTCCTGGCATCACATTATTCCCTGAGCACTGATGGGTATGGACCCAGAGAAACAAAGGGAAAAAAATCATTACACTGTGATGTGTTTTCTTGTGAGGTGTGGGGAGACACACACACACACACACACACACACACACACACAGAATTCTGTCTCCATAAAGTTGTGAATGAACAAGAACCTGATATTTTGAATTGAATGTATGTTAGACACAGTTATAGTATGTGCATACTCATTTTGCATATGCAGAGGGAATAATCAAGGTGCCTCCCAGTGTTTATTTCTGTCTACTTAGAAGGAGAAAGAATTTTCTTTCCATTTACCAAACAGCAGGTCTGCATAATAACAAGGGATTGATTTTCATTCCATTAGCTCTGGGTCTTTAAAGAGCACATAATGCACTTCAGTGGGGAGATGAATTGCATAGTCAGGGAGCTGGAAAAGGAGCAGATGAGGAATCAGACTGTAGCTTTCAACGAGAATCAGTCTACTCTTCTCTGCATTTACCATCTATTTAAAAAAATTCTTTAAAGTCTGACAATGTATACGCATATCACTGATGTAGGCACACTTTTCATAACCAGCTCAGCTTCTGACACAATTAGGTAATAATGAGTGTTCTTCCTAAATGTAAACCTTTGCTCTCTGAAGAGCCTCTAGAAGTTGAGGATTGGGTGAGGAATTATTTTCGATAATGTCAAAGCCCATTGGCTGGATGTAGCCAACCACTGGTTGTCTTTGCCAATCATGCTCTGAGAGAGATTCACAGCCCCAGTGAAATCACGACTTGTCTTGTCCATCTGAATTTCACACAAAAGAAAGATAAAAACTGAGAGAAGAAAATGTTAGTTTTCTGAGAATTGATTGACCTTTTTCCCCCTTGTTAAAAAAAAAAGTTGCTTCTGGGAGATTTTCATGGGAATTTATAGCATAACCAATGGTGTAAAGACAAATTTTTAACACTGTTGGGGACAGGGGAGCCCTGATGCATAGAAGTGGTTCTTTAGTTGGAGTAAATATTCTCATCATAACCTATTTCAAGCTACCAATATGAGGTCCTGGAATGGTATGCTGGGGAAAGGGGAGCTTTCCCAGTGCTGTTCATTTTATAGTGTTCCCACCATCTGGATACAAGAGATAGAAGTAAACTTGAAGGACACAAATAATGGCAAATAACTGGGTAGCAGAGAATTGAGTATACACTGAATATTATGACTATTATTCTTGTTTTTTCTCAAGATATTGTTTTTAATATAATTTATTATGATGTATGCCAGTCAAGTATACTTGGCCTTTAGAGCATTTCTTTGAGGACCTGAGCCAGGGTGAGGTAAATGAGATGTCCAGAGCAAACAATTTAAACAGATAGATGCTCTTCTGGGGCCGAGCAGTGACATGAAGCGGTAAGGTGTCTGCCTTGTTGGTGCTATCCTAGGATGGACCTGGGTTCAATCCCCAGTGTCCCATATGGTCCTCCAAGACAGGAGCGATTTCTGAGCGTATAGCCAGGAATAACCCTTGAGCGTCACTGGGTGTGGTCTGTCACCGGGTTATTCCTGGCTATGCGCAACGGAGAGCTTCTTAGCCTCTCTGATGAACCTGGGCCCTAATTTTGTCATGGATCAAGATCAAGCAGAGTAATTCAGACAAGTAATTCTGCAGCAAGGGGGTGTTCTTCATTGTGTTTTCATGAAGATTGTCTGAACATAGCTCTATTGTCTTATCTAGAGCTACTACAGATGTTTGTTGTACTGGATATAAGTACATGTAAGTACTATGTGCACTGACATGAAAAGTTGGGAACCATTGAGAAGGAGCTGCATCCCAATGGATGGAAAAGTAGGGTACAGCAGAGAGAATGACTTGCCTTAGCTTTCAAGAGTAATCACTTTGTTCATGAACATGCTGCAAAGAAGACATATGAATGGCAAGCAAAGATAAAGACCTATGTAAAAAGTCTATGTAAAAGTCTCCAACTAAATTAAAATGAATAGGTGCCAAGATAACATGGCTCTGAAATATGGTAGGGATTTAGGCCTTGAATTAGGTCAGATTTGCAATACCTCTGCCTTCTGATCCTGAAGCTTCTTCCAAATCTTAGGAGAATTACTGGAGAAGTAACCCCTCTGTCATTCCTGAAAATAGAGAGCTATAAAGGAAATCTCTGGAAATTTCACTTCTGTTTATCAGACTTTCATATAATAGTTGCCATTAATAGTTGTTCATATAATAGTTGTCTCTACCCTATTTTGCTGCTAACTGAGTTGTTTGCTTATAATGTTGTAATGTGGACTTTTCCTGAAAAGGATCATATTGTGATTATATGCAACTGACTTGAATCATAAAGTGAAGCCTCTTGATCTAATAGGGGGTTAGCACTTCGGAGAGCTGAACCTTATATGACAAGATGAAATTAATTCATTACAATAACAGTCCTTGGCCCAATGGCTACAGTAAAGTTTTTTGTTTTTGTTTTTGTTTTTGTTTTCGGGCCACACCTGTTTGATGCTCAGGGGTTACTCCTGGCTAAGCACTCAGAAATTGCCCCTGGCTTGCGGGGACCATATGGGATGCCTGGGGATCGAACCGTGGTCCTTCCTTGGCTAGTGCTTGCAAGGCAGACACCTTACCTCTAGCGCCACCTTGCCGGCCCCTACAGTAAAGTTTTTGAGTAGTATTCTATGCTATCCACAAATTGTTGTCTTCTCTTTCTGTACAAGCATACATTTATGTGTGTGATCCTCAAAATTTCATTATGTATGTGTTAGTTGTAGAATATGGTGCTAAATTCTACAAGTAACTGTATTACAAAGAATGATACATTTATTTTTGGGTGGGGAATGATACTTATTTTAATTTACATATTAAATAACTTAAAAGCAGGGCTCAGACCAGTGGCTTGCAGAATTGGTTTCTACGGACTGGTCAGAGTCAACTGTTAAACTTCCAGGCATTTGGCAAGCTGTTTATTCAATACAGTCATCATTAAGAAAAAAATGATAGAAAGTTGAGAAGACAGCACTAAAGAACAAAGCACATGCTTTGTATATGGGAGCCCTACGTTGGCTTTCTGGAATTTTGTGATCCCCTAAGCACCCTGAGCACCACAGATGTGCCCCCCCCCCAAAAAAAAAACAAAGAAAAGTACTCAAAAGTCTTCACTTCCTAATTGTTTTTGATATATTTTACATTTATCATGTTCTTCCCCCCCAACTTTGATGCTGTCATCCAGATGATTGGTGATCACATATGCTTAGTTTTTTTGGGGGTGTGGTTGGGCCACACCCGGAGACACTCAGGGGTTACTCCTGGCTTGGGGGACCATATGGGATGCCGGGGATGGAACCTGCGTCTGTCCTAGGTTAGCCGCATGCAAGGCAAACACCTTACCACTGTGCTACCATTCTGGTCCCTCACATATGCTTAGTTTTGACTCACACTGGAGGGTCACATATCAGACTGTGGTGCTTGTACACTTAACCGCAGTGTTTGCCTGCACTCATTTCCATGTGTTGATTATGCATATTCTGGTTTTTGTGCTTATTCACTCTGGTGTTCATTCACGTGCTTGTATAGGTTACACTCCTGGTCTCAGTTCTTAGATGCACATCGTTAGCTGGGGGCTCACTTTGGGTTGCAAAAACACCTGGCAGGATGCTGGCTGGGGGTTCAGAGATAAAAAAGCTATTGGACCATGCTTGGCACATATAGATAGCACTGGAGATTGAATTTACAGCCTCATGCTCACAAGGCAGAAGCTTTTAGCCATTGAGCCAGCTCCTTGATCCCTATTACTGTTTTTTAGATGACCTAATTCTAATGTATAGCACTAATCATGATGTACTGCTGTAGCTCCTTCCAAACTCTGCATTAAGTGACATCATATGGTAGCTGTCATTAAGTGAAGTAGGTAATAGCTACAAGGCAGGGCTTTTTCACTAGTAAACTAGAGGCTAAACATTTACCAGTACGCTCTTGGATTGGTGGTTTTTTGTTTGTTTTTAGTTTGGAGGCTATGCTTGACTGTGCTCAGGGCTTACTTCTGGATCTGTGGTCAGGGATTACCCCTGACAGGCTCAGGAGACTATGTGGTGTGCTGGGGATGGTATTCAGCTTGTCTGCTTGCGAGGCAAATACCTTGCAAGGCAAATACCTTGCAAGGCAAATAGTACAGTGGTGTACTATCACTCCAGTCCCATGATAAAAGGTGTTTTTGTTTTTTGGGCCACACCTGGCATTGCTCAGGGGTTACTCCTGGCTGTCTGCTCAGAAATAGCTCCTGGCAGGCACGGGGGACCATATGGGACACTGGGATTCGAACCAACCACTTTGGTCCTGGATCGGCTGCTTGCAAGGCAAACGCTGCTGTGCTATCTCTCCGGGCCCGATAAAAGGTTTTTTAAAGGTATTTATGCTTTAGACTTGCCCTCTGTAAAAGGACTGTAGTGTAGAGAGCTACATGGACTAGTTCTGCAATACTGTCACTATCCCTTACGGTTCTTTTTTTTTTTTTTTTTTTTTTTTTTGGTTTTTGGGCCACATCCGGCGATGCTCAGGGGTTACCTGGCTGTCTGCTCAGAAATAGCTCCTGGCAGGCATGGGGGACCATATGGGACACCAGGATTCGAACCAACCACCTTTGGTCCTGGATCGGCTGGTTGCAAGGCAAACGCCGCTGTGCTATCTCTCTGGGCCCTCCCTTAGGGTTCGTAATCTACAAAACAGGCAAAAGTATTATGTTTTTATCTCATAAAATTACTCTGAAAACAAAATTTTGTTTTGACTCTTGAAAATAGCTTGTGAATTATGATTATGGTTTCAAAAAAAGTGAGGTACTATCATATTTAATACAAGGCATTTATTACAAAGAAAAGAACATGAAATATCAAGAGAACAGCTAGCAGTTTTGAAAACCTATTTTACTCTTTTCTTTACCTTGTATTTGGCTGAATAGGAAAAGAATGTTCCAAAGATCATTTCAAACTCTTGGCTTTTTTCAGTGTGGAGGCATATTTGATGTAGCGATGCCTTCTTGAACCTTGAGACCATATGACAGCAAAGTTTGTTCATTCTGGGAGATTTAAGAGGCAAATTAGCTCATAGTAAAACTAAACACAAAAGAATTCTGGGGACAGTTGATACACACTCATGAAATATATGAACCAAGTGTCCAGGGGCTTATTTAACACCAAATCCTATGATTTCTTTATTAGGACAAATCATGTTAATTTTTTGGTGATCTGTCTGTGTATCTGTGTATTTGAATGAATCTTTAAAATTTACTCCACAAAAGAATGAGTTACTGGCAGAGGCCAGTCTCTATTCTTTCCTACACTCAGTAAAGAGTCTGCTGATATAATGTCTGTAATATATACAGCATAATACTTAAGTTTTTTCTACTCAAAGCACCTCAAAACAAGAACATTTATTTCATATATACACACATATAATATATTTATTTATTATAATCATATACATGTATATGCATATGTATGTAATATGTGTTTATATATATATATATATATATGATGCTGTAGGTTAACTTGGACTATCTCAATGAGGGCTGGTCTAGAATGACCTCCTTTACATGTCTGGTAACTGAGTAAGGGGGAAACTTGACTATGTATCATTCACTGTCCAACAGACTGGCTATGGCTAGTGGTGGTTACTGAAAGAGTTCCAAGAGAAGCAAGAGAACAAACCTTGCTGCACAGTCAACTTAATAGCATCTGTATGCCTAATGTTTGCAAAAGTGCCTTTCACCCCCTTTGGCAAAGCAAATGCTAAGTCCTATTCAGAGCCAGCATGGGAGCACAGGGCAAAGGTCATAGATAGAAATTGTGGCCATATTTACGTATTACCATACTTTAAAAAAATCTTTAATTGAAACACCATATTTACAGAGTTGCTCACAATACAGTTATTTCTGGTATTCAGTGTTCTATTACCAATCCTATCACCAGTGTAACATTCTCTTCACTGTTGTCCCAAGTTTCCCAATTTCTCCCAAGCCTGCCACTTGACTGGCTTAACTAATTTACTTAATATTACTTATTACAACTAACTGGTAATAGACGTATCTAAAAAACTTGATGGGGCAGAACAATAGTACAGAAGGTAGGCTGTTGGCCTTGCATTTGACTGACTCAGGTTCGATCCCTGGATTCCCATATGGTCCACAGGAGTGCATATTCCTTTTTTTTTTTTTTTTTTTTTGGTTTATGGGCCACACCCGGCGGTGCTCAGGGGTTATTCCTGGCTGTCTGCTCAGAAATAGCTCCTGGCAGGCACGGGGGACCATATGGGACACCGGGATTTGAACCAACCACCTTTGGTCCTGGATCGGGTGCTTGCAAGGCAAACGCCACTGTGCTATCTCTCCGGGCCCAGGAGTGCATATTCCTGAGAACAGAACCAGGAGTAACCCCTGAACACCTCTGGGTGTGGCCCAAAACAATAACAAAAAAGATTTAATTAAGCGAAAATTTTTATATCTCAAAATGGGGTCATTGTGTCAGTGTCTGAAGATTTACTATGCTGTTTATTGCTATTTGAACATTCTATTGTTAAAGTTTTATTTGCTGAGCTTATGTGGCTTCTGTATTTTCACATCTAATTAGGTGTATTCCTACCAGAATGTCAGTGTTAAAACTATCTCTGCAGAGATTAGTAAAAAAGCAGTGAAGCCAGGTCATTTGCTTAGCCAAGGTTTCTTGGTGTCTGTGTTTGCAGTTGCTGAGGCTTTGGCAGGGTAGGGAGCTTGCCTTATTGTCCCATGCAGATAGGCCCCAGTGCTATCATTTGTGGGACCAATATATCCATGAGATTTTGCAGCTTAGTGTGCCTCTCTTTTGAGAGTTAAATGAGTCTATCCATACTTATTTTTAATTTTGGGGAGAGCTTTGGGGCCACATCCAGTGATACCCAGGGGCTATTACTGACTGTGCTCAAGGTTGACCCCTAGTGTTTGCTCAGAAGACTATATGTGCTGCTAGGGATTGAAGTGGGATCAACAGCACGCAAAGCAAACACGATTCTTTCATTTCCACTGTTCTCCATTCACACTGCCCTAATTTCCTCTCTGGCACACATACCATTTCAAACTGGGATACAAACTGGGATACAATTGACTTCCACCTAGCATTTGTATGGTTCTTTCTTGACAGTGAAAATCACTGAATCGAGCGACCCAACTGAGCTGACATGGGAGGTAAGATCTAGGCTGCTCAAAAAAGCTATCAAGTATCTCTAGGACCATTGATTGAGACTTCCATGGCATTCTCTTCCTCTAACAGGGAAGGAAGGCAGCTGGATGATCACATGACCAATTTACAGGCACAGGGCAGCCTGGTACATCAAAGCCCTCAATAGAGGTTTTGTTGGAAGAATAGATCAACTATACTTCTAGGCCAATTTGAGCCAAAGTAAGAAGAAATGAATAGGAATCCTGCTATATCCCAACTATCAAGCATGTATTTTGAATACATAAGTTCTGAATGTAAACTTAGTGGCAGAATAAAAATGGACATTGATAACAGAGCATTAGAGCTAATTATTTTCTTATTGATTTTGCTCAACATGCCTATTTCTCTCTCTCTCTCTGAAGATAGCATAGTTCCAACTTCTTTTTTGTAACAGATGAAAAATTAAGACCACTTTATTTAGGACTGAGCTTTCACATATTTAACATTTATTTTCTGTTTGAGAAAATATATTTTTCAACTTCTTTTGTTTCTTTCTGATGAAATAACTGGAATAGTAGGGGTTCTATTTTTCATGTAATTAAGCTGATTAGTTTACCATATGGAGTCAAAACAATCGCTTTCACGTATGCTGGTGTACATTCGCCTACAAAGCTGTAATTGTTTACATGTTTCTCATTTCCTTGTGGACATTTTTAGACTTTTTCAGATAATGATCTGGCAGAATTGAACTCTGAACATTACAGCCCTTTGCTATCAGGCATGGCTGTATCCTGTTCAGAGGTCTCTTCGATGAACTAGCTATTCTACAATTTTGTATGAAATGGACTTTGAAGATGCCAGCTCCAGAATCCATTTCCTCTTGCTTATTTCTGGCAGCTCCCTGCTTTTTTGACTTTTTTTTTTTTTTTTTACAGGATACCCCAGTTTACAGGATACTCCAGTTCCTGTGCAGGCTGAAATTTAGGGAAGCTGACTTAGCTTCCAGTTGCAGTGTGAACTTTGTTTTTTATTAGTCATTCTGGCCCTCTTATCACAGAGATTGGTTTAGAGGATAGGATCTTAGATAATCACTGTGTGGCATTCTGCATCCTAGAAGCTAGGTGCTGAATTGAGCTTATAATTAAATTCTGATCAATATGATAGGATGGAGTGTGTGTGTGTATGTGTGTGTGTGTGTGTGTGAGTGTGTATGTGTGAGTGTGTGTGTGTGTGTGTGTGTGTGTGTGTGTGTGATACACTAGGGGTAGAACCCAGGGCAAAGTGTTCTATTACACAGCAATATCCCCATCCCCCTAACCCTTAAGAGTGGTGTTGCTGGAGGAGATGATCTTTGATCTTGTGGATTTTGTTATGACCAGAATTTAGAGCCAGAGGATAATATGACCTAATGGTCAGCCTGAGTTTCTGGCCAATCCAAAGAGAAAGGGACTAAGCAGGTAATTGCAGGCAGGCATGGAATGAAACCCACCTCAGGGCTACCCAGTTCTGACCTGTTAAAATAACAGGAATCAGTAAATCTACGTAAGTCAATAAATCTATGTAAATAAATTTACGTAGGGAAAGAGCCAACTGAAATGGAGTTTTCTGTTTTCTGCAGTCACAAACATCATTGCAGATATAGGTCCATTAATCAAAGAAAGATGAACAATAAAATGACTAACCAGCCTTATTAAAAAAAAAAGTGTGAGTGTGTTTAGGAGATAAAATATAGAGCAATCTTAAATGTAATGTTGGCTTTTTTTATTTTCAGAAATTAGAAATGAGCTCAGAGGGTTTTTTGTTTTCAGGCCACACCTGGCAGTGATTGATAGCTGCTCTTGGCTTTGTGCTCAAGGGTTCATGAGATGCCAATGATAAAATCTGGCCCTCTCCCATGTACGCACTTAATCTATTGAGCTATCTCTCTGACCCCAGGAAAGTTTTGAGAAAGCTTATACGATGCAGAGCTAGAAGTCCTGTTATAGATTAATAAATTCCTTTGGAGTAAGACCTGTGGACATATTGGTACCAGACCCCACCTTTACTTAATCTCAATAGCTAAAGCCAAGATGTCCTCTTTTGCTGCCATGTTTATAAATATTTAAACTGAGGGCAGGAGCGATAGCACAGCCAGCAGGGGTCCTTAAACTTTTTAAACAGGGGGCCAGTTCACTGTCTCTCAGACCATTGGAGGGTCTGACTATAGTAAAAACAAAACTTATGAACGAATTCTTATGCACGCTGCATATATCTTATTTTGCAATGAAGAAACAAAACAGATACAAATACAAGATATGGCCCGCGGGCCATAGTTTGAGGACCACTGGCACAGCGGGTAGGGCATTTGCCTTGCACATGGCCAACCTGGGTTCAATCTCCAGCACCTCATATAGTCTCCTGAATCTGTCAGGAGTGATTTCTGAGTGCAGAGGCAGTAGTAACCCCTGAGCACTGACGGTGTGGGACCTCTGCCCACCCTCCCCGCAATTTCTTTTGAATTGGTTTGTTCTTCAAGCCCCTATTCTCCTTTGAACATATATCTCTCTTGCTTGCTGTTATGTTTCTTTGATGGTTATCTCCCTTCTGAAGAAGCTTGTGTTCTCACTTGAGGACATACTTCTTTCTCTTCCCCCACACCTTTCTCTTTTTTGGGGGGGAGGGGTGTTTTGGGCCACACCTGGTGGCGGCACTCCAGGGTTACTCCTGGCTCTGAGCGTGGCTAAGTGTGGATGCCCCCCCCCACCAAAAAGATTTGACTCTGGGGCCCAGAGCAATAGCACAGCGGGTAGGGCATTTGCCTTGCACGCAACTGAATGAGTTCAATCCTTGGTACCCCGTATGTTCCCCCAAACCTGCCAGGAATGATTTCTGAGCACAGAATCAGGAGTAATCCTTGAGTGATTGCTCAAGATTTCTGGGTGTGGCCCCCCATAAAAAAGACTCATAGGGGCCTAGAGCAATAACCCAGTGGGTAGGGCCTTTGCCTTGTATGTACTGACCTGGTTTCGATTCTTAGCATCCCATATGGTCCCCAAGCCTGCCAGGAGTAATTTCTGAGAGCAATGTCAGGAGTTATCCCTGAACACTGGCCGGATGTGCCCAAAAACAAAACAAAAAATTTTGACTTATAGTTCCAGGGGAACAATAAGCATGTAATATTTCAGAGAAGAAAATAATCATCAGAGACTAAATTTTTTCGCAAGTTGTAGTAGTGAGAACTGAATTGACAAGGGAAGTCTCACAAGGGATTAAGAAAGCCAAAGGTATTTTTATCTAAAACTGTGGACAAATGTGAACTGATTGGCACTGAGCACCAATGAATTGACCCATCTAATTACAGACCAGAATAATGGGAATACATTTTTCCTAAGGTTATGTCATAGAAAATTTTCCCTACCCAGTTGTTTTTCTTTGTTGATACTGCACCTAGGTTTTCTATAATAGAGGCTTGTATCTGTCTTGTGGGGTCTGAGACTGAGTTCAATCTCTGATATGCCATATGGTATCTAAATGCAATTCTCAATGCTTACTAAAATGCATATGATTTGAGAGGGAGGGGAGAGAGAAGAGAGGGAGAAAGAGAGAGAGAGAGAGAGAGAGAGAGAGAGAGAGAGAGAGAGAGAGAGAGAGAGAGAGAGAGAGAGAGAGAGGATACAGCCATATTTAGGAAGGATGTGGAAGCTTTTCATTAGTTATATTTTAGAGATTTTTTTGGTTTGTTTTGTTTTTGTGGTGGTAGTTTAGTTTTCAGCACCAAGACATTTGAAGCAAAAACTTTCACGCGCGCGCGCGCACACTCACACACACACACACACACACACACACACACACACACACACACACACACACACAGTAGCCTCCTTCCACAAACCATATTTTTCGAAGAGCATATGTTTCAAATAAAAGGTCAAAAAGGAGATTGGTTGTAGTTTGGAGCTCCAGGAGGGTGATTATTTTTGCTAATGTGATTTGCTTCCTGTTGCTCTAACAGAGTCCCTTCAAATGAGATTGTCTGCTAAGTGAGGCGTCTCCTTCCTCTTACTCCCTTGGAAGAATTAGACAGCGAGTGGAAGAATTGGTCCGAGGGAGGGACTGTGATGGACGGAGGAAGCTCTATTTATTCCCTGTGGAGAGTGATCTGCCACCGAGAGCCACAGGCTGGAGCAAGGGCTGACTCACAGGGCAGTCAAGCAATGACCTGGATCTCTGACCGAGGTGAGCAGTGTCCGATTCCACCTAGGGGGGAGGAGGGCAAGGTCATGACAAAGAAAGCCATATCTATTCCGCGGAGCAATCCATGCCATTATTTTTCTTGAAAAAGCATTTTCTCTTAAGTCTACTGAGGATAATTTAGCCTCCATTCTGACAGGACGTGCGAATGCCTGCTAATGGATGCATTCTCTTAATAAATGAAGAGGCCCAAGAAAATTGCCAGATATTAAACAGAGTCCCTCATGTCTTATCTGAGTCTATAATGGCCCTATCAAGTGACCTATGTGAAAGAAATGTGACTCTTCAGGGGTTAAAAGAGCCTATATTTCCTTAGCTTATTAGTGATATTAATTCATTGCTAGGAAGAGCAGTAATTCATTGGTTTGTCCAAGGAATGTTTAAAAGGGGACCATCAAAATAAAATAAAATAAAAGGGGACCATATCTCAAATTAACTGATGAATTTTCCATTGGTAGCAAAGAAAATACAAAGTAGATGCCCAATGCTCTGTGGATTTATATAAAAAGTCTTTTACGGGGCCGGGAAGGTGGCGCTAGAGGTAAGGTGCTTGCCTTGCAAGCGCTACCATAGGACGGACCGCGGATCGATCCCCCGGAGTCCCATATGGTCTCCCCAAGCCAGGAGCGACTTCTGAGCACATAGCCAGGAGTAACTCCTGAGCATCAAACGGGTGTAGCCCAAAAACCAAAAAAAAAAAAAAAAAAAAAAAAGTCTTTTACTTAGCAATAGAACTCAAAGTTCTGTTGGAATTTTTTTTTAACCCAGATGTCATAAAGCCTGTGTAGTTTGCTGTTATTTTTTTTATTTTAAAAAACAATCCTGCCCAGAGTATTTTGAGGTGTTTTTTATCTTCTTCCTGTTTGTTTGTCAACTTTAAACTATTTTTGCAACTGTTTCTTCAGATTCAAGCAATATCTGGTACTCTAGTCTGGAAGAGCACTTCTTTTTTTTTTTTTTTTTTTTTTTTTTTTTTTGTGGTTTTTGGGTCACACCCGGCAGTGCTCAGGGGTTATTCCTGGCTCCAGGCTCAGAAATTGCTCCTGGCAGGCACGGAGGACCATATGGGGTGACGGGATTCAAACCGATGACCTACCGCATGAAAGGCAAACGCCTTACCTCCATGCTATCTCTCCGGCCCCCTGGAAGAGCACTTCTTAAAATTTATAAAGAATTGCAACAAATAAGTAGAAAAAAAACAAACAAACCTAAGAAAAATGAACCAGAAACTGAAAGAAGAAATGGTTAATAATCCCAGGAAAAGATCAACAATGTGGGCTAAAGTTTACTACAACTTGTTTTCATGACAGAGGTATAGAACAGGAGTTGCAGCATTTAAATTGCACATTACCAACCCTGGTTTGATCCTTAGCACTGCTATGGTTCCCTAAATATAGTCAGGAGTGATCCCTAATCATAGAGTCAGGAATACACAGTCAGATGTGACCTCCCTACCCTCTCAAAAACCACCCCAAACTTGCTATTTCTGTGTAACGCCATGTTTCTAAGCTTCAATAATCTGTGGAATGGCCTATGTTAACATTTATTTTCAGGCTGTTATATAATTTCATCAGATATTCCACAATTCTAATCTCCCTATAAAGCATAGAACATGTTAAAACATTTTAAAAGCAAAAATTCTGTGTAATAAAATAAATTCACACACACAAACACAACTGATAAAAGTATTTTCAGATGGGGGAATCCTAAATAGAGCTCAGGAGGTTCAAGTCCTCAGTGGCTATTTTTGGCCAATTAGGCTGTCCCTTCTTATGTGATACTGCTGAAATCCTGCCATGACAGGGATATTGGGGGCTCCTCAGCCGGTGCTGGAAACTTCCAGGGCCACACACAACAGTGCACAGGGGTCGCTAAGGCTGCACCTGGCAGTGCTTAGGGAACCAGTAATGCTGGGACTCAAACCTGGGTCAGGCACATGCCAGGCATGCTTTAACCATAGTATAATCTTCTGGTCCCTAAAACTAATTTTTTGTAAATCACATGTGATAAAAGAAATACTATAAAAATCAATTTCAAGATAATATTTCCTTGGGGTTGGGGAGAGGGCTATGAGGGATGAGATGGGAGAATGTATCAGTTTATATTGCTACATAATAACCCATGCACAAATTTACTGGCTTAAAACAGAAATTAGTTATTGTTCTTGATTCTCAGAGGAATTTAGGAAGGTTCAGCAGACTGGTTAGTCTGTCTCACTTAGAACAATTTGGTTTATATATACAGCTGCATGCAGCAGGAATGGATTGAAGGCTAAGATCGTTATATTCTTTTATGGGGGAGGGTTGGGTTTTTTGGGTCATACCCGGCAGCGCTCAGGGGTTACTCCTGGCTCTACCCTCAGAAGTCGCTCCTGGCCGGCTCGGGAACCACATGGGATGCCGGGATTCGAACTACTGTCCTTCTGTATGTAAGGCAAATGCCCTGCCTCCATGCTATTTCTCCAGCCCCAGATTGTCATATTCTTAAACATAGTATACTTTGTATTTTTTTTTACATGTCTACATGTTTCTTCTTCCAGGTTCTGTTTCTAGTGACCATTGATTTCTTCACAGAAGAAAACATCATGTAATCCTTGTGCAACAAAAAACTCTTATTTAACTAATGTGCTCTTGCAGTTAGGCATTTTGGCAGTGATGCATATGGCATCCCCGCTTAGAGATTTTACAATGTAAAATAAACATTTGTTAAAAGCTATGAGAGGTACTGCAAGGAGCAGAAAAGAAAGTTCTTTTTGGTTGAAAGGAACTGGAGAGAAAAGGAAGAGAAGCTTCTTCTGCTCTCTCTTTACAGATAGACAGAGGAAAGCTGGGGTAGAGAAAAACACCAAGGCATGGGCCCACCTAGGAGAAGGTCTTATCATCTGCCCTCTGCTCTTCCTGCCCCATCAAAGCACAGTAAAAGTTCAGGTGACACTTTCCAATGGCCAGAGCCTTCTGTACATATGTAGGGTTAATAGTGTTTCTGGTGGAGTCAAATCACCTATGTCTCTGCCCCTCTCATTGCCCTGTTGTGACCTAGTCTGGAATTGGCTCACCTTCCTGACTCTTCTCATTTGCTCTAACCCCTGTGACCTGTTTTGATCAATTATCCAAACCCATTTAGACTTACAGGCCTCTAGTTTGTCACTGATGCCCTGTAAACATAAGATCCTTGGATATTTTTTCCCTTCTCTTTTTCTTTCCTCTCTTATTTAGATTACAATTTAATGCATGTCAACTGTAACAAAAATCATATATTACCAAAAGGCAAAAGCTTTTCTGTTTATTCTTAGGCCCACAGTTCCACTGTCCATAGTGGTTTCCTTCTGGTTTTCTTTTCATTTTTTTTTCTCTTTATAGATGCAAGTGTGCATATTGGAACAAATTGCTATAAATATGTTGACAGTGTTCTATAATCTTTGACTCAAAACAATATTAGATCATGTACAACTTTCAAAGTTGGCATACAGATACTGATATGAGTTGTTTTTAGCATTTAATAACTCCTCTTGTATCACTCTCTTAGATACCTTCCCCAATTTTGTTATTCAACTCTAGAAAACATCCCGAGCAGGAGGTATTACTAGTCCCATTTTATGTTTTCTACATTTAGAAAAAATATAGAAATGTAGAAATTTAGAAAAAAAAAAGGTAGGCTTCAGGGTGTGTCTCAGTGGCAATCTATCAGCTTTGCAGGGATGAAAGAAGAGTTGGATTCTGGAGGCCCTGCCATTTGTGATCCTCCATGCCATGTGTGTGACCCCTGGGGAGCACCAAACAAGCATTACAGCCAAGTGTAAATGACCCCTGGTCATTGCAATAAGACAGTCATGACAGACCAACGAAGGAAAAAGAAGGGACAAAAAATAATGAGGGAAAAAAAAACCCACCTGGAGGTGAGAAATGCAATAGGTCAGTATCAAGTATTATATAATGTATAATATACAGACAGATGTTTGTGACCAGTATTTAATATTTTCCAACTTAAAATGCTAAATTTTACACTTAGTAGAAGTAAAAGAGGATGGAACAAAGGAAACTTAGGGAAGAACTCACATATCAATCTAAATGCAAAGATAGGGGAGAGAACTCAAAGGGGTCAAGTGTGGGCTTTGCATAATGGAGGCCCAGGCCAGATCCCTCTTCCTCTAGTCCACTCCCCACCACCAATTCCTTACCACCTGCTTGCTGAAGCTTTGCCCTTCTCGTATTTGTTGACAATGATGCGTCCTTCAATTATAACACATGACACAATGTGTTCTAGTTTTTGTTTGTTTATTTATTTTTGAGCCATACCTGGTGGTGCTCCTGGCTTACTCCTTGCTTACTCCTTGCTCTGTAATTGTGTGATCCACTAGGAATTACTCCTGTTAGGTTTGGTGGACTATATTGGGTGCTGGGGATCAAACCTAGGTCAGCCATGTACAAGGCAAGTGCCTTGCTCACTGTATTAGGATCTAAAATTTGATTTATAATTAACTGTAATCTAGCTTTTCTGTGAAGCTAAGTACAGCCATGACAGGCTCAAGTTTTAAAGAACAAAGTCTAGGCCAGAACAGCCAGCTGTGGACAAAGACATGGAAGCCCAGTAGATACCTGAGCCCCTCCTCTACTACTTTAGCTGACACAGACCCCAAGTCCCATAAACAATAATATAATATTCTAGATATTTAGCCATAAAAGGAAACACCCTAGACAACAGTCAATTAAATGAAAGGTTAACTGTGATAGTTTGCCACCTCTCTAACCCTATAAAAGGAGCCTGAGAGCTCAGTAAGTGGTCTTTTCTTTAAAGGGGTGAGCCCCAAATGCAGGTAAATAAACTCCCATGCCTTCTTGCAGTGTTGTTTGTCTCCTGTGATCTTTGTAGGACAGATCTCGAATTCTGAACTTATACTACTATACTAGTTCTAGATTTTCTTATTGTTTCTTTTCTTTCCAGACTGAATATTTTCAAATAAATCATTCATATCTGGCACATGTCTTGGTGAGTGGATGAATAAACTCATTAGTAGTTTTTGTATACACATGGTGTTATAAAAATTGACCTTGTGTACATACAACTCAAAGGCAAACCAGATTCCCTGCTCTTGACTCAGTGGGGAGATGTACAATAAACAATTAACTCCCAGTAAAGGTCAGATGAGTAAAAATGTTATCAAGAAAATGAAAGCAGAGCCTGGCACTAGAAAAAATCTACTGAGCACAGCTGGGTCATACTTGAGCAGAGACCTTTACCTCAACAAGGTGAAGGTTCAGTGTATGGTTCAAAAGCCAGAAGAGAAAAATAAAACATTCAGAGGTTGCAAGTAGGAAGAGCTTAAGAAGCCCTGCTCTAGATTACTTACCCAAGACTATGGCAGTACCAGCAGGTAGTGATACACTGATTTATTTAAGGAATAAAGACAATGAAGCATGTTTATATGCATGCAGCCATCAAGCCTGAAGACATGGTCACACTGTGAGCTGAATGTGACACGTATGGAATCATGGCAGTGGAGACCCAACTGTAACTGGGAGCTGAAAAGGCAGACTAGAACTCTTGGCGTGCTGTGTGAGTGGCAGACCACATTTTTGAGGGCAGGCTCAAGGAAGAGATGTACTTCATTAGCACTCAAGTGGGTCCTGGGGAATGGAACCAAACAGCTGAGGTTGGTCTGCTACTGAGTGGTCACTGGCAGCACTGGTCTCATTTGGATGAACTTCAGAAACTCTACACCAAACCCAGGTGTAGGCACCACTGCAGCTAGGGCAATAAGAGCAGCTGGAATACTGCTTACTTACAAGGAAAGGAGGCAAAGGGATAAGTTCACTCAGGCAGCAACCACCTGCTCCTCCTTCAGCCTTCAGGTCTTCCTTTTAGTGCCTCCTGTGGTATAGCCTGGCAGGGAGCTTCATAGAGCCAAAACTGGGTTTGTGAGAGTCCAACCTCCAGGGTCCAAAGGTGGATACTAAAGAGTAGATTTGCTGAGGGGAGACAAGAGCTTTAAATATCCAGCATACCTCTCTAAAGACTCTATCTCTGAAGGTTCCAGAAGGAAGTGGCCTGTGACAACGTTTGCATAAATTGACCTAGGGATACCCACCAAAGGGAGTCTAGCGGATATTTAGAGATTCAGTCAGCAAAGGGTAAACAACAAGCAGGGTTTTGAAACCGTTCAGAGACTGACAAGAGCACAAGAGTGACTCAGGACTTGACAATTGGTGCAGTAAATGACTGGCTTTCACTTATCTTCCACTACAGTCCACTCCTTCCTGGCCAACCTCCAACTCACCCCCATGGGCTCCTCCTCTGTGGCTCAGTCTGCTGCAGAACAAATGCTGCTACATATCCCCCTCATGGACAGTCCTGAACGTGTGACAAATGTAGAAACATTCGTCATTAGTGATAACTATTTATGAGCCCACATTTTGCATTGGATTCAGGGCTTCTCACAAGGTTGCACTTGGTTTCATTTCCAGGCTCTGTTAGGAAAGAAAGTCTTCAAGGTCATTCACCTGACTGCTGACATCACTCACTTGTTGCTGGCAAGGGCCTTGTGACATAGATCTCTCCCAAGGGCAGCCGACAATGTGATAGCACGCTCCCTACGAGAGAGAGAGAGAGAGAGAGAGAGAGAGAGAGAGAGAGAGAGAGAGAGAGAGAGAGAGAGAGAGAGAGAGAGAGAAAGAGAGATAGACAGACAGACAGACAGAGAGAGACAGAGAGACAGAGAAACAGAGACAGACAGAGACAGAGACAGACAGAGACAGAGACAGACAGAGACAAAGACAGGGGGGAGGGTGGAGCAGTGGTACAAGTTGTAGGGTGTTTGCTTTGCGTGCGCTGACCTAGGATGGACCGTGGTTCGACCTTCCAGTGTCCCATAGGGCCCCCCAAGCCAAGAGTGATTTCTGAGAGCATATCCAGGAGTAACCCCTGAGCATCACTGGGTGTGGCCCAAAAGCAAAACAAAACAAAACAAAAAACATAAAAGAGAGAGAAGCTCAAAGGAACTTAATCTTGGAGGTGTGGGCAGAGAATGACTTTGGGGCGGGGGGAGAAAAACTGCTGCCTTCCTTGGATTCTTCTCTGGCTGGTTTTGGTGAGATAATCAAATCTCTATCAGACAAATGAAATGAGATACATATGGAGCACCGACATGGATGTGAATTCTAAAGCAAAAGGGATAGAGGGGACTCAGCTGACAAAAAGACCAAACACTGTCATTAGATGTCTGCCCTGCTATAGAATTAGACTTCTCTGATAGACTGTTCTTTTCTGTTAAAAATCCTAATTCTGGGTAATACCCCCAATTTCCTTTCCTCTAAGTAGTTAAGGAAATGGCCAAAGTTTCTGTGAGCCCCTGAGCATCCACTGACTTCAGCTTGAAATAATTCACAAGCCTATGGCATTCTTTTCATTTTTTTAATTTAATTTAATTTTATTTTTGGTTTTTGGGTCACACCCGGCATTGCTCAGGGGTTACTCCTGGCTCTACACTCAGAAATTGCTCTTGGCAGGCTCGGGGGACCATATGGGATGCCGGGATTCAAACCACCGACCTTCTGCATGCAAGGCAAACATCCTACCGCCATGCTATCTCTCTGGCCCCAAGCCCATGGCATTCTAAGAGCCCTGTCCTCCACACAAGGACAGTGGTCAATTGAGAGTTTTCTAGGACTACTCACTATGATTCAGACCTTTATTGCACTAAACTTCTAGAAGTAGAAGGTACCATTTTGCACCAGTAAATTATGAGGTGCCTGAATTTGACCCATGTTGAGTCTCCAAGTACAATCAAATGACTTTATAAGAAAATTAATTTCAGAGTTGTATAATACCCTTGAGATTATAGATAGCACCATATGGTAATTATGGCATCACTGGTTGAAAATTCTCCAAAATAACTATAGTATTATTTCCCGGCAGCCAAACCCATTTAACATTCTGGCTGCTAGTTTTTATCATCAGCCTTGGTGATAGTTTTCTCCATATCTTCTACTATTTAATTACCACCTTTCTTGGCAACGCTGGCCTCACCAAGACTGAACAACAGATCCTAAGTACCACCATTCTCTTCTGGGTATTTTGTCTTTGCTTCAGTCTCAACAATGCTCCAATTTTTCCTTCCTTTCTAAGCAAAAAAAAATCTTTGCGGCAGTAACAGGCTGCATAGGAAATAGGTTCTGATATAGTAGAGGGCCTAGAGAGAACAACTTAAACTTTCCAGAATATTCTACTTATTCAAAAAGGGTTCCCTACAGGCTGGAGTGATAGTAAAGTGAGTAGGGCGTTTGTTTTGCACACAGCCAACTTGGATTTGATCCCCAGCATCTCACATAGTCCCCTAAGCCTGCCAGGAGTAATTCCTGAGCATAGAGCTAGGAGTACCCCCTGAGTACTGCTGGGTGTGGCCATAAAACAGGACGGGCTTTCTATAGCTACCCTCTGGTTTCATCTTGTGTGGGGATAATTTTAGCAAGGAATAAATTCTTGAAGCTTTGGACAGTCACACAAATAAAACATGCTATTTTCACTGACTGAAGACACTGCAGTGAATTGGAACCTGTTGTCAGACAGGGGACAACTGAGGAAGATGGGCATTAAAGACTCAGAACTATGATAATTTTTTTTTTCTGTTTTTGGGCCACACCTGGTGGCCTTCAGGGGTTACTCCTGGCTCTGCGTTCAGAAATCGCTCCTGGAAGACACCTATATGGGATGCCAGGATTCGAACCACTGTTGGTCCTGGATCAACCACTTGCAAGGCAAATGCCCCACTGCTGTGCCATTTCTCTGGCCCCAAAACTATGATAATTTTTAATTTGAAATTCAAGCTTAATGGAGCCATCTGAGATTTTATTTGCCAGATCTGGCAGTCCTGCTATAAAGCCCATTTATAGAGCCCAGAATTTACCAATTTAAGACTCATGGTGCACTGGGCCTAGGTTCTTCCCATGACTAATTCAGTCTATTATGCATCCCTAATACTCTAGGTGACTATAGGAGCTGGTCCACCTAAGCTGGCTGAGGACTCTGACCCATGTCCTGCTTACTTGCCCCCACTTGGCCACACTCTCACTCTGACCTGATACTTTGTGGCTCTGAGTGATTGGGCAACATGTGAGTAAATTCAGATAAATAGACTAAGAGACTGAAAGGGGGCTGCCGGCCTTGGATTTAAATGGGACCAAAACTTCTCTTACTGAGTAGCTCCTATTAAGAAGGGTTCAGCTTCTCTGCCGGAGAGCAGCCTGGGGCATAGCTGGGAGCCCTTCTGCACCCCTGAGGGCCTCTCTCCCAATTACTCTTCCAAGTTTTACTGTCCTGGGTAGCTGGCAGTGTCTGTGGGCTCATTCTTTGACTCACAAAGCAGAAACCATCATAAGAGATATTCTCTTTTTCATTGCAGAAGGCAAACACAAAATTAGATTCTCCCAGATTTATACTAAACCTGAAAACATCCAGGTTCCATTAAATGCAAATCATATGCTCAAATTTGCTCTGTCCTATTTAATTGTCAGTGGGTGAGATTGTGGCCTACTACTGGGAGAACACTATTCTTTTGGGTAGCTGTCCAATCAACAGAAACTTGCTTGAGTTTTTGTGTCTGTTTTTCAAGTTAGTGGACATATACTGACTTAAAAATCCAGCTGTTTTTAGGGGCAAAAAGAGGCATAAAGAACATGCTTCCCTGGAGCCAAAGTATAGCAAAACAAATACGGTTTTACTTGCTGTCTCTCTGATCTCCTGTCTCCATTTTCCCATCTATTAGCATTCAACATTAGCATTCAAGCTTCCTCCAGGATGCCTGTCTTGACACCCCTAATGTCCTTTCTGTGTATTCCTCTGCACAGTTCCATCTCAGATTGCCTTGTTCTGAGGCTGCTCACATTCAATCCCTGGTATCCCTGTATTTCCCCCTGAGCCAGGAGTGAAAGAAAAGATGGAGAAAGGAAGGAAGGAAGGAAGGAAGGAAGGAAGGAAGGAAGGAAGGAAGGAAGGAAGGAAGGAAGGAAGGAAGGAAGAAGGAAGGGAAGGAAGGAAGGAGGGGAGGGAGGGAGGGAGGGAGGGAGGGAGGGAGGGAGGAAGGAAGGAAGGAAGGAAGGAAAGGAAGAGAAAAAGAAAGGGAGAAAGAGAAAAAGAGAAAGAAAGAAAAGAGAAAGGGGAAGAAGGAAGGAAGGGAAGAAGAAAGGGAGAAAAGAAAAAGAAAGAAAGAAAGAAAGAAAGAAAAGGAAAGAAAGAAAGAAAGAAAGAAGAAAGAAAGAGAAAGAAAGAAAGAAAGAAAGAACGAAAGAAAGAAAGAAAGAAAGAAGAAAGAAAGAAAGAAAGAAAAGAAAAAAAAGAAAGAAAGAAAGAAAGAGAAAGGGAGAAAGGGAGGGAGGGAAGGAAGGAAGAAAGGAAGGAAGGGAGGAAGAAAAGGAAGGAAGGAAGGAAGGGAGAGAGGGAGGGAGGAAGATGCTTTTCTTTGTACTTTTTTTTTTTTTTTTTTTTGGTTTTTGGGTCACACCCGGCTGTGCTCAGGGGTTACTCCTGGCTGTCTGCTCAGAAATAGCTCCTGGCAGGCACGGGGGACCATATGGGACACTGGGATTCGAACCAAGCACCTTTGGTCCTGGATCGGCTGCTTGCAAGGCAAACGCCGCTGTGCTATCTCTCCGGGCCCTCTTTGTACTCTTCAACTGAGACCAAACATTGTTCAGGAATAAATGAACATCAGAGTCAGAGAGATAGTAGAGCGGTTAAGGTCCTTGCCTTAGACATAGCTGATCTCAATTTGATCACTCATACTGTGTACATTCCCCTGAGTACTGTTAGGAGTAACCCTTGAACACAGAGCCAGAAATGAGGCTTAAACAACTGGGTATGACCCAAATACCCCCTCCCCCTCATATAATAAAAAGGGAAAATGAATAATAATGGCACAAATTCTCAGGCTTTTCTTCCCAAACCTAGATCATGGTTCTCAAACGCTGGTGGGGGCATGCTTAGGCATAAGAGAGAAGGGTAGAATCTAATGAGAACTTGCTCAATGTTGTGCCAAGGACTTCCTATAGCCAGGTGAACCTTAGTTCCTGTGTCCTGCTTTTCTGCTGTGCAGCAACCTCAGCTGTAAGCTGGTCTCTGACTACTAACTCTTCCCCTCTGGACCCGCATGCACCCTTGCTGACTCTCTATTTCCCCATCTATTAGTGTTCAACATGGGGGAAAGTTTCCTCAAGGATGTCTCTCTCGACATCCCCAATGTCCTTTCTGTGTATACCTCTGCCCAGTTCCACCTCAGCATGACTTACCATCTATATACTTGGGTTTAGTCCCAGTTTCTTTCATGGGTGGCACTGGATACTCAGAAACGGTTTTCTCTTCATTCATGTCTATTATACAGACTGGTGTGCACAAGGAGGCAAATTCTCAGTGAATTGCTTGTATGGAGACTTTGTAATACCATCAAAGTGATATATAATAAAGAATAAAATAAGAAGATGATGAAAAGAAAAGGTGCAAAGCTTTTGCTATTATTCATTCATTCAAATTTATTAAGTACCTGTTATATGCTGAGCAGTGTCTTAGAGGCTTGGGACACAGCAGTGAACAGGATACATAAGACCCTGCCACTTGGAGTTTTACCTTCCATGAGTGGGATTGAGATAATAAACAAATCAATAATGCATAGAACATCTGGTATGGGGCCAGGGAGATAGTATGGGGGGGGCACTTATTTTGCATGGAGCTGACTAGATTTGCTTCCTGCCACCACATATGGTTCCCCTGAGTTGCACTAAGAGTGATGCTTGAGGGCCCGGAGAGATAGCACAGCGGCATTTGCCTTGCAAGCAGCCGATCCAGGACCAAAGGTGGTTGGTTCAAATCCCAGTGTCCCATATGGTCCCCCGTGCCTGCCAGAAGCTATTTCTGAGCAGACAGCCAGGAGTAACCCCTGAGCACTGCTGGTTGTGACCCAAAAACCAAAAAAAAAAAAAAAGTGATGCCTGAGCATAAAGTACTCCTGAGTAAGCTCTGAGTACTTTGAGTACTTTCAGTTGTGGCTACCAAATCAATAAAACCAAAACAAAACAAATCTGATGATTGTAAGTGCTACTTGAAGAAGTAGACCAGAGAAAATCAGTAGTGTGACTGGGTATTAATTTGGTATTTGGGAAGGAAGGATTTGTCTGCTGTCCTGGGGCTCAGGGTCCATTTTGATGGTACCTGGGACCATGTGGTGGTGGCGATCAAACCTGGGGCCTCATATATGCAAAACATCTCTTCTGCCTCTTAAACCCTGTTTGTGGTTCAGAGAAGATGTTTTTGAGGTGGTCATATTGATGTTAATATCTACTGACAAGTTATAAGAAGAAATCATGCCAAGGACCCCAAACTGGGACAAATTTAGTCTTTGTATTGCATCTGTGTTTACTTGATTATCTCCATTGAGGTTCATAGCAGAAAAGATCTTATCTTTTTCATTTACTCACATTGTCCCATTTCTAGCTTTGTTCCTGCTAGCATGCAGAACACTATTCTTCCAAAGTAATGAATGAATCACTGACCACCATTCTTCTTACCTCAGGTCAGCACAGCTCCTGCAGGCCCCAGCTAGAGAACCTGGTGAGGCAAAAAATTGGTATTTGGTAGGGAAAGCAGATTTATGAAATCTCTGAGGATAGTGGACATGTACTGGATCTCAGTCTCTGCTTTCCAGGCTCTCTGTTCAAGCAGCTTATTTTCTGTACTCCTGGGAATCTGGGACCAGACTTGGCTGAACTCATTCTTATCTCTCGGCTGCACAATAATTTCTGGGCAAAAGGAAGCTTCTAATTAAGAGCTCAAATCCCCCAGAAGCCATATGCCAAGATACTTATGTGGAAAAAAAATCCCTGGCTGCTTTCTCTGGGGGTAAGGATTGACACCATATGCTAGACCAACCAGGCCTTTCGCTTGGCCATAAAAATCTCTCCCAAGTTGTTGTGCATCTTTTCTTTTGTAAAGACCTTGGATAGTTCAGCTCTTTGATGATTCTGCTTTTCTGCTGCAGCAGCCTCAGCTCTTTGCTGGTCTCTGACTACCTAAGTCTTTTTAATGCCTAGAACAACCCTCTGTTTCATGCTAAGAATACTTTTAATTTGCTCCACTCCTATGTGAGGTATAATGCATTTTGCTCTTGCAAAAAAAAAAATGCTTGAAATGGGTTTGACTCAGTGAGCTAATACTGTGCAATAAATCATCTTAAAAATTTGTGTTATACATATCCCTCCCACCCTTTTCCTTCTTTCTTTTCTTTTTCTAACAGAACCACAGAACTTGAATCATCTTGTTCTCCCTCATAAATTGAGGGAGGGAATATGGATGGGACCAGGAGCAACCAGTCATGAACATTAAGTGGAAATAAAAAATGATCAGTCATGGGCTAGAGAGATAGCATGGAAGTAGGATGCAGTCTTAAGCACCAAACCTAAAGTCAACGACACCAGAATTTATACCCAATCTACAAAAAGCTATACACAAAGGAGACCTGTTACACTAGCAGTCCATGGGGCAAAAGGGGAGGTATAGGATGCATGCTGAGAACATGAAGGAGGACAACATCGGTGGTGGGAATGGCCTTAATTCATTGTATGTCTGGGTCTTGTTCTCAATGATTGGAGTTGACTAAGACAGGGGTGGTAATAGCAGTTTCTTGAAGGCATAGGCAACTTAGATGAAGTTGAAATATCAGGAGTTCTTGGTATCTAGAGTCAGATTCTTGACTGAGAGTTCACTTAGGGTTGTCAACTGAGGGTCTTGGTTCTTCTCTATCTGGGCCTCTCCATGTAGGTACTTAGACTGTATTACAGCATGGTAGCTGACTTGAATGAAAGACTGCATCAAAGTAAACTTATCAAAAGGAAGTATGAGCGGCTAGATGAAATAGAACTGACATGGTATTGCTGCCCCTCTATTTTATTAAAGCAGTGACAGATACCACCTGCAGTTAATATGGATATAAGTCTGGAGATATGTCATCTGGATCATCAAAATAACAGTAAATTGCCAACTTTTAACATCACTATGATTTTTCACCTCAAAATATTAAACATAAAGGGTCAGAGATAGAGTTTTCTTTGGGAACATGCACTTCCCTTGAATATGTGTGAAGCTGTGGATTTGATCCCCAGTATCTTAAACAAAAGAATCAAGCATAAAACTACCTCATGATCTAGCAATTTCATTACTGAATTTATTCTATAATGGACTTAAGAGTAGGAACTTGAATGGATATTTGTAATATTTGTATGCCCATATGAAAAATGACCTTGGCCATAATAGATAAAAGTTGGAAACATTCCAGATGTCCAGAGACTGGTTGGATAAATAAACAAAATGTAATTTATTAATGCAATAGACTTACAATATTACCAGAAGCTAGGCATCATTTGGAAATTTTAAGCCATGCAAAGTCTCATGCATGTCCTACTCCAGTTTTGCTGAATTAGAAAACTGTATTTAAACAAGATTCCCAGATATTTTGTCTGCTCATCCATGTTTGAGAAATTCTGAATTACTTAACATAAGGTTATTTTTGTAGACATTTAAACAAGTTAAAATTTTAATTATATCGTTTCCCATTTGCATTTTTTTAAGCCCTGAAATGTTTTCATAGGATTTTAGCATCTTTCTGGATCTTAGACACACTTGTGGGTGGCTGAGTGTCCAAGGTGATCGGGATGGGTAAAATCTGCACAGGTCTTCTAGGTGGTAGAATACTTAGGTCTCACTACTCTCATGAAGGCAATCTTAAGCTGATCCAAGGTCACTTGATCTGTACAGAATGGCAGCTAGCCTCTGTCACTCAGATTTTCTTGAAGCTGTGGTCCTCAGGCTAGCATAAGGCTATTCTCTTCAAAGGAAAAAAAGAAATAATTTCACCCCTTCTTCCTCAACTTGGAGCTAGGTTCCTGTCTTTTGTACGGAAATAATTTTCAGGAAAAGATGATGAAGCAAGATTTTTATTAAAGAAAAAAGAGATACACTCAAGAAATGTGAGCTTTTTTAGACAGGAGAGTGTTTGGAAAGTGAAAGAAATTATACAACCTAAAGAGAGATGCAGTCATTGTAGAATGCTGTGCCTTAAATTTGTTTTGGAAAGTGAATTATATCAGTTTTTTCCAAGCTGTTTAATTTGAGCTCTCTGTGCAGATATGAATCATTACCAGTAATAGTCAAGGTAAATGACTTTGAACTCTGGTGATTTCTTTATTTTTTTATTTCTTTTTATTTCTGATCAGGGCCTCTGTTCCTATTGAATTAGCTACTAAGGTATTGTATATAGCCTTTGGATTTGAGCTGAGATTTTTGCTCTGGAACTAATGACAAGGTAATTCTTTTATTTTATTTTATCTATTTATCTATTTATTTTGGTTTTGCAGCCACACCTAGCAGTGCTCAGAGGTCATTCCTGGCTCTGTGCTCAGAAATTACTCCTGGTAGTCCTGGTAGGGACTATTATGGGATGCCAGAAATCAAACTAGGGTCAACTGCATGCATACAAAGCAAACATTCTACCTGTGTGTTATTGCTCTGGTCCCATAGCTCCTTTTTAGATAACATCTTATAAACATTTCTCATTTTATAACCCTTGAAATGTCTTACTCACCTCAGCACTATTCTCAGGGTGCCTCAGGAATGAACTTGGCTGCAATTCCCAACTTTCTCTTCCATAGATTTCTTCAAATCATCTACTTTTTTTGTATCACAAAAAGTGTCTCTTCCCTGAGACACTCTAAGATAAGATCTTCCACTACAAGTACTAGATTCCATGATAGAGGGACTGTGGTCCTCAACACAGACCCAGTTCTCCAGATAAAATTGCAGCCCAAAACTGAAACTGTCTGGTCTGGTTGCCCCAAACTAGTTAAAGCAGGAACTAATAAATCTTTCCTAAGTTGTTTTTCAGATCTCATGCACAGATAGCAGGACCTTGTCCTTTACATGACCAGCTGAACTGGGTGCTTAGAAGATCTGGACCGAATATAGCACTTGGACAGAAGACTTGTTCCTTTTTTTGCCCACTCCCACTGCTTTATAACCTCAATCCCAACCCTCCCATTCAACCCAGCCCTTCTAGACCCTGGCCAGAAGAGTAAAATCAGAAGTGGAAGTCAGATCACTTTTAAAAGAGGGTATTGAACCTGGAGATATAGCACAGCTGTAAGGCATTTGCCTTGCATGATGTTGACCTGGTGTGGACCTGGTTCCATCCCTGGCATCCCATATGGTCCCCCCGAGCTTGTCAGGAGCGATTTCTGTGCACAGAGCCAGGAGTGACCCCTGAGCATCGCCGGGTGTGGCCCCAAACCAATCAATTAATGAATAAAATAAACTTCTTTAAAAAAATAAAAGAGGGTATTCCTTTAAAAATTTCTTTTAAATTATAGTTTATAGTTACAACAGTCTTTAAGTTTATAGTATCGATATATAAAATATCTGTGTCCTTGCCCGCAGTACTTTGACACTCCACCACTTTGGCCCCATTCCTAATATTACAACTAGTCTGGTTTTCACACCATACTCCACCCCATGGTGCAGTTAGTTTTGTTCTGCTTTTCCAATCTTTCAAAAATATTTATTACACATCTACTATTATTAAGACCCTGGGACAGGCACAGAAGTGAATACAAGCTAAGTTGTCTGGCTTCTAGGCTAGAAGAGAATCCTTGACAGGCTCTATCCACTATGTAGGAATACTTCCTTGTTCCTTACCATAAATGCTCGTTCCTTACCATAAATGCTCTTAAGTCTTCCACCTAACCTTTGCTGACTTATTTTTTTCCTCATATTTCTCTTACCTACTAACCTCATAAAAACCCTCTAGTGTCAAAACTAAAGAGGCAGAATTGAACCTTCCTTCTCTCTTGGTAGATTGACATTGCAATAAAGCTCTTTCTCTTCTCCAAAGCCAACACCTTAGTGTTTGTTTTCTGTGCATGTGGGTCATTGAGTCCTTGGCAACAGTTTCCACATCGCAGCCTGGCTCAACAGGTATGGGAGACAAAATCAACTTTGTCCACTACATTTCCTTGATGATCAGGCCAAGCTAAAGCTTCCAACTGAGGAAGTCACTTCAACCTAGTTCTGTTTTTTTACTGCTATTATTATTTTTGCTGTCTATGGAAATACAAGACACGTGTAAATGTACATATGTAAGTTTGACAACTTGCTACATTTTCTTACGCTAATTTGTCTCATAACCCAGTGTAAATTAAGGAAGAGAATATTTTTATTTTCCAAGGAAATGCTTCTACTCATTATTGCCTCCTCCCTCAAAGTTTACCACTCGTTGGAGTAAGAACATAGATTATAGGCTGGAAAGCATAGTAAGGTGCTATGAAGGTTAGGTTTCCTATGCCTCAAATGGTCCCCAAGAATTGCCACAGTGATCCCTCAGCTCTGCTGTGTGTACTCCACCTCAACAAAATAAAATAAAAAAATGTTGTTTGTATGCTTATTTGTTTTTGGTTTTTGGGTCACAGCCAGCAGCATTCAGGTGTTACTACTGCTCTGCACTTAGAAGTCACTCCTGGCAGCCACTGAGGACCATATGGGATGCCGGGATTTGAACTACCCTCTGTCCTGGATCTGCTGCTTGCTTACCGCTGTGCTATCTCTTCGGCCCCAATAAAACAGATTTCTACCAATTCTTGTTCTTCATTTAAATAAATAGCTGTAGTCTCTTGTGTGCAAGTGTCTAGCTTCTTTGCTGAAAATGTACATTTTTTAGATGTATTCTTTTTTATGTGTCCTAATTAAATATGAATGGATTTTTGGATTCAAGTTTGTATTTCACTGATATATAGCATCCCATTGTGCACATTTATCACGATTTTTATAAGTCACATCAGTGCTTTATAAGTACTGGACACTGGGCAACTTATGGTTTGAGGCCATTATGAAGCATTATGATCTAAAAATAAATAAATACTCATCCTACTATTCTCTCCTTCAAGATGTGACAAATTTTTAACATGGCATTATCGTTATCATTATCATTATTATTATTATTTCTTAGCTGCAAGTTCGACCAGTCTCCACCTAAACACTGTTGCTAACATTTCCAAAGAAATAAATGCATCATGAAAACCTCGGGGGCAGAAGGAAAAAGCAAAAGAATTCGGATGACAGCTATAATGCTAAGATGCTTCTCTTTGTTGCAGAGAGGGTTGGGAGCACTTTGCAAAATCTGCTGCCAATCAGGCTTGAGGATCTTTGCAGGGCTAATTACCAGCACTTGGGCCTGCAGTGGGGGCGAATGCCTGGAGGTGCTTCGGATTGAGCCATCCCAGAGTTTAGAACTAATTATAAACACAAAGAGCCCTCAAAGGCTATGATTTAAAGACCCTCCCCAATCCCTAACCCACTCCAGGGGGAAAAAATAAATAATAAATAAACAAATAAGAAAAGAAAGAAACCTCTCCAGAATTCAAATCCTTGCAGGCTCACGATTGATTGGATGGAGGGTTTGGGGGGTACTGGTGCCCACAAAAATCGCCTACCATAGACTAAATCGCACAGTGCCCTTATGTCATGCTGCCACGAGCAGAGCATGCACAGAGAAAGGTTCCTTTGTGTTCTGCAGGAGATTGTGTGTGTGTGTGTGTGTGTGTGTGTGTGTGTGTGTGTGTGTGTGTGTGTGTGTGTGTGTGTGTGTGAGACTTCTGTTTCCAGGGACAGGAAAAACCTGTTATTCCCTTGATCTCAGCAAGCCTGGGGTAATCCAGGGCCCTGCAGGGGATACCATGTGTGTCTCTGCTTTGATCGCCAGGAGCTCAAAACCCCCAAATAATCTATACAGTATGCAGATCAGGTCCCAGTTAATCGTACTTATTAACGTCTCCTGGAATCGAGCTAGGAGCCGCTGTGAACGTCTGCCAGGAAGGAAATCAACCCAGTTGCTCCTAACTGCAAATGCTTGTCTGATCAGGCGAAAATCTCTGTGCTTTCTGGGAGGCCAGTTGAAAAAAAAAAGGAAAAAGAAAAATCTGCTTTGTCGCCTTTGGGCCATCTGGAAAAGTCTATACTGCTCAGGGTTGGTGGAATGACTCCAGGTGAGATGGAATAATCTCACACCAGAGCATTCTTTTTCTCTTGGCACAGCTTCTACTGAATATTCGTACAGTAGCTAAGAGATCTAAGTCTGGAATGAACCCTCATGAACACCGCTGGGTGTGGTCATCAAATGAAAATAACTAAACAAAAACAATAAAATAAAAACTACCTCTTTGGCCCCAGCAGTCATATTTTAAGATAGCTACAATAACCGCTATATAAAAAAATGTGATTTTTCTTAGTATTAAGTAGTCACAGGTACTGCTTTGATCATTACCCTACATCCAGAGTTGAAGAGAATGTGGAATTTCAGTTATAGATTAGTGATCAGAAAGAGGTAATTCTTTTCCCCATCACAGTTTACAAACTTTCTGGGTTCTATCCAAGGACTCCTTAAGTTAAAAACATACACTGTTTTTATTTTATTTTATTTTTTTCAAAGCTGATTTTAGAAACATGTTCAGGGTTATTAAGAAATGTTTTTCCTGAAGACTTAACAATAACATTTCTGCCCATTCTTTTCCCTTTGTGGTCATTGTAGTGACTGGCCCACATTTCATTGTGATACTCACACACTTCAGTTGTACTCAGACACACTTTGTTAGGGTTCACGGGAGAGGGTATAAACTTTGTTGGGTGTAAGGATCACAAAAGGCAGTACTTCTGGACTCACATAGCATGTGGGGTGATGCCAGGAAACAAACTTGAGGCCTCATACCTGTAGACATTTTTACTATTGAACACATAAATATCAACATTTAAAAATAGTCTGAGGGGGGACGGAGAGATAGCATGGAGGTAGGGCGTTTGCCTTGCATTCAGAAGGACGGTGGTTCAAATCCCGGCATCCCATAAGGTCCCCTGAGCCTGCCAGGAATGATTTCTGAGCGTAAAGCCAGGAGTAACCCCTGAGTGCTGCTGGGTGTGGCCCCCAAATTAAAAAATTAATAATAAATAAATAATATTGTAATGTCTCTTTCAAATTTTATTGTCGTTTTTACTGTCAAATGTTTATAGCTTGATATACTAAGTTACTGCACTATTACTCCTTGTAGGCTCCAGGGACCATATGGAGTGTCAGGAATTGAAGCCAGATCTGTCATATGTACAAGACAAGCACCCTACCCTCTGTACTATTGCTCTAGTCCTAGGCAGAAATGACTTATTAGAGACTTATTAGAGGTCTGGAGTACCTTTATGTATTCAAAGCAAGTCTTTGGGTTAAATAGATTAAGAGAATGTTTCAGAACCAGGGCTTTAAAATCTCCTCTTTCTCCCTTCACTAGTCCTTGAATTTTCATTTCTTCTTACCATGGGCAGCCACTTTCGTTTGGTAGCATTGATGACAGTGGTACATGTCACATTTTATCTCGAGTCCCAATTGTTTCCTTGGGCCTAAGTTCTTCACCAGAAACTGCAGTTAGTTCCTTCCACTACAGAACTGAGTGAGTGTTCTTCCTCTGTTACTTTGGAAGCATATGTTTGGTTTTGGTCAGTAACATGGGATATAAGTGACAGAGTTCTATGTAGAACTGTGAAGGCTGTGAGATTTACTCTACATGGATTTAGGTGATTTACTCTATTTGATTTACTTTGCCATGAATACAGACAGAAGTCTCAGGAGACTCGAGATTTCTATAGAGAGACAAAGGACAAAACAAGTAGCAGCAAGAACCTGTTCCCTTGATTTTCTTTCTTCCCTTCCATGTTCTAGGACTATACAAAGGAGTCTATGTAACCCATACAGAGGTTATCAAATGGAATAACTCAACTTGGGGAAGACAGCTTTTTAGAAATAAACTGTAAGGGGCCAGAGCAATAGTACAGTGGGCAGGACATTTCCTTATTTGTGGCATACCTGGTTTCATTCCTTTGTAACCACAAGGTCCCTAAAGATTACCAGAAGTGATCCCCAAAAAGAGTCAGAAGTATGCCCTGAGCACAGTCAGGGATAAGCCCTGAGGAAGGTCAGAAGTACACCCTGAGCACTGCTGGGTTCCCCCCCCAAAAAAAGTAAGCCTGCCTGACCTTTGTCCCAGAGGGAGACATTTACTTTTATTGTTCTAGTTGTAAATTTACTTGGCCTTTGCTCCAGAAATACTGGCTTTATTCTCCAGTACTCTAAGAAAACATGCTTTTTCTGGAAGATGACATTATTTCATCTCAAAAGGCTGCTTTCTCTTTAAAGTTTGGCAGACAGTTCAGTTGGCATCTTTCTAGAAAAATGTATAAAAACGTGACCACCATGGATAATTGTCTCACAAGTACATGTTCTAAGCTGAGATCACAATAGATCTCAGGTGTTTTCATTTGTTTTCATTCTCTCCTACCCACTTCCATGAGAGAATTTTCCATGGTCTTATCATCTTTTGTGGTGCACTTATCTCTGAAAGAAAATCAAAGACATAGAGCAGAGCTCCCCACAGGAGCCTAATCAAGATCAACTAGCTCCCCAATGACTCAAAAAACATGAACTATGTAAAAGCTGGCCTTTATATGCCAATGAGGTTTAGTGGTTTTATAGTAACAGCTAATTGATGCAATGGCCATTAATAGCAACTTAAATTTTTACCTGTGTCATCCATCCAAGAAGAACTGGTACAAATAATTTCTGGACTAGGTAGAAGGTTCCGATGAACAGTCTCCATGTTAGAATTAGACCAGCTCCATAAACAAAGTTAATTATGAGCCAACTTAATTGAGTCAACTCAATTCTGAGCCTTCTCTCAAAGAATAAGTCTTTACCACTCCTAGGTATTTGGGAGAATATCTTTTAATTTGCACTATATGTAACTTGTGTAACTTGTATATGTAATACAAATTTTTATTATTTATATGCTTTTTCTGCATATAAACATATTAAAAACTTAAAAACTGCATTTATAAAATATTTAAGAATCTTTCAACGGTAATGAACTTGGTTCTTTCTATAACTTGTAATCTCCACCCCTTCTTTCTGCCCTACATTTAGAAATTAAATGTTATCTTATAAAAAAATTCTCAAAAATATTTTTGAGAAAATAATTCTCAAAGGAGAATTCTATAGAATTGACATTTGAAGTAAAAATTTAATAGCGTTTTAAAAACTAAAGATAAGGGGCCAGAGAGATATCATGGAGGTAAGGTGTTTACCTTTCATGCAGAAGGACGGTGGTTCGAATCCCGGCATCCCATATGGTCCCCTGTGTCTGCCAGGGGCCATTTCTGAGCATAGATCCAGGAGTAATCCCTGAGCACTGCCAGGTATGACCCAAAACCAAAAGAACAAAAACAAAAACAAAATAACAAGAAAAACTAAAGATAAATCTTTTTTGTTTGTTTGTTTTTGTTCTTTGGGTCACATCTGGCAGTGCTCAGAGCTTACTCCTTCCTGGCTCTCGCTCAGAAGTTGCTCCTGGCAGGCTCGGGGGACCATATGAAATGCCAGGATTTGAACTGGGATCTGCGTGCAAGGCAAACATCTGTCCACTGTGCTATCGCTCCAGCCCCTAAAGCTAAATCTTTTAATGTATTTTTGTTTGTGGCTTTCTGTTCAAGATGTAACTCCAAGCTTCTTTGAATGTCTCCTATTAGAAGCAAAATGCGGTATGATATATATATATATATATATATATATATATACACACACACATATATATGTATATATATATATAGTATAGCAATATATAGCAGTATAGCAAAATGCAGAATAAATATAATAATTAGAAATCATCATTATCACTATACAGTAAAAATAAAGAATAAATTATTATTACATAATACAATGTGGATGAACCTAATACCTATAATGTGAATGAAAGAAACAATATTCATAAGAACTTTACTGAATGATTCTATTTACATGAATTCAAAACTGAGCAAAAATGATCAGTAATGTTAGAAATCAGGAACAGATGAAGAAACAGAGGATGGATACTTTGGCATATTTGATGGAAAGTCTTGTATCTTGCCATCTACTCTATGGAGTGAAGTCCCAGGGAGGCAACTGATGAAACAAAAACAAAAACAACTGGTAAGTTAAGCACACTTGTAAGTTTTCTAGCAGACATGAAGGATATAAGCAGAAGGTATGTATGCTTGAGAAGATGAGTGTGATTGGCTGTTTGTACAATAGAGAATGTACTGTGTGTGTGTGTGTGTGTGTGTGTGTGTGTGTGTGTGAGAGAGAGAGAGAGAGAGAGAGAGAGAGAGCAAGAGAGAGAGAGTGAGAGAGTATCACAGACTCTGACAACAGAAAGTGAGGTCCAGTGTGTTGTAAGGATATTGGCATTTTGGTATAAGATTATCTTATTGGTATAAGATTATATCCCACAACATTTCAACATTTGTACTCTTGTAAATCAATGTTATTCTCAGATGATGATGATGATGATGATGATATGATTATGTTTGATTCAAGGTCAAAGTGGATAGAAGACAAGACCAGGAAATTATTTTCCACATCCACCAAGCCTGGTACTTTCTTTCATTAAATCCTAAAAAAATCTCTGGAGAGAAGAGAGTTTTGGAGTGGGGGATTAGGTTTCTACACTTGAGATTTTAAAACAAGTAGACCAAAGAAATTTCATTTCTTGCAGACTTGGATTTGTGTCCTGAGAATTGTCCCTTCTACCCTTAAAGTTGTACAACATTACTTATAGAATCATATTGTTTGATCCATGAAAAGATGAAATGCGAACCTGTTTCAGAGTCCTCAAGTGTTCTATGGTATAGTTTATCAAAGGATTATGTCTGAATTTATTGTCTACCTGTTTAATTTTCAACTTTTGTTCTTACAGACAAGACTGTGAGAACTATCTTTCACATGTCACTACATCTGCCATGCTTTTTGCTACACTATCATTACCGTTGCATTCATAGGATCTTTCTTATTCATTGTTTATCAAACTTTATCATTGTTCCAGTTGAACATTTAGTTATTTTTACACCGTATTACATTTATTTTGAATAATGTGAGCATCAAGTTCTTTCTCGAAAAGATTTAAAAAAACAAACTTAATAGAGGAAATGTATTTATAAAATCAATACCATGACATTTACTGTGACAAACAAGATAAGGGTGGAGTTGCTCAGATATTCTTTTTTATTGGTTTGTTTTTGTTTTTATTTTGGGTTACACCCAGCAGTGCTCAGGGGTTGCCTTTGGCTCTATGCTCAGAAATCGCTCCTGGCAGACTCAGGGGACAATATGGGATGCCGGGATTCAAACCTCTGTCCTCTGCACACAAGGCAAACGCCTTACCTCCATGCTATCTCTCCGACCCCAATAGAAGTTATTAATTTTTTGGGGGGGCCACACCCGATGGTGCTCAGGGGTTACTCCTGGCTGTCTGCTCAGAAATAGCTCCTGGCAGGCACGGGGGACCACATGGGACACCGGCATTCGAACCAACCACCTTTGGTCCTGTATCAGCTGCTTGCAAGGCAAATGCTGCTGTGTTTTCTCTCCGGGCCCTAGAAGTTATTTTTAAGTGTATTTTGGTGCTGAGTTTTTCAGGGAAAGAGAAATTTAATCAAGGCTATATTTGCTGTAAAAATCCTTATGTTAGGAGGTAAAAAGTTCAACTATATACACAATTGATTTAGCAGAAGGGAGATTCATATTTAGGGCAACTAAATGTTTGTTACTAAGCATGAGAAATATCACTGTCACTATCAGAAATCTTGGTCAATCATCCATACCGAAGGAAAACTTCTCAGTGGTCCTACTGACGAGATTCCAATTAGAAAGTGGGAGGCGATAATAGTTGTTATATTCTGAGTATTACAAAAATCTAAGAAAATATTCTTCTAGTATTTGAAACTATTATTCAGTTCAGCAAAAAAAAATTTTCAAGTCATTAACCAATGAGCGAACATTCTGGTGCACATTATTTTTTTTACTTTATTTTTTCGGATGGGGCATACTCAGCAGTGCTCAGGGTTTACTCCTGACTCTCGACTCAGGATTACTCTTTGTGGGTTTAGGAGATATATTTTTTTTTTTGGATACTGAAGATTGAACATGGGTCAGCTGCATGCAAGGTAAATAAATGCCCTACCAGCTGTACTATCATTCTGCACCCCCCCACACTTTTACCTTACAACATAATATAATCAAAAATATCAACCAAGTATTCATGTCACTTTTCATCTACAGATTGTGGATGGCTGAATTAGGTCAGCAAAAATCAACTACGAAAACTGTTTCATTGACTAATGAAATCTTCAGGAGAGAGTGCATAATATGTACCACTAAGGCGTTGGTAAAGAGAAGAAAGTGGAATTCTTGTAGGCAGCGGTATGAAAAAGAGAAAAGGAGGTCACATGTGTAGAGGAAGGTCAGTGGAAAATGCTAACGATTACTTTGTGAAGTTCGAATTCCTTTAAGGTTCTTACAGGACTCTAAATCAGTAAACCTTGCTTAACAAAACCCCAATTAAGAAGAACCCTTAAGGCAGTAGATTTATTTTGGAGATAATTGGTCATGTGTTTTGAAGAATGAGAGAAGTCACAAGGTAACCAGCTCTTTCCAGCTAGTTGATGTGTTTCCTCGGTGAGTTCAGCTTAAAGGACAAAATCTTTCAATTTCCTTTACTCAGTTCAAACAGTGATTCCCATGCAAATAAAAATAATAAGGAAACATAATCCAAGGAAAATTTACTGTCCTCTTCACAGATTCTGCATATATTTGGCTCCAAGCTTCTGCACCCACCCCTTTGGAGAAGGAACTGGATGCTGGGGCTCCTTAGTAGAGAGATATTTTCAGTCTTAAAAACCCAGCCATTATTGACTGGCTGGCTGGGTTTCCTGTTCAGAGCACTCAGTTGCTCAAAATACACAGCCAGTCAGCATCAGATTTCTCGGCACCAGCCAACCACTCCAAGATGAGTAGTTGCCAACAAACTTGGGAGAAACAGTCTCCCTTTTCCCTCACTGCCCCCATCATATTTTTCATGATCCCAGGAAATATCAGCCTACAGCCTACATTGTAGACTAGGCTAGAGTTGGTAGATTAATTTTCATTACAAATTTCCCATTCATTCCCCCTAAGTCTGATATGCCATTAATTCAGCAGAGTTCCACAACAGACAAATGAAATGACTAAAATATATTGGCTATCTTTTCCCTAAATTTTTGCAGTAGACTTTCTATTCCTTTTCTTGGATCCTGCAAGTCTCTTCTCAGTTCAGATACTTACTCAGTGGTCCTCAAACTTTTTAAGCAGGGGCCACTTCTCTGTCCCTCAGATTGTTGGAAGATGAGACTATAGTAAAAAGCAAAAACTATGAACCAATTCCTATGCACACTGCATATATCTTATGTTGAAGTGAAGAAAAACAAAAAGGGCACAAATACAATATGTGACCCATAGGCCATAGTTTGAGGACTACTTCGAGGGTCTTGGTGAATGACATATCAAAATAGGTCAGATCTTTGTTCAGAATGTTCCAAAGGCTTCTATTTTAGAGAGCCAAAGACTTACAAAAACCCAACGTGTTCCACCCTCATTCTCACAATCCCTTATTAAGGTCTCAGATTTCTCTCCCACTTCAGGACCCTTGTCATTGGTTCCTCTGACCTGGACGCTATTCCCCCAATCATACACAGGGCTTCCTTTTTCTCTTCCTTCAAGTCTTTGTGCTTATGTCACTTTCTCTCGGAGGTCACTTCTGAGCAAGGAGTGCAGTACAGCAAATTGTCCCTTCCCTTCCTCTTCAGTTAATACTTTTCCCCACCGTGTGCTATTTGTTTTGCTGGAACTGATTACCTTTTATCCACATACTCATTATTTTTTCCTTCCTAATTGGCATAGCAGATTACCAAATAGACTCAGGAATGAAATGCCCATGGTGCCAGAGATAAAGATTCCATATTGCATGGATTCCCACCTAAGAAGATAAAAGGGAAGGGGCCAGAGTGGTGGTGCAGTGGTAGGGCGTTTGTCTTGCACGTGACTGACCTAGGACTGACCGAGGTTCAATCCCCCGGCGTCCCATGTGATCCCCCAAGCCGGAGCGATTTCTGAGCTCATAGCCAGGAGTAACCCCTGAGTGTCACCGGGTGTGGCCCAAAACAAAACAAAAACAAAAACAAACAAACAAAACAGAAACCTACTCAGAGTCCCAAACATGACTGGGGCACCTGGGAATAGAAATTAGTTTCTCCCATGCCAGAACCCACAATTGCCTCCAGGCTTTTCTTTCACTGATCACTAGACTTAGTGGGGAGAAATTGCTGAGATCTGTTGCATTAAGATGTTTATCAAGATCATCACGGTCAAAAACTGCAGACTTGCTTTGGGTCTAAATTAATTTTCTTCAAAATGTTCTTTTATTTGGTAACTTTGAAAACATATGTTGTACTTACAGATTAAGCCCTCAAGCAAGGAGTTTCTGTTTTTATTGTTGGTGGTGGAGGTGGGGAGAGGGAGGTGTGGTTGAGGAGGAGGAATATAGAAACATTAGCTTAATCATGTGAGCTGCTCTAATAATAAAGCCAGTGTCTCTCTTCTTTGAGGGAGCTCTGGGAAACCAAATAGAAAATGACTTTCCTTTAAAGAGACAGACTTACTGAGTCATCGTCTCTGAATTCCATCTCTGCCACTCTCAGAGGACTGGTGCTGATTTCATGTCTGATCTATCAAAAGGATTTTACGAGCCATCGTAGAGATGCTTCTATGAAATCTTCCATCATGAAACTGTGCTAACCAGTTATAGAGCCATCTACTGATATGTCTTAAACTATGCCAAAGTTTCTTTGGTTAAAAACAACATCTGTTTAGGGCTGAAAATATAGTACAGTGGGTAAAGTGCTTACCACCTTCCACATAGCCAAACTGGATTGAATCCCTAGCACTGCTTATGCTGAGCTCCACCTGGAGTGATCCCTGAGCACAGCTGCAAGAGTGAGCCCTGAGCACCACAGGGATACAACCGCCCAAAAGATCCATGTACTTAATTTAATTAATTTTTTAATTTAATATTTTCATAATTTAGTAGGCTAGATTTCAGGCCAGGCTCAGTGGGTGGTTGTTTTACTACAAGTGATGTAAGCTGAGACCATTCTCTAGGCTTCATTCAATGTGCTCATCTCTGGTCAACCCTGATGGCTTCACTTCATCCATTCCGCAGTGCCCCATTCTCTCTCCTCTCCTTAGAGACTTGGTTCCCTCATATGATGTGATCATAGGCTTACTCTTAGAAGTTGTTTTAGAGTAGTGACATTATTAATGCATTCTATCATTCAAACAGCACAGTCTTCATTTAAGGGGACTCTTAAACTCTACCTCTCATTGGGAGGATTGGGCAATAAATGTGATCATGTTTTGCTATCACATAATCAAATATAATATCCACCTTCAGCTATGCTTTGTATCATCTCTCTTCTTAATAAAAACTAATTTGAGGAACTATGAGCATCTGAATACCCAAACTATATGCTTCTCCACTGCTCACAAATGCTTCCATCTCAGTAAATGAGGAATTTATTCAGCTTTGTTCAAGAATCCAGTATTTCTGCCTGGAATAAGTATTTTAGGGTGGGATAGGGGAAGGTTGGGGCCACACATAAAGGTGCTCAGGACTTACTTCTGGCACTGTGCTCAGGGACAGTCCTGGTAGAATTCAGGGTATCTTAAACTGGGGTCAGTCACATACAAAGAAAGCAACTTAATCCTCTATACTAATTTTTTGGCTCAAAATGTCAACCAGTCTTTCATGGAAATTGCTCCCTGAGGACCCATATCATATCCATCATCATAAATCCCTACTTCATAACCAAGTCATCTCCCATCTACAAGTTTCTGCTTCTTCTAGGGACTTTGGGGCCCTTTATTAATATAATATTTATAAATTAATATCATAAATACTATATTAATTGTATGGGTCAGAAAGACTGTAGTAGTTAGGGTACTTGTTTTGCATGCCCTCCCACCAGATTCAATCTTGTACTACATATGATACCCTGAACACAGCAGGGGTGATTCCTGAGCATAGAACCAGGAGTAAGCCCTGAATTTCACTGGGTATGCCCCCAAAATTATATTCATTGTAAATTCAAGAAAGGAGCAAATTGGGGCTACTGCTGTCTTTGTTTTTGATACCAGGATAAAGTTTTCTTTCTTTTTTTTGAGGGGGGGGGTTTTGAGCCACCCGTTTGATGCTCAGGGGTTACTCCTGGCTATGCACTCAGAAATCGCCCCTGGCTTGGGGTGACCATATGGGACGTCGAGGGATCGAACCGCAGTTCGTCCTACGCTAGTGCTTGCAAGGCAGACACCTTACCTCTAGCGCCACCTTCCCGGCCCCAGGATAAAGTTTTCTATATGTAACTGTTGGGCCATAGATTTAGATGCCAAGCAATGGTCTATTGTCTGATGAAAATATGCGATAGCTTTGAGCCCAGAAAACTCTTTTTTTTGGATGGGGTCACACCCGGCAGTGCTCAGGGGTTATTTTTGGCTCTACGCTCAGAAATCTCTCCTGGCAGGCTCAGGGGACCATATGGGATGCTGGGATTCGAACCACCCTCCTTCTGCATGCAAGGCAAATGTGCTACCTCCATGCTATTTCTCTGGCCCGTCTAGAAAACTCTTGTTAATGAGTTGAACTACAAGAAGTATTCTTGGTGTGAAAATACTTTGTGTGAAAATAGCAGTTTTTTAAGAAAAAAGTATTTGTGACTTATGGGCTATCATCAATGAGTTGATGGATACTAGTGGTCTAGAAGAAAATGTCTGGGAGATTAGAATAAGAAAGTCTAGGGAAAAGGCAGAGGAGCAATTTTTTTCAAAATGTGACAGTCTATATTTCATTTTGTTCATTTATTTTAAATAAATCTTTAGGGTGGTGTCATGACTTATAATAGTATCAGTATTGTTGTTTTATGCTTACAATATCACTCTGTCAGAACCGTTGCCAGAGTTTCTATATTTTTGTATCACTGTTCCCAACTCTCCTCCTATTTAACCTCCCCTCAGTTCACAGCTCTGCTGACAATGTCTCAGCATTTGTATCCACTGGACATTGTACATTCTCTTATTTTGTTTTCCCATACTCTACAAACAAAAGTTATCAGAGCTGTCTTCTGGTATTTTCACTTCCTCTCTGACTCACTTCCCTGAGTGTGACCCAGGCCTGCCACTTCAGATAGGCGACTTCTGAATGTGAGCATAGAAATGAAGGTTTTTATTATAACTTGTCTACCATAAAGTATCCATCAAAGAAGGGATTGATTGAATTGAACATCCACATAGACCAAATGTCTAGTCAGTTAGCCTTCTTCAGTAGGTCCCTCCTAATTGGCATAGCAGATTACCAAATAGACCCAGGAACGAAGTGCTCATGGTGCCAGAGATAAAGATTCCATATTGCATGGATTCCCATGCAAGATTGATATCACCATGGAAGGCCCTTTCTGAATGTCTACTTTGTGAGCAATACAGACCAAGCAGGGTCCCTGAAGTGTGATGCTATTCTGCCAGGAGACCAATGGATTATTTAATGGCTATTGTTCTCACAGCAATAGGGTACCTATTCCAGATGTGAGTCTAACTTTTACTAGGAGCTTTATGCTGCATCCTTATTTAAGAGTGTTACTTTTTGACATTTCACTTTTTATGTATTCCCTTCCATGGCATCATGAGCTCCGCTGCTGCAATATTCTTTAAAAGGAATCCATAAAACACCCAAAAGCCAGTGGTGCTGAGCTCTCATTAAGCTGAATTTTCTATCAGGTAGCAGCCGACTCTGCAGGGGAAGTGTGACATACATTAAAATTCTTCTCCAACAGGAAGCCTGTAAGTTTCTTCAGCTCTGGGATTGCTGCTGGCAGAGGCTCCCCCACCTGTGAGGAGAATTTGGGTACTATTTCATTTATGAGGGTCCCCCAACTCAATGTTGTGTCTCTTTTCTAAAACTGCCTGGCCCTGGAATACAATTTGAAATTATGATAAGTTACCATTTTGGATAAAGCCTCATCACTACTTCATGTTCTTTTTTTTTTCTGTCCCATTCTGCTTTATTTTTGAAAAATAGATACTGCTCTCAGGGATACTTCCTATTGTTTCCATGTTGAAAATGAATTTCTGGGGTGTGTGTGTGTGTGTGTTTGAAGGGGACACACCTAACAATACTCGGGGCATACTTTTAGCTCGGCTCAAGGGACTAGATGTAGTGCTAAGGCTTGAACCCTAGGATTTTCTTTTTAAGTTGTTGTCACCCTCTCATTCTAGAAGTAAGTTTTGTTTTGGTGGTGCTGGGTCTTCAAGATGTAAATTTTTTCCTGCTGTGAATTCTCATTCTGTGAGTTCTAAAGCTGATTCTTTTGATCTTTACATCTAAATAGATGAAAACAGCTGTCCTAACTACAAATGACCAATTGACAGCAATCCTAGAATGCACCAATTAGAATGACCTTGCATCACCCCCCCCCCCACCCCATTCAGGGATATTAAAATGCAATGGAAATTGGCATCTTAGGGTTGCCTTTCACACGCCTTTGGTTTTCTTTCAGTTTATAACATCTGGATGACCTCTGGCTTTGGAGGTGGATGAAAAATGTTGGACTTACTACAGGATCTAGTCCTGCTTAGTCCTTGAGGCTGGCCCTTTTCCTTGGATTGATGAATCATCCATTAGTCTGTTTTCTTGGGTTGACCTGTACTAGATTCCTTGGGAGAAAAGACTGATTGCTTCAACACACAAAATAACCAGGAGTTGTTTGTTTGTTTTGGTGCCACATCAGGCAATGCTCAGGGATTACTCCTGACTCTGCACTCTGGGGTTACTTCTGTTTCTGTGCTCAAGAATTACTCCTGATAGTGCACAGTGGACCTATTGTTTCAGCCCAATAAGCAGGACATTTTAAAGGCTTTGATAACTCAATGAGGAAAAAAAAATATAAGTAAATGATTCAACTAGAATTTAAAGAGATCCAGGAAATTATGACTAAGAAAAGTAGAAAGAAGAAATACATAAAAATTAAGAGATTATTGGTTAGTAAAGAGAAAACTAGTAAGTTTTTGTAGATTTGAGAAAACCAAACTTATGTAAAGTTCTTGTTATCATTGCTATCTAAATCATCTATAGTTGTAGATTTGATTTCTTAAAGAGTAGTTCATTTTTTTTATTATTATTTTGTTTTCTGGGCCACACCTGGCAGCACTCAGGGGTTACTCCTGGCTCTTTGTTCAGAAATCGCCCCTGGCAGACTCGGGGGACCTTTTGGGGTGCTGGGAATTGAACCACAGTCCGTCCTGGATCACCTGCATGCAAGGCAAACCCTCTACTGCTGTGCTATCTCTCTGACCTCAAAACCACTGTGTTTAGACTGCTCCAGAACATAGAACAAGATGGAGCAGGTTTCACATACTCTTGCTAAACTAGTGGCCTCTCCTTTCCCTTTTCTTCCCTCTCTGTGGATGCTATTGTTGCAATGACTGGAGGTAGGGAGGTCACGCATATTTGTTTGTGATTCTTGCATATTTAGTTATGGCACACCAGGTTGTAACTCACTAGAGTCTTGAGCTGTGATGCTCACTCTATCCTGTTGTCATGGCTAATTTTTATGAATTGTGCTCATACACCCACTGACAAGTGTCACATTCTTGCCATCGTACTTGCACACATTAATTTGGTTAAGTTTTGACTTTTGTGTCAAACTCAGCTGTACTCAGAACTTATTTTGTTTCTGTGCTCTGGGATCACTCTTGGCAATGCTCTGGGGGATCATATGTGGTGCCCGAGCTTGAACCAGACCATCCACATGCAAAGTAAGTGCCGAAAGCAGTGTTCACTGAGATTGTATTCTCAATTATATTCTCATGACTGGCTGCAGGTGGCCAGAAATTGTCTGTGGTATTGGACATCGCAGATAGCTATGCTAATAGCATCAGAATCCTTGCATGTAGTTGCCTCAGGCATCAAACACAGGGCTTCACATTAGCAAGGCAAGCATGTTAGACACTGAGTCGCCTTCCAGTCCCTAAATTAGTTATAATATTAAAATCAAAAATTGAAGCAGAGGCCAGAGAGATGGCAGGGGTTATCAGGTGCTTGTCTTGCATATTAGGGTTTTCTAGCCTTGGTATCACATTTAATTCCCAGAGCATTGTCAGAAATGATCCAGACCACAAACACAAACACAAACACAAACAGAAACTTGCAGTAGAAATCTGTTATCTCAGATATGAAGAGTTCTAAGAATCCTATATAAAATACTAACACAGCAAATTGATCTATAGAACTATATAATATGAATAAAATTTATCCAAAGATTTAGGCAGTTTGATAATAGAAAAATAGCTGACATTATTGGTGGAGAGCTTTTTGAAAGGGTAACCTAGTAGCATCTATTAATTTGCAAATGCTTCTAATCTGTGATTTAACAATAGCCCTTTTAGTCATTGTGTCTTAATATTTCAGATGGACACAGAGATATCTATAGTATAGAATGTTTACTATAATTTTTTGTAATACAGCAAGAAATGAATAAATAGATAAATATTTATTAGGACAAGAAGGACTGAATCAGTGTTACTTCTGTACTAAATAACATGAGACAGCTGTTTAAAAAGAATGTGCTACTCTATATACTGAAAAAAAAAGTCTTTGACACAGTAAGTAAACTAACGAAAATAAAGAATAATGTAAGAAAAAAAAAGAATAATGTAGTACTATGGGTTAGATCATGTATTATATATATCATAGGTTATAGCATATTATAGAATCTTATATAATAGATCATTGTAGAATAATGTATTAATATTAAAATTAATTATAAATGAATTCATATAAAATATATTAAGACATGTATTCTTACATGGTACTGTTATTTTTACAGTAATATAATAAAAGTCTTTCTATAAAAGAACTCAAGATAAGGGGCCAGAGCAATAGCACAACAGTAAGGCATTTGCCTTGCACGTGGCCAACACAGAACCGGCAGTGGTTTGAATATTGGCATCCCATATAATCCCCGAGCCTGCCAGGAGCAACTTCTGAGCACAGAGCCAGATGAACCCTGAGCACCGCCCGGGTGTGACCCTAACCCCCCACTTCCCCCCCAAAAGAACTCAAGAATGGAGTCAATGCAAATAGGAGTGTGTCTAAAGGAGTGAAACTTACTTCTTTCATGTATAGTTCTGCATTTTTAACATTTTTAAAATGAAGGTATAATCAGTATTATATCCTGGCAGGCTCAGGGAACCATATGGGATGCCGGAATTCCAACCACTGTCCTTCTGCATGCAAAGCAAACACCCTACCTCCAAGCTATCTCTCCAGCCCCTGTTATTTTTTAATGTAATAAGTAAGGAAGAAAAAAAATAGGATCCAGACATGTTTCTTAAACTGGTGATATTCTTAGCAGTAAAAGATTAAAAGTATTACTCAGTAAAGTCAAAACAAGATTGACTAGCCATTAGAAACATTTTGGGCTATTTAAATTAATAGGAAATTAAGGGCCCTGAGAGATAGCACAGTGGCGTTTGCCTTGCAAGCAGCCGATCCAGGTCCAAAGGTGGTTGGTTCGAATCCCGGTGTCCCATATGGTCCCCCGTGCCTGCCAGGAGCTATTTCTGAGCAGACAGCCAGGAGTAACCCCTGAGCAATGCCGGGTGTGGCCCAAAAACAAAAAAACAAACAAAAAAATAGGAAATTACAAACCAGTAATCTTAATTTATAAGTAGAAGAAAAGAAATCATTAATGTGGTTAAGAAGGAATATGAAAGTAGTGCTATTTATAAATATGACAATCCATATGCCAAATCCAAGAGCTTCAAGAATAAAAATAATTTGCAGATGCCAAGAGGGCATCTGCTTGGCTTGGATACATTGTCATTTAATCCTCATGGAACCCTCTTCAAGCACATTTATTGTTGTTGCTGTTCCAGAAATGTTAAATGGGTATTAAGTGAGAAGTGGGGATTCTGGGGTTTGTTGGGGGTTCTATTGATCAGCTTCAAAGTCTTTTTTGCTTTTGTTTTTTTGGCTGCACCAGCAGTGTTCAGGATTTACTTCTGGCTCTTTGTTCAGAAATCACTCCTGGAACATTCAGGGAATAATATCAGGTGCCAATGAAGAAAGACAAGCAGCCTTACCTACTTTACTATTTCTCTGATCCCCAGTTCTGGAGTCTTTTTTTTTTTTTTTTTTTGGTTTTTGGGTCACACCGGCAGTGCTCAGGGCTTACTCCTGGCTCTACGCTCAGAAATTGCTCCTGGCAGGCTCGAGGGACCATATGGGATGCCGGGATCAAACCACTGTTTTGCGTGCAAGGCAAATGCCCTACCTCCATGCTATCTCTCTGGCCCCAAGTTCTGGAGGCTTAATCTGAACTGATTCAAAGAAAAAAAATCTACTTATATAAAAAGTGTAGGGGGAAAATTAATAAAATTCTATTATAAATAGTATATAATATAATAAAATATACATATAATAAATATAATAAAATACTTTTATATTGGTAAGCAATTTGGAAATACAAAGAAAGTGATACAAGTTATTAGTCATGATCACCAGAATTAAGTATAATCAAGAAGCTCCTTTATAAGGAGCTAGTAGGAGGAAACTTGACTGAGACAGAGAGAAATACTTACAGAGAGCTCAAAGCCAACATTGAAAAGATGCATTTTCCTTATTTTAACATAAATCCCAAATATACTGACTTTTTAAAATTATTTTTTTATTTTTTAGGTCACACCTGGCAGCGTTCAGGGGTTACTTCTGGTTCTTCACTCAGAAATCACTCCTGGCAGGCTCAGGAGAGCATAGGGGAGGCCGGTATTTGAACCACCATACCTCCTCCTACACGCAAGGCAAATGTCCTACTGCTGTGCTATCATTCTGACCCTTAAATTGACATCTTTCTTAGAACTTGACCAAATAAGTCTTTCAAGAAAAACATTTCCTTTCCAAATCTCATTTAATTAAAATAACACAAATGAGCCATAAAGATGGTTCCTTCAGAATTAAGTAATAGAATGCGCAGAGTACCCTGACACACATAAAACCACACGTATGTGCACACACAAAAGACCCTAGAGTCCTGATAGGAGCATTCCTTGAACACAGAGCTGGAAGTAACCCTGAGCACCACTGGGTGCATCATGTTAGCAACATCATTCTGAAATTGGCCATGGAAGTTTGCAAGTATCACAAGGCAGGGTCTTCGTTTAGATAGTTGACTATGAACATGTAAAATCATAGATTAAAACCCTTCTGACAGAAGTGACATATGGAGGCTTCATCTATGGGTTGAAGGGTCATACCTGCCAGTGCTCAGAGTATTCATGGTTTTGTGCTGGGGATTGTGCTCACTCTTAGTGGTGCTCAGGGGACCATGTGAAGCTGGAAATTGAACCATAGTTTCCTGCATGCAAAGTATGTGCTCCAACCGATTGAGTTTTATCTTGGGTTTATATATATATATGCATATACAAAAGGGTTAGGAAACAAATTATATTCCCCCTACCCAGAGTAGATTAAATGGGATGAATAATATAAATTGTTTCATAATCAATGCTAGATAAAGTTAAAGGGCCTTCCTGTGGCAAACTACTTGAAAATTTATCAAACTTAAACATTTTATGAAATTTTCTTTTATGAGTAGATGATGTTTCATAGTTGCTGACTTTTTTTATGATGAAAACTCTATCAGTAAGAGATGTTTTAAAAATATGTGTGTCTTTTGGAAGCAAAGGTTATCTAGCAATAAATTGCTAGAGAATAATAGCTTTTCAAAATAAATCCTAGTTTGAAGAGCATGAGTTTATACTGAAAACAGAGCTGAAATTTCTCCAAAGTTAGGTGACTGAGGCTGAAAATCATGTAAGTGAACTGTGGTAGACAGTCAACACTGGTGGTGGGAATGGCCCTAATTCACTGTCACTATGTAACTGAAATACAACTGTGAAAGACTTGTAATTCACATTGGTATCAATAAAAAAGTAAAAAAAAAAAGTAGAAAAGTAAAAAAAAAATTATGTAAATGGGCCACCTAGAAAAACTTCACAAATTTGCCTGCTTTAAAAATGTGGAAACTGAGGCTGGAGAGATAGCATGGAGGTAAGGTGTTTACCTTTCATGCAGAAGAACGGTGGTTTGAATCCCGGCATCCCATATGGTCCCCCAAGCCTGCCAGGAGCCATTTCTGAGCTTAGGCCCACAAGTAACCCCTGAGCGCTGCCAAGTGTGACCCCACACACAAAAAAAAAAAAACCCAAATATGGAAACAGAGGCTGGAGGGGTAACACAGTGGGTAGGTAGGGTGTCTACCTGTGTGACCAATCTGGGTTACATCTTTGGCTTCTCTTATGGTCCCCTGTAAAATAGATCCCCAAGTTGTGAAATCATCGCCAGCAGATGGGTCTGATGTATGTAACTGCAAAGAATTAATAATCCAAGCCAGTTAGGAGAGAATCATGTAGTCAGTTTGTTTTTTGCTTTGTGGTGTCTGCACCAGAGCTAGACTGACCTTTCTTTATTCTCCCAGTATAAATTAAACCAGGTGGCGGAGGGAGGATTAAGATCCAGGTGGAATTTTACAGATTGAAGGAGTAGGTTTAAGGAAAGAGGAAGATGGTGGAACACCTTTATTTTGGGTTAATAGCTGGGTGTCATCTTACAGTCGCTTGAGTACTGTCAGAAATAATACCTGAGCACAGAATCAGGAGTATGTTATGGACACCTTAGATGTGGCACTTCCCAAATGTGAAAATATAACCTTATACACCACTCTCCTGAAATCAATTTCTAACTTTATTGTTGGGCCTCCCAAATGAAAACATGGAAGCCTCTCCCCACAATTCTCGACCAGCTAGACCTGCAGTTCAATGCCAGGTGAGGTGCTGCTTGCTTCTACAGTCCTGGGGACATCCAGGGACAACTCAGACACTGCATTGGTGCTTGTGGGCTTCTAGTGCTGCACCTGGTAGTGTGGATGGGGAGTCTCTGGGAGTTGCTCTCTCTGTAAGTGAGACAGTCCTTTTATTGTCTCTCTAATACTAAAGTCAAATGTTTTGTTAAAAATGTGAAAAGAAAAAGGTGAAAAATAAAACCATGAAGGGCCGAAGTGATAAAACAGTGGGTAGGGCATTTGCCTTGCCTCTTCAATCCCCAGTATCCTATATGATCCCCTGAGGCTGCCAGGAGTGATTTCTGAGTGCAGAGCCAGGAGAAACCCTTGAGAGCTATCAGGTGTGGCCCCAAAACAAAACAAAAAAATAAAACAACAAAGAAAGAAAATCTTCCAATTATTTTGCAAGAACAACTTATAGACATCAGGGAAATTAGAAACTGTTGGCAGAAACTCAACCTCTCTGTTTATATCATGGTGATCTGGACTGGAGAATACCACTGTGAGACATATATAGTCTTAATTAATACTAAAATTTAATTTTTCATTTGATATCTGTGCATGTTGATTAGGTTTTTAAAATTATTTCAAAACTATATAGTGGAATGATCTAGTGTTAGTTTAAAACTTCAAATAACTATCTCAGAACATTTAAACTTGTAAAAATAGGAGCCAAATACCACCTTCCCTGATTTGATCCTTGGTGTTGCATATGTTTCCCTTCATATTGTCATGGGTGACCCCTGAGCACAGAGACAGGAGTAAACCTTGAGTACAGCCAGGCATGACATAAAAAAAAAAAAGAATAAAAATTTAAGCCATAACAACCATGTTTTGGGTTTTTGTTTTTAGATAGGAGAGTCAGAAACAGAGACAGAAACAGACAGAAACAGACAGACAGACAGCCTAGACTTCCTGAGAAAAAACTCTTGGAGAGAAATACACATTCAAGCGAGAGTGCAAGAACTTGAAAGAACAAACCTCAAAAGACTTTTGGGAGGAGGCTATGCACAATTCTTCCAAATGATCTAGAGTTTTCTGCCATATATAAATGTTAATCTAGGGGCACTGTCACAGGGAGACTTTTGCATTGCTCATGGTCTTTTCCTGATCTCATTGAACTTTAGATTCTTCTGCAACTTCTCCTTTTCTGAGAAGTTCACCTTCCTCTGGGTGAGAACTCAGATTTTGCATCTGGGTGGTGCCTTGGTTTCTCCATCTCCAAGGAGCTTCTTTAGGCATCTCCCTTAGAGGTAGCATCTTTGCTGGTTTGAGTGGTCAGAGGTATTTATCCCCATTCATTCATCTTCTTTGGAAAGGAGCTGGAGGGGAACTTCCTTGAGGGGAGCTGCTTAGGTGAGGTTCTAGCCCCTGAGGGATTAATGGGTCCTGCTCTGGCAGATTTTAACAACAGAATGTTATCCAAAGGATCCAGATGTGATTGCTTTGTTTCTGAAATACGGGCATAACACATTTGACAGTCCTTCCTTTTCTTTGGGTTATTAACATCAAGAAGGTGCACATAAAAAATTTCATCTATTATCTTTCTTTCTTACAAAAATAGTCTTTTGATTCCATTAAAATGTATTTAAACACAGGGGGTCAAACAGTGGTACAAGTGGTAGGGCATTTGCTAGGACAGCGACCCATATGGTCCCACAAGCCAGGAGTGATTTCTGAGCGCAGAGCCAGGAGTAACCCCTAAGTATCATTGGGTGTGGTCCAAAAAGCAAAAAAAAAATTTATTTAAACACAATGATTTACAGATTTGTTCATAATATAGTTATTTTAGGCATTCAATATTCCACCACCAGTGCCACAATTGTATTCTTTCTTCCACCAGTGGCCCAACCTCCCAATCCCATCAAGCCTGCTCCTTAACAAGTACAAAATAGTTTACATTGGTTGTTACAGAACGCACACCCACACATTAAACGAAAATTACTCTTAAAAGTTTGGGCCCGGAGAGATAGCACAGCAGCGTTTGCCTTGCAAGCAGCCGATCCAGGACCAAAGGTGGTTGGTTCGAATCCCGGTGTCCCATATGGTCCCCCGTGCCTGCCAGGAGCTATTTCTGAGCAGACAGCCAGGAGTAACCCCTGAGCAATGCCGGGTGTGGCCCAAAAAACAAAACAAAACAAAAAGTTAAATTATATTACAAGTTTCCTTTGTAGTGGTGGTTGTTGCTGGGATGGTCTAAAAGGCACATGTTTGCTGGTTATGTGAGATTGCATACTTAGCTATGGTGTCAGCACACTTGGCTACACTGCTCATTATTTTGATTGTACATACTGGCATTGCCCACCCACTCTTCAAGCCTACTCCCTTAACAGGCACAGAATAATATGTTATATTGCTTATTACAACAAGAAATAATCAGGAACTCTATAGAAGGCAATGTTCCTAAGAGTATCATAATGTAAACTGCAAGTTACAGGCCATTTTTCCCTCCATGTCCTAGTTTATATTTGGCTATACAATATTGCAAATATGGGTAAGATACTCTATCTCTTATACTAGGAACAGGAAGTTAACAAGGACCTTAAAGTTGAGTCTTTAGGAGTTGAAGCCAAAACTCCTATATTCTTATTTTCTTTTTTCAGCAATTGGTGATTTTTATAGCAATTTTATAGCAATCTATAAAAAAAAGAAAGCCCAAAGATAGGGTGGATCTTCCCTGACATTCTCATTCTCAGCTTGGTCTTTAGTTTTTCTTCTCACAACAGATTCTCAGTCTCTCTTTCTAATACAGTTCCAACATTGACTTTAATATTCATCTCTTAAAGTTCACAGCAGGAGATGGCAAACACATTTTCTGCTATGAAGAATCCTTAAACTGTAGAAGGGGACACCATTTCAGGCTCTGGCATGGAAAACCTAATATTTTTCTTTTAAAGTCTCAAAGGGAATAGCTGCATTAAATTACTTGGGCCATTTGAATCTTAGGACCACCCTTGTTCCACCTCTTTAAATTAAATGAAGAACTCACTTATACAGCTGACTTTGGGGCAGAAGGATCAGGGGGAGAAGCCTTTGGTTTTAGGTACTGGATGAAGGGGTTGGAAGTGGCCTACTTATCCAGTAGGAAATTTGAAAGAGAGAAAGAGAGAGAGAGAGAGAGACAGAGAGAGAGAGAGAGACAGAGAGAGAGAGAGACAGAGAGAGAGAGAGGAAATAGTGAAGTTTTTGACAAGTTTTCATGAAACAGGCTTTCTTAGATATTCTGTCCAATGCCACCTTTACAGAAGCTCCAGACAACAGCATATAATAATACTAGTTTATACAGAACATCTACTGCACTGGCCATTGTCTTAGATTTTCACAAACTATCTTCTTTTGTTTTCTACACCATCCTTTGGGCTGGATCTCATAGTTTAAATGAAGAAATAAAGATTTATAACCTTTCTTGAGAAAATGGCTCAAGGTCACACCAATAAGAAGAAACAAGGGGGCCGGGCGGTGGCGCTGGAGGTAAGGTGCCTGCCTTGCCTGCGCTAACCTAGGACGGACCGCGGTTCGATCCCCCGGCGTCCCATATGGTCCCCCAAGAAGCCAGGAGCAACTTCTGAGCGCATAGCCAGGAGTAACCCCTGAGCGTCACAGGGTGTGGCCCAAAAACCAAAAAAAAAAAAAAAAAAAAAAAGAAGAAACAAAATGGGTTTGGGACTTAATAGTTTGCCAGAGTATGATAAAATCTAGCATTTTATTGCATTGGCATAAAATAAATAAGTACCCATTGATTGAGGAGACATTATCAAATATTTCTATTGACAGGGAATATAATTCAAAAAATTTGGAGATTATAGGTATAGGGGACTAAACTCTAGTGTGGCATAAAAAAAGCTTCTCATTGAAAGAGAGAGAAGGGGCCCGGAGAGATAGCACAGCGGTGTTTGCCTTGCAAGCAGCCAATCCAGGACCAAAGGTGGTTGGTTCGAATCCTAGTGTCCCATATGGTCCCCCGTGCCTGCCAGGAGCTATTTCTGAGCAGACAGCCAGGAGTAACCCCTTAGCACTGCCCGGTGTGGCCCAAAAACCAAAAAAAAAAAAAAAAAAAAGAAAGAAAGAGAGAAGAAAATGTTTGCTGTCACGCAGGGGTCTCAAACTCAATTTACCTGGGGGCCACAGGAGGCAAAGTCGGGGTGATCCTTGAGTGCAAAGTCAGTAGTAAGCATTGGGGGGTGTGATCCAAACAACTAAAACAAAATAAAACAAAAAAGATTCCTCTAGGGCAGGGCCACAAAATGTTGTACGGAGGGCTGTTTGCGGCCCGCGAGTTTGAGATCCCTGCGAGGCAGGCTGGGGATGGAGGTGGGTGGGAGGGAAACTGGGGACATTGGTAGTAGGAAATATGCAATAGTGAAGGGATAAATGTCAGATTATTGTATGACTGAACCTCAGTCTTGAACAGCTTTGTAACAGTATCTCACAGTGATTCAATTAAAATAGTTATTTAAAAAATGCTCACAATCTGGCTTCAGCCAATTTGTCTGCTCCTCATCATGAAATTCTACTCTCTTAAATGTGATCTTGGCAACTCTAGCTCCCGATTTCCTTATGATCCCTCCCATCTTCTCATATTTGGCTCAGGTACAGCCAAATAGGAGATAGAACTGTAGTCACTCCTTTTCAGGTGAGAGTCTTCTCAGGTTTCAGGTGCGAGACCCTTTCCCACAGTCTGTCCTCCCAACACCGCCCCTTCTTTCCAACCTGCAGCTCAGGTGTCTTGTACCCTGCCAGCATTTTCTTGTGATGCTTACCCATAGATTACACTATGTTGTGATCGCCTTATCACTCATCTACCACCTATGAGGGCGGTGCTTTTTTGTTTATTTTTGTGTAACCAACTTCCAGTACCTAGTACAGATCCATTAGGTGCTGTTTGCTGAATGAAAGGAAAGCAACCAAATGCCCTGGGAGTGACTCTGCCACCTGTTATTTGTGTAACGGCCACCAGAGGGGGGCAGATGAACAGGGTCTGGTGAGCAGCACCCATCAGTGTGGATTCAGGCTGTGAGAAGTGCAAAATAGCTTTCTACTTTTTTCCTAGGACCAAGGGAAGTTCACAGGTTACAGAGGCCTAATCTCTGTCACAGGGCTCAATAAACAGTCCCTTCAAGGTCAACGGAGAAAAACTGTTTTATGGGTTATTATTATTTTTTATTCTTTGGAGGGAATAGAGGACGAACCATAAGAAGGAGAACATTCTGTAAATTAGAAAAACTTGAATTTTTTTTTTTTTTGGTTTTTGGGCCACACCCGGTAACGCTCAGGGGTTACTCCTGGCTATGTGCTCAGAAGTTGCTCCTGGCTTGGGGGACCATATGGGACACCGGGGGATCGAACCGCGGTCCGTCCAAGGTTAGCGCAGGCAAGGCAGGCACCTTACCTTTAGCGCCACCGCCCGGCCCGAAAAACTTGAATTCTAATTCCAGCTCTAGTAGCTAATTAACTTGAATGATTTTTATATGAAATCATCAAATTTGGGAGCCTTGCTTGATAATTTGGCAGAAGGGGAGAGCATGACATACTCATTTTGCTTTCCTTCAGGGGTGGATTGGGGTTTCCACTATCAACAGGTAATGATGCAGAACATTTGAAACTCAACAACACAACAAAGAACTGTAATTAGACTTGAGAGACTGAGTAAACATAAGTCCAATCACCCTGTTTAACATGAAAGTTTTGAGATGAGGGTTAAAAGCCAAGGTACCCCCTGGATCAGCTAGCACAGATTTGTCTGGAGAGCACAAAAAATATTGAGACTCCAAGCTGTGGAATGTTGAGAACATCTTAAATTCTTGGTCTCAACTTGGCCATCTTGACATATTGTCTGTAGCCAGCTAATCCACCAGCAAGTAAGAGCAACTATCAGCATCTAGAGACTTGATTAATTCACTCTCTTTACCAACAAGGACATCTTTAAAAATTTTTATTTATTACAAATGTGCATAGATGTTGTTGCAATAAATAAAAAAATCTTGGAAAAACTGGCCCGAGTTTCTATTTGAATTATTCAAACATATTTCTTTAGTGAAGTATTATTATTTTTGGGGGGGGGTTGGGTGCTTAGGGCTTATTCCTAGTTCTGCACTTAGAAATCACTTCTGGTGGTATTCACAGGACTATATGGGAATGGGGAGGGAACCAAGGACAAAAATAAGGTCAGCCACATGCAAGGAAAATACTTTAAGCCCTCTTCTATCTCATGGTTCAGTGAATTGTTATTGAAATATACATTAAGGGTAGGGTTTCATCAAAAGCATATTGAAAACATAAATTTAGTAAGCAAACTTGCAGATGAAAGAAAGAAAAGAAAGAAAGCAAGTGAGAAAGAATGCAAGAAAGAAAGACAGAAAGAAGACAAAGAAAGAAGGAAAGCAATAAAGCAAGAAAGCAAGCAAGAAAGAAAGACAAAAAGAAAGATAGATGAAAGAAAGAAAGAAAGAAAGAAAGAAAGAAAGAAAGAAAGAAAGAAAGAAAGAAAGAAAGAAAGAAAGAAAGAAAGAAAGAAAGAAAGAAAGAAAGAAAAAGGACAAACCCACTTAATGCTATTGGCAGGTTGCCTGCAAAGTTGGACTGATTAATGTAACTGCTAATAATTTTTATCCTAAAACCCAATTTACCATGGAAGATGTGTCATATGACAGTTTATAGATTTGGAGGCACAAATTGGAGGATTTGGTGAGAACCACTGTACTCATCCTGAGAAACCTGAGATTCCCAGTGGCACCCCAGAACTGGGTGTTGGAACCCAGGCTATGCATTTCAAGTTCAATGATCTCCCCATCTTTCACTGTGCACATTGGTATGACTCAGTCTAATGGTTGTCCTGTAACTCAGTCCTGGAGAATCTGTGGGCTCCTAGACTATGCATATCTGTCTGTCCATCTAGTGACATAATCTATTGTGCATATCTGTCTGTCCATCTATCCATCTAATTATGTATCCTTATCTGTTTATCTAATTTGGCCACATACATATGAATATATTCTCTTTTTGTTTGTTTGTTTGTTTGTTTTTTGTTTTGGGCCACACCCAGCGTTGCTCAGGGGTTACTCCTGGCTGTCTGCTCAGAAATAGCTCCTGGCAGGCACGGGGGGACCATATGGGACACTGGGATTCGAACCAACCACCTTTGGTCCTGGATCGGCTGCTTGCAAGGCAAACGCCGCTGTGCTATCTCTCCGAAATATATTCTCTTAATACAGGCAGCCTTCCTCCACTCAACTTTTTATTTTATTACAGAAGGCAAGTAGGTATAGAAAAAGTATTCACCATCATTTTTTTTCAGGTGAATATAAATCAGGACAATAAGTTGTCATCTCACACCAGTGATTATACATATATCAGAAAAGACTGGACCAGTTTTGGTGGGGATGTGGTGATAAAGGAACCTTCATTCGTTATTGGTGGGAATGCTGTCAAGTTCAGACGCTACAGAAAACCATATGAAGATGTAATAACAATGTAAGAATGACCCAACAATTTGACTTCTAGGCATCCACCACCAACACACAAAAACATTTATTCACAAAGACACTTGCACACTTCTGTTTATTGCAGCACTTAGTACAGTATCCAGGATATAGAAACAACCCAAATGTTCAGTGACAGATGAGTGGTTGGATGAGTAGGTAAAAAAAATTGTCCTATCTATACCCCCACAACTTTTATTTACAAATCCATTTTTTTGGCCAGAGCTCTTCCTTCTAGGAAGGCAGCATCCTTGGAATAGTGTGCCATCATATCCCTTTTTGCTCCTCCTACTCCCCTCTTTCTTGAGTTACCTATACATTAACATCAAGATGTGTACTGAAGGGACTTCTTAGGCCAGTTCTGAACCTCAATCTGTCTATGGGAGGCAGAGGTGAGCATCTCAGCAGTGAAGCAGCCTTGAGAAGGCCACTGGGATTTAGATTCTTTTTCTTTTTCCTTCCTAAAAATATTAAGGCCAGCTGCATCCTACGGCCCAGTAGCATCTTGCCTCTGACCCAGCTTTTGTGCTTCCTTTTCCCCTTGGGTAAGGTTCAAACTTCCTTAACAGTTTGGCCTCTGTTCCTTAAAGGCCAGAGGATATTCTTGGAGGTGAGGAATGGGGGTGGTGGAGTCCCCAGACTGAAGAGCAAGGAAAGCAGAGGACAGTGGCCCCTGAGATTAACAAGTGTCCTGTATAGGCTCTATCATTTCTATAGTACTGCTTACCTCAAAACTAAAGCCAGTGAAGAGCTCTATATAGGAATGACCGCCTTTTTTTCTTGTATCTCTCTATAGTGAGGGGCAAACTGAACCTTGAATTTCTAGACCTATCCTGAACTATCCAATCCTTAGAAGAAGCTGTGGCTATTAGAATTTTCTGGGCTCTGAAGTCTTGCTGTGCATCTTGAATCAGGTGGAAGGGTCTGAAGTGGCTGTGGTTGGATGGCCTGACTTCCTATAGCAGAGTTTAATAAGTTCCCAGGGAGAAGAACTTGCCAATACGAAGAAGTTGCAGACATCACAAGAGTATGAAACAGAGGAGCACAGAATCGACTTTGGAGGTCTTTAAAAATAGGATCACTTCTCTTCCTTCACTCCAGAATGGTCTGAAATAACAGTGTGTGCAAGCACTTAAAACATGATGACTGTAAAGCCCCTTATTTACACCAACCCTTGATTTGAAGCTGTTTTAGATTTGCTACAAATACCCATGTTCTTTGATTGCCTGTACAATATTAAACACATATTGGAGATGCTTTGCAGTAAGCCCAGATTTTGGCGTTGTGATGTCGAGGAAGGAAATGAGTACTTGGCAGGGAATCAGGGAGAGCTAATTTTATATGGAAAACTCTATCCACCACACAGATTAGATATTCAAACCCACCACTGAGGATTGATAGGTTTTTAGTGTCCCCCCCCCTTTTTTTTTAATAAACTTTCATGCTGGAGAGATGGCTTAAAGGGCAAGTGCACAGGTCAGGAGTTCAATCCTAGACACCGTGTGGTCCCTGAGCTCTGTTAGGAGTGACCCTTGAGTAGTAAGCTAGGAGTAGCTCCCAGTTCTGTGTTAGACACCCCAAACCAAAAAAAAAAAAAAAAGAACAACAACAACAACAAAAATAAACAATCCAGCAAATTCCCTACCTCAACTAATTATTTAAAAAGCTATGCTACCTGAAGGTCTCCTCAGAGGCCTAGGGAGCGCACCCCCTAAAAACTGCCAACTAGAGGCAGCAGAAGAGTGCGCTGTACTCTTTCTAACCAATGAACCCCACCACAACATGCAGGAAAAACCACACTACAAGCGTGACAATGGGGAAACCTTGCAGGCAAACACCATGCACAGAGAATGAAGACGAAAGCTCGGATGACCTAATAAATTCCAACCACCTGATTAACCTCTTGGATAAGAAACTTAAAATAGCAATATGGAAGATGTTTGAAGAACTCAAAGAAAGCATAGATCGATCTGAACAGAACACAAAGACAGAAATTAGAAAATTCCAAACTAAAATAACAGATCTGAAAAATACGGTAGCTCAACTGAAAACCTCAATGGATGGCCTCACCAGCAGGGTAACAGCAGCTGAGGAGAGAATCGGAGTACTGGAAGTTGTGATGCAGAAAAATTCAACACAACAGAAGAAATTGGAAAAGAACCTTAAGACAAACTAACAGGCCATGGAAAAAGTACTCAAGGCATGTGAACAGATGAAAATAGAAGTCTTTGATAAACTCAACAGAAAACAACATAAGAATCATTGGAGTCCCAGAGACCCAGGGAGGAGATCTCCAGGAAGAATCAACTGTCAAAGACATCATCAAAGAGATACTCCCAGAGTTAAAGACGACATGCAACCAAATCCTGCATGCCCAAAGACTACCAGCTAAAAGAGACCCAAAGAAAAATACCCCAAGACACATCTTCGTTACAATGACAAATCCCACAGATAGAGATAGAATACTGAAAGCAGCAAGATCAAAAAGGAAAATTACATTCAAAGGAGCATCCCTAAGACTTACCGCAGACATGTCACAAGAAAATCTCAAGGCCAGAAGACAGTGGTGGGATATTGTGACAAGACTGAATAAAATGAATACTGCACCTAGCCTGACTCACATTCAGGTTTGAAGGAAGAATACATAACTTCATGGATAAACAACAGCTCAGAAACTTCACAGATGATAAACCAGCCTTAAAGGAAAAACTGACAGGTCTACTCTAAGACAAGAGAGACCAACAAACACAGCAAACTTATCTACAAAGATGACATTAAATCCTATGACAATCATCTCCCTCAATGTCAATGAACTAAATTCACCAATTAAAAGACACAGAGTGGCAAAATGGATCAAAAAGATGAATCCAACCTTCTGCTGCCTACAAGAAACACATCTGAATAGCCAGAACAAACATAGACTCAAAATCAAAGGTTGGAAGAAAATCATCCAAGCAGACAACACCCTCAAAAAAGCTGGGGTGGCCATATTAATATCTGATGACACCAACTTTATACTCAGAAAATTGGTAAGGAACAAAGATGGACACTATGTACTAATCAAGGGATATGTGCAACAGGAAGAAATCAGACTATTAAACATATATGCACCCAATGAGACACCAGCAAATTATCTAATACAATTACTGACAAATCTGAAAGAAGAAATCATAATAATACAATAATTGTGGGAGACCTCAACACGGCTCTATCAACACTTGATAGGTCAACCAGACTAAAACCCAACAAAAACATACTAGCCCTAAAAAGAGTAATGGAAGAAAGAGGACTAGTATATATATATTTAGGACACTCCATCCCAAAAAACCTGTATACACATTCTTCTCCAATGTACATGGGTCATTTTCCAGGATAGACTACATGCTGACACATAAAACATACCTCCATAAAATCAAGAGGATAGAAATCTTGCAGGCTACCTTTGCTGACCACAAGGCTCTGAAATTAGATGTGAACTACAAAGCCACACAGAAAAAAAAAACCTTAACAATTGGAAATTAAACACCCTGCTACTGAACAACCAGTCGGTCCAAGATGAAATCAAAAAGGAAATCAAAACTTTCCTGGAAACAAATGATAATGAAGACACAAACTGCCAGAATCTATGGGACAAAACAAAAACGGTCCTGAGAGGAAAATTTATAGCTCTACAAGCACACATCAGGAAGGAAGAAGGGGCATAACTTAATGACGCAGCTCAAAAAATTAGAAAATGACCAACAAAAGGAACCAAAATAGGGAGACATAAGGAAATAACAAAGCTGAAAGCAGAAATCAATGAAGTGGAAAACTAAAAAACAATCTGAAAGATCAACGAAAGCAGAAGTTGGTTCTTTGAAAAAATAAACAGATTAATAGACCGTTGGCAAAACTCACAAAGAAAGAGAGAGAAATCTGATAACCCATATTAGAAATGAAAAGGGAGGGCCTGAAGAGATAGCACAGTGGTGTTTGCCTTGCAAGCAGCTGATCCAGGACCAAAGGTGGTTGGTTCGAATCCCGGTGTCCCATATGGTCCCCCATGCTTGCCAGGAGCTATTTCTGAGCAGATAGCCAGGAGTAACCCCTGAGCAATTCTGGGTGTGGCCCAAAACCAAAAAAAAAAAAGAAAAAAGAAAAAAAAGAAATGAAAAGGGGGAGATCACGACAGATATTGCAGAGATCCAAAGGGTAATCAGAGACTACTTTGAGAAACTTTATACTACTAAACATGAGAACCTAGAAGAAATGGAAAAATTCTTGGACACTTATAACCTTCCACATTTAAGTAAGGAGGATGTAGCATATCTAAACACCCCCATCACTACAGAGGAAATTGAAACTGTAATCAAACATCTTCCCAAAAAGAAAAGTTCAGGCCCATATGGGTTTCCTAATGAATTTTTTCAAATCTTTCAAGAGGAGCTACTACCAATTCTAGCCAGGTTCTTCCATGAAATTGAAAAAACAAAAAACAAAAAAAAAACAGGAACACTCCCAAACAGCTTTTATGAAGCCAACATCACCTTGATACCAAAAACAGACAGAGATACTGCCAAAAAAGAAAATTACAGACCAATATCCCTGATGAATGCTGATGCAAAGATCTTCAACAAAAGTCTGGCAAATAGGATCCAATGCATCATCAAGAAGATCATACACTACGACCAAGTAGGTTTCATTCCAGGAATGCAAGGATGGTTTAACATCTGTAAATCTATTAACATCAAACACAACATCAACAAGAAGAAAAATAAAAATCACATGATCATATCAATAGGCTCAGAGAAAGCATTTGATAAGGTCCAACACCCATTCTTGATCAAAACTTCCGGCAAGATGGGAATGAAAGGAACCTTTCTCAATCTAGTTGAAGCCATCTACCACAAGCCAATGGCAAATATTATCCTCAGTGGAGAAAAACTAAAAGCCTTTCCTTTAAATTCTGGTACAAGACAAGGCTGTCCTCTCTCACCACTCCTCTTCAACACAGTACTGGATGTTCTTGCTATAGCGATCAGGCAAGAAAAAGATATCAAGGGAATTCAGATAGGAAAGGAAGAAGTTAAGCTCTCATTGTTTACAGATGACATAATACTCGACTTAGAAAACCCTAAAGACTCTACCAAAAAGCTTCTAGAAACAATAGACTCATATAGCAAGGTGGCAGGCTACAAAATTAACACACAGAAATCAATGGCCTTTTTATACACCAATAATGATAGGGAAGAGAAGGAAGTCAAGAAGGCAATCCTATTCACATTAGTGCCACACAAACTCAAATATCTTGGAGTCAACTTGACCAAAGACGTGAAGGACCTATACAAAGAAAACTATAAAAGCCCTGCTCCAAGAAATAAGAGAGGACACACGGAAATGGCAGCACATACCCTGCTCATGGATTGGCAGGATTAACATCATTAAAATGGCAATTTTCCCCAAAGCATTATACAGATTTAATGTGATCCCCTTAAAAATTCCCATGACATTCTTCAAAGAAGTGGATCAAACACTTATGAAATTTATCTGGAACAATAAACACCCTCGAATAACTAAAGCACTCCTAGGGAAAAGGAAAATGGGAGGCATTACTTTCCCCAACTTTAAACTGTACTACAAAGCAATAGTTATCAAAACAGCATGGTATTGGAATAAAGACAGACCCTCAGATTAGTGGAATAGGCTTGAGTTCTCAGACATTGTCCCCCAGACATACAATTACCTAATTTTGGACAAAGGAGCAAGAAATCCTAAGTGGAGCAGGGAAAACCTCTTCAACAAGTGGTGCTGGCAGAACTGGTTAGCCACTTGCAAAAAAGCGAACATAGATCTCCAGTTAACATCATGTACGAAGGTAAAATCCAAATGGATTAAAGACCTTAATATCAGACCTGATACCATAAGGTATATAGAACAACATGTCAGTAAAACACTCAACAT